>NC_090932.1:452043336-452675516 GCF_040938575.1 Ambystoma mexicanum
TTTTTGAATAATCAGACAAAATGTGATGCCAACATTCAATTAATTCACATATCAGACTATAGACAAGATGACATCCGTGCACATAATGTGTTGTCTTGACAGTGTAGAATTCAATTTCATCACACACCACCCCTATGGGGACTTCAACAAAATCACAGAAAAATAAGAAAGTAAAGTAAGTCATATTGTGATTCGTTTATTACAAAAGTAGTCAATGCTTGAAATGAATCTGGAAGTGTGTTGTGCAATCAATGAGGAAAGATTTACATTGCATATCAATTATAAACAATTCTGTAAACATACAAAATACACAAAAAACAGCTTAATTTCATTATTTTACATTTAAACGCAGAGTTCAGGCCATTTAAAACACAATTGTATTTGTATATAAATGGTTCCCATGAATCTGCTGTCTGCTGCCTAAGCATGTAGGGCATCTGATTTATCAAGTGTGTTTAAATTCCTGTCCGTGTGTTGATGACTGCAATACCACACCCACCCTGCGGGGGCAGAGCTGAGTAAAAAATCAACACACCAAAATAAACACAGGTCCCCACAAAGCCATTTTTTAAAAAAGTCTAAAAATTGGCACAGATGTCTTTTAAGTTGTTTTAAGTCATTTGGAAGGCATTACCATGTGGGGACTTGGGTTTAGGTCCCCACAGTGAAATCAAGTCCCCACAGCGTGTGCATGTTTACACACCCAAGTCCCCACAAGGATAGTAACACAAACACACACACACACACACACACACACACACACACACACACACACACACACACACACACACACACACACACACACACACACACACACACACACACACACACACACACACACACACACACACACACACACACACACACACACACACACACACACACACACACACACACACACACACACACACACACACACACACACACACACACACACACACACACACACACACACACTCTCTCTCTCTCTCTCTTTATATTTAGTTAATTTTAACTGATTTGTGAACTGAGAGTTGTCAGGTTTATGGGAGGTTGTGAAAATGATTTATGATTTACCCTTGGATTTAGGACCTCTATCTAACGGAGAATTATAACAATTGGAGGCGGTCTTATTTACTTCCTGAGCCCCCAATGTGCCAACCTTATTGTGTTTAGCAGACTTTTCAAAGACTGTACTTTGAGTAGTTATGTGAAAGGGAATTGTGCACTAACAGCATTTTGTATTTGGGTATTCTGGGAATCTCATCCTCAAAAGAAGATGAATACTGCATCTCTTATAGAGGAGTCACCACTTCCCCTTTACAGCCATTTCCTCCAATGTAATCCTCCCTCATGTTACCACCCCCAGGGTTAGGATCAGGTAGTGGATGCCGTCCCCTGGCCACATGGGAGGAGACCTTAGGCTGGGATTTAGTGATGACGCTGCAGGTTTCATCACAGGTGACTGTATATATGTTTATTATTGGGTGTTGTGCGATGCTATCACCTGCTTGTTTCATTTTAATTATTGTTTGTTTATGGCCTAGAATAAATACTGTATTTTTATAAATTCCTGTCTTAATAAATTTATTGTGTGCTTCACTGTGTGGACTCATTGTGGACCCCTGCCCCACTCACACTCTCCTTCTTGACTGCTCTCCACGTTTACCTTGATTCGGTTTGGACTAAACTCTCAGGGTTCCTCAGTTCACTATAACTAGGGTAGCCACCAGGTCTTAACCGAGATGTAAGCAACAGCTAAGAGAACCAGCACCCAGGATAAGACTTAAAAGAACTGTGAAAGAACTAAAGGTCATAGAGAGACCTAACAGAAACCTGAGAGAACCAAGGGCTGTGGAGAGACCTAAGTGAATCCTGAGACAAACCAGATGTTGGGGAAGGACCTAAGAACTTTAAGAGTACCTGGGGTCATGAAGATTTCTGGGAGAAATCAAAAGTTCATAGAAACATTAGTGACTGATGATGAGACCCCAACATTGTAAAAGCCTGCATAAATTATAAAAAAAAGTGATCACTGCCCATAAACCTCAGCTGGAAGTTCCGGCGTGGCACCAACTAGGGTATGGCTGCCCAACAAACCAGCACAAGAAATTCTAGGCACTGGTGATTTATGGGCCTAGATACTGAAGTAATGGTAGCCAGATAGAATCCAATATACACGATTTAGAATGGACAGCACATTTTTCTAAATTATTTAAGAGGGGGCATATTGGAAATCTCTACCAGTCTGAGTGGCAGGGGGGCTGGCACCTGAATAGATCTAAATTCATCAAAGGTGTATCATTCAGATTCACAGTGTTAGAAATCTTCATAGCCAGTCGAAAAGAGTCCTTAAACAGAAGTCCTAGACCAGATGGTACGCCTGGGGTTCTTTTAAGGTGCTTGGAAGATTTCTGGGTCCCATTACTTGCAAATAAATTTAACTTGATGTTAGAAAGCAGAAACGTTCATGAGCCATGGATATGTGCTATCATGTACACAGTATTTAGAAAGGGTCTGAGGAATAGTCCTGCAGCCTACAGACAATGGGCCTCATTACGAGTTTGCTGGTCCGGATACAACGGTACCGGTAAGCTTACTGGTACCGTTGTATCCGGACGGGCAAACTCCGAGGTCTGACCTGGCGAAATGAAAGGCACCCGCGAGCACAGCATTTCGGATGCACAGGCACCGTTAATAACGGCTTCCCCATTCCCATTGAGCCCTATGGGACTCAAATGGGAATGGGGAAGAATTTTTTCCGGTGCCCAGGAATGGGCATATACAAGGCTGTAATGACCCGGTAATTGCCCATTTGTGGATGCCGGAAAAAAATGCAACTCTGGCGGCAGCCGTGCCTGTTTTACAGGCACGGCTACCGCCAGGGTTGTGATGAGGCCCAATGTCTTTGCTTGACTCCCAATTCAAAATGTATGGATGAGCCATTTTAGCTAGACTTCAGTCATGGGTCTTTGATAGTAACATCTTTTCAAACATACAGCTTGGGTTCCTTGAATGCCAGCGTACAAATCAACTATCCCTACATTTACATTAAATTATATCTGTATATAAAAAAGTAGAAAATATACTTCATGGACCCTAGTATGGCCGTTGAGGTCACCAGAGCTAAATTGGGCGAATGTCGGAGGCACCTGAAATGTCTGGAAGAGCTGGTGAATGTATTCATTTTGTTACATCAAGGTAGAAAGGTGTATGTTCAATCGTTCTGTGAAAGACGTTGCACCTCCTGGTTCCTGTTCATCTCTGATGTTTGACAGAGCTACGTCCTTGCCCCTTTTTCGTTGTTCTTCTATATAAATGGGCTCTAGACAGGCTGATGTGCCACGTATTAGTGACATATACCTCCCGGTCCTTGCTTATGCAAATGAGATAGTCATAACTATGATGCTATGAAAATCTCTAGAATGCCTGATCACTGTTTATCCTGAATTTATGAGAAATCTCGATCTCTCCATAGGCGTGTTCATATCTGCAGGGTTGGTATGCTGAATTGATTATAATCATACCAAATTACCCCCTCGCCCCCTTCACAGTAAACAAGGACGTTATTAACATTGTTGCTTTCTTTGAGTATCTGGCCATTTACTTTATGACAACAGGCAATGGGATTTGCCAGATCGAAATGCAATTATTAAAAATGGCTCCGTATACACCATTTTGCGAGACTAAATGAAGCTGACCCTATGGAAAGGATTCCTAGAGTCTGCACCATCAAAGAAAATTCTATTGCAATATAGAATGCTGGTATTTAGACTGCTGCTATATCTTCCATACTGCAAATTCAGGAAAATTCTTTTTTAGAAAATATTCTTGGTCTCCCTGACTTGGCACCAACATTTGCTGTGCATAGGCAATTGGGAATGCCATTTCTAGAAGACAAGCTATCTATAGAGCTAGTTCTGCTATGGCTTAGAATCTGGGGAATAAGAAAGCAACTTTGACTCATTATATACGAGCACATTTCAAACAATCGGAAGACACCCAGCTATGTGACTATTCCCCCGTGAGGTGAGGTTAGGTTAGGTTTGGCAGTTCTTAGCTAAAATGAATGTCTGTAATCATTTCAAATAACCTAGCAATAAAACTGATATTGTTTATTCATGGATCAAGAAGATGATGATTGAAATCACAAACACAGAAAAGGAGCAGTTCGAACTTTTGAAGCTAATTGCACTATTGTAATCATGGTGACTACTAGTTTGTCAAATGTTCTTATTGAATTGAAATTTAAACATGAGCATGTGCTTATCAATAGAGCTGGGTTGAATATGATCCCATGAGAGCTGTTCCACCAAAGTAGTCTACCAACCACACAAAAGATGACCATTGCTTGGTTTGTAATGTTTCGACTGAGGACCCAATGAATTTTTTATGTTTTTGTCTGGCCTTTTCTTCTCCCTTTCAGTGTACAATCCTGCCACTTTTTCGCAGTTTGGGTGTTAGTTCAGTGCAGACCTGCATTACGTTATTTACTAAAGGTTGATGCGCCGTTGGTAGCTTGGACATTATTGGCATATCACAGGGCTGTTTGGAGAATGAGAAGTAGTCTAATGAATTTGACTTTCATGGATCAAGACTGATGTTGTTTATTTTACAGTTCGTCTTTAAGTATGTTTTAATGTTGTTATTTTTATGATTGTATCGGTATGTAAATGGTTTTTGGAATATTTATCACAAAATAAACTTTAATAATGGAAATAATCTAATAGGTTTGGACTTTTCAGTTCGCTATAATCTTTGGACTTTGTTATTAGAATAGGGGGGGACAGAGACATATAAAAGTGGAGTCAAGATTTTTGTGTTTTTTTGTGTTAAAAGGCACCATCACAATGAGGAACATCTTTGACAGTAGTTTATCAAGTGTTTGTTTATTCTTTCTAGGCTAGCTCCCTAGTAGCTATAGAGATTTACCTTGTGCGATAATCTTAGTAAAGATACAGGGCCTAAACATGAGGCGAAGTACCGCAAAGCGTTACAACTGTTACCGCATGCAGTAAGTATGCAGTAACATTGAAGGGTCTGCTTGGTTCTCAGCCATGCTAACCCATCCGTTTTTTCTCATTTTGGAGTCCCATAGAATTTCATATTACTGCATGTGGTCATTACCCATTGCTTTAATAATTTTCTGTGAAAGCAATTACCTCCACACAAAAGCAGACGTAAAAGATGATTTTCAATATTGGAACCCACAATTTGGCAGAATAGTAAAATATCCAGTATTCTATAATAACGATGTTACCGCTAACGAAAAACCTGTAATCAGGCCCATAGTATTGAGTAACCAAACCCTAAGTGGTCTTTGTTTCTCTGCATGCCCAAGACCCATAGCTGTTGAGAATGCCTTGACTGTGTAGTTTTCGTTTCTTATTAACGTAACACTTACCATGGCAGTGCACTCCCTCACCGGTCCCTAGAGATGCCTCTGCTTAACGCAACCAACAATATGATGTTCTGACCCACCCTTTATAGCTAATGAGAACGTTTTGACTAATTACGGTAGCCCACTTTACCTATTTTTCTTTTGCTGAACTACCAAAGAAAAATACAGAAAATTAAGGAGTATTTTCTTTTTTATTCACTCTCGATTTTTGAAGTCTTAATTTGAAAAGTTGTGACGAGCACAGACACCACTTTTTACTTATGTGGATTCAGAAAATAGTAAAGAGCTTCATAAAGTGCTTAAAACAGTCCTTTTCGGTTTTAGACGCTTTCGTCCAACGCTGTCGTCATTCAGTCCCTTTGTCTGTATTTTATGTGTGTGTATTATCAGAGTGGTCTGTTATCTCATCAGAAGATGGCGCTGTAGTCTTTACACATTAAGCAAAGACCAGGAAAAGAAAGTAAGCATGACAGGAAAGAGCTGGCTGCCAGAAAGACGTTGGTGGACCGAAAAACACAAGCAATACTTGTAGGGTGACCACATTTCCAAAATCAAAAACCGAGACAGGCCACCATCATAGAGGTAGCGCTACATTTTGGTAGCAGCCCTAGAAATGATAGCCCCCATCTATATCAAAGAAAGTATGTAATGCATGAATGCATGAAAGAAGCATAGCGTCGCCAATTTCCCATTTGAAAATATATTAACTGAAAAGAAAAATCACTGTCAAAGTCCCATTGATGTTAACATTTATAAAAGGCTACTGAATATTTTACATTTATTTCTTAATTTCTTTCTAAATTAAACAGTTGTATCATGAGATAATCACCCAGACACGAGTACCGCCAACATTTTATTAGAATTAGACATGAATATCTTTTGAGAAATGGCATTACCAGCTTTGTCAGTGAGGAGCTGTGTTCTTACACACACTCTATTGGGGTATGACTGTTTCCCAAGTGAACCACGGCTTGTGTCAGCAAACCTGGAAGCTTTAAACTGGTGACAAAGGGTGCCCGAGCTGCTACACCCATCAGAGCTTTCAAGGCTCTCATGGCCATGTGTGAGAAGGCCATTTAGTCCTGATTTTGCTTGGAATTCTGGCACTTGTAGTTTTACTAAAATTCAAATGGGAAATCCAAAGGGAAAACATCAGGATTTGATGGTCTTCTCACGCATGGTCACAGGAAACTGGAGAACTTTCACTATATCTCCCCATGTTTTCTCATGTGCCAGAATGGGATTAGGCAGTTAATGCCAGCCTGGCCCTGCATTATTCTCCTCTGGTTGTTTAAAGTGTGACAGATGACAGTACTTGTGTGGGTGGGGTCCATCTGTGTCTGTGATGTCATGCGCTATGTCTTCATGTGCCCTTTTAGGGGACACCATCGGATCCCAGTAAACAAAGCCTGATGCTTTTGCATGGCTAGGAAGCATGATTGTAGGAAACGTGCGCGGGACAGGGGTTAAAAATCCCACCCTTATAGTTTTCATACAAAATAATTTCCTCTTCATAGTCAAAGCAAGCGTCCCCGAAAGGCAGTACCCTCCCCACAATGAGAGGCAATAAAAGACACACCCCAGGAGGGAATGAGACCAGGACCAAGTGCGGCTGATGTAAAGGGTTTTTTATCTAACCAATATAGGGCATGCAAAGGACTCTGCAAGCTCCGAGAGCGCTCTGTCTGACAATAACGAAGACAGTCATATTTATTACAGAACTACGTCATAAATCCTGTAGCTATAGGGGGCACAAAAGTCTCAGGGATTGGGCGGCGTTGACTAAGCTATAGGTGGTGCATTCATGAGCTGCTCCAGGATTGGTGGACATCTGCGTGGTGCCAATGTGGGGTGGATGGGTCAGCTGGGCGCGTCGGGGTGGAGCTGCCAGGCCGGAAGTGGTCTGTGTCGATGATTGGTGGCTGCTCTAACACTTTGCCCTTGTGGCCACACACACACACAAACACTCATCACATTATATGACTCCAATTGTCCTGCTAATCCTACAACAGGTTAATCTATGATCACATGAGAGACGAGGGAAACAACATGCAATGTGAAACTTCACCAATACATCACTGTACAGTTGCTTTTGACTTTTCGACCGAGTGTCATAATTCCAGGTATCTTGTCAGAGGGCACAGGGTGAGTTGTCTTGTCACTTTATTCTGTTAGATGTGGTGAGGGATCACTTTAAGATATGTTGGTACAGAGTTGGATAACTGTCTTTCTCCAGCATTGGATCTTTCATGGATTCATATGCTTAGAATATTCCCCGTCGTCAGACTGGGACCCCTCGGTACACATATATAGCCTTTTGCAATAGGAAAACTTCCGACACTTTTGTGTCCTATCTACGTCCTTTTAGGACCCGCCTACGCATGCTCCGTAGGCCGTCCCCGTATAAGAGGCCCGCCCCCGCGGTTCCCCTTCAGATTTCAACCGTCTCCAAAGTAGTGGGATCTCCTCGCGTTGTCTTACTATTTTGTACAAGGTTGCATTACTGGATTTTTGAGTACAGAAAATGTCCTCCGTCTCAGGAAAAGCGCTGTTCCGCCCATGCGCGACGTGCGGCTTGAAAAAAGTTTACGAGGGGGACGGACATATGGATTGTATATATTGCCTCCACCCTCATCATTTGGCGGATAACTGCGACATATGCAAAGGGTTTTCTCAAAAAACCCTTAAAGACCGCAGTCGACGACTGGTGGCATGGCTGAATGATGGAGCGGAGCATAGCCCCCTTCGGAGGTAGGCTCCACACAATCGGCGAAAACATCACGCCGCGCTACCTCGTCGGAACCACCGGTGAAGAAATCTCGACCGACGGAAAAAGAGTCGTCTGGAAGAGACTCCTCGTCAAAGAAATCATCTTCATTAAAAAAGCATGAAAAGGAAAGGAAATCCTCCTCGGGTGATCATCATAGATCGACCACGAGTCGAGAGTCGAGTAAAAGCAAGTCAAGTGTGGAAAAGGCGGGACCGCCAAAACCACCTGCTAAGTCACCGTCGTCGACGGCAGCCCAGTCATCGGCCTCCACCCTGCCACTTACGCAGGTGGCATCCACCGTCCCACCGATGACGACGTCGACGATGGCCTCGTCGACGGGGGTTCTACATGAGGACTGGAGGCCTGAAGTTTTTGATCCGACCCCCCCAGATACTTTACTACAAGAACAGGCTGTGTTGCTGTCCTCGGAGGACGAGAACGAAAGAATAGCTGGCCCAGCAGACCTAGGGCTACGAGTGGCTGACAAGTCGTCGACGAGGGGATCCGTTATACCGGTATCTGCCCCTCTTCTCAATCCTCAATCTGTTTTGTCGTTGGAAATTCTGTCCACGCTTCAGTCGTTGTTACAGTCGTTGGACCAGAGACTACCTCAGGCAAACCTGCCACAGTCACCCGTCGATGAGCCGGGCCCGTCCCGTCAACCGACACACCTACGCACGCCAATCTCAGCACTGGCACAAGAGGAAGGTGAGCTGCCAGATTCGGAGTCTGACAGGGGAGCCATGTCGGATATCTCATCATCCCCCTCCAGGGATCCAACCTGGGAGTCAGAGGTGGAGTTGGAAACCCCTAGAAGCCCAGCTCACCCGTCCCCTCCGGACGACATTGCGTCATTCCATTCTATGATGGAGAAGGCATGCAAAGAATTTGGTTTGTCCCAGGAAGAACAGAAAAAGGACTGTTTTTTGTTCGACCACATGGGTAAGAGAAGGAGATCTGTGTTCTCGATACCAATACTAGACCATGTATGGAAGGAGGGGTTGCAGACAATGCGTCACCCGTTTTCAGAGCTGGCAGTGAAAGGACGCCTGGAAAAAAAGTTTAAGGCTCCAGAGTCTACCCCCAAGTGTTTATCCTCCCAACCAACGCCAGACTCGGTGGTGTCGGCGGCAGCGGCGAGGAAGGCGAAGGCCCAGCACAAGTGCACGACTCCTCCTGAGAACGAAGCGAGATGACAAGATGCCTTTGGCAAAAAAGTGCTATCCGTGGGAGCGACCACAGTAAAGGCCGCAAACTCTCTGGCAATTGTTGCCAGATACGATAGGGAGATGTGGCACAGGCTAGCTCCGTTGCTTGATCATCTTCCGGAGGAGCATAGGAAGGCAGCAATGCTACTCGTCCGAGAAGGTGAGGAAGCCTCAAATCACGCAATAAACATTGCGGTGGACCTCGCTGAGTCAGGCTTCAAGCAAGTCAATAATGGGGTCGTATTACGTCGACAGTCATGGCTTAAGTGTACCTACTTCAGGCCAGAGGTACAATACAAAGTTTTAGATATGCCCTTTGAGGGAGACCTTCTTTTCGGTGAGAAGGTGGACGAAGCCCTAAAGGGAATGAAAGAGGACTCGGACACGGCACGTTCATTGGGTGCCCTCCAGAGTGGCAGAAACTACAAGTCTTTTCGTCCCTTTAGAGGGGCTTCAGGTAATTCAAGATTCTCTGCATCTGGAGACAGATCCTTTGGCAGATCAGCTTACCCCTCCCAGGGATACAGACGTGCCTCCCAAACGGCAAACCGTCGACGGAACTTCGACTTCCAGGAAAAGACCATCATATCCGTCGTCGTCGAGAGACAAGCAGAATAAAGATCAGCAGTCACATACAACACACCGTTCTGGGGGGGGAAGAGTTTCAGCATATGTCGACGAATGGGAACGAATAACGACGGATCAATGGGTGCTGGATACTATAAGAAACGGACACTCTCTACAATTCAAACACAGCCCTCCGCAAATTCCACCTGCGTTCACCGCTCATTCCCATCTGAAGATACTGCAACAAGAGGTAACACTCATGTTAGCAAAGGGCGTGATAGAATTAGTTCCAACATCACAGAGAGGTCAAGGAGTCTACTCAAGATATTTCATCGTAAAAAAGCCGAACGGCAAATGGCGTCCCATTTTAGACTTACGCGATCTCAACAAGTCTTTAAAGAGCCTAAAATTCAAGATGCCCACTCTGCAGGAAGTGATCCGCGCCGTTCAAGAGGGGTATTTTCTAGCGTCCCTGGATTTACAGGACGCGTATTTCCATATTCCAATGTGTCGGAAACACAGGAAATTCCTAAGATTTGTAATACGGCGGACTCACTACCAATTCACGGTTCTTCCTTTTGGGCTCAAGACCTCCCCCAGAACGTTCACGAAATGCCTGGCTCCAGTAGCGGCCTGGCTAAGGAAGCAAGGCCACCATATATACCCATACCTCGACGACTGGCTGGTAAGGGGATCCTCCCCAGCGTCGACCAACACAAGTTTACAAGCCACCATGCAGCTTCTACAACAGCTGGCATTCGCCATAAACTTCGAAAAATCCTCTCTGCAGCCATCGAGATCGCTGGTATTCCTGGGGGCACAGTTCGAGACCCAGTTAGGGCTAGTGAAACCTTCTCTCGACAGAACCTCAAGACTCAATCAACAAGCATGCCGACTACGGCGAAACACCAAGATCTCAGTGAGAAAATACGTTTCGGTCCTAGGGGCCATGGCATCCTGCATCCATCTGGTGGAAAACTGTCGCCTATTCATGAGGCCAGTCCAGGAATTCCTCGCGGACCGATGGACGCAGGCTCAAGGATCGTGGTCAGACAAGATAACCATCAACAACAATCTGCTTCGGACGCTTCAGTGGGGGCCGAGTTTCCACAATCTGAACAACGACGTACCCCTACAGGAGCCGGAGTTTCAGCGAACCATAGTCACGGATGCGTCCCTAACCGGATGGGGAGCTCACATGGGTGCTCTCCAAACGCATGGTCGCTGGTCTCCAACGGAGTCACTCCTACACATAAACATGTTAGAGCTCAGAGCAGTACGATGGGCCTTGAAGGCATTCCTACCACACATCAAGGGCTCGCGAGTACGAATACTGACCGACAATACAACGGCCATGTTTTATCTGAGGAAACAAGGAGGGACGCGATCAAGAACTCTTTCCATAGAAGCCCAGAAAACATGGCATTGGGCATTAAAGCACGAAATTTCCATCGTGGCTCATCACCTTCCAGGAGTGAGGAACTCCCAAGCAGACTCCCTCAGCAGAAGCATGGCCCAGATACACGAGTGGGAAATGGACACAGTTCACCTGATGAAAGTGTTCGAGAAATGGGGTCACCCCCCTCTGGACGCCTTCGCGACCAAAGACAACAATTTGCAAGCAGATGGCCTCAAGAGGGCTCCAGGGGGGAGGCATTCTCCTTCCCATGGACGACCATGTTCCTCTATGCTTTTCCCCCGTTCCCCCCTCATACGGAGGACAATACAGTGGATACGCAGATACAATTGCCGGGTAATTCTAGTGACACCATACTGGCCAAGGCAACCGTGGTTCTCCGACCTGCTTCACCTGTCGCTGGAACATCCCATAGGGTTTCCGAAAGTCCCGAACCTACTATCCCGGGACAAAGGCACGGTGTGGCATCACGACCCGGACAGTCTCAACCTTACAGCCTGGCTCCTGACTTCTCGGAGTTCGGTGCGTTAGACGTTTCGGAGGATTGTCAAAAAATTCTGCCGGCGGCTAGAGCCCCTTCTACAAACAAATCCTACTCCTATAAGTGGCGGAGGTTCTGTGAATGGTGTAGGGGACAACAGGGCCTACAACCGTTGTCGGTGACGCCGGAACAAGTTCTACCTTACCTGCTCCTCTTGGCGGAGAGGGGATTATCCTTCACATCGATAAAGGTGCACGTGGCGGCCATCTCGAGGTTCACAAGGAAAAGGCAGTCGTCTCCTCTATTTAGCGACAGACTTGTAAAACACTTCATGAGGGGTTTATTTCGAGCTTTTCCCTCGGAAAAACGTTTCCCCCCGACTTGGAGTCTCAACACAGTGTTGGCAGGCTTAATGAAACCGCCTTTTGAGCCTATGGCCACGTCCGACATAAAATTCATTTCGTGGAAGTTGGCATTCTTGATTGCTATCACATCAGCTAGAAGAATCTCGGAAATGCAAGCGCTGGTCGTAGACGTGCCATACCTAAGATTCTTTAAGGACAAAGTAGTCCTGGCAACTAATCCTATGTTCGTCCCAAAAGTTCCGACAGTGTATCACAAACACTCGTCCATTGTTCTCCCTACTTTCTTCGCCACACCATCATCGGCAGCAGAAAAAGCTCTTCATACCCTGGACGTTAAGAGGGCTCTGAAATTTTACCTACATCGTACACAGGAATTCAGGTCTACTAGACAACTGTTCGTCGCATATGGTCCGTCGACGAGAGGAAAAGCA
Organism: Ambystoma mexicanum; assembly: GCF_040938575.1. NCBI lineage: Eukaryota > Metazoa > Chordata > Amphibia > Caudata > Ambystomatidae > Ambystoma > Ambystoma mexicanum. The sequence continues at coordinate 452,055,956 of NC_090932.1, forward strand.
ATCTCTAAACAAGGATTGGCTCGATGGGTCTCATCGACGATTGCGTTTTGTCACTCTAAGGCCGGAAGGCCACTGCAAGGACATCCTAGAGCCCATTCTACAAGATCGATGTCCTCAACAGCTTTATGGGCAGGAATTCCGTTGACGGACATATGCCAAGCTGCGGCATAGTCAGTGCCCCACACGTTTACCCGCCACTACTGCCTTGCCAGGCAGCATGCGGACGAGGTGCAGATGGGAAGAGCTGTCCTGCGCCATCTGTTTCAGTAAGGTAAGCTCAACGCTGTGGAGAATCTGTGGTCTACCCTTTTTAATGACAGTTTATTTTATGTGGGTAAGGTTATACGAGGTAACTTATTCCTACCGTACATATGCATTGTGTAGTATGTTGATGGTATACTACATTACATTCTCACCGCCGTCTCAAGTGTTACTGCTATACAATCTGTTCTAAGCATGTGAATCCATGAAAGATCCAATGCTGGAGAAGGGAATAGTTTCTTAACTGTAACTCCATTTCTCCAGCATTGGTATCTTTCATGGATTCACATGCGCCCGCCAACCTCCCCGGAATGTAATGTATTTGATTGATAAATTTAACCCTTCCTACTTTGGAGGGGCCGAAATCTGAAGGGGAACCGCGGGGGCGGGCCTCTTATACGGGGACGGCCTACGGAGCATGCGTAGGCGGGTCCTAAAAGGACGTAGATAGGACACAAAAGTGTCGGAAGTTTTCCTATTGGAAAAGGCTATATATGTGTACCGAGGGGTCCCAGTCTGACGACGGGGAATATTCTAAGCATGTGAATCCATGAAAGATACCAATGCTGGAGAAATGGAGTTACAGGTAAGAAACTATTCCCTTATGGCCCATTAACTTGGGGTGAACTGGAGTACTATTGAGTCATTAGGGGCACGTTTCTGGCGGCCTCTGACATGGGGGAGGTAAATACTTGAAGCGGGTCCAGCAGGAATGTGGGGAGGTGAGGCTGTGCTGTTCGAACACCAGCAATCCCTGGCGGGCCTTGGGGGGAGGAGGAGGATATGGCCTTGTAGCTCTAAGCGATTCTCTGTTCCTGGGCTAAACAACATACCATATAGGGAGACAGTTATGACAGTTAATAGCATTAGGGTGATTACATGTTTATACCGTTTACAAAATTTGTTTACTGATTCATACGTAACAATGGGGGTCTGGCAGTGACACATGTATTATATAACATTAGTTGAACACATATTGGTAATTCATAGAACATAAAAACAAATAACAACGTGGGGTAGCGTCAGGTTGGATTGTATATGTAGGATCAGAGAAGCAATATGTTTGTTTACATTCTTGTTCATAGCAAAACCCGGCTCAATGCCCTTCACGGCTGTTACACTTTTTAAACCGTGTTTCACTATATTACACACAAGTATTTGCTGTAACGCTTTTCATTTTATCCTTTGTACATTAGCAACAATCATTAGTTGTTATAAGTCAGAATCTAACAAGCCCATCGTTAGACCTTAAGAGCACATGGTATTTTGCAGTGGCAGGGGTTCATGGAGGAAGGTTATTGACACCATATATTTTAAAAGTTGGGGGTTAGATGCAGGGTCAGGGCCTGTTTGATTGGGATGATTCTTATTTTCCAGACTCGAGCTGCGAGTCAAGTCACTTCTGGGACAGTGATGCACTGCGGAAGGTAAATGATACAGTGTTTGTTCTGATACTTGTTTGTGTCTGGTTGCTCGTGGGAACGAGCCTTCAGCGGATCTGCCATGTGGTGGAGGCGAGGGGGGACGTGCAAGGCTCCCTGTGCGCGGTAAGCGGAGGCGCAGCTACAGCTTTCGCATGCAGGCTATTTCTCTTGAAGTTTGGCCCGCACATCTAAAATGGAGTCTTGGCTTTTTTTTCAAAATGGTGTCTATGGTGTGTTACAGTATGGGTCGTGTGGCCTTATGTGTCGATCAGCAGCCATCCTGCCTCCTGGGCCAGGTGCATGGGGGCCGTTGACGAGCCATAAGCCTCAACGAGGTGGGGAATGTTGGGGAGGGGGTCCTAACGACCTGTCTTCCCATACATTTCCCCCCTTTCGTTACTTAATTAATGAATACTGTAACTCGCCCAGCCTCTGGAATTCTTTCTCATTGGCAACAGCCTCATCCCACGCCGGTGTGCCCTTTATTGGCATCCAGGCTCTACTTACCCCTTGGAGGCTTTCCCCCCTCCTAACATACTTGTCTGGTGTACAGGTCATATATATACATCCCCCATCCCCTTCCAAGTCCATTCATACCTTTGTATACCAGTCCCGTTATCGGTGCTCCTTTATTGTGGTATGATACAACCTGTCCACTATGTCCCCATCATAATATAATGGCACCATTCTATACTTGGCCTCAGGGTCCTCACCTGTTTGTACTTGTGCTTCTTGCATGATCTGTGTTGCTCCTCTAGTGTTGCCCATTGTCACCATCATCATTGCACCATTTGGCACTGCATTTGCACAACACTGAAGACCCAACTGGCACATGCAAAAAATCAGGAGCAAAAATACCACAATGGGCATCAGCATTTTCACCGTCAGCCCCAGCCAGGATGGTACCCAAGAAAAAATGTTGTCGAACCAAGTGCTGGTGTCTGTTCCACCTTCGTTCCCCGAGGTTGTGCACCGCTGCACTAACATGTGATAGCGTCCCATTATCTGCATCTTCAGAAGGTACAAATGTGCAACATGCACTCCCGATTTTTTGGCAAACACCTCCATCCATCGCCGTTAACAGGTCTAGGACATACCTGTTCTCCATGGTCATTAACCGTAGGGACCTTAGCTCCACCTTGATCACGTTGAACCCTTCTTCAGTGTCGTTGGCCAGCTGGATCAGCTCCCAGCGCGTGATCTGGAGCCATTTTGCGTTGGCTCGCGCCTGGATACTCGGGATAAGGGAGGCGAAGAACGTTTCAGCAGAATTAAACAGCCGGTATTTATCTAGAATCTGTGCCAACAGCTCTTAGGAGGCTTTGGATATGTAGTTGGATGATCTCCGCTGCCTTGATATCACATCTTGTGCGTTGCCCGAGGACAGGGCATACAATGGCGGTTCTTCTGTTGGTTGTATATTTCGTTCACGGGGGACAGTTGGCACTCCTTTTCCTCCGTCAATGTGGCTCTCTGGGATTACCATCAAAGCCGAATGCAGCGTTGCTAGAGAACATGTGCCCCTCCAGGATTGTGGGAGGTGCAAGTACGCACGCCTCTTTACCACAGACCCAGTAAGTGTCCATGAGTGCTGCTGTCCCCTTTTTCATGTCTGGAATAGTAAGTGTATGATTACAGTTCTTATTTGCACCCATGTTTTTTCATTCGCCACGGAAGCACAGTTCGTCTGAGATTTCTTTTTGCAATTTGAACGGTTTAGCTTTGCGATATGTTCCTTCCAAACTGGTGTGCAGGTTTTCTCGATCCATTGCAGTTTTTCTCCCGACAGCCCTCGTAGCTCTTCAGCTTTGCACGATATTACTTCATCTTTCCATTTATTGTCCAAAAACAATGTCCCTTCAATCACAAAAAAAGGTTCTTTTAAACATATCACTCCTTTAGCTCTTGAATAGCAGTTTTTCTCATTTTGCAGCATTTCAAAAGAGACATTGTGCGCCTGGAAGGTGTTCTTAGTTGAAGGAGACACTGGGCATCTCCAAGAGGCAGTTCTTTAGGTAGCAGGACCTTAGGTGTGCCTGAGGCGTGGGGGATCAAGGAACAGACATAACAACTCTCGTTAGTTTTCTGTTTTGCAGTGGAGTTCATGTCTGCATAACATTTATTGGACTGATGTGGATGCCTGGGGTCTTCTATTGTGTCTAGGCCCAGGCCATAATATTAGTCATATTTTCTCCTCCTCACCTCCCTCCTTCTCCTACTGCTTTTAAGATAGTGAACAAGTGTGGATTCGAAACTGAGTTTCTGTGCGCTAGTTATCACTAGTATATTGTAATCAAGAAGTAATTCAAAGGAGGTGCAATCAGCCTTCAACTCCCGCCAACCAATCCACCCTGGTTGGAATTGAAATAGAATGCTTAGAAAAGGAAAGGGGATGGTCGTGCGCTTTACACCATTACAATGAAACAAAGCAAAAGTAGTTTGATATTTAATTCTGAACCGCCAACACGTGTTTCGACACACAGGTCATCTTCAAGGCGCGCACCAAAAGCAAACACGAAGTAAGGAAAACTCCTAATGGAGGGCCCTGTGGGGAAACGGCTCTAGTAGATCAATGAACTCAATTAATTCACAGACAAAGGAAATGTCAGGCCGTACTGGCAGAAGTGTATATATCGCTCGTCAAATTGGGTAGCACAAATTGGGTAGCACAGGAATCTAAGGGGAAATCCCAGAAAACGTTTTAAAATCATGATAAAAAAAAGAACAACGCACACAAACAATCCACATTCATACGAATATCTGCGCAAATCAAAGGCATCATTTACATTTCTAACTGCCCTAACATTATTTGTTGCAGGCTGCCTGTTCACTGCCATGGTTACTTCTATATGTTAAAAATAAAAGCGCATTAAGCATACTTAGTCGATTATTATTATTTTTACCATTCATTGAAAGTAAAGAGAGAGAGAGAGAGAGAGAGAGAGAGAGGGATTTTCTCAATATTTGCAATTCAAAATTATGTAAATTTTTCTTGTCTTAAAAATAATACATTTCAATATATTTTCTTTTTATAATGCATTATCCTGTACCCATGTAGCACACAGTTATTCTTATGTCTCTCTCTTGCTATTGTGACACTTCTGCTGGGTTTTGTTCTTCTTTCTCTTGTTCTTCTCTGACACTATCATAGGCTTCTCGCACGTCTGTTAAATGTATCCAATATCTCAGGCCCTTCACTTTAACAGCATTGGTGTGCAATACACTACCTCATATGGGCCATGAAATCTTGGGGCATTCCACCTACGTACAAAGCTCCTAACGTATATCATCTCCCCTGGCATTAACTGACCTTGTGGGTTTTCTTCAATGAATTGTATTGCCTCATTACCTTCCTCTCGTATAAAGGATGGTGCAAGCTGCCTTGATATCATGCGGGCTGCTCTGGTGAGTTTTGTCAGATAGTCATTAAATTCTTCACCTAATATTGGTGTGCTTTTGTGGGCATCTGAATGTCTGCGAAGTCGGGAGTGTGCTGTGTGCATGCGCCGTCCAGTCACTATTTCATGCGGTGACAGATGGTGGTCCTTGCTGGGTTGATTTCTCAACTCAAACAAGGCCAAAGGCAGACATTGCAACCAATTTCTTTTAAGCAAAAGCACAATTTTGATAACCTCCCCTTCAGGAGGCCGTTGATCTTCTCAACTACGCCATTGCTTTGTGGATGATAAATCAAGCAAAGTTTGTTTAATTCCTAGCAGAGCTGTAATTTCTTTGAAGAGATCGTTGACAAAATGTGTGCCATTGTCCTAGCGAATTACATCACAAATTCCCCAGCGTGCGAATACTTCCCTCACTAAGAACTTTGCAGCACACTTGGCATCTGGACGTGCAAAGGACCCTGCTTCGACCCATCTGGAAAATGGACAAACTACCACTATCGTGTCCCGTGCACCATTGCATCTTTCTCCCATATCTGCATAATCAATATGCAGCTCTCTGAAGGGGCCTGTTGGTTTTGGTATTGCTCCCCGCAGTGTCCTCAATGTCATTCTTGAATTGTATATCTGGCAGGTTGTACATTCCATTGCCAATTTTGATATCTGTTCCTGTAACCCTGGGACAAACCAATCTTCTTGTATTTCTGCAGCAATATGTTGCTTTGCATTGTGTGCGGGAAAGTGTAATTATTGGAATGCTATTTCTAAGAGTTTGACTGACATTACCACTTTTCCTGTGTTATTGTGACGCCATAAAAGATCAGTTGCTGACTGGCTACATCCTCTCTTTTCCCACAGTTGTTTCTCTTCTTCACTTGCTCCTTCTTGTAACTCCAGTATTTGTGATACGGGCATGGTGTTATAGCCATCCTGGAGATCTTCCTCTATCTGTTTGTGTACTAGGTACTCGCCTGACAGTTCTTTCAATAAATAAGAGGCTTCCTTGGCTGCGGCGTCCGCGGTAGCGTTTCCCAAAGAGATAACATCTGTGTTATTGGTGTGGGCCTGGCACTTCACTATGGCTACCATGGTGGGGTCTTTCAGTGCTTCAATAAGATCCTTGAGGAGTTCTGCATGTTGTACAGATGACCCATCTGCCCTGTGGAACCCCCTCCTTCCCCACCTTGCCAATCCGCCATGTACTGTAGTGGTCATATAAGCTGAATCTGTATAGATCGTAACTGCACACCCTTTTGCCGCATGTAATGCTTCAATGAGTGTGATAAGTTCTGCGGCCTGAGCTGAGTAATGGGCGGGTAGGCGCTGCTGTATTATTACTTCGTACTCACCTTCTTCCAACCTCACAACCGATATTCCTACTTGCTTTTCACCTGTGTCCAGGTTTATTGATGCTGACCCGTCTATAAAGAATTCTTCCCCTTCATTTAGTGCATTTTCACTCACCACAGTGCTTTCTCCCTCCTCCACTTTGTATGTTGCGCAGTCGTGTGCCTGCATATCTTCCAATGTGCATGGTTCTGTGATGAATCTTGCGGGGTTTACTGTTTTACATCTCACTGTGTGTATGTTTGCACTAGATAGCATTATCTCGTAGGCAGTGGCTCTTTGCGTTGTGAGTGTGTTTTTTGATCTTTCTAAGATAGCAAACAGGGAGTGCTCCACAAACAGTGTCACGGAACATCCCATCACTACCGTTGCACTTTTCTCAATGGTGAACGCGGCAGCTGCGAGAGATTGCTCGCAAGCGAAGTGTCCTTGCATGACTGCGTCCAGTGTGCCACTGTAATAGGCAAGGGGTTTCTGTACCAGTGATGTTTTTTGTGTTAGTACTGCTGTCATGAGGGTCCCCTTACAGTGGGAGAACAGGTCAAACTCACGTTCGTAATCTGGGTTTGCGAGCACTGGCGCACTTGAGATCAGTTCCTTGAGTGACGTGAATGTGTCACTTAGTTCTGCGGACCATTGTATTTCTATGTTTTCTCGTTGGGCCTCCTTGAGTGCCTGTAATAATGTTCTTGTGTATGCTGCGTAATCTAGTATCCATGCTCGGCACTAATTGCACATGCCGAGGAATATTTGCATTTCTTTTACCGTTTTTGGTCTTCCCACCGCTGTAATGGCAGCTACTGTGTCTGGTATTATTTTCTTGCCATCTTGTGAGATTAGTTGCCCTAAATACAACACTTCTCGTTGGCAGTACTGTAGTTTTCCTCTGTCAACCTTGTTGTAGCCTTTGTGGGCTAATAATGTCAAAAGAGCAATTGAATCTTTCCTGCGCTCTTCCTCATTTTTTGCACAGATGAGTAGATCATCCACATATTAAATAATCACACTATCTGCTGTCATGTTTCCTAGATCTTCATGCAGAATTCGATTGAATATGCTGGGGCTTTCGCAGTACCCCTGGGGAAGTCTGCAGTGCTCATACCTTCTTCCTCCTAAGTTGAACGCCGTCAAGTATATGCACTCCTCTGCCAGTGGTATTGAGAAATAATCATTTTTCAAATCTACTACTGTGAAATGAGACGCATTCTTTGGGATGCTGCACAGGATGGATGCTGGGTTAGCGACCAAAGGGAATTCTTTTTGGATGACGTCATTGAGGGGGCATAGGTCTTCGATCATCCTCCATGCCACACCTTTTGCTTTTTTAATCGGGTAAATACAAGTGTTACATGGTGAGTTTGAGGGCACTATTATCCCTTGAGCCAGTAATGCACCAATCGTCTCTTTTATCCCTTCTTTTGCTTCCCGGGACAGCAGTTATTGCTTTACCCGGGGTAAAATGGCTCCAGACTTGAGTTTTATTTTAACTGGGGTGACTCCATGCAGTAGTCCCACATCATGAGGGTCTGTGGTCCATAGGTTACTGGGCACTGCTTTCATGTCATCATCGAAGAAGGAAGGAGTGCCTCCTACCACTTCCATTAGCTGTACAGGCACTTGGCTCTCCTGTATCATGACATCACAATGTATTGCTAATTCCATTATTATTTTGCCATCACTTTCTGAGTCTGAAAAAAGGTCCTCATCTGACAGATCGCGCAATGCAATGTCGGCATTAATGCACAATACCGTGCACCATTCACAGCCGTGTATGTCCATTGCAATGGCAGCTATTCTTTTGGCTGAAATATGGACTGCATGCAAATCTAGTGACATCACTGTCCCGGGCATGATCTCTGGCCGTGCTATTGGTCGGAGGATGAACTCCGCGGGTACCCTCCATTCTAAGTTTTTCAATTCGGGGACCACCCGTGCTAATGTTTTCAGCCCTTCAATGAACACATCAGGGTCCACCGGTATGCCGCGCACTTCAGGTGCTGTTGCTCGCGCATGCACCACCAGCATTACATGCATAGGACAAATCCCTCGGTTTGAACAAACTATACCTCGTTCGGTGAATGAGATAGTCCTATTAAGCTTACTGAGAAGGTCCCTTCCCAATAAGTTAATTGGCGACTGTTCATAGTATAATAGGGGTGCCCTTACTGTGTTTCCCCCTACGGTGACATCCAAATCTTCTGCATAAGGAACTTCGACAACAGCCCCAGAGAACCCCTGCGTCTCCAATTTACGATTAGATAGCAGAAACCAGCCTTCACGTAAACATGATTTCTCAGCTCCCAAATCCACCATAAATATGAACTGTTTATTCCCTATCTGCGCCCCTATCAATGGTTCCTCTGCTGCATTGTAGGTCGTAGATAGTACAGGACACGCAAGTGCTCCCTGTAGGCTGTCCTAGGCTGGCTGTTTTGTGTTCCCCCCTTGGCTGAAGACGTTACCTGATACCGCAGCCACTTCACCATACGGGGCAGGTGCACTGTTAGCTGTTGTGGCGAAAGGGTTGCCCTGTGTGTGTGGCATGTGTTCACGGCTCTGCGGGTGTTGTTGTACGTTATGTGGTTGTTCCCTTCGCTGTTCTAGGTACCTTTGCTCTTGTTGCCCTTGTGCCCCTCCCATGGGTAATCCATATGGGCTTCCCGGGTGCGGATGACCATAGAGTTGCTTGTCTTGATATGTTATTCGGCCTGCTACTGCATTCTCGTGAGAAGTGTCCCCATCTCCCACAATTCCAACAATTCTCCTGCCCTCCTCTTGGCCCTTGTCCTCCATACCCATCATTTCCCCCATACCCTTCTCTACTCCCTCGGCGTCCCCTGTACCCACCTCGTCCTCCGCGAGGGGCCCACACTTGCCACTGCGGTCCTCCTTACTGCTCCTGTCCATTCCACTGTGTCTGCCCGTTGCCTGCCCAATTTGCTGCCATCCTCTCTTGTATCGCTACCAGCCCCTCATCTTCCTCTGCCTCCCTATCTTGGGGGAGTGCTGCCACGGCTGCAGCGACCTTCACCAGTTTAGTTTGTACTAACTTCGCCTCGTCTGCCAACCTTTTTTGTGCAACTTCCTTCTCTCTTTCCTTTATTCTCTTGCAGTGGTCAACTATTATGCTTTGAATTTCTGGCCACCCCTTCGGTTCAATCCCTGCTATTTTGTCGAGCGCTTTCTGCACTTCTTTTGGAAGCCCCCTCTTTATTATAAAGTAGAATAGTGACGTTGACTGGTCCCAGGCCATACCCGTCTCGGCTCTCCACATCTCCTGCACCCGAAAAATGAAATCCATAGCATCCTCCCCATCATTCATGGTGCATTGCATCACTGACTGTAAATCTGAAATGTCTGGGAATGTTTCTCTCAGTGCATCGCATACTCTCGCACGCACTGTGTTAAAAGAAGCCCCATCATGGCGGTCACAATCCAATGTTATTCCCAGGAAATCAGCCTTTGCCCATACTCTATCTGCTTGGTCACCTACTGCTGATACCAGTAAGCTCTTAACATCATCTACTGCTAATGGCACTCCTGCTGTATGCTTCTCAAATGCATATATCCACTTACTTGCCCTTCCTGGTAGTGGGGGCAGGGACTTTAGTTAATTTGCTTTGTCCATCTGGGCCCAGGGTATGTAATTTGGCCTCCCACCTCCTCTATGTATCAATGGGAGCTGCGGCTTGCTTTTGGTTACCTTACCTGTACTCACCTTTGATCCTTTCCTTCCCAATGTGGCCATTTTTCCCATTCTATTCCTTAACCTCCCTGTCCATTCCTCTTCCATTGCTCTTCCCAGCGGTGTCTCATCCAATCTTACTGACCTACCTCCTGCTGCTGCCCCCAGCCTTCCATTTTCCTTCTCTTCATCCTCGATGTCACACCACAGCTCTTCTATTCCCCCAGTGGCCATCCCCTCTTCTCCTGTGTTTTCTTCGTGTTCATGTGGTCCCAGTACTTTTATTCGAGTGGGTTCTTCCTGGATTCTAAATAGTATTTCCCCTTTCTTCCACCCTTCCTCAGTAGACCTGTCAAGCGATTGCGCCCTAGGCATTTGTTCTGACCTTGCAGTGCTCGTTCCACTTTGTTCACATATACTCCTTATCCTGGACAGCTCCTCTCTGGCCATTAAGAGCCTGGAGTCTAAATCTTCTGTTAGTTTTTCAATGTCTACTGTGGGGGTACTTACCTGTCCACTCTGTTTGGGGAACTTATATGGTGGTGGTGCAGTTGGGTGTGGGGCAGCTGCAGCGGCAGTGGTGGGCACGTACATGGGATCGCTACACCCTTCTGCTGGCACTGGTTTGTTCAAGAGGGGGTACATCCGAGCTACCTCTACTGCTCCCTCTGTTTCCCCCCATTTTCCTTCACTTCCAGTTGTTATCACAGGGGTGCCAGTAGTGGCGGGCTGATCGAGTACTATATCTTTCTTTTTGAGTGGCGGCACTTCTTCAAACAGTCTCCACAAATCCAATATTTCCTCTCCTATTGTGAAACTGTTTTCCCTTGTATTTTATAAATATGCATGTGGCTACCATGTCCAAAACACTTTTATCAAAGGACCCTCCTTGTGGCCATACCTGGGGCAACCCCTCTCCTTTTAGTTCCGTGACCCATTGGTCATGGTACTTGTTTATACGTTCTGCATAACCGGGCAGATTTTTGCAGACATGTGCCAGTGGTGTTTCCGCCCCCATGTTATATTCTTGTTGCACACCTTCTTGTGTTATCTGTATCTGTTGCTGTCCCTCACGTGTGTGTGTGTGTTTCTTTCCTCTAACAGTTCTTGGCTGTTAAAAATTGCTTGTTTACAATATTACTTGTGTTAAGATCTTACCAGGTTACACTTACAATGACCATACCACAGGACTATCACGTATCACTAATTCAACAGCATTCCCTTACAATAAAATTCTCTGAAACATGAATTGCTTAGCATATGTAACATGAACCAGACATGTAACAAACTTTTAACATACAACACATAACAATGACCCACCCTCTTCATACCCTACACTTCTATCCCTTACAAGGCCTACTGACCTCTATCCAATTTCTCCCTCTCCACCCCTAGAGATTGTAACACTTGTTCTAGTATTGATATACCCAGAATAAAGGAAAAAAAGCAGTTTCTAATGTATACACTGTGTCTCCCTATTATCCAGACACCCTCATTTTATTTTCCATTATTCAAGTTATTCCCAGTACTAGTCAAGATAGCACTATGCGGCGCCGCCTTCTACCCCTTTGCAGAGCTAGGTTCCCGTCTTATCTTCCCGTATTTCACCTTACTATCCTAATGGCCATATGCAGAGAAAGAAAATAGTATTAATAGTCGAAAGTACCCATTGACTGACCTCGTATAACCTGGCTCCCTCCCCTTCTCCTTTTATGATCACTTGCACTTAGTACTCACCTGCCCGTCTTGATCCGCGATTCTCCGGACTGGGTCCGTCCAGGCGGCGGTGCCTCGCACTCAGTGGCTGCCCCCCGGCTCCGGCGAGCGGTACTAAAGGATTTTTTGGAGCGGGACCCGTACCCTTTGGCCTACTGTGTGCACACGTCTAAGCGTACCAGTTGCCGTAGGCGGGCAGCTCTCTTGAGCGGGCGCACCGTGCGTCTCCACTGCCGCCCGGAATTTCTCGTGCCAAACGGGGACAATAGAAATCAAATCATGCCTTCGGGCTCACCACTGAAAGCAAGCGTCCCCGAAAGGCAGTACCCTCCCCACAATGAGAGGCAATAAAGGACACACCCCAGGAGGGAATGAGACCAGGACCAAGTGTGAATGATGTAAAGGGTTTTTTATCTAACCAATATAAGGCATGCAAAGGACTCTGCAAGCTCCGAGGGCGCTCTGTCTGACAATAGAAAAGACAGTCATATTTATTACAGAACTACGTCATACATCCTATAGCTATAGGGGGCACAAAAGTCTCAGGGATTTGGTGGCATTGACTAAGCTGTAGGTGGTGCATTGATGAGCTGCTCCAGGATTGGTGGACATCTGCGTGGTGCCAACGTGGGGTGGACAGGTCAGCTGGGCTCGTCAGGGTGGAGCTGCCAGGCCGGACGTGGTCTGTCGATGATTGGTGGCTGCTCTAACACTTTGCCCTTGTGGCCACACACACACACAAACACTCCTCACATTATATGACTCCAGTTGTCCTGCAAATCCTACAACAGGTTAATCTATGATCACATGAGAGACAAGGGAAACAACATGCAATGTGAAACTTCACCAATACATCAGTGTACAGTTGCTTTTGACTTTTCGACCGAGTGTCATAATTCCAGGTATCTTTTCAGAGGGTACCGGTTGAGCTGTTTCGTCACTTTATTCTGTTAGATGTGGTGAGGGATCACTTTACGATTTGTTGGTACAGGGGTGGATAACTGTCTTTATGGGCCATCAACGTGGGGTGAACTGGAGTACTATTGAGTCAGTAGGGGCACGTTTCTGGCCCCTCGAGGCGGTGGGATTTAGGACCAGGTTGTATATAATTTATTTGGCCAATCTATGGTGGCCTCTGACATGGGGGAGGTAAATACTTGAAGTGGGTCCAGCAGGAATGTGGGGAGGTGAAGCTGTGCTGTTCGGACACCAGCAATCCTTGGCAACCTTGGTGGGAGGAGGGGGATATGGCCTTGTAGCTGTAAGCGATTCTCTGTTCCTGGGCTAAACAACATACCATATGGGGAGACAGTTATGACAATTAATAGCATTAGGGTGATTACATGTTTCTATCGTTTACAAAATTCTTTTACTGCTTCATACGTAACAATGGGGGTCTGGCAGTGACACATTTATTATATACCGTTAGTTGAACACATATTGGTAATTCATAGAATATATAAACAAATAACAACGTGAGGTAGCGTCAGGTTGGATTGTATACGCAGGATCAGAGAAGAAATATGTTTGTTTACATTCTTGTTCATACCAAAAACCGGTTCAATGCTCTTGAGGGCTGTTACACTTTTTAAACCGTGTTTCACTATATCACAGACAAGTATTTTCTAACGCTTTTCATTTTATCCTTTGTACATTAGCAGCAATCATTAGTTGATATAAGGCAGAATCTAACAAGTCCTTCATTAGACTTTAAGAGCACATGGTATTTTGCAGTGACAGGGGTTCATGGACGAAGGTTATTGACACCATATATTTTAAATGTTGGGGGTTAGATGCAGGATCAGGGTTTGTTTGATTGGGATGGTTCTTGTTATTTTCCAGACTCGAGCTGCGAGTCAGGTCACTTCTAGGACAGTGATGCACTCTGGAAGGTAAATGATACAGTGTTTGTTCTGATACTTGTTTGTGTCTGGTTGCTCGTGGGAACGAGCCTTCAGTGGATCTGCCATGGCTTAGAGGCGAGGGGGGACGTGCAAGGCTCCCTGTGCGCGGTAAGCGGAGGCGCAGCTACAGCTTTCGCATGCAGGCTATTTCGCTTGAAGTTTGGCCTGCACATCTAAAATGGAGTCTTGGCTTTTTTCACAATGGTGTCTATGGTGTGTTACAGTACGGGTCATGTGGCCTTATGTGTCGATCAGCAGCCATCCTGCCACCTGGGCCAGGTGCATGGGGGGCCGTTGACGAGCCATGAGCCTCACGGAGGTGAGGAATGTTGGGAAGGGGGTCCTAACGACCTGTCTTCCCATACAATAGTAATTGACGGGGTCAGGCCTATTTTAGGGCTCAGGTGACTTGTTTGTCATTCCTAAGCCATTTGCACATGTTCTCTCATTGCTGCTAGATTTTAAAACTATTTTAGAGTTTTTTTAGGAATTTTAAAAATCGCTTGTTTAAATTGAGTCTTAGCTCTCTTTGGGCTCAGATTACTTAGCACACTTTTTTGTATATTTTGCCTTTGCTGTTAAATTAGGATTTGTAACGTTTTTGGGAACAGTCGTTTTCTTTAAATAATCCGTAAGAGAAACTACATTATTTGGTAGCATTGCAGTTCTCGTGGGCATTCATTGATGGGGTCAGTCCTATTTAAGGGCTCAGGGGACCAAGACTGCACTATTGGATCTCAAATCCAATATAGCAGAAATGATTGATAGCAGTGGTCATGGCTTTTTAAACAATCTCACAATGTTCACATTAGGTCCCCTCATCTGGGCTCAGACCTCCATAACACTTTTGTCAACTTTACGCATAGACTTCCGAAGGATGATCACGTCAAGCCGGGTCACTCTATTAGCCTATCACCACAGTTCGCACAGTGTTTCCCTCAGTCGAGTGCAAATGCCAGTTTTTTATAATGACAAAACATCTACAATGTGCCAAGGACTTTTGATTGTACAAAGGATTTAACGTGAACCTTGTATGACCACCTTAACACCTTATATCGGCCTTCCCTGTGGCCTCTTGGTACTTGTAGTTTCCTTTACTTGTATTGTTCAGCACTGTCTCTTTGTTCAGGAAAAGGACACCAGCCAGAGACCTTAGACTAAGCGTCCACGTGGCGCTGGACCTCTCTGACTCTGGTACCCAGTTTATTCGTTCACAAACAAACTTTGTTTACCTTATCTTCTTACGGCTGCTGCTGCAACCTTGAGACTAACACAAGCCGGTCTATTCTATCAGGTGCTTCTGTCTCAATGGCTGTGTTGACCTCGTTCTGTTCATTTTCCCGGTGGAGTCAAGGACGGTACCTCGATGGCCACCATGTCTCCTTGCCCTGGCTATCAGTGCGGAGGGTGCCATGTACTCCTGAAATGCGTCGCACCTCCTACCAGCTGCATATCTTTCATCGTAGGCTCTGCGGATCTGAGTAGAAAAGGGCCAGGGCAACTTCCTTCTTGACGTCCTTTGAGGTCTTGCTGCCTTTCTCCTCCATTTGAACCGCTGTCCTAGAATGGCTGCTTCCTTGTGCGCTCGGCCTTGCTCGGAGTGTGCTTGTGTGCTCTGCCTTTTATCCCTATGAGTAAGGGAAAACGTGGTGATGTGTGTGTGTAGTTGTCGGTAATTGCCTGACTCTGCCTGACCCTTGTGTTGGGAGATGTCAGGTAAATGGCTCGGGTATTGGTCCGTTGTCGTTCATACTGTAGTTTGTGTTAGAAAAGGGGGGTAGAGTTTCTGATTATCCTACTAGGCTGGATGGGGAAATGGTGTCATGAGGAAGGGAATACTGCCTCTCGCCCATCAGTGCCCCATTACCATACCCAGAGGACCCCCTCATCCAGGTGATCCTCATCACTGGTCCACCCCCAGGAACTAGATCCAATAGCGATTGCCGTGTCCTGGGCAGCTGGATGACAGATCGCTGGGGACTAGTACGTGTGGCAACTTCAGGTTACTCACAGAAAGCGCAGCTGTCTTTAGAAATGTCTTTCCTTTTCCAAATGCCTGAAATGTACACAGACTGTGTTTTCTTTCCATTGAAGTGACCATTAAGGTCATTCTCGTCGTAGAGTAGAGGCAGTGAATGGGTGCACAGCTAGATGCTATCGCACCTCTCCCACCTTCCTGTCAGAGGGTTTTGGGTAAATCTGAGAATATTTACTTTCTATGATTCTGAGTAATATACAAACACAATGGCTGTATTGTTTAATGTATTAAAAGCATATTAAAGCCTTTTACCCTCCAGCATCAACTTGTCTATGACAAAGGAATGGAGGGGGCATCCTTGCCGCGCCAAATGTGTTCAGATTGGCCTGCCCACCATTTACCATTAAATTGCTTTATTTTGACTAAGCAAGGTGAGAATTGCTCTCCAGTTAAACATATATTGGTTATGTTTTGTATGTGATGGATTGGAGAGGAGACCTGTGCTTTTGTACCAGCAGGCTACAAAAAGTTCACACTTTAACAAAGAGGGTGCTTCATTACCAGTTCATGCTGATAGGCTGGTCTGTAATCTGTTGCAAAACTGATATTTCGCAGTTTGCCACAGGGAGAAGATGGAACAATTGTCACTGGAAGACATATTGTCAAGAAGAGTGGTGACCTTTGCAAACCATTTGTGTTGGGATTGCTAGGTTAAAGGGGTACTATTTCTTTCTCTCCAAATAACAACACAGTTACAGCCTAGGTACTGAATTAAAGAACATAAAGGTTGCTTGAACAAAACTTCTCATTCCTCACCTGAACAAGAGAAGTCGTAACTTCGCTGAGCTGCTGTTCCCCAACCCGGACCTGTCTTTCATCCGAAGGAGCTTTCTAGTCCACAACCTCAGAGAAGCTATTTCGTGATCCCATTTCCTGCTGGACCTGCTTGCTTGACGCTGAGTAGAGTTGCTGCCCGCTGACTCCGCCACTCACTGACATCTCCACCCAGAGCCACCTCTCAGACTGTCCCAAATTCTACAGAAACCAGTGTTGCTGTTCTACTCATCAACAACTGTAAATACATTCTCTAAATATGTGTATGTTTGTACAGTGTTGCTGGACATTTATTACATTGACATGATGTAGATGCTAAAATAGTGTGGTCCCACTCTCACCGTTAACCCCAGCTCCTCTGGGTGTTCTCCCTCTGCTCCTTGTCTGCCCTGACTACTAGGCTGTGCTTCCTGTACACTAGTGTAGCTCTGCCATTTCAATCCTCGACTCACCTCTGTGCTCTTCCTTTACCAACTTCGTCCTCCGAACTTCCCTATCCACTATACGTAAGTGGGTAGTCTCCCGTTCTTCCTGGTCTACTTTTGTCCTACACCCTAGCTGTTCAGCCAATTCACCTCTCTCCAAGTGGTATTCCAGTTTTCCCTCCAGCCAACAACACTCACACCTCTGAGAGTAACTTTTCTTCTTGATGCAATACTCTTCTTTCTCCTCTCCACACCATACCTCTCGCCCTAGACCTTGACTCTCCTCCTGCTCCCCAAAATCTGAAATTCCTCACTGTTCTCAGATGACATCAGTGTCTCTTGTTCTTCCACTTGTCACTCCCTCCTGCTCTCTAACAATATTGTCCTTCTCCTCCACCATACCACTTTCCTCCACTATAAACGCTCAACTAAGTTTTCTCTCCTGCACAGTTTTCACCTTTTATTTCTCTGAGATGGTGATCCTCGCTTTGCTCTCCAAGGTGATACCTCTATGTCTCTGTTCCCAAACTAGTCCTCTCTCTCTCGACCAGGATATCCCTCCAGCTCCACAACCGTGTATTCTCACCTCTAAAACTGCAAGCTCTTTCTCCAAGCAAATCTCTTCATACGTTCCACACCACACTTCTGCTGCCCTAGCAGGCATGAGCATCTCTTTGTTCCTGTTCTATGCCATCAGCCCCTCCTGGCATAGGCTATGTATGACAGGGGACTCCCATGGGCTTATGCTTTCCTGCTGCCAGCTCTCCCAAGGCTTGACACTGACTGACTGGGCCGTCTGACTTTTGAAGACTGATCTCCCCTCCTCCTGGATAGTACTTAGTGATATTGGTTGCACTTAGGATGTGTGGGCTGGAATGGCCTGTGACTGGGCCAGGTGTCTGTTGTCAGGTCGTTTCCACGTGGGCTGGCATGAGTTTATTTCAAGGCTTGCTACTTTTTACTTTTTAAAACTTGGGCTGGATATATGTGTTGTCACTTTCCTCTCACCTGGTGCCCTATTCCTGTTGGCTCCTTCCTTCTGGGTCTCCCTGCCTTCTCAAAACGTGAGTTCAAAGTAATTTATTTATTTATTCCTTCTTATGAGCATTCATGCAGGAACTGCAACCTTGTAACTGCTGTTGCTTTTACCAGAACAATGGCTGATTGCTTTAATCTGTGTGTGGGAGACACGCAGTTTACTTATCTCTTATGTATTCGCAGTCGAAACTAAATGTTCACACATCTTTTGTTTTGATTTCCCTGGCAATGGTGTCAAAGGGTAAATTGTAGCAGTACTTTTGCCGGGGAAGTCAGAACACAGCAACTCTGTTCCTTTAAAAGGATAGATTCAATCTCTCCCGTCGCTGTTTTGGGTCTGGCTGCATCAGGCTCCCTCTGAACTACGGGGAGTCTTCTCCTTGCTCCCTCGGACTCTTTTGGGTATTGAGGTCCCTGGGGGGGGGCTAATCGAGCCTTAACATGATTGTCCCCTGCTAAAATGCCAGGGTTTTTTCACTTTATCCAGGAGAGCCCTAAGACATCCTTGATTGCATAGGTGAGTGCTGTATACCATCCTTGTGTGCCCTTGAGTGCACAACCATTCTTGAGTCCTCTAAAACCACACTTATCGCCCTAGGTCAGCTGTGAGTGCTCCATTTAGTGTCCTAACCCTCCTTGAGTTCCCTAGGCCGCCCTAGCATCCCCTGCATGGTGCCCTCAAACACAATTGGGTGCATCCATGAGTGCCCTAGCTCACCCCTGGGTGCACCCAGGGCTCTAGATAAGGGACCTATCCGTCTTTGTACACCCTAAAATTAGGCCAATGCCACCAAGAAAGGAAAATAGGGAGTAACAGGTATGCATGTGCCTGACCCTTTATCCAACCTGCACTACTCAGGTGATGTATTGAGCAGCTCCTTCCACAAACCGGACCTCTGCGGTACTTCTGCCGGGTGCAAAGTCAGCCTGTATGGAAAAATGCATAGTTTTTGGAAAATACTTTCTACAAAGAATTTCTGATTTACAAGACAAATAACTATTATTTAAAACATGGTGTTACTTGTTTAAAAATACGCCAGACAGGAATGAGAAGTGTTTAACTCCAACTTCACAAAATAAAGAGCAAAATATTCATATCTCAAATGGTCATCTGGTGCCATGGGTACATCCATAGGTGTGCAACTCCATGCTTCAGTGCCCAAGAACACCCTTAAGTGCCCTAGACCACAATTGAGTGCATACCTGAGCTCCACAGTCCAACCAGAGGTTCCTGAAGCAATTATTGGGATCTTCTGGGCCTCTTTGTGCACAGTGATAGGTAGTTGTGGGCACCCGTGCCTCCAAATGGGTGTTCCTAGGGCCCCGGAGAGCACACTGAGTGGTCGTGGGTATCCACAATCACCTGGACTATAACAACATACAAATTACCTGAACATGATATTTTCTACCGAATCTCGCCTTGTGACAAACAGTTGTAGCACCTTTCGGCATGCCTTCCCAAAGTACCGGTCAAAATACTTGTGCAGCTGAAATGTTGACGAGCAGCTTAGACGGTCGTGGAATGCTGCGAGCTGTTCCTATGGCATGAGGTGGCGCATTGCAAATTATATTTATTTCCTCTGGTGTCTCTTTTGAAGATACGTTTCCAAGGGATCAAAATTCATCACGATTGCAAAAGTGTCTTCAAGATTTGAACATTTGGAAACGGAGCACAGTGGCTACATCTACCCCATGTCCTTAGTCTAGGCATTGCTTCTGGTGCCGTCTTTTTTATTTCTCCTTTATAAAGTGTATAGCTTTTTCTCTCACCAGCTAGGGTTTGCAAATATCTTCTGTTAGCTACTTATTAGCTCAGTTGTCAACCACTCCTGCTTCCACTCTCTTCCCCAGGTACTCATTCTAATGCCTTCATACCACTAAGATGCAGTTGCGATTCAAATGTTGCACTTTGTACGTCGAATCCACCTGCTGTGATCATTTGCCTATGGTCAGTTGCCACTCTTGCCCCTGTAATATTGGGGGTGAGAAGAGCAAATGTCCCCTGTCAGATTAATGGCCACAGTCTGCGGGACCAAGAGTGGCAAAGCTGAACATGAGCACCTTGGCTATTGTTGTAATGCAGACCTGACACACGTCTCTGTGAATGTACATCCTAATTTCTCTCATATTGCAGACATCAACTTCGCAACCTTTCTCATACATTTCCTAATCTTTCTCTTTCACCGACCCAAGGAAGTGCCATGAAGTCACAAAACGCATGATGACTGTTTCGGTTGACTTTAGGTTGGAACAGTGTTAAATGTCCTCTACTAAGAAGTCAATACTTTTTCTCTTTTTTATTTGCAGAGCAAAGAGCTATGCAAATCTTTCTGAAAATACAGATATGAGAAAGGATCAAAGCCCTTTTAATGATTTTTGTCATGTGAACACTTTGTGAACCGTTTATTATTTGTAAAAAATGCACCTCCACTGACCATGTTAGCCAAGTGTATGTTGTCTATTTGCTCTTCGTCACACGTATAGCACTGTAGGAACATTGCTGCCGATGCTACTGAAATTCTGCCTTGAGGTATTTTTTTTACAGCATGAGCAAAGCATTGCAGGATTTTGTAGTGTACATCTCCCTCCCCTTCCTCTGTTCCATAAATACACCAGCATTCAGAGAGCGGTCAGGGAGACGGACATATGAGTGGAATCTCAGCACCTGCTACGTTCTAACCCTATCAAAGCCAACAACGGCTTCCCTCCCACTCACACTCCCCACTCATTAGTATGGGGATTCAATTCAGCCTGCCTGTATGTAGAAAAAGGCAGAGAAGTTATTTGTGCCCTAAGAAGTTTACTGCCCAAGAAGAGCTGGAAGGTGTTTCCTTGCCTATAGGCTTGTAGGGGCAAGCCACAAAGAAGTTACTATGAGATACTGTGACTTAACTCAATTCTCTCACATCCTAAACCCACCTCCATCTCCTCTACTCTTTCTGCAAATGAGATTGTTCTCTACTTTGCATCTAAAATGTCTACTATTCACAATACCATCACTAATTACCTTTTTTGCCCTGCTCCTGCTCACTTTTCTCCACCACTCATACCCTCCTCTCCCACTACTCTGTCCTCCTGTGCCCCAACCAACCCTAATGACATTATTGCTCTAATCCTAAAGGTTAACCCTTCCTGTGCACCCACTGTCCCCGAAAATTGTGAAGCACATAGATCCCAGTGCTGCTCACATCATCCTTCTCTCCAACACCTCTCTTGACAATGCTACTTTTCCCTCATTCTATAAGACAGCCACTGTCATCCCTCTCCTTAAGAAACCTGTTCTAGATCCTAACTGTCCTGCCACTTTCACCTTGTCTCTCTTATACCACACTATTTCATAATCCTAGAGTGAGTAGTATTCCATCGACTCATTGAGCTCCTTGATGCCCACAACCTCCGGGACTCTCTTCAATCTGGCTTCTGACCTAGGTATTCTACCAAGGCAGATCTCCTCACTGTCAGCAACTTCATCTCTTCCTCTCTCTGCTTGCAAACCTTTCATCTATTCATATTCTTCTCCACCTCTCTGCTGCCTTTGATACTGTCGACAATTCTGACCTTCTCTCTACATTCTCTCTCCTTGGCATCAGAGATAAGGCCCTCGCTTGGTTTGCGTCATACTTTGTGCCAGAGACTTTCACATGTCCTGGAACAGTCATACCTCCCCACTCACCCCCCTTACTGTGGAGTTCCCCAAGGGTTTGTCCTTGGTCCAGCTCTCTTCACTCTCTATACTTAAGCTCTTGGCACCCTGATCTCCTCTTATGGCTTCTTCTATCAACTCTTTGCTGATGACACTCAGATCTTCTTTCATTCCTTTCATTCCTTATCCGACCAGCTGTTGTAAAAAATTTCAAACTGTCTCCCTGCCATCAAATATTGGATGCTGTCTCGCTCGCTCATGCTCAACTCCACTAAGACAGAGGTTCACTACTCCATAGCCGTACAGGCTATCTCTTCCTCTCCTTCTTTTCTTCTCTTCTCTCCTGGCTACCTTCCTACTTCTCCATCCGCTCGTAACATTGGTGTCATATACAACCCATCACACAACTTCTCACTCTTTGTCTCTAAATCTGCCACTTCCGTCAGACTCAACCTCCTCAATATCTGAAAAAAGTAATCTTCCTTTTAATACTGCTGAACAGCTAATCCCCTCCTTAGTCCATTTTTTTAGATCTGACTACTCTGCCAGTCTCCTCTTTGGCCTTCCCAACTATGGTTTTTCACCTCTGGTCAAAGTCCTCAACTTTGCTGTCCACAGCAGAAGAGTTATGTTGAATGGTAGCTTAGACGGTCGTGGTACTCTGCGAGCTATTGCTGTGATATCAGGAGGCGCAATGCAAATGATCTTGTCTCTTCTGAAGATACGTTTCCAATGGATCAAAATAAATCACGATTGTAAAATTGTCTTAAAGACTTGAACATTTGGAAACGGAGCACAGTGGCTACATCTACCCTATGTCCTTAGTCTAGGCATAGCTTCTGGTGCCGTCTTTATTTTTCTCCATTATGAAGTGTCTAGCTTTTTCTTTCTCCCACTGAGTTTTGCAAATATCTTCTGTTAGCTACTTATTAGCTCTGTTTTCAACCACTCCTGCTTCCGCTCTCTTCCCCAGGTCCTCATTCTATTGCCTTAAGTCTAACCAGATAGTTTATACTATCAAGGAGCAGTTGAGCTTCCAATGTTGCACATTGAAAATTGAATCCACCTGCTGTAATCAATTACCCAGGGTCACTTGCCACTCTAACATCTGTAATATTGAGGGTGAGAAGAGCAAGTGTCCCCTGTCAGATCAATGGCCACAGCCTGCTGGACCACGAATGGCACACTTTTCAACCTTTTTGGCTTTACCTCTAACCTCTTTGCCCATCGCCAGATAGGCTGGCTATCTAAGTATATACTTCTTATCATCTTCAAAACGATCCATGGACTTGCCCCACCCTACCTAGCTGCTCATCTCACTCCGTACTCTCCTTCTTGCTCATTAAGATAATCCTTAGCACACCCTCTGGCCACCACTCGAGCCCGCTGTGCTCCCTCTCGTTTCCGCTCGCTCTCTCTCTCCTCGCTCCCTTACACTGCAATGCTTTTTCTCTCCCTCTCTGTACTACTCCAACTTTACCACTATTTAACTTCAAAGCTCTCTTTCTTTCTGGAGGACCTGTTTCCTAGCACTGTATGCTACTGCATCACCCTGTTTTACTCTCTCCCTACTGTAATTAAGCCATGGTATCAAATATTGATGACAGAAGCAAGTGATCACAGTTCAGGGGTGTTCATTGAACTTTGAAAATTGGGTTGGAAAAACGCCTGTCTAATCCTAAATCTAAAGATGGGAGCAACCTTCGACCATCAAATAATTGTAGCACAGTCCTAGTAGAGTCTTGTCAAAATAAAAAGGCCTATACTAATGTACCTATTGCCAATCCTTACTTCTAAATACAAATGGTGTGGGAAAAAATGTTATGCAAAAGAAAAGTGTTCAAGAAATGATATGTCAGGATAATTGAGCCGTTGACTTCCCTTGCCCACGTTTTCAGAAGAAGACAAGGCAGCACACTAGAGCTTAGCACACACACTGGCTTCTCTAGCACGAGGATGCAGTACAAAACCTCAGTAACGGGACCTTCTGTGCCAAAGTCTCTTTGCCATTCTATTCAAAGTCTCTTATTACAGAGGGCCTGATGCGACAAACAAACATTAACGCTCCTTTCTTCTCAGGATTTCCACATGTAAAGTTTCTCGGGTGATACACTGTTCACCCTGGGTCCTCCTATGTCAGGCTCAGACACTTTACCAGTTTCTTTCTTCTCAATTGGCCTCCCTCGATCGGGCTCGGACCACTTTATATCTTTTCCATTCTTTCCTTTCTGTATACAAAATCAAAGATTTTCGACTGTGCGCATGATTTTGCTTGACCTGTTGCAGGAACACTTCAATTCACAAACTCTTTCTACTTACAACTCTTTAACTTTCACTTCTGCCACTTATCAGCTGCATACCAGGGACGTCATTTCACCAAAATGCCAGGGGTAGCGGAAGTGACATCACATGACCCTTGACCCCGATGACATCACAGGAAGTGATTTCATTTGACCCTACCCCGAAGTGATATCGCAGGAAGCGATGGAACACAACCTTTCACCCATTGGCAAAACAGGAAATGACATCACATAGCATTGTACACTACAAAAATATGGTTACGATATCACTATAATGTGATGTACATTTCGTACAAGAATGGATCGCCAAATGTATCATTAAGATCAGTGTGTGTATAGACTTAGAACACCAAATTAATGTGAATGCAAGCAGACATCCATGACCAAATGATAATGATGTGTTATTATATAGCACTTACGCTTAAGCGCTTTATATAGAAAATATATACACCCAATATCACCTAACCTATGTTGGTACTCATTTATCGACCTCAGAAGGATGAAAGGCTGAGTTGAGGCATTTAAAAACAGACTAAATCAGTGGCTCCCCCCTGAAGTGTGTCTGAAATAAACCTTTGATGAGTCTAGAAAATATTGTATAGAATTCCAGAAAGACACATTATTTGGTATTCCTATTCTTTCTTATTTAGGGTCAGTGCTGAAAGTGTTAGACTTGTGGCACTCCTGTTCTTATTTTTCTTCTTTTCTTCCTGAACAAAAAAGCCAATGTACACAGGTATTTTAGGGTAGATTTTGTTATCTGTGTGTACACCTGTAATTCTAACTAGCGTTGCATTCTTGAGGTCTGTTGCTGTAACCAAATCGGCCCTTATGGCGGTCTGTTTGCTACATGAATCAATTAATGCCTTCACTTGTTTCCCATTTGCTATGGCTTTTTCATAAGAAAAGTCAGGGGAAGTCTGACATAAACATATGCTAAAGGTTTCCAGATCTTCTTCGGGCTCTTCCCCTTTTAGACACCCTATTGCCATGAGTTCTTCCTCTAGATTTTTAGGACACTTTCTGGCCATATGTCCAGTTTCTCTACACGAAAAGCAAATAGGAGGTGATAGTTTCATTCCTTTAGGTCCTTCTCTTTTGCTTTCCTCTCTACCCCTTGTGTCCGGTCTTTTAACTTCCATTCTTTCTTTCATTATCCATTCTTTGGGTTTAGAGGATCCTCCCCGCTTATCTAGTACCTGGGGCTGGGAGTGGTAAGTATGTCTGTGATATTTGCGCTCCTCAGTTCTCTGTACCGAGTGGAAGTGTTTGACTGCATCCGAATGATTTTGGGCAGTCACAATAGCCATGACCAGGGTGGGTTGGTTCAACTGTAGTCCT
Source organism: Ambystoma mexicanum (assembly GCF_040938575.1). Taxonomy (NCBI): domain Eukaryota; kingdom Metazoa; phylum Chordata; class Amphibia; order Caudata; family Ambystomatidae; genus Ambystoma; species Ambystoma mexicanum. The sequence continues at coordinate 452,081,250 of NC_090932.1, forward strand.
GCCTTTTGCAAAAAGCCTGTTAAAGAATTGGTGATATGCTCCAGAATGATCATTTCTACCCATTTTTCCATTGTCTTGTTGTTTATCCAGAGGGCGACAGTGTTTATAATTCGTTCTCCTAGTTCAAGGGAAGGGGGGTCTTCCCAGGGTTTAGTCTAATGTCCCTTATTTTATGCCGATAGAAGTTACTAGTTTGGCCTACCCTTTTCTTCTGTGCAAGGTTAAGTAGCTAGTAGGCGGTCTGTAACTCGCCTTTCAACAGAGGTCCTATTTTAAAAAAAAATAGATTTTCTTCCCATCCCAATTGTTCAGCTAATCGCTCGAAATTCAAAAAGAAATGTTCTAGGTCTTCGCCCTCTTGGTATGGTTGTAATATCCCTTGAGGTAGTGGGGGTCTTGCCTGTAACTCAACCAATTTTGTTAAATTCTCTTGAAAACGATCTTCGGTCTGAATCTGATCGGTGGCCAGCTGGGCCATGTCGGCTGCCAGGTCGGCTATGTCTTCCTGTGGGGTTAAGGGTTCCCTCTGTCGTATTTTCTGAGTCAGAAAAAAAAGGGTATCAACTCCCTCTGATAGGGTCTCAAAGTCGTCTGACTCCTCTGAGTCTGATTTCGATGGAGGGGAAGATTTGGATACTTTCTTTTCTAATCCTGATAAACCAGGGACCGAAGCTGGCCTGGTACCAAAACGAAAAGGTTCAGGAAAAGGTGGATTTGGTTCACTAGTTCTAATGAAGATGTGGGCCAGTCGTATTTTTAAGATTATTCAATCACATTGTTGGGTGTTATAGTGAGAGAGTGGAAGGGTATCTAATAACAGCTGGGTTTTGAAAAACAAATCTTGTTGACCAGTCGGGATGTGAAGCTGGGAAAACAAAACCTCTTTAAGAGTGGCTATGCGATCAGAATCAAGGAGTTCAACAATCCTATTTTCCCCTTCTGTTGGTACAATGATTATTAGAATGATTCTCAATGTTTGTCAATTGAAAATTGAATGTCAATTGAATCATATCCGACTCCTGATACCACATGTAAGGAAGTCATGGTATCAAATAGTGAAGACAGACACAAGTGATTACAGTTCAAGGGTATTTATTGAACTTTCGAAATTGGGTTGGAAAAACACCTGTCTAATCCTAAATCTAAAGATGGGAGCAAGCTTCGACCATCAAATAATAACGCATTCCTGGTAGAGTCTTGTCAAAATAAAAGGCCTATACACATTGCCAATCTTTACTTCTAAATACAAATGGTGTGGGAAACAATATTATGCAAAAGAAAAGTGTTCAAGAAATTATATGTCAGGATAGTTGAGCCGTTGGCTTCCCTTCCCCAGGTTTTCAGCACAGGACAAGGCGGCACACTTGAGCTTAGCACACACTCTGGCTTCTCTAGCACGAGGATGCAGTTCAAAACCTCAGTATCAGGACCTTCTGTGCCAAAGTCTCTTTGCCATTCAAAGTCTCTTATTACAGAGGGCCTGATGCAACAAATAACGTTCCTTTCTTCTCTGGATTTCCATGTGTACAGTTTCTCAGATGATTCATTGTTCACCCCTGGTCCCCCTCCGTCGGGCTCAGATCCACTTTAATAGTTCCTTTCTTCTCAATTGGCCTCCCTTGATCAGGCTTGGGCCATTTAATCTCATTTTCCAATCTTTCCTTTCTGTATCAAAAATCAAAGAATTTCAACTGTGTGCAGGGTTTTGCTTTCACTTCTGCCACTTCTTGGCTGCATACCTTACAGAGACCTTCGATTGAGCACACACTCAGTGCTGGACCACTCTGTCAATGGTATTGTATCAAAGTTCAAGCATTCATCACCAGTTTAACGTTACGTCTTTCATCACACACGTTTTAACAATGTTCATTAGAGCGCATTTATACAACCTTGCAACCTTGGCTTCAACACAGACCGGTCTGGTATCTGTCTCTCCAACTCATTGGCTGTTTTGATTTCTTTGTCGCTACTTTGTTCTTGGAGCCAAGGACGGTACCACAGCGGACTCTGCTTCTCACAACCTTGATTAGTCATGTAGGAGGAGCATGGGTACCTCTGACACACAAGGCAGGATTCTTCAGACTGGTTTCGTGGCCTTAAGCTGTCCAACCTCGAGCTCTCATGAAAGTAATGGTTTCTTGATGGAAAGGTCAAATTGAATTACCCACCTTGCAACCCCTTCATACTTCACTGTCTTTCGTCCCTCGTTCAGCTGCCGTCTTGAAACTGCTATTTCCTTGTGTTTTGCCTCACTCGGAGTGTGTTTTCATGCCCCGTCTTTTATCTGTGTGGGGAAGTTTAATGGAAGGCAGGTGTGTGTGTGTGTGATGGTCAGTAATTGCCTGACCTCACCTGACCATTGTATTGAGACACATCAGGTATACTGCTCGGGTGTTAGTCTGTTTTCTCCAGAGCGGGCTGTTTGTATGAAAGTTTTTGTGTAGGAAATGGGATACATGTGTTACAGAGAAAGGTATATCGCTTCTCACCATCCAGTCTCCCACTCCCAGAAGACCCCTCACCCAGGTGATTGCCCGCACTGGTAAACCCCAATGAACTGGAGCCAAAAGCGATGGCTGTGACAGATTCCCGGGTACTAGTGGGTGAGACACCTTGTGGTTTCTCACACAACCCTTAATGGACAACCTTACAGCACTTTACCATCACCCCTCCAGACTTAATTGAGCACTTTCTGCACCATCACGTTCCTATGCCATTCTGTCCTGTCCTCGTCCCTGGTTTATGTTTCCACCTTCCCCTGCAAAATCTGGTCTTCAAGTCACATTCTCTTACCCCTTAGTAAAGGAACCATGTCATCCGCTCTGTTATCAATTGTAAATTCTGTAAACATTTGTGTGCCAGAAATGCATTGCTTTCCCTGTGATTTTTATAAATAAAATAAAAATACAGTTGGTTCCATTGTCTTATGGCTGGAAAGGGCTAGCCTATTTAGAAAAGAAATGGTCCCTTTCCAAGAGAAACGTACTTACTCGTTGTAACTTATTTATGATTTGGCACCTTAGTGAGGTGGCAATACTAATGAAGAATTCCAAAGGGTCATTTTGTTCAACACATACAAGGAATTCTCCCATACCGTCCCTATGCTTTGTTTATTTCTATTGATGTCAACATTAACAGACACGTTACAAATACTAAATATGTCTTTCAAAAAGCATTTCAATACTGGAAAGGCGTCCAAAAGAATTGCTCACTGGCCCTGTATACCTTCTCTACACTCACCAGGCAGACATGGTGCACTGAGTTTATATGTGCCCCGTCTTGTCTTGAGAAATGACTGCTGCACACTACCTTTTTAGGTGCTCTTAGACCTTCCTTTTGTCATGGAGTCCTTCTCTGTGGTTCTCCCTTTATGGGTGTTCATTCCTCCTGCCTCCACTCGATGGGACATTGATCATTGGCTTTTTATTTTTGGAAAGGGACGTTTAACACCATTTTAAAGGCAGCTGCAATGTCCAGACTAATAAACAGCATTAGTCTTTCAACATTGAGCGCGTGGACGGTGTTTGTCAATACTAGTCTATCTGTTTCAGTGCTGTGGAACAAGCGGAGACCTGACCGGTGCAGATCCAGCAGTTTCTGAGCGTCGCTCAATGACCCACTACTTGTTTCATATCAGCACATTGGGAAAGCTGGAGTCTGGCAGCTGAATTCGCTCTAGATAGCATCCGACTGCCATACTTTCACATCACAAGGGAAAATATTTTATGTGGTTTATGGGCGATGGCAATTGCCCATGTTCTGACGTCTAGGCGACCTGGATCACGTGACCGCCACATACAATGTCTTGTTCTGGGTCCCCTGAAGGCTAGAATATATTTTCCAAGATGCTCTTCATGATCTGCAAGGCCCCCTGTGGGTCTTCCTGCCCCACCCCAAGGCTATTCAGAGAGTTACGTAGGCGAAACCCTGATCAGCCAATATGACTTACCGAGTACTTCAGACAATTGGCATACAGAGGGAGGGGATGTGCCTTTCTCATCAGCAGACATTTATCTAGTGTATCAACAACCAAAAAAAACTGTTTAGACTTTTCATTTAAGGCACCTGGGTCACTTGGTGCCCCATCTGCATCTTATCAACACTTAGACCCAACCACCTCACCCTCAACGCTACAGATCTTTGGGTAGAAAATACACAGAGTAAGTGAATATTGTTGTTAGACACACATTATTGGGCTAATGTCTGTCCGTATCCAGTTTGGTAAAAATGGAGATTACTGGATTAAAGAAAAATCTGTTGAAGGGATGTCTGAAACATACTTCCGCACGACTGCTCCATCCTCCTCGTCTCTCTTTTTGGACAAAAGAAGCTACAGTGGTTATCAGGGGCATGATAATCTGGTGAATGTGCACCTATTGCAGTGACTTCTTTGTTAGAAGGGTCCAAACATTTTGCTGAGTGCCCAAGGGCGTCCAAAGTTGTAGGAAGAACGGTGCAGCCCATGACTGGTATTTGCTATGCAACAAATTCCACCCCTGTCCTCCCCTCATGGCAGTTCTATGTTATACTATCCCGGCAATAATATCCCAGACTGAAAACAAAGTGGTTAAAATAACTAATTTTACATTGAAAGTAATGTAAACAGTAAAAATGAAGATATTTTAAATGAAGAAAGTAAAAATAACTGCATCTATTATTTGGACTTGCTTTTACTGAAAAAGCAAATTCTGCCTGGATTTTTGTATTTGTTTTAAACATGTGATTTTGGTGTCCAATAGATGTAGGTGTACTGGAGAAACTCATCATGCCCACTGAGATGACCTCATCCCCCTATCATTTGCACATTACCTATATTTTACCTGTTTACGTCAGATAAAATATACTTTCTGAGTGGCCACTGCCATAGTCTCCAGCGCCCTGCCAACCCTGCACCAATTTCCTCACCTGCTCTGCACCATAATGAGTCCAGCCAAAAGTCTTTCCTTTTTATTTTGATTGTTTAATGATTTTTATAAATAATATCAGTCCGTTATTTTTGCCTTTTTTATTTTCAGTTTAGTGACTTTCAAAAAGTTACCCTAACCCACCGACTGTAAAGAAAGACAATAACTCGCAAATCAAGATCCCGAGTTGTGATTTCTCTCCAATACAAACCCCCCTCACTTATGAGTTATGAATCCCAGACCTGCAGGCCTGGGACTCATACCTCAGTGTGCCAGCACCAACTATAGTGTTGTCTGTGTTTCAAACATAGACCACTTGGGGGCGCTCAGGGCACATGGAGTGCAGCGACTGTGAATTGCGCTGAAAAACGGGAATTTGCGCGCCATTCTGCCCGCAAATCCCTGTTTAACAAATGGGGATTTGCAGGCAAAATGGCACACAAATCCCCGTTTTTCGGCGCAAATAATTCCATGAATCAGCCCCTTAGTCTTAGCCTCTTTTCACATCGTTTCATCACCAATGATGGAGGACCACTGGATCTTTGTGCAGCCAGTCTAGCCATTTCTTACAGTGGTATGACATTTTTTACTGCCCATCTATGATAAAACAAGCATAAGTGCTATTACGTGTCTAGACTAACTGAAATTGGTGCACCCAGTTTGGACTTGTTTTCTTATTATGGCTTGGCATTTTTAACCGCAAAGCCCAACAGGAGTATTTTCTTACGTGGGGGTACTGTATATTTTGGCAGACCCAGCTTGAACATGTTTTATGCTGTATAATGCACCAATTTAACCCATTATTCAAACAAATAGATCAGAAGAGTCTTTCACACATTGGCCGCAGCACTTTAGAAAAACAAATCTGCCGTAGTAGTTGCTGTGTGCAAATATTTAGCTTTTTATTTTAACATGATGGCCCTTCGTTGACACACGTGTTTCGGCACATACTTGTGCCTTTTTCAAGGAGGGACATTATTGCCCACTCTCTGGCCTCCTACACTCTGGCCTCTCACGGTCCTTCCAGGGCCAACAGCCTCCCGTCACGTTCCTCTGCTCCTGGACGACGAGCTTCCACTTCTCTGCACACACCAGCTCTCCATGTCAGCTGGTTGTCCTGCCTTCTGCCTTCTTCTCTGGTTGGTCAATGGCGCATTTTCCGGGGACGACTCTGCCTGCGGCCAAGTGTCTCGGTTTCTACACTACTGTTGTTTCCTGTGCTTCAGCCGCTTTCGAGTTTCCCAGCTCTGACAAGGAAGGATCTGACAGGTCGTCAAGTCCTTCTTCCCTTTTTATCCTCTGTGTGTACCTGTTTGTTTCACGTTGTCTGGACTGCTCTTGTTGTTTCCGTGGGGCACTCAGCATTGCTCTGCGCCTCTTCCTCATCTCGGTATCAATGTTTTCACTTTCCATTGGGTTATTTATGCTATTCTTTGTCCCAGTTTCTGAACATCACTCACATAAGTAGTCCGTACTCTTCCTCGTCTAATACTTTTTAGGGTGGTTACATCCTATATCCTACAGAGGTGCAAAGAAGTGTGTGAGATTGTGGGACTCAATGTGCGGTAGGAGGTTGAGGGAGGTGGGGATATATCTTGGGAATACAGCGTTCTTCCTGGTCCGTCGTCTCTAGTCCCACAGGGGGGATCCCTCTCCATGAGATTCACCCGCTGAGTACCATCCACAGGGGGACAATCGGATAGTGGCCTCATTGCCCTGGCCTTATATCAAGGGGCTCCCCTGGGAGAGAAGGGACGACATCTAAGGATTCGTCACAAGTGGTTAACCATTATCTAACATCCAGTGGATTGTTTTAGGTCATTGTGTAGAAAGTAGGGTACATCATCAAACTGTCTTGGGGAACATGAAGACCTGTAAGCAGATTGAAGAGCACGAGATGCCCGGCATGAGACCACAAGCAACCTCAGACATGTTTTTGGCCTGATTGCACATCATAAGTTTCAGAATGTAGGTACAGCAAGCTCGGGACTCAAATTTGGGCATGACTGGGACGTCCCTATACTGCCTGATGTTAAAGGGTCAGCTTGATTGGAAGCGTCTGTTCCTATATTTCATAATGATGATAATCATACCGATATCGCATGCTTGTGGTCACACCCATACATCCTAATAGGGTTCATTTATGTCATGCCCTAGCAGGGCAATCAGGGCTGGGCTGTTAGCTGAGCCGTTACCATTTCTGGCAAGACCAAGCGTGATATTTTTATGGTTGCTCCCCTTCTGTAATGGCACATGTGCGCTTAAAAAGATACTACATTATTTGCAAAAATCGAGCTCCGGGATATGCAGGTGAAGTGGCAGTCATAACGATGATCTACTACAAATTGTAAAAACCATCAATGGCCCGAATTGTTCCACGCTGGTAGTAGGCGATTTAAACTGATGGCTTCACAAGCCCAAAGACAAAGAAGCCGTCTCATTAGAAGAATCACTCCCAGAACTGGGATGTAAAGTGGAGAACAGTGAACCCACCTAACTTAGATTTGGTGATTTCTAGAAGCCTTGATGGAGTCATAAAAGACCACTACTCTATGCATATGGTCAGACCATTGTATTGTTGAATTTACCACATGCTTAAAAGAAATAGCAAAAACCTCCCTAAACCCTGCTACGGGTGTGTATAAGTGTAACTTTAAGAAAGTGAAACCTCCCCATCTTAAAATTTGGCTGCAGGAAATTGTTATCCACGAACAGCTCTGACAGCCCAGAGAAACTGGTGGAAACCTATAATAACGTCCTGATTAAAATGCTGGACAAAGTGGCCCCTATAGCAAGGGAATTGGTGAGAGAAAACCGAAATCACAACAAATGGTTCACTTACAAACTATTAAGCTTGAAAAAACTGAAGAGAAGTGCAGAACAGTTATGGCTAAAACAGCCTTCTCCAGCATGGGGTCTGGCATGGATTAACATGCTCATGAATATTCCCCGTCGTCAGGCTGGGAATCCTTGGTAAAGAAAAAATCAGTTTCAGTTTTGTTTCTGAACTGTCTTTCTACTAGTAACAAATCACTGGTCTCTGGGTCATACTGTCCCTAGCCAATGACTGCCCTCTACCTAAGCCCCTCCTCTGGCAGCCATCTTCAGATTTGGTAGCATGTAAAGTGGCAGTAGGACCAAGAGAAGAGCCGCAGAGGGGTAGGAGGGAGGGTTCGCTTGTGAATCCATACCAGACCCATTCCGGAGAACAACTGTTACAGGTAAGTAACTTGTTCCTTTTCCAGCATGTGGTCTGGCATGGATTCACATGCTCATGAATACAAGAATACTTCGCACTACACACATGCACAACCACAGGAGGTGGCAAGGCTCAACATTAAGCATTTCAACAACTCAACATTAAGCATCTCTTACCTCCTCACCAGGCCCACCTTCAGGCGAACAGGTTGCACAGCACTGCCTGGCCGACTCTGGACTCCTCCCTGTCATCCCGGTCGATGCAGTAGAATCTCATGAAGGTGTGGGTCGACCTCCATGCAGCGGCCCTGCAGATGTCCAGCAGGGGCACGCCAGTCAAGAACGCCATGGTAGCAGTGATCGCTCTGGTTGGATGGGCTCTCGGAGGGCCGGGCAAAGGTCGGTTTGCCAACCGGTGACAGTGCATAATGCAGCCGGAGAGCCATCTGGAAATGGAAGCCTTCGAGAGGCCCTTCCTTTGGTTCACAGGTGCAAAGTTCACAAACAGCTGTGATGTCTTCTGCAGACTCTTCGTGCGGTCCACGTAGAACTTCAGCGCTCTAGCCACATCCAGCGAGTGCAAAGTCCTCTCAGCCGGCGACTAAGGCGACGGGAAGAAAACAGGTAACACCGAGGACTCTTTGAGATGGAAGTCCGACAGCACCTTGGGCATGAAGGAGGGGTGCGTCCTAGGCACCACCCTCGTGGAATGTCAGATATGGAAGTTTACAGGAGAGGGCCTGGATCTCTCCCACTCGTCGTGCAGAGGTGATGGCCACAAGAAACGCTGTTGAGGCGCTGTTACAGGAATTGTTTGTTCTTTAGTTGCGTAATTGTTTTTTTTAAATTTGTCTTAGTTGCGTATTTATAACGCGCTTAAATACCCAGAGGTTTCTAAGAGCGGACATGGGTATCAAACCTGTATTGCTTCGTGTTGTCTTGCTTTCAAGGTGCGCACGTTGCCGCTGAGCTATCCTCCTGGGAAAATATGCACGACAAGCCACGAGTTGGATCATATCCTTCCTGTCGGGCAGGCAATCGTCAGTCTGCTGGGAAAATTCCTTCTCCCACTCGGCCCCCATCTTTTAAGGAGTCCCTCACGGAGCCTGCATCTCGCCAAAACGTTTCAACCTGTATATAAGACCTCAGTGCAATCTCTTAGTATTTTACGGGGTTACGTTTACCAACTACACAGCTGATCTTGGAAACCAGTGAGGATTATGAGACGGACGCCAGGAACTTGACCACAATCTACGGGGTAAGAGAACAATGGATGACAGAAAACTGGCTCTGCCTCAGTGTAGCAAAAACTGAATTGCTCCTGTTTGGTAGCCCTGGGGAAAGAGCAAAGCTTCGGAATGAATACCAACACTTCCACATCAAAGACTGTCCCATAGCAGTAGCCGAAAAAGTTAAGACCCTGGGGGTGTTCTTTAACACCTCCATTAGCACTGAGACACAGACAAGCTACATCTAAAAAAAAATGCTAACTATTACCTGAAACTTCTTAGAAACATCAAAGCCTACAATTGAATTGTGCATCTATTGGGCGAGCCATCATACCATCACGACTCAACCACTGTAACTCCCTTTTTATTGGGGCCAGGAAGAAATGCATACATCACCTGCAGATGCCTCAAAACGATGCCGTTCGGATTATCAAGAGCATCCCTAGATGGCAACATTTTTCGTCTGGGAGAGAATCCCTACACTGGCTTGCCATACCTGCCCCCATTCACTTCAAAGCAGCCACTTTGGTGCATAAGTGCTTATACGGAAGGACCCTGAGTTACCTTAAGTCCGACACTTTCCTCTACAACCCAAACCGCACTTTTAGGTTGGTTGACACAGGAACAATTAGGTCCCATGGATTTAAAAAGGCTGCTTCCCTTGTTAGAGCTTGCCCCCCGGGGGCAGCCCAAGTGTGGAATTCACTCCCAAGCCTGCTCCGTCTGGAAAGACATTTTAACATTTTCTGTACCCAATGGAAAACCTTTCTCTTCAAATGAACCTGCAACCTTGAACCATGAAGTAAGCAGTCAAAGGGTCTGAACCTTTCATGTATGTACCGTCCTCTCACATGTTCCTTTGTGTCTGTGTTGGTGCCCTGATGCCTGCGGGTTCCCGGCATGGTATAAATAATACATTTTTTTTTTAATGGATTCTGCACAAATCAATGTCAGTGGTCATGATTAATTCAAATCATTACTTCATCGCTTTTTTGTGTCTACTTACGCCCTGCAAAGAGCATCTTGAAACGTAATTCAAAACTGAATTCCTGTTCCACAAAACCAAATTCACCTCCTACTCATCATTCATTAAAACTTTGCCCTTTATTCTAGATTACTCAATCACTCCACAAAACCATGCAAAACAAACTGCAATACTTCAATCCTGGGAGCTCACTAAACTCATCTGATAAAAACGTCCTACAGGTCTGCTAAAATGAAGGTCCTTTGCATTCCGAAATCCATTCCTAGTCCCTTTGCGCGGCAATAAAAAAAAACAATCATCTCAACTTCAGGAAAAAACTCAAACTCTTCCTTAAAGGCTTGGTATAGTGCCAAATATATTTTTTAATGCGGATGCGGCGTCTCATCAATCAATAACTCCAAAAGACACCTTTAGGTGAGATAGAAGCTGACCCTGACTTTTTGAAATGAGCTAAAAACAATTAACTAAACTATCTGTGGCCCCTTTGTTAGACAAATAAGATTATGCATCACTCAAGAATGATGGATGGAATGTTTTGAATAAATTGTAACTATTTTCTCTTGGCAACCACGCAAACCTATTTTTTCAGCCCAGTGTGCCATTATAGACAGGGAAAGACCATGTGAAAATCAGGACAGGTCCTTCACGAAAACGTGTAATCCAGCCTGAATTGCAATCTTTCGAGACGTCACCTAGCTAGGAAGGTGGCTCAGAGGGCCGGGTGCCACCTGAAGCCACTGTATATTAGACCTAGAAACTATTGGGGAGAAAACCATAGTAACCATACTCAGGTCCCCAATACAGGGCAGAGAACACTCACATTGCTGTAGCACAAGCCAATCATAGGGGTCCAGTCCCTTCTCTGCCCATTGGCTAGACTGACCCTAGAAGCTTGGACCCTGACCTAAACCCCTGTAACATTCCCTGTTTGAGGGAGTGTAATGTTCAATTTAGAAGGACTCAAATCCCCATAATAGAAAGTAGAGCTGCCCCTTTAAGGGTGACCCGCCCTATATAATTAACGAAGGTAGTGCCTACAGTGCTAAATGTTTTCTGTTCACACAGCACATTGAATGAGTTATGTTGGGAAATCAGGCGAACCCATGATGAGCACTGCAGTTCTGCAGACAGATTGTTTCCAACCTGTGACTTCCAGAATGCAGAGAGACTAATGCAGGATGTTGCTGCACAGCACCTGTGGTATAGGTTTTGCACATTAAACACCATACCACCTCATTGCAGTAAGCCTCAGGGGGGATCAGAGGCACGATAATGAAATCCAAGTTGGTGTGCAGGCCAGATAAAATCGGGCCAACACCCTGCACTTCAACTAGCCCACATAGACACATAGGAGCCAACCTATCCCAGCCGACTTAATTACAACTCACGGGTGCATTCCTAAAATGCTATATTTTGAGCCCAGTTGTTTGTGTTTCCAACAACTCAGTAACAAACCCCAGACAAGTTGTGAACTCATTGCATGTCATCACCGAGTTGTAGATTGGGACCTAGGGAGAGCAAGTTCTGGACATATCCGTCCCACCTAGGTTTTGTTTATTGTGCATTTGTTAGGCGCTTATACAGCAAGTAAATTGTGTTTCAAAGCATCCACAGGACAACAGGGAGGGGATGTGGGATTGAAAAACAAAACAATGAAGGATAAAGACAGACCTACCACGCCATGTTTGCTTTCAGAACGTGCAAGTGCAGAGAGAGGAGAGGGAGTGACTGTGCTCGTGAGTGACCAGCAGATGTAAGTGCCCAGTGGAGGAAGTGTTAGGGAGAGGTCAGCTGGTTCTTAAAGAGAGATCTTGTTTCAAATCCATTAAACAGGTTTGACATTTATATCTTTGGAAGAAAAGAGAGAAAGGTAGTCAAGTAGATGTGCAGAAGGTAGGCTAGGAGGCTGCATGTCTAACATGTGCAGTGCAGGAGCACGGCATAGCTACCTCATTAAAAGGTATCCCCATGCATGGCCCTCCTCCAAAGATGGAAACCCCCAGTACGCCTATGCGGGTTTTGGCTATACATGAGACGATTTCCTTTTCCTTAGCGACACTATCATCAAATTGAACTATTAAACAAGGTTAATGGAAACAATGATGTCTAATGTGAGAGTTTTCCTCTAGTGCTAGGTAGTTCTGAATCATTTCCTTCGGCATTAATGTTTATTTTCATACATTATATACTAATCACTTCCTCCAATTTCATACCAGGAAAGGAAGTGAAGCTAAACTCGTGTCAAACATTATGAACTGGGAAGCAAAAGAAGTTTTGGTTTGCCATGTATGTCGAAAAGCACAGTCAATAAACAAATCGGTTGAAATTCAGATTACATTATTGATGTTTAAATGTATGGTGAGCAGAAAGTGACTGACACCTTTCCATGTCTGCAGGTATCTAGATGTGATATTTTACTGTGTACATCATTAGAATTGTATTGGATATCAAGAGTTTTCTTTTGGCAATTTGTGTTGAGACGTAAATGTATTTTCGTTCTGAACTTGATACCAAAAATAAAAGCTTGCTATGGAATATCGTGCAACACTCTGACAGTACACCGAGTGCGGCGCGGATCACGTTGTGTGATCCTGACATACTATTCGTAGCGTTGCACAGAAATTCACAACAGGTGTGGTGGCAATCATGCTACGGGACACCTGGCGTGCGGATACGTGTGCAAAATGAACTTGATATGCACGCTTGGATGTTCTGGTTAGCAGTTTGGCTCCGGTTAATGGCATGCATTCGAACATTTGGCAGACCAGGTCCTCCTACACTGAATAGATAGTCTTGGCAAAACTTTGGTGAATATTTAAAATTCTTGGTGCAAATATGTTTCTCGTATTGGTGTGCACAAGCAGAATCCATCCACCCTCTCCCTGCTCCCTCCCCCAAAAGGTTTGGGATGGGCTCACAGATCCTTTGTCCTGTTTCAGAATAAATGTGACAGACACTTCTCTGCTTTCTGCCCTGCCCTTTCCTCCGGAGCTCCCTTTCCCCTTCACCCCAGAGTCATTGACTCACTCATGCATTTCAGAGTTACAATCAAAACGTTGCTCTTCCAGCCTGCCCACGTATTGCCCCTTTACGGTCCCTATTTACACTGCCTTCTCATGCTCAATGTTCCCTCTGCCTGTGTCATGCACCCTGTTCCCTCCCACTTCTCCAACCTTTTGGAGCCCTATTTCTTGGAACACCAGAGGGCAATCAAGTTTCAAACGTGCATGATGCACATGAATATGAATAGAAACATATTGGGTCTCATTGTGAGCTTTATTTGGAGGTGTATCCACTGAATTACCACAAAAAGTGATCATCATTACTGCAGCACGGTCCTGTGGCATTACAGCGAGATTACGAATGATGGCAATGTGGTGTAAATCCCAATTTTTACATTCCTTAGGGAATTTTGGTGGAAATACTATGGGCCTCATTACGAGTTCAGAGGTATTTCAGATGAAAATCCTCTGAAATACCATCAAACGGATTTACCGTTACCGCCCCTTGGTCAGACAGAATATCTGCCTTTTTACAAATGGTGGTAGCTGTGCAAATCCCTCTTTATTTTGGGTCCATTAGACCCAATACCGTTTTTTTGTGGGATTACCGCTGCAGAAATTACCGCCACAGTAATTCTGGCAATTATTTTGGGCGTTGAGTGGCAAAATTTACCCCTAGGATTTTGCTGGAGGTAAATCTTCCACTCAAAGCCAAAAGTCATAATTTGGCATAGTGGTAAAATTGGAGGTAACTCAGATGCCTCCTATTTTGCCACTTACCGCCATACTCATAATGTGGCCCTATGAGCAGTAATTACAGATTTCTGGAGGAGAATCCGCCACTTTACCACTAAATGGAATTAGTCAGTGTGGTAAAAGCGTTAGTAATTTATGTTACTGGCAAGAAATGTGGTAGTAACAGAATTATTGCCAGTTGTTTACCACACCGGCAAACTCATAATGAGCCCAATTGTTATTGGCATTCCACTTCCAAGAGTACAGTGTCAACTTTACCCTTAGTTAAGCAGAATTAGGTTGTACATTTTCCTAAGAAAACGTTGATGCCATGTTTAACAATGCTATTCCAGTGTCCATCTGAATTCATCTAGAAAATTCTAATGAACGGCTTGCCAGAATTGCTTCGGTCAAGCATATTGTCAAGCGGGTGTCTGCAAAGGGGATCCGTTAATGAGCATTAGATGTATAGGGCTTTGCAGGTTTGTACTGGGGCCTCCCTTAGGAAATGCATTTTATGGCGGATAATACTCGCACACGGCTAGGGGCGGGGCAGTTACTGGTGATTGTAAGACTCTATGGAAGATTATGGTTTAGCTTTGACAAGGTACAGCCAGCTGAGTCCCCTCTTGCAGGGGTAAAAGTTGCAAGTTACAAACTTCTAGAAAGGCATCAAGTGTTCCCCTTAGTTCTGCACATGCACAAAGCAGATCATAGCTCACTCCCAAGGAGACAATGCCAACATTAAAAAGGCACTCCATGATCACGGAACATAACTTCGTACTCACCGAGAGTTAACTATTGCTTGCTAATGGCTAGTGGAGAAAGCACATTTTGAGGCCTGCCTATGGGATGGCTGTCTTAGTTGACCTGCGAGGTAAGTTGCTATGGAAATGGAAAAAACTCTGTGGGGTCTGTTTTCAGAGCCATGCACGCGCCCTGTACAGGGGGAAGCAATGTTTACTTTTGCAGCATAGAATGTGTAGATGAAGGGCGCACCAGCCAAGGCTGTGGGCCCAACTTTCCCGATCTCCATCTCATTCTTTTTGTCCCATCACTTTGTTTTCTGGCAGGTCCCCATGAGGCACCTGGAACCAGCATTTCTGCTCTAGGACTGTACAGCCTCTTTGTGGTTCCACAGGGCCTCCTGACTGGTGCTTCCCAACCCGGACCAGCGTGGTTTGGAGACGCCTCTCTGCAGTAGCTCATAGGGGACCTTTGCCTGGGCTACTGCATCTTCAGTAAGTCTCGCATGAACTGGGAACTGAGGTCCGACCCTGCCTCCCTGTGGGAGAAAGCTGAAATCTCTTTTCTCATTTGCATATCATCCCACCCAAGTCCTGGAACAGACTGCGGGTGTCCTTCCTCCTATCTCTATAGTCCCTGGTGGATTGCTAGTCGGGTGATGTTATGGAATACTTTCCAATCCTGAACCCAAGGGGAAACCTTACTTGTCTGGAGGGAAACGTCAGCAGTGACACTAAATTTTAGGAGGAAAATAATAAGCTGACACGTTGTACAACTACATATTTACTTACACATTTTTTGTACAACTTGATTGTTTAGTAGTTGAGATATACTTGAAATAACTGTTTGAGGATCCCTAAGCCATTCTTACCTTTACTTTCAGCTGGTAAAAGAACTCATTTTCTGGCTCAGAATAAGGTCTCATAAAGTTTAGAAGTGGCTTCTAGGAGGGCGACAGCACTAGAGGATGTCAGCTTTAGCTGATTGTTCTTTTTGCAGATTCCAATAACCCCATCCTGCCTCCAGGGAAGTGGCCTGAGCCAGTTGATGCTACTAAATTCAGACCTCCTAGCAGCACCGGATGGCAGACATTGATAAACCTTTGCTGTGAAAGGGGCTTTATTTGCTGTTTGCAATTATCTATAGAGCACCACGTGGCTCCTGGTGGGATAAATATTAGAGGGGGAGGCTGTGCCGTTAAATCCAAAAATGCACTCGATGAGATTAGCAATTTATACCCAGTCAATGCATCGATTATAGACGTTAGCAGTGGCTGCCCCAGACTGAAGTGGCAACATTCTGTCTAGGAGAAGGGTGACTTAAGTTTACAGCAGTGAGACGTTGCGGAATCTGTCACTCCGCTGAGTAAAAAAATAAGGTTATTCATTGGTATTGTTTGACTTTGTTGTGATGTGTGCCTGCAGCTTGCTACCCCTAATTGGATCTTCTGGGCACTGTCAGAATTATTTGCCCCAATATCCTGCATAATTGGCCCAGTAAATCCAGTCAGAGGTTTTCCAAATTATAGCAATGGAGGTCCTTCAACGGGTGACCGGCTGCTTGGCGTACAATGTGATTCCTATCTTTCTTTGCACACCACCCGTTGAGCACATTCTTCTTATTGCTACATTTTGCCTCATCCTGATCTCAGGCAACTATCCTCCCTTTGAATGTCTGAGACTTTCCTGAAATTGTTCATCTGGGAACTCTCTATGGCTTTCTGGTGCCAGGATCTTAGGAAAGACTTGGATTCGGTTGCCAGTTTGTGATATTGCATAGTAAAATTAAGTCTCCTTTTCAGAAAGACTCCCTTTGGCTATCAAAGACCTCCAGGAAACGAGTCATTTGCAAGCATCCGGGTCTGCTGTGCTTGTTATGTTTCTCCTGGGAGAGTCTACTTCCCACGGGCAACAACCATCCATGTTTGTCTGCTTGTCTTTCACATGCCTCGTCTCTCTAGGGCTTCGTGGGGTTGCCACTTATTTGTTGCCTTTTTATTGCTTATTTGTCTTACGCAACGGCCTTGATTTTCGGGTTCAGATCGTTTTCCTGTTTTTATTTTCCATTATCTTTCGATGCAATTATTTCGTCAGAATAGAACGATCTTGCACGCGGGTTTCCAAGATAATGACCTGGTATGTTGTCTGGGCATAAGAGATTCACTTGCGAGATGCACCTTCGTTCGTTCCCTAGCCATTTCCCATGCTCATATTGACACCACCATGGCTTTATACCAAGCCACAGGTTTAAGCCATTAAATAACTTCAGTTTTCGTAGAGTAGGAAGTAACATTCATGTATCACAGGTGACCATCTTTATGAAATATAGATCACATTTGCCAGATTGCCCACCTCAAATAGGATGATAGCAGGATGGATTGGAGGAAGAGGGGCATATACGCTCATATATTCACCTTGCAAGGTGCTTATCTACACGGCATGCACTACTTACTGATGTGACCACTGAGGACCGCCACACTGGGGACAAAAAAATAAATACAACATTTTAGTTCAGATCAACTACGACAACCAGATATGTCGCATATGCTTATTTTAACTGTCTACTGAAGGAGGAAGTGCCCTTAACTGAAGTAGTAAAAAGATGGTTTCAGGTGTGGGTTCAGGGCCTCAGGGATCCCGCTGAAATTTTGGAGCCTAGAGTGACTGTGGAATATTATAGGTCACCTGAATTTTGGATGGATTGACCCACCTGTGACTTTAATAAAAGGTCACCCAGGACTAATTGCTCGTGCTGATGAGAGTCATAGAGACTGTGGTACCGTATATTAGGTGTATTTGATCTGCTGCTGAAAAAGCTGTGAATAACCCCCCTCTCTGAGAAGATGTTCGCGCTCGGCATTAGTTTGCTAGGATTCAACATGTGTGATTGATTTCACATCTCTTCTAAAGCATGATGACAATGTATCTGTGAAAAATGTGAGCTATTGAATCCTATAAAGCTGTTGTGCAGGCTTTGCCTTTCAAGGAACATAGTTACCAGTACGAGCATTCCATGAGGGTATTGCGCAGAGAACTGTTTACACATAATCCAGTGCACAACATCCCCGGCGCAAAAGCTGGGGAGCAAAACTGGACTGGCCAGCAGAGGAAGAGATGAGGTAGGTAAGTGGCCAGGGGTTAGACAAGGAGAGGGGGGTGGGCTGGGGATTGGGGTGAGTATGAGAATGAGAATGGCTAGGTGGGGAGTGCCACAGGTTCCAAGGCTGCCCCCGGGATAAGGTGAGTGGTATCTCCAAGAGAGGCCGCGGGGGAAGGGTAGGTGGACATAGAACATAATTACACTCTTTTCACAACTCCCATTGCGTGAGAGTTTTGACCCAATTGGAGTTGCGAAAAGGATTTGTATTTTTTGTATTTCATTTTATTTATATAGCGCTTAAGCGCTTTACACAAGGAGTAAACGGTACAATAAAATGCAAGAGTCAGGCAAACCAATTATGGAGAGAGAAGGTGCTCTTTAAGTCGGGATTTAAAGAGAGAGAAAGAGCAAAGCGGCCGAAGAGGAAGAGGGAGAATATTCCTGTGCTTGGGAGCCAAGAGAGAAGAAGAGCGAAAGCAAGAGGAGGCGCAAGGCGGGCGCGGGAATAGCTAAAAGACAAAGAGTTTGAGATCGAAGCAAATGAGGAGGAGAATAAAAGGAAACTAGTGAACAAAAATAAGGAGATGCCAAACCATGAAGCCATTTAAAAACAAGCCAAATTGAAATGGAGCGGCTCTTCGAAGGACAGTCATTGAAGATGATCAAGAGGAGCAGAGATAGAGTCCCGCGGGGAGAGAGTACAAAGAATTCAAATAGAGGAAGAGTAATTAGATCGAAGGGGAGGCCAAGAAGCTGACTGGAACAATAGAAAAGTCGGGAGAAGGCTAAAGATGAAAGAAGGAGTTTAAATACGTGAAAGGTGCACAATCGACGAGCGTTATGCATGCTGAATAGTTGGAACAACATGAATGAGAGATAGAAAAAATATGAGAGGAGAAGAACAGGGAGGAATCAACAGTAACATCGAGGTAGGGAGAGAAAAATCTTAGAGTCGTCAGCGGTGGTAGGAGAAACCATGCAAAGAGGTAACAGAACCTAGAGGGGAGGTAGATTGCGAAAAGAGGATAGGACCAAGGACCAAGCCGTGGGGAACACCGCAGGAAAGAGGAAAGACAGGCGAGAACTGACTGACCCAAGAGACAGAGAAGGCGCAGTCAGCGAGATACCAGTCCAAAACAGAGTCCTTAAAGCCAAGACGGGAAAGGGAAGAAGAAAGAATACAGTAGTTGACTGTGTCGAAAAGCACCTGACAAGTTTAGAAGAACAAGAAGAGAGAAGTTTAGCATAATGATAAGACACTCAGATACAGCCAGAAGAGCTGTCTCAGTGGAATGGCGAGGTCTAAAGCCAGATTGAAAGGTAGGTCAAAGTGAGGGTAGATTAACGAAAGAAGAGACTTGAGTGTCAACAGTGTGCTCCAGCAGTTTAGAGAGGAAAGGAAGGAGAGAAATAGGATGAAAGTTGGAAGGAAGGGAAGAATTGATGGTAGGCTTTTTGAGCTGTTTGAGAATAAGGAGAATGAAGGCAGGTTTCAAAGAAGGGAAAATAGAAGAAGGGAGTGACGAGCAATAAGGGAAGGGTAGACTGATGGAATTAAGAAAGAATGTAGAGAATCGCCAGGAACGGCTGTAGGAATCAGCTATGACAAGAGTAGAAGAGATGCCAGATGCAGAAAGTAGATGAAAAAAGGTCACTAATGAACTGGGGAAGAATCAGGAGTGGGCAGACAAGACGAGAGAGTGAAGAAGTAGGAATAGAGGACAGAAGACGAGAGATCTTGGATGAAAAGCAATTGGCAAAATCTAGATCAGAAAGACGAAAGAGAGGGAGGATCAGGAGGAGAAATAGAAAGAACACAAGCTTGATTTTGCACGATGTGACGAGGATGAGAAGAGCGGGAGTAAAAAAAAGAGTATTCACATTATCTTTAGATGAAAGGAGAACATCATCGTTAGCATGAATAGATTGCGTATGGATGAATTTCGAAATCAACACCTTCTCTGAGATCTGGATTGTGTCTGATTAGTATGTCATTCTTTGACCCTAAGAGCTATTTTTTATTCTTAATTTTTCTAAGTGGAGAAGGTCAATCACCAGTATACAGGCTGTTGGCAAATTGTTTACAATGCAATATCCATGTCTCTTCTGCTAATTGTCATCACGGGGCCCTTAGGATGAGGGTTGCCGCTTTTGACCAAAGGGGTTCCATCGTGTTAGATGGACAAGCTGTGCAATCGGTATTGGTAGGGTGCAGGCATGGATAGCATTTGATGGCAAAGAAGGATGTACTTTTCCTTGTATCCACCTTGTTTCATGTGCAGTATATTCTGCATTTATGAAATCTGGGATCCAGTATTGACCACAGACCTCTACAGCGTATGTTCTGCACTGAGAGCTTTCAATCTAAAGGCCGACTGGTTAATACAGCTCCCACTTCTCCTGCCTTTAAATCGCTAAGCCATATATAACAATGCTGGCCTGCGTTTAACAGTTCGAAGAACCCAGCACAAATGAGTAGCACGTGTGATTCTAAAACCGAGGGGCAAATTGCTTCTTAATGCTATTAAATTCAATATTGTTTTTTAGGAAATAATTAGTAAATTCCATCCGAGTTAACAATGGGTGATCTGGACAAGAAAAAGCATCAACCGTGTAAAAGCAGTACATGGACGCTCCTTGACCCTATCCTAGATAAATAAAAGAAAGCCGTGAATACTTGTTAAAGTCATTGATAAGGTAGTTTAAATAGAATCCGGACGAGGATCCAGGCTTGCCAAACCCTTTCTGCATGTAGGTAACAAACATGGTTACCTCTCTTTGGGCTGTTACAAACTTCTGCTTGTGTTGAATGATTGAATAGAGTCGCATTGACACCAATAAGTCAGCTTCTCTTAAATATAACTATTATTTCTGTCTACAGAATGAAACATCTGCTTAGAGGGGGCGTGGCTACGAAGCCATGTGAGCGGACGTGCTTCTGGTCGGGCTCGTGGCGATCCTACAATGATCCTGGAATAAAGTGCAGTTGCACTGGACTGGCGGGCGCAGAAACATAAGCATTTGCTTATGAATATGCTGTGATCACTCAGTGCTCGTGTTGAGCGGGCGTGACACCAGGAGAAAGCTGCTGGAGGCGCGCAGAGTATGGTGGACACGGGGGACGAGAAACACAAGATGGCGACCCGCCGTGGCGGAGAAGAAGTCACCGCCGAAGCGTCGGCGGCGCGACCGGGAGATGGACTGGAGTGCCTGTACAGCTGTGAGGGCGCACACTGGGGTGTCGCTGGAGTGTCCGGGAGCTGGGAGCTGCCCGTTGCCTAGAACAGTGAGTAACATCCCCGCGGGCAGAGAGACACGGAGAGGCTGCAGGCGCTAGGACCGCGCGGGTGCCAAGAAGACAAAGCGATCCCCGCGGCCCGACGGCAGGAGAGGCGGCCCCAAGAGGACTGCCAAGGGCTGGAGCCGAGACCGAGGCGCCCGCTCGCTAGTCTCCTGTGACACTTCAAAGAGAACGAACAGTGCAAAAATCCTTAAAGAGTCGCCCCGGTCTCCCGTGACACTTCAAAGGGAACAAACAGTGTGAGAAGCCTCAGAGTAATACGCCCCGGTCTCCTGTGACATTTATAAGAAAATAAACATTGAAAAGCCTCGAAGAGACGCCCGGTCTCTGGAGCAGGGACAAGACAACAGCGGGATGGCAATTGTGCACTGAACGCCCGCACAAGCAAGTTGGCACGCATTGAGGTGTGCTGCACTCAGGAAGCAGCTAATTGACACCATTTTGCCCTGTGCCGCAATACCTCTTGGCACACACATGGGCTATCAGCTGGTGTGGACCCTGGGGGCACCACAAAGTGCCTATTGGATGTGCAGCCCAATCATATAGCCAAAGGGCTATGAGTCAGCTGTAGGGTGCACCTTGCATAGGGCGGACCTCTGGACTGAATGGTGGCGGCGGGGCCCATGTGGACGGCCTGACGATCGACACTGGGGCACACAAGTGTGACAGTTACCCATCAGGGGCACAGACACGGGCTAAGGGACACCCTCGGGGAAGCACAAAGGAACAGTAGAGGGGGCTCTTGTGATCAAGCGGGAGTGCATAACCATCTGCTGTGATTGGGAGCGGGACCCGGAATTTCTCTAAGGTGTCCCCCCTAGACACGTGAAACTGTAGCGGGTTACACCTGTTGGAACTGCGGTCCACAAGTGGCAGGGCTGCCTATGTCCTTTAGTGGTAGCGCCATGTCAAATAAGCCTCCGAGAACAAAGGCAAAGCAGCCTACGCTGGATGAATATGCCAGGACCCCGCCGGGCCCAGAGGGGGCCAGGGGTAAAGACAAGCCCTCCGTGTGTGGCATCGCGGGCACAAGTGCGAATCAGGAGGTCCTGGCTGCGATCGCAGATCTTAAGTTGGCCTGGGAGACGAAGCTGGAACTGGCTGTGACTGAATTGAAGACAGCACTGGACCGCAAGGTAGGAGAGGTGCAGGAAGAGGTGAACCTTCTGCGGCAGGACGTCCGGGCCCTGGCGGAACGCACGGATAACCTAGAGAAAGAGGTGGGCCCTAACACGGCGGATTATGCATCGCACAAGTCTGAACTACACGCCCTGGTGCAGCGGGTGGGCAATTTGGAGAACAGGGCGGAGGAAGCAGAAGGACGCGCCCGGAGAAATAACATTCGCATTGTGGGTATACCAGAGGGTGCAGAAGGGCACAACCCCACGGAGTTCATCGAATCCATGTTGCTGCAGGAAATACCTGGAGGGGTGCTGTCTCAAGGGTTCGCGGTTGAGAGGGCGCACAGAGCTCTGATGAGGAAGCCGCCGCCAGGTAACCCGCCTAGGCCAGTGATTGCCAAGATCCTAAACTATCGGGACAGGGAAAGGATACTGGAGCACTTCCGCAAGGGAGGGACAATCCAAAGAGGAGCGGCGAATATAACGGCCTACCCGGACTATACCCTGATGGTGCAGCGAAGTCGGATGAATTTTGGAGTGGTCAAGAGGAGATTGCGAGAAGCGGGCCATAAATACATGTTGCTTTACCCGGCGAAATTGAAAGTCTTTTACAAGAACAGAACTCTATTTTTTGATTCCCCGAACGATACCATGGGATGGCTTGATATGGTAGGAAGCCCGCAGGAATCGGACGTCCAGGCGAAAGGAGGAGATGGCGCAGATAAGTAATCGGCAGCGGGCGCACCTGCACTGAGGGCAGCATGGAACTATGGGACTAGATTATAGTCAGTGATGTGGCCCGGCGGCCGGTAAAACCTGAGACCATAGACAATGAGACTGAGCACTGTGATTGTTGCTTTATTAAGAGCCTGGCAGAGCTACGCTGCATACCCCCCATTTAGAGATTAGTTAGGTCACCAATAGTGTGGTGACACCCTGCTGGGGTCTTGACCTGGGGTTCAGGGGAGGTCCAAACGCGGGGGAGCCTGAGATCCAGGGATGGAGCTGGGCACTTTTTGGGGCGAGGTGGGGCGGGGGGAGGAGGGGGGTTGTGTTCAGTGGTTTGGTATATTTGGGTTAAGGGAGGGGACGGGGAGTTTTGGGCGTTCAAGTTTAAATATGAGCCTTTGGGAAGAACTAAAACCAGGAGTCTGTTTGGTGTGGGAGGGTGGGCTGACTAGAAGGGGGAAGGGGAAACTACCGATGAACCATGGGGGACCTTAAGATATTAACTTGGAATGTGAGAGGGCTCAACAGTTATTTGAAGCGAAATAAGGTAATGCTATATTTGAAGCGACATAAGATAGACGTCGCTCTGTTACAGGAGACGCACCTGACGCAAGAGAAAGTGGAGCTTGTTGGGAGGAAATGGAGAGGAACTGTGGTGGGTACATCGTACTCTGCCTATGCAAGGGGGGTTCTGGTCTGGGTGGCTCTGCATGTCCCATTTAAGCTGATGGAAGAAGAGGTGGATGAGGATGGGAGGTTGGTTATGTTGAGGGGGCTGATAGAGAACAAAGAAGTGTGCATTGTTAATACATATGCCCCTAACCAAAATACGGCGGCATACTTTAGGACGCTGTGTACCAAATTGATTGCGTGTATGGGCGGTGCGATGATCTGGGGGGGGGGGATTTTAATTGTGTATTGAATCCTAGGATAGATAGGTCGGATGATAGGACGGACAGGCCCAACCCGGCGGCTAAAGTATTGAGGCGCTGCTGGATGACTTTGGCCTGGTAGACGTGTGGAGAACGAGACACCCCGGTGAGAGGCAATACTCGCACTACTCGGCTCCGCATCAACTGCACACGAGGCTTGATTATATCTTTGCCACTCCAGACGTAGCCACTGAGAGCACCCATATAGATTATAAAGCGAGAGTCCTATCGGATCACTCGCCTTTGGTCCTAGGGTGGCAGTATTGCCCCCCGAGGGCGCGAATACCGACGTGGCGCCTCCGAGCGGAGGCGCTTAAAGACCCAGTTTTCAGAGAGGATATGAGAGAGGAGATTGTTGCCTATTTCGAGGTGAATACTGGGAGCGTAAAGTCTGCGGGTACTTTATGGGAGGCTTTCAAGGTTGTGATGCGGGGGGCTGCCATTGCGAAGTCGAAGGGACTGATGGGTGGAGTTCTAGCTGACCTGCATAAAGCCGAAATCGAGCTGGAAAGAGAGTTGGGAGGGGGCGCGGCTGATACAGAAGTAGTGCTCAGATTGCAGCAGCAGTGCGCGGAATACTGGGATAGGCTCTGTAACCTTAATTACAAAAAGTATGTAGAGAGGCAGCATGCAGGGGGAGATAAAACGGGCCGGCTCTTAGCGTGATTGTATAAGAGCGAGACCCCTAGATCTCCGATTCGGACTGTGACCAATGCAGAGGGCGTCACGGTAGACACCCAAGAAGGTGTTAATAGGGCATTTGCCGAATATTATAAGGTGCTGTATGAGGACGAAGAGGGGGGCAGCAATGAGGAGATAAATGAGGTACTGGAAGATATTGGCCTGCCCCAAGTTAGCGACGAGGAGAGAGAAGAGCTGGATGCACCGATTACTTTGGAGGAACTTAAGGGGGTCGTAAGGCAGTTACCCACTAGCAAGGCTCCAGGTGCAGACGGGTTCCCCAGCAAATTCTATAAGGTGTACGGGGAGGAGGTGCTCCCCCCCATGCTGGAAATGCTCAACGAGGCGTTGGAGGTGGGACGGTTGCCAGAGTCACTTAGGGAGGCGATTATAATACCGCTCCCCAAGCCCAATAAATCGGGACATGATTGCGGCTCCTACAGGCCCTTGTCGATGTTGAACCAGGACAGTAAGATACTGACGGCTGTCCTGGCCAACAGAATGCGAAAAGTAATCGGCAAGTTAATTCACCCAGACCTGACGGGCTATGTCCCGAGCAGGAACATCACCCACAATCACAGACAGCTCCATCGAGTGGTCGAATGGGGATGCAATAATGATGGCGAAATGGCGATTGTGGCACTGGACGCAGTTAAGGCGTTCGACTCGGTTAAGTGGCCATGGTTGCTGGCGGCCCTAGCAGGATATGGAGTGGGGCCAGGCTATATCAGATGGGCTAAGATACTATACAATGAACCGCTGGCTAGAGTTTGAACGGGTTCGGTGGTGTCTGAAAGGTGGCGGCTGGGCAGAGGCACTAGACAGGGGTGTCCCTGGTCCCCGATGCTTTATATTTTAGCCCTGGAGCCCTTAGCAATCTATCTTAGGCAACAATATGACCCAATCGGTATTGAGGTGGGAGGGGAACGACATTTTATATCCTTGTATGCAGATGATATGTTACCCGGAGGAAAATCTTCAATATGTTTTGGAGGTAATGGAGAGGTATGCCAGGCTGTCCGGTATAGCGGTGAACCCCCAGAAATCTAGTATATTCCCGATGGGTAGCTATGTGGGAATTCAGGCAGAAGGGTTGCCGGTGTTGCAGGTCCCGTGGGCAGTGAGCTCTTTTCACTACCTGGGAATAGATGTGTATCACACGGTAGAGGAGGAAAATAGGCGCAACACGGAAATAGCTATTGGGAAAATCGGGAAATGCATGAGGTTCTGGGAGAGGTTGCCTCTGGCGATGATGGGCCGAGGTGCTATGCTTAAGATGGTGGTTTTACCTAGGCTGTTGCATTATTTTAACAATATCCCATACATGATACCTAAGAAGTTTTTTGTAAGCTGCATAGTATGTGCAGGGACTTTTTGTGGCACGGTACCCGGAATAGAGTTGCATTATGGAAGCTGCAGAACTTCTACAAGAAAGGCGGTATTAACCTGCCTAATTTTGAGGTTTACTATGTTGCGGCACAACTGCAATACGTGGCTAAGTGGCTCTCGGATGACGAGACCCCTGAGCACAGGTTGTTTGGGAGGAACTGTACTCCTTTTTATTTGCGGGAAATTATCTGGGTGGCTAGCTCGGAAATGAAGGAGCGCCCTAGAATGCTGTTGCTGGGGCGGAATATGTGGCGGCGAGCCTGCCGGATGATGGGGGACCCTTTCCCGTGTGTTCTGCAGATACCGTTGGTCGCACTGGTGGAGGGGGACAGGCAGCTGAGAGTAATTATTAGGACCTACTGGGAATCAGTGGGACTGGTCACGCTAGGAGACATGTGGCGAGACGGGACTATTATGACCTTTGAAGGACTCGGGGGGGGGGGGGGGGGAGACGGGACTACACGTAGGCCAATATGTCACTTATCATGTACTAGTGCAGAAGATTCGTAGTATATGGCCTGAAATGTCATTAGCTGAGGAACCGGATGCTACGGCGGGGGTAATATATGATATATCGGAGGGCGGGCATGAGGTCTCAAGGCTGTATGAGATGATGATGACCAAGGTGGGGAAGGACTTGGGGCACTTGAGATTGGAATGGGAAACAGAAATGGGAGCCCCGTTTGAAGATGGGATGTGGCAACGGGCTTTGGGATATCATAAGAAGGTGTCGAGAAATGCCAGGTTTAAACAAATACAGCTATATGTTACGCACAGGGCATACATGACCCCTCTTAGAATATCGAAGTTCCGGAATGTCGGGCGCCAGGCGTGCCCTAAGTGTGACGATGAGAGCGCTGACATGATACATATGTTTTGGGCGTGCCCGGTAATCGGAAGCTACTGGGGCGAAGTGGCGCAGAGGTTAGCGGCATAGGGGGTCATGCTCAAGATAGACTCGGCCTGGGCCTGCTTGTTGGGAGGGTATCCCAGAGCGAAGAAACTTAAACATGTACAGAAATTGAAAGACTTGGCATACGTACTTGCGAAACGAAGGATTGCCATGGGATGTAAGGGGTGTCACAGGGCCACGAGTGGAAGTCTGGTGGAGGGACCTACAAAAATGGGCAGAGGCTGAAACGGTGGTGTGGCAAGAGGCTAGTAGTAATACTGGGGATGAGGAAATGGGCTCCCTCATGGCGTGGAAACTATTGATAGCTGAATTCTTTGGAGCAGTATCGGATCCAGCTGAATCTGAAGGCAGCGATGCCCAACCGCACGGAGCAGATACTGAAAGTGAAGAACACACAGGCTCATAAGGGGGGGTGGGATTGGGAGTGTAGTGTTTTAGGTTGTCAAACGTGTTTAAATTGAAACGTCATAAGCTTTACTGAATGCTGGTTGTTGGTTGTTTGGTTCTAATAAAAACTTTAAAAAAAAACAAAAACATTTGCTTAGAGTCTATGGAGATTGAGTAAATGGGTGTCTTCCATAGGAGGTGATTTTCTATGGAGCAGTGCGTTTAATGTAGGCATAAAAGTAAAGCACAATGCTTTTACGCCTTAATTTAACCCCTGGCACACGTTCACCCCCTTGTCAGGCATAGGAGAGGCACAAAGCAGAGTTTACCTCTCTGCTTAGTTTTCCTACTCTGCCTCGGAAGAGCGTTTATTACGCCTAGATGAGATTTTCATGCAGGCATAAAACCAATGGCTGCCTATGGAATGCGCCACGCATTGGCACCTGGTAAGTAGCAGGAGGAACGCAATTTGCAGGCAGCATTTATTTATTTGCAAATGGGAGCATAAAAGTCAAAATTAAAGTCATATTGCCTTGTTTTATTCTTCACAATTACACTTTGCTTTGCAAATAAAATTTGCATTTCTTTTAAAATGACCCCAAGTGTGTGATGTATTTAGTGAGGGAGAATTGCAGGGAGCGTAACTGTTCAACCTTACCAATACATATGAATCCATCCATTTTCTATTGTATTCAGCGAAAGCTGGCCAGAGTGGTTTTCTTTGAAATGTTACAAAGTTATTGGTTAGTGTTACCTGGCAATAATTCATTTCTATATGTGTAACTCGATTATCATCACAATGGCAAATATGTCATCCAGGTGGGTTGGTCTGGGGGTATCAGTGAGCAGCATTAAGTGTGCAATGGTGGTTATACTCAGATAAGGTCAGATTTACCTCCTCGTGAAATGGCAGGCATTTTCTCCGGGCTTTAGGGTGAACGCTGGGTACTTTTCCTATAATAAGTAACCAGGGTTCTGTGATTTTGCCTTCCCTCACGTGTTGATAAAATGCCTGGACAGCGTAGGCCAAGCTCTCCCAGAGGACTAGAGAGCGACAGATTGTGATGCAGGGCAACACGTTATCACACTGAATATGTTCAGATGAAGGAGAGCTTCATATATTTATGATCGATTATATTAACACAGGATTGCACTATACAAGGGAAAGATATGCTTTTTCATGGAAATCCTTAGACTTTGAGTAAAAGCTTTCCAAAGTACATACCATGGGGATTCACTGACGTCTGGGGAGACACTGGGACCCCAAAATGTCCTTACACTATGGCACGGTTACCTTTAAACTCCATAGGCAGTTCTATATCTCACTGCAGTAGCATTCTAGTTTGTTTCCTGCTTACTCGTTAAATGGATCCATGCACGGCCTTGGCACTGAACCATTTTAACATGGGGTCTCTGATGTAGTTGTGATTTTCTGCTACCACCTAATTCAGGTTGGGTAAATCCCCTATAGTCCATTTCTTTGCAATAAACCTTGTGAAGACTTGGTGCCTAAAGTCAAGATCTTGGAGAAAGAAAGGAAGTTTGAGCTAAACATGAAGACTGATGTTGCTGGCACCTGCCACATGTTTCAGTTATGTTCAACCACTGTTGTAGAGAGCGTTGACTTCTTTGGTTTAAGCACAGTCACTGTACCATTTCCTAAGATTCGCTGTGACCGTTGATATTTGGCTTTGGTGCAGTCAGTATCTTGGTTTGTAGTTGCCGGTGTGGAACTGGCAGGCGGGTCCTGGCCGTTTTGGAATAGCTAAGGGGGCATTCGGTGTTCCTCAGTGTTGCAGTGGAGGGTAATTATCCACACCTGCCTCAACAATGACACAGACTCATGACGACGATAGTAGAGGAGTTAGGAACAGCTCCCAGCGATAAAGAGCAGATAGGAAGGTACTACACACGAGTAGATGCACCAAGGAAATGTGGCATTGAGTGTCAAACATGGGCTTCTATTGCAGAGTAGGTGCCTGTACTCCATTGGTGTGCCCTGGCAAGCTCCACCTCCAACTCCGGATATAGCTGCAGCTCTATCATATGCTGGGTGGCTAAGGTCTCAGTTTGTGCCACGTTACGACCAAGGGATCAACGTAAGACTGCAGACCCTATAAAAGTTTCCAGAATCGTTTGTATTTGTCACAATTTGACAAATCAGCGTTCAGGTACTTCATGCTTCAGGCCCCTCATCTCCATCTTCCTTGCCTCCTGGTTCAAATGTTGCCTGCTTTGCACAAATAGTGACTGAAAGTCCTTGGGGTTGATAGGGTCCTGAGCTTTTTTCTCGTCTGTTGTTGGGTCCTGTATTTTTGTTCAGGTGTATGGGTCTTGTGGTGGTGACCTTGGGCTCGTCTACCTTGCACCCTACCTCCTACTTCTGGATCTCCCAGTGGCGTAGTCCAGGAATGGATGCCGCTGTCTAGACTCTTGGAAGTTACAGCTAGTTTTCCTGAGTTCGAACATAGGGTCTTCTGCCTCCCTACCTGGAAGTTTGCATTAGGTTCAGAATTGGATGTTTTGCATTTTACATGTGTTATTGTGCAAGATCTGTACCTTCTGATTCTTGCTGACCCCTGCTTTTATATTGTCCTTCCTGCTCAATCTGCTCATGTTAACCAGGGGCCTTTATCTCAACTTTCCCTAAGAAGGATGACAAGTCCCCGTGTATTCTTATTTGTAGTATCTTATGCAGTTTTAAAAGTTGATGATTGCTCCACATTTCACTTAATTATGAGAACAAAAGGGTGAGCTCACAGACTTTGTTTCTTGATTCTTTGTTTAAATAACAAAGGGTACACCCGTCTTTCTTATGATTGTATGTGTTTTTTTTTAAAAGTAATAGACACAATATAAGCAGGACTGAAAATAACATGAAGAGCTACATTTTCTGATATGAAAATCGCACACAGTTAGAGCGTAAGTGACATTCATGGCAAGGATTTCTTGGCATATCTTTTTTGTATGATTACCCCAGTAAACGTTTATATTAGATAAGGACTCGGCTTTCATGTCTTTTTTTTTTTTAGTGTGGAAAAAAACAACCCCAATTGCAGTTTATTATTTAAATATTCAGAAAAATGCCTATGTGACGTCACTAGAATTTATACAATACACCGCTGCCAGTTAAGCAGGTTCTAGGTGTTCTAGTACAGCTAAAACAGAGGAATTGGGTTAGGTCTATAGGGAGAGAGGGAAAATGCAAAATAGATTTGCTGCTGTGTTGATCCGTGCAGTTTGGATGCACATTGATACTGTCTGTTTTTAGGTTGTCAGTGTCGAGGGAAATTAGGTCTTTGTGTCCGTCCCATTGTGCTAGGGTGAATTGGCCGGCGAGGTGGTAAATTGGTTGTATAGTAATGCATTTGTTAACTCTAGCTGGTGTTGTCCAGCACTCGTTCTGTAAATTGCTGCATTAGACATTCGCTGACAAAGTATTTTTACCCTGCTCGAGACAGCCTCCAAGTTCTCTCTTGAGAGTTCCCAACCCAATTCATTCTTCCCATTTTAGCTGTTATCTTTACCCTTTCAGTTTCTCAGACTCCAGAACCCCTTTAATAATGCAGAAATTAACCCTGGTCAAGATGCTTTGGATGTCGGTGTTCAGACCTGCTTAGGAGACCTTACTCGTTGAAACCGGGAGAGTTTTTGTCTCGCCCTTTCTTCAGCTTTCAATAGGTCCTAGTTTTCTGGACTTTGCAACCTGATACCAAGAAGGCTTTCCATTACACATAAATACCTCCCACAACCATTTAGATGTTTAAATATCCTACATAACTCTGGTTGGTTTCCTCAGAGAAATGTTCAAGGCAAACCCACTAAGCCCTGTGTGAGGGGGAAATTAAGGGCCTGTTCAACATTGAAACCCTGAGAACATCAATATTACATCCCAACAGTAATGGCCTGGTTGAGAAGTTAAACAAAGCACTAAAATCATCTGCTGAGGGAGGTCTTTGAGCAGAATGGGGTGAAATGTGTATCCCTTATTACTCTGGTTAATATTTGCCTTTAAGAAGATTCCTCAAACTTCTCCCTATTCAAACTATTCAAACTACAAAATAAATTGGACAGAATGTGAGAAGAATGGGAAGACCAAGCGAATTCCAGTACCAACCTGGCGCGGTTTGTACAGAACAACAAATGCATAGTGCTGGTCAGAGACCTTGTGCAAGAGATCTTGGAGTCAGCTGAAAGGAAACAGATAGCCTGGTATGACAAAAATGCTCAATCGCGTACCTTCAAGATGGCAGATTGGGTACATGTTCTGAAGCCCAAAAATGGGAACAGGCTCCACGTCCAATGGCATGGAACTTACAGAGTAACACAATGTGTCAGTAATCTTAATTATGAAACACACCAATCAGACCAACAAAGAAAAATAATTTGTATCATTAAATACCGGCCTCCCTCTGGCAATGTTGAAAATAAGTGTAATATCCTCCAGTTCCTGGTCATGTTCTATCTCCCTTCCCTGACCCCATCACCACCCAGGATACATCTCTCAATCCAACAATAGTCTCATTTAAAGGCACCCTACCACAGTACTGTCGCCTCTATATTTTTGCCTATTTCGTCAGCCATTTCAGTTAGAAAATACAGCTGTTTTTCTACAAGTACAAATGAAAACTAGCTAAATGCTTGGAAACCTAGGGAAGAGGAAAAACAGTCTAGGTCATGCATCACCAGCCAAGAAGAACAGGAAGACCTGTGGGTCACTCAGAGGTAAGATGCTCCTCGAATCCAAGAGAATCTGATGTAAACCCAAAGAAAATATTTCCAAGACTTGTTTCATAGTATCCCGGATGATTCAATGTATGTGCATATACATTTGTAAAACACTGATAATCCACAGGCATTAAAGCACTGAGGAAGCCAAGAGAAATCAAAATAATAATGTAAGAAGTGTACATGGAGCAGGAAAGGGATAGTAAATCACATTCAAGTGGCAGTGTCGGCTCTGAGTAACTAAATGCATGAAATGTAGAGGGCCTCTCCTGAAAAGGCAGGTCTTCTCCAAATGACAGTCAATAGGACTGTAAGTCATGGCCCAGTTCCTTCAAGGCTGGGCAGGTTTGCTGCAGGACTCTTAGTGCTGATGCGACATTCCCCTGTAAGCCTTGTCTTGACATCTGATCTGCCACTTGGCTTATATTGGGCATTTTCCTGCGCCAGGACTCGGCCAGCTTCCTTCACAGAGTTAATTAGATCCTTTAGGAGATATTGAACTTGCCAGACATCTTAAGGGAGTGGCCACCTTTGACCAAAAACCACGGCCTATTTTTCTCCCCCCCCCACCTTCTTATTCAATTGGTGTTGCACATTCTAAGTGTGTGTGTGTTTTTTTTTTGGTTTTTTTGTACTGCTTATCTTGCTGTGTTTGTAGACATGTTTGTAGAGGAAAGCAAGCCGGAGTCCGGCAGACGGTTTTAAATGACGTCACACACACATCACCGCGTGCATTATCCATTTCTTTCACACTTCTTAGCTGATTTCTAGAGTCGTTGTCATTGCATAATGCATCCACATTTTTGCTATTTTGGAAAACATACCACACGTTAAGAACAAATAGTGTTTAACCTATATTTCTATGCATTGTTGAAATTAGCATCTGGTTAATTATCCTTCAACGCTTAAACATTCCAGTTAATATACTTGAATATGAAAACATTTAAATATTGGATCAGAAAAATATTTTGAAATTGAGCTGAATGTTAAAAATGTTAGAAGTCTAGAGGAAAAAAGAGATGGAACACAGACGTTCCTTTGAACTTAATAAGAACAAGCAGAAAGTGAACTAATCTGTGAGGTAAAAACACAAAAGAGAAACGGACGAAAGGATTCTCATCGTGTCAGGCTCATAACTACATGTCCTGTATTTTGTTCATACATGTTGCTTTACACAGCACAGCTCTACCTAGCAGGCAACAGATCGCTGCAACAATATTATTTTGAAAATCTGCATATACTTTATTTGTCGCACGTTGTTTGTGGTCTTAAGTACATCTTCTTTTAATCAGCAATTCATTCGTTTTAAAAGACGGACAAGGTGTTTTTATTTTTGTTATTTCTTTTTACATTAGAGGCCATGAACAGATTGTGTGTCAGCTTATGTTTCTTGAAAGACTTGAATATTCAGTCCAAATTGCACCATTTTCTAGTGTTGATCCACCTCATTCCTTTCGCCCATGTGAGATTTCTGTTGTCGCCTTGTGGATGTGCAGGGTTTCATTCAATCCCGGGAAAAAAACATTGTTCGCAGTCTTTGGTCTGTGTTGTTTATTGCCATGTATTTCCAATGAAGGTTTTCTATGCTTGTAATTGATATATATTACTAGATATTTTTATTATTAACAGGTGTACTTTGGAATGTACTGTACAGTCTACCTCATAACTGTTTTCACAACTGATAAAAGTTCGAATCGGAATGACTTGGAGGAAGGATAACTGAAATCTTTAGCTTGTCGCCGAACATTACATTGCATTCTTCCGGTGCTTTAATAAAAAAAAAGCACTAGGTAATGGCGCTCGCCATCTAGTACTTGTTAGCATCACTGAAGCAAAATTACTGACGTTTTGTGTTCTTAATTGTTATGCCCAAGAACAGGTTTTACTGACTTCCTTAATGTCTTCGGGATTTTACGCTGTTGATTCGTATTCTTGTCGAGGGGTTTGATGTGGTTTGAGTATTGGAAGATCATGTGTATTCCACTAGTTGGGTCTGTTTCTGTAAGTGCTTTGTGTCTGTGAGCTAGACTGGCTTCCCTCCTCCTTGGAGAGTGTCTTTCTCTTTTCAAACCTTTTACGGTATGTTTTGCCTTTTATCAATAGATTGCACCAGGAGTGCGACCTCCGCGTTTGCAGAGTTTGATGGTGTTTTATAGATGGAGGTTCATCCGCATGTATTATGCAGTTCATTGCTGTATGCTTTATGGGCTATTGTCAATAGCACTCATAGTTTTATGTATAAGAATGTGATCTTTGTCATATGCATGTATACCACATTGCACACATGGTTGTGAAGGTAAGCAACGTATTTCTGCAAATGATAGTTGGGTCATTGGATTTCGCCCCTGCAGTGCAGGCAGGCTGTCCTAGTCAAACCATATTTTATTTGCTTCACTTTTTCACAAAAAGAGTAGCATCAGACTACAGTACCTAACATTTTTATGTAGCCTGGTATTTGACCCAATTAATGAAAACTAATAACAGGACAGTCATGACAACACACGTGTAATGTTATCACAATTATGACGTCAGCCCAATTGTATCATCATGTAGCGGTATGGCTATGTTGTCACAGTACCTTCCCCACTCTCTTGCCCAACGCCACTCATACTATATAATGTAAATTACTATCATATTTAAAAGTGCACGCCCTGACAAATGGGTGGAAACATGTGACTTGTGCTTTTAAAGCGCGCACAATAACAAAGTAAGAATGTTTTGTTTAATTTTCCAATTGCCTATTTCAATTTGTCGAATTGGGTTTTCTGCACTTTCTGCACTGAGCATGTTTTCAACAAAGAAAGGGATAGATGAAGATTCACTGACGCTTTTCAAAAAGAAAATGAGCTCCAGGGGATTCCTTTCGACACAGTTATGGATACGGGATGCGGTAGCGACCCTACCTATTTTTCCTGGGTAAAGCACCCTATTGTGCAGCCAAGTTCACACTTGAAGGTAGAGAATTTGCTGCTATCCATTTAACGGTAAGCTGTAGTTTAGGGATCACCCGTTTGGTAAAAATGGCAAGTGTTTCTGTATCAATTACTTTTAACAGGAAATTAGCATTTTTGGACCTGTGTCCCTGGCACGATCAGGCTGCTTATTGAATTCCACAACAGTAAACAGGACACAATCTAGAGGTACTATACAGTTTCTTAAAGACACTGGGTCTTGACCACCTCTCTTTTGTTGCTAATGTAATTTTTCACCCACCGTAGTAGACAAAGATCTGGTATCCAGCATAGCCAGTACATTGCAGAAACTTAGTTTGAAACTTATCAGAACATTGAGTCCACGTCAAAACAAAAATGAACAGTCATATTTGGATGAAGACATTCTCGTACAAATGTGTGATCGTTTCCTGGCCATCTCATACATATATAAGGAGCGAAAGTACAGGGTTACTAAAAATAATCTTGAAATGGATTTCAAAAACTCACTGACCAAATTTGCCATAGGGTCTGCATCGATGATAGGGTCACCCAAGCGAC
Source organism: Ambystoma mexicanum (assembly GCF_040938575.1). Taxonomy (NCBI): domain Eukaryota; kingdom Metazoa; phylum Chordata; class Amphibia; order Caudata; family Ambystomatidae; genus Ambystoma; species Ambystoma mexicanum. The sequence goes on from NC_090932.1 coordinate 452,116,821, forward strand.
ATGGAAGTGGCATCTTTTTCGTGAAATATTTACAGCTCCCGGTCTCTACATGGTGAACGGCATCTAGAGGAGAGCCACAGGCATGAGAGGGTAGGAGATCAATGGGGAAATGGTGGGTGGAGCTATGAATGTGCCACCAATTGCACCAGAGCTTTAGTCTCAAGGGGTTCAACATTGTGTGATGTGAGTGTCACAAAAGTGTAGCGGTACACTTGTGAAGCTTGAGTCTCAAACAGGCCAACATAGAGGTGCTGGGACCCAGGCACAGAAACATAAAATACACCAAACGATGGTGAGAGCTGTGTGCTCTGTGAAATGTGAACATGATGGTAACTGAGGAATCTGCTTACAGTGATCAGATCTGTGATGCAGGAGAGCCAACCAGAAAGTGATGGTCATCACTACGCCTCCTGGCAGGCGGCACCATTTGTAGAATCAGATGTAAAAACCACTGGGATGTTGGCTAAGAAGAGAGGTGACCCTCAATCTGGAGATGATCATCCTATGATCGTGCTCCCTCAGACTCTTGGAACTGGTATTCCTAACACAAGAAAGTTGATACTCTTCTCCAGTCCAACAAGGAAGTTCTAGGGGACGTGGAAACTCACAGCCGTATATGACTATAACAATCACCTACGAGTCGAGGGGGGGAGACATGGCCGGTAATGAGCCTCAGCGAGGGATGCAGACCATTACCATCCATGTACGCACTCCCAACAAGGGGGTGATAGCTATTCACACCCCGGAGCAGTACACGGGTGGGAGGATCGCCGAAATCAGAGCACAAAGCTCCGGTCCAGCAGGTAGGTGGGGAGAGAGAGAGAGACCGGTGTGAAACCGGTTCAGAAGTCATTGGGAGATTGGGGGTGGGGATTTGGGGCGGCCACCCTGTTGCCTTCCCACAACAAAGTTGGTGCCACCTGGGTAAGGGGCTCAGGTGGCTGGATAGAGTGGGCGGTACACAGTGTGTTCCCGTGCGCTCTTCCAGCCACCTGATTGCTGAGTACCCTTCTCCGGGTGCGAATTTCCAAGAACAGTTTCACAGTGGATGACAGAGTCCCAAAATTAATCTTTTGAGGTGTTATTTGACCCACTGTACTTACTCTTTGTAGGAGCGTACACAGCCTCTGCTGGGGATATACCTCCACGTTAGAAAAAAATAACAAAATCCACAGTCCCAGAAAGAATTTTTCATAGCATGAGGCTCAGATTTCAAAAGACCAACGGACAAGAATTGACCATGGGCCGTAACATGGCGAGCCTCACAAAAAGTGAACGCCTCCCGAAGGCCCGGTATGAGGCATTACATAGGCTGACAGCCAAGAAAACCAAGGTAGGGGGGCGTCACTCATGATTTCTATGGTGGAGATGTCACGAGTGATCTTGTACAGTAATCTCAAGAGGTTCTCTATATTTCAAAAATGCCAGACGATCTCTTCACAGGCTGCTGCCTACAGTGTGGCCAATAAAATTTTGGTTGGTGAATTCTTCACCTAGGATTTATCATTTATGCATTGATAATGCGCTGAAAGCCTGCAGGCATGAGGGTGCAGAGACATAAAACAGGGAACAGTAGAGAAACAGCCGGGTTACTAGTGGAAATTCTGTTTATACAGAGATTTTCTTAAAGAGGTGGGTTTTAAGGTGCTTCCTGAAAATTCTATGGTTCGGTTTTAGGCACATAGCCACAGGGAGGTTGTTCCGCTGCTGGCCCGCCTGAACCGGAAAAGATTTTCCGGAACCCATAGCTCGATTTGCTGGCGGTACCTGCAGCCTGCCGTGTGCTTCTGATCTCAGGGTCCTGTTAGGAGTATATCTAGTGAACTTAGATCTGAGATACAGCGGGGCCACCCCATACAAGCATCTATGCACTAGCGCCATGGATTTAAAAAGGATTCTCTCCTCAACCCTGAGCCAGTGAAGTGCTCTGCTTCCTTCTGTCACATGATCTCTTCTGTTGATCCCTTTTACCACCCGGACCACATTATTTTCCATTATCTGGCATTTCTTAGAGGCTCCCAGTAATAATGAGTTGCCAAAATCAAGGCGTAATAGAATGATAGCCCTGCCAATCGTGGCCGAGTTGTTTTCGCTCAGGAGCGGGCGGATGGCTCTCAAGAGCCAAATGTAGTATGCATTGTTTTTGTGCAGGTAGTTGGTCTGAGCCTCCCTACCCAGAGTGGCTTCCATCATCATCCCAAGAGTTTTCAATTGGGTGACTACCTTTAATACATGAATCTTTAACCACAAACTCCTCGTATTCTACTCCTAGCTTGTCTCTCACTTGTCGGGAGCCAAATATCATCAGCTTGTTTTTTTTGATGTTTAAACACATCCAGTTTTCTTCCATCCACTTGTCGATTAGGTCATACATGGCCATGCTCTTAACCTTATCTGTTTGGTAATCACCCTCTAGTTCCAACACCAGCTGTGTATCATCGGCGTAGTTTGTAAAATATACGCCAATGGATTCTAAGAGTACACATAAGTATTTCATAAAGAGGTGAGGGGATATACTGGCTCCCTGTGGAACCCCTGCACTTATGTGGGCAGGAGTCGAAAACTATATCCAATAGCACTTTGGATCATCCTGCTGTTTTCTCCAAGACCTGCTGTAGTAGTAGGTGATCCACAAGATCGAAAGCCGTGCTTAGATCCAGTAGCATTAGCATCCCTGTCTTGCCCTTATCCACTATGGTTAGCATTTGTGATTGTAGGTTGAGCATTGCGGTTTCCGTGCTATGTGCAGCACGGAAGCCCGATTGCTGCACGTGCAGTATGTTATTGGCTTCAACATGGGATTGCAGCTGTTCCGTCGCTATTTTATCCATGATTTTCAGGATAAAATTGGTATTGGTAATCAGGCGCATGTTGCCAGGGTCCTTAGGATCCAGACCCAGTTTTTTAAGCAAAGGTGTAATGGTCACCTTTTTAATGTCTTGGGGTATCATGCCGTCATTGAAGGAGGCATTGATTATTTTTGACAGGACTGGGGCAAACAGTTCCTTATCCTCTACAATTATTTTGGGAGGAATACAATTTTCAGCACAAGAGGACGGTTTCATCTTAGACAACACCTTTACCATCTCTTCTTCAGAGATTGGTTGGAAGTTAAAATTCTCCAATTCATAAGGCTGCAGTTCGGCAGCGTTAGGAAGGTAACTCTCCTTTGAGGTTTCTCTAGCCTGAATGATGGACTCTCTGGCTTTTTGTATTTTATCTGCAAATGCCTTTTTCATGAGTTCGCAATCCTCCTCCGTTGGAGTATATGGAGGGGACAGGGCTTTGGGTTTCTCAACAGATATGGAGCCTCACTTTAGAAAATCTACTAGGTACAGTAAAATGTGAATTCATTTCATTCTGAAAACAATCGTGAAGCTATTTGTAAAGAAGTAGTGTGGCATAGGCACACAATGGAGAGCATGGTATCTTCTCAATGGCGTGTTTCCATAATGTTAGTTTGGAAGGGCTCAGATAATAATAGGCTGTGTTGAGCCTTAACCTGATTAAACGCATACATCTTTTTTATCTGCCACATCTACCCAACATATGGGCAATGGTACACCTGGTTTTGTATCTGTATTTTTTCCCTGATGGAGTTAAATTGGCTTAGTATTAGGTTGAACTACTTCTGCTCTACAGACCATTAACTGAACTAATCTCAGAATTAGCCTATCGTTTAATCTGAAATAATTTGTTTGTAATGGTCACAGCTGAGGAAGCTATAGCGTCACAGGGCTTGCAAAAGGTACTTTCCCACCTGAGTTGGCGAGGTGATTTTATGAAGGGCGAGTATATAGTACTCAACCTTTCTTGCGGATGGGGATTTTGAAACTTCTATTTTACATTTATTCCAAACAAAGCAGTAAATGGCAAATGCAAGTTTCACTGTGCATTGCTGGCCTTTGGGTGGCAGAAATAATGAGGCAAAATCATTTGCAGTAGAATCGGCAAAAGGATCCCCTGAAGGAGGTTATATAGTCCAGTGCCCTAACCCTAAACGACAGCGCTCTATTTAGTATACCTCACATTGAGCCCCTTGAGATATCCCACCCTTGTTGTAATTATCCCTTGATGTATCCAGTTCACTATTTTTAAATGTTTTCTATTGGAAACATTTGCTCACTTTTGGGTTTTTGTACGTGGCCTGAACCGCTATAGAGAGAGTTTCCATGGTGATATTTCTCCCTTCCTGTGCACTCCCCACCCTCCCTCTCTCGGTCCGACCATCCGCAGACAGCATCTCGCATGCTCCCCGCAGACTCTTTTACTCCTTACTCGCCGCCAACTCTTTCTCTCGCTCCTCATTATACATAGTGGCAGCTTGCTGCTTCCCTAGCCCTGCTATGAAGTACTCTGTGACATTTCAAATTTACAGAATTTAAAACGATAATAACAAAATCATGAAACAGTCACACACGCAATTTTGGTGGCAGGACATGACCAATAAGGAAATGTTTCTTTTTCTGGCTTTCTGGAGGTAACATTCAATGAGTTATGAAAAAAAAACCTTTTTAAAGCATTTGTCAACAATGTGATTCTTCATAGGGTTTAGTGAAGAATCAGTCAGCCAAAAATACAATAGTTGACTTCCGAGAAAAGGGCACTGATGTGACGTCCATGACTGCAAATGTATATATTTTTCTGTTTGGTGGTTTTATATTTCTCACTATTGTGGCATTTGTGTCTGCACATGACATATGATGGCATCGATCTAACTATAGAAAGGAGGAACACCTAGTATCCAGGGTCCATAACCAGTAACACAAAGAAGTGGTACTCTGGGTGAGAGAAACCACATTTATCAATAATACTTTGGTTTCAGTGTATTGTTTTTTTCTATAAAAGGCTTTCCTTTAAGTGTTTTTTGTACTCGGTGGTGCTTTCTTTGATTCTTCACACATTGGTGACATGAATTATATGTAATGATTTGTTTTCTATTTATCTGTTGTATTAAAATGTGATAGATACTCTTACTTATATCAAGCGTCCTACAGTCTGCATTCCACAGTGGTATTGTTTAATATATATATATGCTGATCCATTCAGTCCAGTCCAAGAGATATTCATGATATGATATGATGTGATATAAGTCATTTATACCGCACCTGTACACTGGTGTTTCTAGGCAATAGTCATACTCGTGACCGTGTTGTTGTTATTATTGATACATATGGTTTGTCTCACCCAGAGTACCACTTCTTTTTGTATGATGGCATCAGTTGCACATGTGGATTATATCTCAACATATAGTTAGTATGCCAGGCATAGGATGGTATTATTGGGGCATTTGGCATGTGGCGGCTATAAAATGATTGGCTTAACCATGCTTGTTTTTGTCTAGTTTTTGGGAAGGGAGATGTATTCCATCCTCGTATCTTCTGCGCTGGAATGTGGTTTTCTGATGGAAGTGCATGAGATGGTTGGGTGCAAGAGCCCTTGGTTGGTGAACATTTAGTAAGGTTGCAGTTCTCGCTCTTTCTGCACATATAGAATAAATACCTTTTAGTATCTTCGTTGGGTTGGTAGTCCATGCATGTGTTAAGGTTGTCTGGAATTTCATGATACTAAATATATGTTTATACCCAATCACCTCCTTGACCAATGTGTGACAACAGCCTGCTCAGTGTGGATGTACCTACCTGGAAAATCCAGATTTGTAGGTTTTCCGGTCTCTCTCTCTTTTATGCCTCCACTTAAGGTACATTTTGAAATGCTGCTACCCTTAATGGAGAACATTATCCAGAGGGTGTGTAGCCCTAGTGTATTTTGTGCCATGCAACGGCCATCACTAATGGGCAGGATGCGACCACAAAGTGACTTACCCTCCTCCCTCATTTGAGCTGCAAGAGAAGATTTAGTCAGGCATCCTGCACACGTAAAATTACACAATCCACATGAGATGGGCTACAGTCCTGAGTTCTTATATTCAACACTGCCAAATATACATACCTTGATGTTACCACGTCCCTTCTAAGAATGACAACAGACAGCAAATGATGGCTTCTAGGGGTCCCTACTGGGACCTGTATTCTTTTGACCATTACATAAAAACATAGCCAAGCCAATCCCCTAGTCTCCTAATCCTACTGCTACTGATCTCCTCCAGCCCTCCTGCAAGGTCGTGCTTGACATACCACCCTTATCCTCAAAGGAAGACCCAAGGGACGAACGGGCAAAGCAAATCTCCTATACCCCATTCCACAGCCACCCAAATGACTGAGGGGCGGGTCATTACCTATGCAAATCAGCCCTCCTTACCTCTTTAATAACCTTTAGGTGCCTACCCAAGCCATCCAGCCCCGTATCCTTGCACTTCTCCATACCCCAGTTTCATACATTACAATGAATAACTATGTATACCTCAACAGATGCAAATATATACAACCACACATGTGGTAAATCTTGTAATGTTTTGCTCTCCCAAGTTAGTGTCCCTCTGCGCCACTCCTCCCATGCAGGGATTTTGCTTACTGTGGTGGTCAACTAACCTCTGACCCTCATACGCACTGCGTACATGCTCACGAGTCACGACTTAAACCTGGTCTTCGTTAGCAGTGAGCGACCGACTATCGTGGTCTGTGCAGGGAGAGCACCCTATCCCCGCTGAACTCATGCTAGGACTTCGGGTAGGAATGCCCAGCTCACACCAGACGTCACCAAACGATTTTTGTCTCCTAAGTGCACGTGAATTTAGTGGAAAATCGAATTTATGTTGTGTGAAAAAGGGGAATCCCTCTTTGATCAGCCTGCGTGCTTTGAGGATGCGTACGTGCACGCGTGTGTGTTTGTGCCTGGCACTGGGGTTCAATGTGGAATGCTGGTATGCCCGCTATTTTACAGACAGCTGTTGTTGCGTGTCAGCCGTGGCTGAGGTTTGCACGAGTATCAGTGGAGCAGGGCTTATAGAGTCGCATGAATGAAGGAACCAGTTGCAAAGACGCCTGGCAAGCTACCCCGATTCTGTATTTTTCCCCATAGGAGAAACCCAGTCGGGATTCCCTTCACTTTAAGCGATGTGCTCTCTTATGTGGCGAAACGTGCTAGGAATTTGCCAGGTTTTCCATCCAACCGCTCCTATAAATAGCCGTCAATATTGGAATGAGCAGAAAGGTCAAGCATGGCCGCTGCACCATCTCAAACTAGCGTCCAAGTTATTTATACAGTAGATTACGCACGCTCCGGGGTGTGCCCTGCGCCAATGGAAATTCCTTCAAATCCGAGACAATCGACATATAAGCATGCATGAGCTGAACTGCCGATTGCACAGATGTTTCCCACTTGGGATTGTAAATGCTGCCAGAGCATTCTCACAATCTGGCTTCTTAAACTCGTCTGCAGGTACACTACGCATGCGCTCTCCATTTTCTGAGCTGATGGTGACACACAGCATCCCATTCAAAGTCGCTGTTAGTGGTCCACTGCATCACTTTTCTATTTGACAGCCTCCAAGCCCGGGTCTGTGTCCCTGTGTAGTGATGCATTTGGCCCTCATGGTCACCGGTTCAAAAGCCTGCAGCTCTACTCTTCATCCTGCTGAGGTCGATACAGTGACTTCTGCTGTGTGGGGTAGCATTGCACACCTGGTATCTGACTATTACACAGCCACAGTAGTGGCTGTGTAGTTATGGTTAAATTGCTAATCCCATAGGAAGAGCACTCTTTGGGCGGCTTATAATTTCACTCCCTCTGGACGAATCCTCACCAAACTTTGCAAAAAAAGTATATGGCCCACTCTGAATTTTTTTGCAAGGTTTGGTGAGGTTTGGCCCGGGGGGGGCAAAGTTACAGGAGGGTCCCAAAACTTTTCTTCCCATAGACTGAATGGGGAAAAAACTTTGCTAACGCCTACAGCCGAAACCGCTGGACGGATTTTCACCAAATTTGCGGCAGGAGTAGCGGCTTGGTCCCGAAAGTGTGCTTTTGTAAATTTGGTGAAAATCCGTCCAGTAGTTAGTTTTAAAACGATCAAAAAGTAGGTCACAAAAAAATAGTGATATCTATGTCCGCTCCGCGGACACATTTCCCTGTTCGTTCTGCAGATAGGACACCGATTGGCTAATTGGCTTGCGTCATGTCCGCGGACATGCGACGTGCTTGCTGATTGGCTGGAATGATGCATGAGGTGTGTCGTATTGTTTTGATGCATCCGCCATCTTGGATCCGCGGACAGCGCGGTGACAAATGGGGAGAAATACAACTTTGGCAAGTGTGTTGGTGCGTAAGAGTGTTTGGGGCGGGTGGGGGAGTAAGAGATGGGTCATATGCTGTATTTATTTAGGTGGCAGGCACCCCTGTTGTGTTTGTTCTGTTCCTGGACAGTCGCGCTGTCCGGGATGTCCGTAATTAGTGAAAATGGGGGTGTCCTAAGGACACTATTCCTGTCCGTAGGCAAGTTGAAACTGTTCTAAGAACACGCGCGGTGTCCGGGATGTCCGTAATTAACCAAAAAGGAGGTGTCCTAAGGACACTATTCCTGTCCATATTGTCCGCAGGCAAGTTGAACCTGTTCTAAAAACACGCGTGGTGTCCGGGATGTCCGTAATTAAAGAAAATGGAGGTGTCCTAAGGACACTGTACCTGTCCGTGCTGTACGCAAGCAAAATAAAACTGTTCTTAGAACATGTGTGGTGTCCGCGGACATAAATAATGCCCATATGGCATAGTTAAAATGTTTGATTCTATAAGTGTGATCTATGAGTGTGATATGCTGCGGTGGTGTGGCCAGGGCCTAGAGTCTTGGGTGTATGGCCGAAGGCCGTAGGTCATGCACCCAAGACTGTAGGACCTGGCCACAACCACCACAGCATATCACACCCATAGATCACATCCATAGAATGGAATATCTATGAAATATTTGCAAATCTACAGTTTATGTACTGTTTGATTTGTATAGTTTGTATGTGAAGTTGCAGTATAACATATACATGGAAGTAAACATTTTGAATTGTGGTGTACGGTTACATGTTTGCTTCAATGGTTGTGTTATGGAGCAGTATTTATGAGTTGTATTTATTATAATATACTTACTGTTTGGTTTGGTAACTGGAGTACATATATTCTTTGTCAATTTCTGTGATAAAAGAAAATATCATGTTAGTGTTGGTCGTTTATAAAGACTTATAACATTGAATAATAGACATTTTTGATTCATTTCGACCCTCATATTTAGTAGATTACAAACCAGTGTACTGTGTGATTTGCTCAGTTTCTGTGTTTGTTGCTTAAATCATTGGGTCTGTGGGAAAAAAAAACCATGTTGGATTAAAAGCCCCCTTTTTTTTGTTTTAGTACAGTAAACGTATTTCTGTGTTTTCAGTGTTTACTTGTTGTTTCTAGCTAATGTTCTATCTCTTAGCTTGTTGCAGATTGTTAGATACTTGTTGAATTGTAACTGGTTATAGTTTATTTATATTCTCAAGTTGCTAATCTATCTGTAGGGTTGTTGCAGATTCTTGGGGCAGTTAGATACATGTTGACATATTTTAACTGTTTATTTCTTGTTATTTTTTTAGTGGTATTGATTTATCTGTTTGGTTGTCGCAGAATCTTGGGGCAGTTAGATACCTGTTGGCGTATTTTAACTGTTTATAGTTTTTTAATTGAAGTTTTATTAATGTTTATGCACAGATTAGTTATAAAATTTTGGTTTTAAGAATATTAAATAAGCGTTTATAAGATTTGCTGGTAATCTTTGCTTTAAAGTAATGGTACTATCATTACATTCAAACCATCCATAATTCTTTTTTATATATGCAGTGTAGTGACCTGCATTGGTTATGGTTCCTGCATGGTAGATTATACCTATGGTTGTGAAGGTTTTCTTACCAAGTGATACTTGACCATTTGTGAATCCAGTCAGCTTGCAGTTATTTTTAGTACCATTTGCATTGTAACGTAGAAGCATTAGTATTACGTATCTACTATGTGTTTGTATTAGTAAGGGGAAGCGATTATCTGAATTGCAGGTAGTACATAATCTGCCATGGTTTGCATTTTGTACAAGTTGCTGAAATGGAACGGATTCACAGTTAGGTATGGATGCATACACAAAACGTTCATTAGGGATTTCTTTGTGTTGCATATTGCTGCAGAGAGTGCATGTATGTTTCCACATGTATGAAATCTGGAAGATTTCATTTATAGCTATGTTTTTGGTTTCCAGTACTAGTAGTAAGTACATTAGAAAATCTTGTGGATCTTCTTGAGAGTTTATAGTGAATTTCACCATTCCACCACAGTAGTCCAATTCTTGTCTTATTCCATGAACACTATATGTGTTGTCAGGATTGTTGGTTGCATAACATTTGCAAACACAATTGGTCCTTACTGTGTAAGTAAATGTTGTCAACAATAGGTGGCAATTGAAATAGAATATTGATTGCCACATTTGCGTAGCAATTTACACCAGTTATATTTGAAAATTTGAGTGGTCCAGGTAGTTCTGTGTCCAAGTAATTTTTTCGGAGTGTGTGTTGCTTCTTTGAAGAAGTACCTGAGTTACTTTGAGTAATAGATTCTTCTTTGATTGTAGTAATTGATGACGTATTAGCTTCTTTTACTCTCTTTGGAGGATTTGCAGTGAGATCCTGTTGCATTTCTGTTTGAAGTAGTTTTCTTTTACAACGTTTTCCTTTTTGTGGAACAGGATCTGTTTTTAGATGCGGGTGTATAGTGAACGTAGTCTATTGTATTCTAAAATACAAGGAATATCAGCGTTTACTTTACTTGCATCAAAGTTGATTAGAAATAGACCGTCAAGTTTACGCAAGCGTGATAGTGCTACGTAGCTCATGCCTTCTTTAAAGACTCTGTTCCCAATATCTATCAATGTTTTATCTAGGGTAAGACCTTGTGATTTGTGAATGGTGACTGTGTATGCTAGAGTTAGAGAAAATTGTTCTCTGTGTACATACATGTCTTTGAAAAGAAGGAATCGAGCTGTATCCTTTTTACTTCTGAAAGTTTGTCAAAGAGAATATTGACAAACTGAATGTTGTTGCCACGTGGGTATGTTTGAAAGCCAACAACTGTACCCAGTGCTCCATTAACTAGTCCTTGCTCCACGTCAAGGTTACGTTTAAGCATTACTCTACAGTTTAAAGATAATTTTAATATTTTCTCCAAACCAGCTGTGTTGGAGATTTTCTAACGTATCTAGTCTTGTTGTGGCTTGTTGACACATGGGTAGTGTCATACCATGTACGTCCAGTTTGTCTGTGGAGCAAATTTCAATTATTGGTTGCATTTCTTTTTTCAACATTGTTTCATTGAATTTGGAACAGCTTGCAAGAGTTGGCATTAAGGACATACAATTGACATTTTTGTGTGCTAATTGTTCCATGACAACAGTAGCACATGAGTTATGGCCATAAAGTGCATGGATGTGCCGGGTTTTTAATATTGCTTGTGCTTTTTGAGATAGTACACCAACTCTAATACTTTTTAAAATGTTGGCGTAAGTAGGTCTGTAGATTGGTGCATGTTTTCTGTTAATTCTCTGTATTGGAAATGTTGCCAAAGGTTGACATTTCCTATGCTGCCAATAGTTTTACAGCAGAGTTTGTGTCCTAAGGTTTTAAAAATAGATTCACCTTTCACTGGTGTCAATTGAAGAAGATCTCCGAAAACAATAATGTGTTTTCCTCCAAAGAGCTCTTCGTAGTTTGTTTTAAGTACTTCTTGCAATCTGAGGTGAATCAAAGCCAACATTAGTTTGGAGACCATGCTCGCTTCATCTATTAGTAGCATTTTCATTTGTTTCAACACTCTGCGTAGTTCCATTGCAACTTCGGTAGAAAGTTTGTAATATTCTAATTTGTTTTGGTGTTCTACTGGAAGGAGTAGTAATCGGTGTAAAGAGACACCGCCTATGTTGTAGGCAGCTAAACCTGTGGCAGCAGTTACATCAGCTGACAGTTTGTTGTTTGTCAATTGTTGAAAGAACTTGCTGATGATTTTGATTAAGAATGTTTTGCCTGAACCAGCTCCACCACTGACGTATAGTAGTATAGGTTTGTAATTTGATGAAGGTCTGACTTGTTTTCTTGATACTGTGGTGTATGAGGTTTGATGCGTTAGGTTATCAATTTTTTCTTGATCAGCTTACTTCCTGGCTTGTGTAAGGAAGGCATGTTTTCAACAGTAAGACAGGCACAAGTGACCACAGTTCAAGGGTGTTTATTGAACTTCAAAAAGGGTTTGAAAAAACGCCTATCTAATCCTAAATCTAAAGATGGGAGCAAGCTACGACCATCAAATAATAATAACGCAGTCCTAGTGGTGTCTTGTCAAAATAAAAGGGCCTATACTAATAACCATATTACTAATCCTTACCTCTAAATACAAATAGTGTAGGAAACAATGTTATGTAAAAGAAAGAAGTGTTCAAGAAATTATATGTCAGGATATTCAGGCCGTTGGCCTCCCTTCCCCACGTTTACAGAACGGGACAAGGCAGCACACTGGAGCGTAGCACAGGCTTTTCTAGCACAAGGGTGCAGTTCAAACATTAGCATCAGGGCCTTCTGTGCCCAAGTCTCTTTGCCTTTGAAAGTCTCTTCTTTCAGAGGGCCCGATCCGACAAACAAACAATAAGTTCCTTTCCTCCTAGCATTTCACATGTACTCAATTTCTCAGGTGATTCACTATTCACCTCTGACCCCCCTCAGCCAGGCTCAGATCCCCTTTAACACAATGCATGTAAGATTTTCATGAATCCAATTTCTCTGATTATTCATGGTTCACCCCGGATCCCCCTCAGCCATGCTTAGATCCGTTTTAACACAATGATCAATCAGTCTCCAACAGCCGGGCTCAGACCAACTTAATTCACTTTAACACAAACTTGCTTTAACCCAAAGCTTTAAATTGATCTCCTTCATTTGGGGTTGGATCAACTTGATCTACTTTGTGATCAACTATCTTGACAGTATCAACATCGAAGACTTTCGATTGTTCACAAGATTTAGCTGACCCGCCACAGGACCATTTCGATGCACAGTTCATTGCCACTGTTTCACCTTTGTCAACTCTCAGTTGGATACCTTAAAGAGACTTTCGAATGAGCATGCACGCAGTGCCGGACTACTCTGTCAAAGGTATTTATCTTGGTTTCAAAGTTCAATCACTCATCTGTCGTTCAATTTTACTTGCGTTGTTTATCACATGCGTTTCATACACTGTTCGCTTCAGCGCTCACCATACAATGTTGCTGCTTATAACCTTGGCTTCAACATAGACCGGTGTGGTATCGGTCTCCCCAAGTCACCGGCTGTGTTGATTTCACTGATGCTGCTTTGTTGTTAGAGCCAAGGACAGTACCGCGGCAGCTGGCAATTCTCCCCACCTTGATTATCGATGTGGGAGGGCCCCATGTACCAATGACACACAATGCAGGATTCTTTAGACTGATTTCCTGATCTTACGCTTTCTATTCTTGAGGCTTTTGTGAAAGTAACAGTTCCTTGTCGAAAAGGTCAAAGGCACTTCCCTCCTTGTGATCCCCTTTTGTTTCACTGTCTTTCTCATTGTGTTAAACTGCCATCTTGGAACTGCTGTTTCCTTGCGTGATTTGCCTTCCTCAGAGTGTGCTTTCGTGCTCTGCTTTTTATCTGTTTGGGTAAGTGTAATGGAAGTCAGATGGGCGTGATGGTCAGTAATTACCTGTCCCTAGCTGACCATTGTATTGGGACACGTCAGGTGTACAGCTCAGGTGTTTTTCCGTTTTTTCTCATAGCGAGCTGTCTGTGAGAAAGTGTTCATGTTGTGAAAGGGGGGGTTGAGTTCCAAAATATCCTACCTGGTAGTATGGGGTAAATGTGTTACAGCGAAGGGGATACAGCGTCTCACCTTCCGGTGTCCCACTCCCAGTCCCCGAGGACCCCTCACCCAGGTGATCCTCCCGCACTGGTGCACCCCAAGGAACTGGATCCAAAAGCGATGGCCATGTCCTGGCCAACTGGATGACAGATCCCTGGGGACTAGTGGGTGAGACCCCTTCATGTTTCTCACACTTGTTTCACAAAATGCCTTTGCAGGGGGTGGCTGTGACATTGTATGGAACAATGTGATGTCTTCGGAAATTATGCTCCTCATCCGGTAGCAGTTAGTTTGTTTCTATTCCGGTGAGTTGAATAATCAGGTTTTTAGAAATGTAGGTGGTTCAGCGTCATCCTTATTTCTTTGGGGATCCAGTTCCCTAGATGGCTATGAGAATGGAGAAAGCAGTTCCTCCAAAACATCTGGTTTCGATGCAGGGGTCGATAATTGATCTCAGGGTTCTTCTTGGCTGGTATTGGGTGGTTTTTGATTGGAGGAATTCAGCTCATTGATGAAGAGTGAGACTGGTCTGGTCAAAATGTGACCACATGTGTATTGCTTATATAACTGTTCAAAAAGAGAACACCCTCATCCTTTATCAGCTGGTGGGCATGTCTTATATATAGACATGTGCATCTCTCTAGTGCTAAATAAGATAGAATGCAGCATGTTTTATTGCGCTGGAAATGGAATCTTTTTAATTACTAACACGCTGTCCTCTTATCAGCTGATTATTTGAAATAAAATACGTGTGCTTCATCATAGGATTACATTGGAATGCTCTTTACCAAATGAGCGATGATTCCACCTATCCACTGTGACATCATGTAAGTCTGTCATAAAGCTGAAAGGAGGCCACATTGCAGAAACCAGTGTACAGCCATATAGGGTGGTGGAGGGGGAAATGTTTACTTTTCTTTCATTATAATTTTGAAGAAAGAAAAACATCAGAACTGGAAAAAAAGAGTCTACATGTTCACAACTACACAGGATAAATTCCCTTGTATCTCTGAACTCTCATAAATACAGCCTAGGCAGGCTTGATTGCTTAGCAGTTTGAGGAAGATGAGCTTCTTCTGTGGCTTCAGCTTTTGTGTTTGTGCCGGGGATGTTAGCTCTCTTCACCCCATCTGATACCAGCACTGACTTGACCAGAAGAACAAGAAACTGTGGGGTGAGTATCTTTTGGGGTCAACAGGGTTTATATTAGAATGTATACAGACCTGGAACACCTTCACAACTAGAGTACCTGAGTGCACTGTTCTATCGCTTCTTGAGAAGTAATTGGCACTCCCTCCCCACACAAACACAAAGAAACACAGACATACACACACGCGCACCCTGAAGATTGATGAAAACCCCTTTTGCTCTCCTGATATCGGAATTAAAGAGATAGGCAAATCAGTGATAACGATAGCACACTTAAATCTAAAAATCAGGGGGCATGAGAGTGAAGAATGGAAGTCAATTACAACAATTTCTTTTGTGTAGAGAGTTTTGAGAACTGCTTAGAGGTGTCAATCGTAATCAGTTTTTAGATTCTCTACTTCCTTACTCTGTCGCCTAACACACATGCGCAGGACCAACCTGGAGACAACTTGTATAGTAGCAGCTATGGTGTATTTCAGCCCTTTAGAAGACTGAGTGTGCAGGCAGCTTCTGATTCTTTCTCATTCTATTTCCCAGCTATTTTCCTTTTTAAGTCAAAAGCTGGAATAACACACATTTCCTGTCACAATCCTTAGTCAGAAAAACAAGTGAAACTTGTGAATAATTGCTGCAGTCTCACATCATGGGCAAACATGCCTTTTTTGTACTCCTTTGCCTATCACACCTGTTACTCCTAACCGCAGCATTGGGTTTCCCCCCTTTGAATTGTGGGTTCTTCACAAAAAGTGCCTGCTGATTTCCTACATAAGATGATACATAGATGGATAAAAGAATATAAAAGAACCCCCGCCCCACTCTCATCACATTGTTTTTGCTCTCAATTTCCATCAACTGAACAAGGCCTGTGCCAACTCTAATTGCTTATTTTAAGAAGGGTTCCTTGTGTGAGCAGGCATGTTCCTTTTCACTTCTTTTGAGTAGTGGCTGGTGCAAGATGTTGCAGCTCACTCCGTAGTCACTGTGGATATTCTAGGGTCGAGCATGTGACCATTCTATAAAAGCGATTATGTAGCCTTTCTTTTGGGGGATCCTGATGAAGTCAGGAAGGGCTGACCGTGCTGTCCCATTGGATGATTTCTTCTTGACCAATAAAATAGTGACACTTGGACTTTGATTCTGAGATGTCTTGCTTCTTTGATGTGATTCCCAGCCAGGGGAGCAGGCTGCCTGTATCCTACGGCTTTCCTAGCGAGAAGCTAAATGTGTGTTGCAGGAGGCGCTTGTGAGCAGTTCGGTTATCACTGTCTGCTGAACAAACCCTCAGGATATCTATGGGGCAACGCGTTTGTTTGGCAGCAAGACAACGCATAGCAACACAGGTTTGAATCCTGGTTTTGCGCTTAGAAACTGGTCTCCGGTATTAAGTGTGTTATAAAAGAACAAATATCATTGTAATTATCTTCCTTAAAACAGCCAGCAAAACCAGCCCGGTCTTTGGTCTAAGATGGTAGAGGAATCCTATTCAGTTTGTTAGAGAGCATGACAAAGAAAGACTTGCATCCCATGTAAGCATACTCTTACAGTATGTTGGGAAATCCTGCGTATGCGTGGGATGACTAGTGGTGAATAATGGTTAACATAGCATTATGCCCTCCCATAGGGTTTAATATCTTGGGTCTTGCCCTATGTTCAAGAGGCCCTGCTATGGGCATTTTATGGTGCACAGCTCCTAGGCATTCTTGAAATGAAGTTGGATAAGTTAGCGGAGCTTGCACTTGTTGCCGTGGGGATGTTGCTTTTCTTGAGCTAGTCCATATTATTCAAGGTAACCTTGTCGTAGCTAGACTCTACCGCCCGCCCTTGAGAATGTTCAGTAATGAGAGTGTAGGAATCGAGAATTCCGCCAAAAAGAGTCACATTTCCTCCATATATCACTTGTTATGAAAGAGGATTTTCTACAGGTTGTGCCCACCATGGAAATGCAGTAATTATTTCTCATACAGAGGTTGATGGAACATGTTGGCAAGTTGGCAACGTTTTGGATCCTCCACTGAGTCACTGGAGAGGTGATTCCAGGAGGTGTGCTAACCGTGGTACAAGTCATGTCTGTAATGTTTGTGGTTACAGAGAGAGTAACGATTTTCATGACTACTGTGACTGGATAATCAAGATGTTATTACATAGTCAAAGCCATTTTAATACCGTTTTCCATCTACTGCCGTTTTTTCCAAATCGATCTAGGAAAATGACTCCCCCCAGATCCCCCCTTGTGTTTACTTGGCTGTTTTTCAAGGACCCGAACTGAATAACACTTGTTACAATGTTTGGTGTGACTCTATCCAATTGCCTCTTTGTCTGAGGATGGCAAAGGTAGTAAGCTCTGAGATGGGGGATTCTGAACTGATCCAGAAAGGCCTTTATCGCCTAAGAGTTGGCTTGCAGCACTTGTCCATGACTATCATTGAAGGACTTTTTTTTTTTTTTTCTTTCAAAGACCTACTAGAGGAATGGGATGGTTGTTCTGGTCTCCTTTATGAACTTCATATCTATTCACTTGGACGTGTAGTCCACCATGACTACTGTATATTTTTCCTTGCCTCCCTTCTCATTGCTCCATCGAGTCTATGAAGCTGACTGTGACTTTACACCAGGTCTTGGGCATCCATTCCAAAGTGTGCAATGGGCCTTTCTAATAGCCAGTCTTATGGCTCTTCACCAATATACATGGCAATTTCTGACTTGCTTCCTAACGTCAGTGTCATCTGACACCACCCTGTCAAGATCTGGTCACTAGTGGTCTGCAGGAGTTGACGCTGGGCCCATGGACTCCAGTGAGTAACAAAATGTTTGCTTTTACTACCTGCTTCAATCTGAACTCCCCCAGCGGAAAGGGGATTGGGACAAAATAACAAACGCAGACAATTCCACAGCTTGTGGACAACTAAAGATTGGAAAGGGGAAGAACCAAGTATTCAATTCTTATATGCAACTCAACGACAGAACATAAAGGCTAACATGGAATTGCCTCCTACTCATTTACCTGATAACCTCCGCTCAAAGCCAGCAGGTTAAAAACCATTTGGTATTATGCAGAACAACAGCAAGTTGTTATGATTATGAAGAACTTCCCTTGTTATGTGTGAAATTTCAGAACTTTGAAGGCCACTCGCATATATTTTCTGAAAGGTCACTATTTCCCCCACCCCCTCCCTCACAGCTTACCCATGCCCTCACTCTTTAACTCAAGGTGGGTTTTCTCCCCTCAAAATCCACTTTGCTCCCACGCTCCTGTTAACATCACTACCCGACCCCCCACTCCTCTCACATACAAACGAGCACATAAGCACCAACAGACACACACACACACACACACACACACACACACACACACATAAACTTAGTTACCTGCTGCATCCATGGCTTCCTTCTTCTGCCTGGCCTTGATGTGTCTATCAGCCCCTGCGTGCACTTGTGTGTGGCAGGAGTGTGACAGCTTGCTTTAGAAAGACTGCTCTGAGTGGTTGAGCTAAAAGGAGTGACAAAACACAATTCTTTTTGTATGCTAACTTTTTGTAATGGGGGTGAGAGAGAAGAGAAATGCATTGCTTGGTGATCCCTATGGTTTGGGAAGCCTTTAAGGCATGTATTATAGAAGTGGGCTATAACCTTTTCTCAAATCTGGGACAAGTAGTAGTTTTCTACTTGTATTGCGGTTTTTTTGGGGAGCTGCTAGTGGTGAGCATTTAACTTTCCCTCCCATCTTAGTTGAGCTGTGGGATCATTGACATTCCTGTTGGTCAGCTGCTGTACCTGTTGTGATACATTCTGCTCTGCAGGGGAGAGTGCTGCTTGGCTAAAGTGGAAGAGGAAGGACATGTCAGTGGTAGTCTGGGTATAGCACCTGGTGTATTTTGACTTTTTTTATCAATGGGTTGACTGACAAGTCTTCATACAAATGTATCAGGGTCCTCCAAAGGCAAGTAACAACTGGAACATCAAAGTAATAAAAAAATGAGCATACACCAAGCAGGAAGTAACGCAGTTTATTACAGGCCCAGACACAGCTGGGAGAGCCAAGTTCAAACAGCATGATCAAACGAAACTGAATGAAGAGATCTGTCGACGCCTCCTCCTGCAAGCAAACTTTGTATTCATTCCTCACATAATTAGCATAAACAAAATTGTAGCAACCATTGTCATCCTATGAAGCTTATTGGTGGGACCATGTTAGTCCCCTATAGCTAAGCATCATAATTGGAGCAAGCCATCCTGACCCCTGCTGTCCAACACCACCCCTCGCAACATCATAAACCTTTCCATACCGCCCCATTATAATGTTTATTACCATTACATGACTGTGCGGACCGCTGGAACTTTATTATCCTGCCGTTGGTCAGTTTTCATGATACACACAAGACAACCTAAGCTTGGCAAAGGGGAGACATTCACACGGCATCCAATCAATGAGGTGCCCCGCGGACATGAGCAAGGACACAAAACACTGTTGCACCCTAGGGAGACTGAAACTCTCCCAATGATTGTTCCCCTGCCGGCACACCCCCTCACCTTGCAGCCCTCTTCCCAAGCCCATCTGCCAAGGGGCGATTTAAAACTGCTTAACCCCACATGATTCTACTCCTATTTGTCTGCATTTATTAGTTGAATTCCTACATTTTCCAGCGAGTACCCAGGTGCCTGGCTCGCTGACCCCAAAAGTATCTGCTGGTCCCATTTCGCAGTGACTACTTTCTCCTTGGAACAGTCGGCTTACAACATTTCTCCAGCACACTGCTATAGCTGAGCACTTGCGAAATTCAGGTCTGCCCAAGACACTGGGCCTGCGGCTGTGAAGAGGCAAATGGTTTACTTACCTGCGGCCTATGCTCCAAAGTGGCTGTTCTGTGGTTTATATTATACTTCACAACCACTTCGCCCCATTGTGCCTACCCAAGATCCCCATCCCTCACGTGCCCCCCTTTCCCCCATTCCCTCCTGGGTGCCCCCAAACACGCTCTTCACCACAGACTTCTCTAGTTGCACCTGTGCACATAAATTACACTTTGCAGCTGACAGTGATGTCCCCACCTCTAGGAATGCCCCTTCCCCATCAGTCCTGCAACTGGAAGGTGCACCCCCGTTGGCAGCATTGAATCTGCACTTTTACCTCACAAAGATTAGCAAGTAGGTTTAAGTTCACCAAAGGGGCTGCTTGTCTAGAAACCCCTATGCCTATATGTTTATGAGGCATTGTTGTATTGGTACCAGATGTAGGTTTTCTAAAGCCACCTAAATAGTCCTTGTTTGTTCTGGGTTTATGACACTTGATATAGTGAGTTTCATCTGACACACGTGCATTTCGCTGGAGGCTGATTTTCAAATGTTCTCTGTCTGTCTCCGCCTCCTTTTCCTGCTTGCAGCTCAGGAGCAATCTCCGCCCCCTCCCTTCTGGCAGAGGCCCTTTACAATCCTTCCTGATTAGCATCTCCTTGCCTGAGAGGAAGTGCATTGTGTCCTTTCCAGAGCAGCCCAAGTGCTCCTCCCCTTATCTAATTCTCACAAAGGTGTGATTTCCTGGCCTTGGTGGGAAGCAGAAGGGAGATGCATTTTGTTGGGGGAAGCTGTGGAACTGGTTTGGTGGCTTTGAGTTCAGCGTACTTTAAATGTCATTTTGTTACATTTTTCTTTGTTTAAAATAAACTTGCAATTTTAAAACAAACATCTAGAACACTGATCCCAGGCTCTAAACCATGAAGTTTAAATAGTTACAACCTAGCTTACTCTTGATGACAAGTCAATTAGATTTTGGACATTAGATCTTAATGGTACAAGTTTATAGTTTTAATGCAGGCTTTTTGAAACAAATGTTGACAGATCCCATAGGCAAGCACTCTGGTGCTGTGGGTGTTTTGATGATAAATTCAGCTTCCCAGGATATTGCAATTTCACAATGATTTTTTGACTTCAGTAAAAGGTGACACCCAGCAAGAAGATTGGGTGTTTGTGGGTGTTTTTGGACCAATTCTGTATTTTCAGCAACCAAGAAAAGATTTAAAATGCAAGATTTCGGATTTCTTCAGCAAGCACTGCTTTTCACGCAGGCTCCATTTCTTTTCCTTGTCAGGCAGCCCAGTGACCTGTTTCAGCAGTGCGGTCTCCGTTCCACCACTGACAACATGCATGGTAGATTTGGGGTCCATCTTTTTGTGCTTTGCAGAGCGCAATTTCCTTAGGTTTTGCCGTGCATAGGGGTTTTGCGGCCATTTTGATGATTCTGGTGCCACCAGTACACATTGATGCCGCAGGGCAGACCGTAAGTGGGTTACTACATCCCACAAAGCATAAAAGTGGCACGGGTTTCTAAAGGATTGTTCCTTTTTACCCGTGTTGTTCCTTTTTACCACATTCTCGAATGCCACACAGGCGTGCCTGAAATGAAGAGGGTGTTATCTGTGATGCACTATAATACCAACACTACTAGAATGCCTCACGGGGGATCCTGTCAGAAAGTGTTATTGACGGTGCACTAAAAGCGCCACTACCCAAGTGCCTCATAGGAGCTCCTCAAATAGTGATGTGGTCTTTGAACTATAGCTAGTTCATATCTGTGCTCAGGGAGTTGTGGTTTTTGGCTGAGCTGACTGTAGAGGTTTTCTCAGAAAGAGGGGGATGGTGGTGGGCATAAAGCTTACAAGTGTTATTCATGAGACCCCACCAGCGTGATTACTCCCACGGGTGAGCTCTTGCAACTACCTTTCTTTTAAACATATACATTATTTTCTGCTGGCTAGGTTCTAGAACCAGGCCAGGAACCAGTGCAATGCATGGCCTGGTTGCAGAGCCTGGCCAGCCACTTGCATTACAACATCTCCCTCTCAGGGAACAGTGGTGGCGAAAAGAGATCAACAGTAGATGAAGCCTTTCTTGACACTGGGGATTGGAAGTCTTCTTCGGCTAGGATATGGATGATTTGTTTCTGACCAGGCTGATCTCCCAGTCCATTGGGATGATCTTGTTGTAGTATTTTCTTTGGCTGGGGAAGCTTGATTTTGTAGTTCCACTTGTCGTTGGCCCATGCTCAGGGTTAGGAAAGTTATCTTGTGTCGAATTATAGGGTAGTCTTAAACTTGACATCTTTCAAAGGTCATTTCACGCCATTTTCTAGAGTTACACAATTCTTGTAGGATGTTGCAGCTCCTTGTGGTGTTTGGAAATGGGATAGTCTCTGTTTTATCTGGCAAGTTCCTTTGTCCCCCATATCCCATTTGCCCGCTGTTATGTGGATAGGCCTTAGAGCATTCCTATGATAGGAGTATTTTTGTATGTAGCTTGTTTGGTTTGACTCCTTCAAGTACAGCTTCCATGTCAATGTTCTTTGTTTGCTCCATGATCAGCCATCAAGGGGTTAGACAGCTGCATGCTGCTCTACCTCTCATAAGTACAAAAAGTTCAATATCATTGGCTGAGTGAGGAGTCAGTTGGTAAGCATTAAGTGTTTGTTTCAGCACTTCCCTCCATGGAAGAGATCTATCCACCAAAAGTTGTATACTTCCTTTCAAGGAGCGGTTCATTTTTTCAACCAGGCCATTTGTGGCAAAACAGATACAGAGCATTGCAGAGTAGTTTTACACCATGCTCCCTTAGAAAGTTTTGCATCTCTTCTGCTACAAATTGTACTCCATTCTCTGTAATGTTTTATGCTACGCATTCTTGGACAAAGATGGTAGTAAGGAGTTTTATCACTTTCCCCATACTGACGGATTCTTGTACTACACCACACTCTACCCATTTCGATGTGTAATCCCTCAAGACTAGTATATATATCCTTTATGGTTACAGAGTTTCAAATTGACCCACAATGTCCATGGCAATGTTCTCCCATATCATCCCAGGTATTTTGATTGGTTAAAGTGGGGTTGATTGAGTCCTTTTGGATGTATTGCTCAACTCAGATGCTGTTATCTTCTTCATTCAGCATCCCAAGCCACCAGTATTTCTCTTTAATGCAGTGCTTCGTCATGTTGTTGCCCAAATGTCCCTTGGGTGCAAGTTATAGAGCCGTTTCAGTAATGAGTGTGATGGAATATGGCGATCACCCCTGAGAATACACCAGAGTCTTCCTATAGTTCATAATACTTTTGAATATTCTGGAATTTCATGAGCGATGGAGTTCCACCCTTCTGGATCAGTCTCAACATCCTTTTGCCATTCCTCTTTCTCAATCTTGGGTTGGATTGCTGCTATGATGGCCCCTTGGTCCTCTTCCAACTGGCACTCAGATATGCTCTCCAGCACATTCACTTGTTGGATCGATGCAATCGAGAAAGACAATTCCCACATGTACATCCTTTACCCATGGTGTATATTATCCTGGTATTACACTGCATAGTGAGTATATGTGTTAAGGCATATGGACACAACAGGTCATGCACTGGAAAATAGAACCTGTGGTTAGAAATGTGTTATAGTAAATGGGACTGCTGCGTGATCACAAGCAATGTGACCATGCCCAATGTCACAATTAGAAATCAATGTTTGCCCTGGTAAATGCCTGTGAGTGCTTTCACAAGTTCCCTTCTGGTTGTATAATTGTACTGTTCCATGTCAATCAAACCTTTATTACACAAATGTATCCGTCTAGAGAATGTATTTCTTTACTAAACTGCTGAAACTTGGCTGACACATTTTCCGACCAAATTGGTATTTTTGAAGGCTCATGTACTATTTTCGCTCAATAAAATGATTGCAATGAGCAAGCTAATATAGAATTTCCAAGATATTGCAATCGTCATGACAAAATAGCTCTTTATCATTACACTTACCTTACATTACCTATCATTACTTACACTTTATTTTCCAGTTTTGTATGCCTAGTTTTGACAAATAGCTTTAACATAATGTATGTGAATAACTTTGCTGAGTTCTTCTAGCATAGATTTGTGTTTCTGCTTTTTGATGCCTGTTGCATTCCCATTTTTTCATTTTTTTACCCTTATTCTTTACGATTGAGAACCCCAGTCCCGTCTTTAGTTTGCTTCTTTCCCCTCACCTTTTCTTGACATTTTAACTACTGCTTTGTTGTTTGATTTCCTTGTCTCTGTTCCCTTTTTTGTTTTTTGTCTGTTTCCCTGACTCTACTTGTTTCCCATTGACAAGCCAATTAACCTTTTCCCCTAATGATATCACTTTTTCTTGTTAGGTGGGTTTGTCTTTAGGCAAAATGGTTGTTAGGTTATTACTTTTTTAATGAGATATACATAAAGTTACTTTGACACAAAATATTAGGTAAAATGTCTGAATACTGCCAAAGATTCTACTTTCAGAGTTGGACGTATGTTCACTAGGTTTACGTAATAGTTCACAAATGCTACTATGTGAAGCCGTGGATCCAGCATTTGGTTGTGTGATGAGATCTGTACAGGATTGAGCCGCACATGTCCATGGAATGCACTGCAGTTACCATTTGGTACATTGGAACTATGCTCATGGTTCCTTCCATTAGCGGATACAGTTGGTGAAATGCTGTGGTTTGTGCCCTCATATTATGATATAGATGCTGCAGGTATTTTGGAGTTGTCGGTTTTCCCTTGGAATTAAGATATACTCCAATCCCACTACATGATCAAAGTAATGCATGTTATGGTAGATAAGGGGTAGGGGTGGTCTCTTTGCGGCATCTCTTGCAATATTATAAATTCATAACATACAAAAATCAAGGGGTAGAAACATCTCTTTGCAGCATCTCTAGCAAGATGGTACATTCGTAATATACAGAGGCCCTCATTGCAAGTATGGCGGTGCAGGAAAAAACTGTGGGAATTGTATTGTATTGTACTTGTCATTTGTATAACGCCAATTTTACCATTATTATAGTTTCAATGCGCTGTGTGTGGGAACGCCCTTGGAGGAGCAAAGTTCAGAGTGTTGAAGGTCCTGGGACATGATTATGATGCGTGTGTGCATTTGGCCGAAAAAGGCTTAGCAGAGCTAGCCAGGCTCTGGTAGAAAAGCAACCCATTTAGTCAGGCATGTGGATGGGTGCCGGGAGGAATGGGGTGGCGCCAGTGCTAGTGACTCGCTATGTGTTCAGCGTGCCCAAAATTATCGTAGGATTGCGCCACATTCTGCTGTCAAAAGTTTGTCCTCTAGCACCTTGCAGCATCTCATGGGCTAGATGGAATTGCCAATAATGATCTCGTACCCAAATAACTAGACACACTCAAAGAATATGGCAAAGTACTACTTTATTATCAGCATAAAAATACAGTAGGGCATATTGCAGGCAGTAATTCAAGCATTCACACCCAATGTTATTATACAAAGTTTTCATACCTCAATATGCGTCATCTATGACGTCATTGTATGTGGCAAATAAAATCTATTGAAGGGAGGGATTGGTTAAAGGAATATATGTACCTATACTATATATAATTGTTAATCACTTCATTGGCTACCCCTTTTCTGGGGGGCACGCCTTGAACCACCCCTAAATACATATAATACTGATTATAGCAGAGAAATGGCAGCAGGTTGGTCTTTGCAACATTGTATAGCATGTTGCTACATAGACCCTGAGATTGGTTGGCATGCTTTCCCAAACTTGGACTTTCGGCTCGTTAGCAGCACTTAATCAAAATGAAGCTCAGGTGCCGCAAGCAACGTCAGACTTCTCCCCACTTTCCCAATTAGTCCAACGTCTCTCATAAGTCAGGCCCCAAGCCAAGACTTCTCCTTTGTAGTTGACCTCGAAGCCTGCTCTCTGTTCTGGGACATTCCAGGGAGTGTAGGCACACTTTTATCTTCGTTTGGGCTCAATGAATAGGCCTTGTTTTCAACTTGCGAATCACATGTGGGGAGACCACAAATTTGTCCAGACCACAAATTTGTCCATCTCGACCTTCTATTTACTGCTATTTGATTCAAATGAATTGAGTGTCATTGCCCTTCTTGGCCTCTAGAGACTTGCTCATTCCATCTTGCATGGGTTTTCCGCATTTTTTATTGTCTAATACTCAACACTTGCTGATGTTTTCTCCTTCGCTTAATATAAGAGAAATGTCTTACATACATGACTTATCCTTTTGACTCCCTTTGTGCCTTGCAATTATTCCTTGAAGTTGGATCCTTGATCCCAGGCCAATAGACTCCTCTTGATTCCTCACAAAAAAGCTGTTTCTCCAGCATCTCCTGACTCTGCAGCCCTGGTCTGTCTACGAGGCAGCTTGAATGGTTTTAATACGAGTCCGACATCCATCTTTACATCATGGACGCACTAGCCATGTTATGTTTTGCTCTGCAGCAAGCTTCTATATGTTTCATCTATCTTGCGTTTCTGTCTATATACATGTATTAAACAGCAGGTTACTTTATCTTCTTTGCATATATGATTTCTTCATATTCGATTACGTTTCTCTTGTTACTTCAGTTAAATCTTTATTCTTTGAGTATTTGCATATCGTTTCAGTAAATCTCAGTATCTTTCCGCTATGATGTCCTCTGCTCTTGTCAGATTTGATGCATAGCTCTATGATGTCCAATGGTGTGTACAGACATCCTTCCACCCTCTCAGTGTGAGGGTACATTCGATACAGTTGCCTGAGTGCATATCGTCTCTCATACACTCATTGCAGTATTAGGATGATACCTGGTGTCCCACATAGGGCTTTTCTCCTGCTGTTCCAGTATGATGGAGGTGAGGGGGCGGGAGATAGGGATAACATGTCCACCCGCTTCTCTACAAGGTGTTACTGCATAGTCAGGTGTCGGTAGGCATAGAATGTATGTGAATAGCACAATCAAATGTTTTTGTCGTAGTCCTTGCTGTATACTGTTGTGTGTGGTTAGCCGTGCCTGCGTCCAGTGGAATGGTGTATTATACATAACATTGTCTCCAGTTGGAAGTGCTTTGATGTTAGGACGCCCACTCAGGTATTTGGCTTCTTCTATTGGTTCTTGCGGCTGGGAAGGAAACGTTAGCAGTGGCAACAGTCTATGTTCCAACTAATCGTCACAGGAGGCCAGATTTTTCGATGTGGGTTAGGTGTTCAAAAGCCTGTTTTTTATGTCTGTTTGCCTGGTGCAGTTGTTCCTTGAATTACAGTAGTAACTCTTTTACCAATGCATTACTGCCAAATTACTGCACCACCGTACTACAACTTTGGTGTTACCTCCACTTAAACACCAAAAAACGCACCAAATCGGCAGAATTACCGCCAGCAGTAATTCTGCTGAAATCCCCATGTACTCAAAAAATGAGGACTTACATTGCCTTTCACCACTTGTAATCCCACGGTAAATCCGCAAGACCCAGTGGCGGTAATGGTAGTTTTCATTTGATGGCATTTCGTTGGATTTGCCAGCAAAATACTGCCAAACGTGTAAGGAGGCCCAAAGTCTTTGCATGTCTTTTTTCGAGGGTATACCGAATATGTTCCACAGCTACAATAGAATTCGGTAAACCCCATAATGATTTGTCCTGACTCCCCAAATTCATCTGCTCACAACCCAGTGCTAGGCTCAGTCTTGTGAAATGCAAGAGATTGGTATCACTGGCATAGATGAAGTTTAAAAACGTAATCCTCTTTTACTACCCGCTGCTTGGAGCGGATGGAGAGATAAGGCTGCCATGCTTAAATGTGGCACATGACATGCCCGGTGATTACAGAGGTTGCTGGCTCCCCCTACATTAGGCGGCACGCTAGAAGTGCCTGACCAGGGCATATGGGGCCTGCAGCATGATACACCTTTATTTATAAAGGGGTGGGCAGTGCCCATAATTTCCAATGCAGAAAGCTGATTTGGGGTGTATATATACTTTTGGCGATGTCTGAGGCTTAAAGTATCCAGCTGATAAGTGCGTGCGTGAAGAGAAGTCCCTAATTAGTGGACGGTATGTGTGCTTGTCAATACACATATGTATAATGGTGATGCATAGATCATGATCCAAAGGTGCTTCTCACTTTCTAGTCCTCGCTATGATTTTGCCCAAGAGGAGAGTAGAGATTGGATGGAAGTCCCCTGTTTTGTCAATCCATCAAATCTTGGTTTAAGAACTTGATATTTTGCAAAGAGTTGTGTTTTGACTCAGACATCAAGGGCCTAAGAAATATCTGAGCCAACTAAAGGGAGCGGGCCGGTAAATGGCTGCATCCACATAGAATGCGTATCAACACATGCCAGTTAGCTTTGTCTGCTCCCCAGCAGGAGCTGTTTTTCTTAATGCCAGTCTTTGAATTTTGAGCATACTATTATAATCTGAAGTTGAGTGTTGCGTGTTGAAGTTACATGTTACGCATGTTATTTGATATACCATACAAACAGGTTTCTCAGCCGCAGGTGCATAAACACATAGTAATAACGCGTAGAAATAAGCCGTTTTAGGGACAACTTAATAGAACCTGTTAAAGCGTAGCCTGGCAGAATGGAGAACCGTCTGGCATTGGAGAATTTCTGCACAGGAGAAAGATGCTTTGTTCTGAATGAAACGTTTAGAGTTAGCAAAGGAAAAACCCACAGCAGCCGCTTGGAACACGCATGCCCTTGCAGGTAAAGACTTCGTCCCTTGTGTCCTGATTTCCTACCTAGAGTTAACACAACTGCAAAGCAGGATCTGTATCCACATAACTTAACAGCCCAAACATGTGAGAAAACTCACAAGTATTGTGCTTGCACAAATAAACGTTGCGGCAGCAGCGTTGTGAAATGTGTGAACTGAGAAGCAGGCCAGCTGCTGCATGGGGTTGTCATGGCGTTCATTCCTATGTCATTTGAACCCGGGGCACGGTGGGCTTTGGAAGGCGGGGGCCAGCCATGATGCCATGGTTTTGTTTCTTCAATTTATAGGTTACAATTGGGAAAACGTGTATTTGTGAACCGCAAGTTGGCAAATGCTCTCAATCCATGTGCGTTGATATGTGCGTGGATGATGAAGAGGGCGGCTGCGGGCGCGGGGGTGCAGAGATTTCGTCCTCAGCGCCTCTCCCCGGGTCACAGCTGCTGCTGCTGGTCTGCACAGGTTTTGCCTCGCGCGTTTATGCGGCCTCGGATCATAGAGTAAACACTGTCAGGGAAAGGGGATATATTTAGCAGCATCGGTAGCAGTGCCTAACTTTAGTGGCGCTTGTAGCGGCGGTGGGTGCTGCCTTTCCCAGAGTGCCCCGGGCACCCCTCCCTGCGGGGTAGCCCAGGACACACTGTCTGTCACAGAGCCCGCCGCGGGTCATGCTTCTACGGGGACTGCCACCGGCAGGCGTCGAGAGGGGCCAGCTGCTGGGAGGCGGCGTTGCTCGGTTCCTCACGAGAGGAGGGAGTGCGGCCAGGCCCCAGTACCGGGAGATTGAGCGATAAGATGCCCGTCTGCTGCTGGCACACGGCGCGCTTCCACGCGAGAAAGTGTGACCATGAGGGGAAACTTCCTGCGCATCAATGATAATGAGCACGAGGACGCTCTAAATCGACAAGAGAAAAGGCAGAGCCAAGCCTGAGTAGCGAACACCACTCCCCGGCCTTTGGCGGAGCCTGCAGAGGTTTCGGGCCACTCATCCCCATCAGGGGGACATTTCTGTACAAGGGACCACTGCTAACAACTTGACTTGCCTCTGCAAGATGATGATCAAGGAGGCCTCTCTGCGGTTGGACCCGGACCTGCGGGGGGAGCTCGCCTTCCTGGCACGTGGATGCGATTTTGTGCTTCCTTCGCGATTCAAGAAAAGGATTAAATCTTTTCAGCAGGCACAGGTGAGAAGAGCGGCAGACCTAATCGGCTAAATTGTGCATTTTTCCAATCCGTGTGGAAATAGGGCCACAGAAAGATGTGCGTTTCGCCTCTCTGTCCGTCAGACCTGTTGCATGCCACCCATAGGTGTAGAAAGAGTAGGGCCTGACCGGTCGTGGCCCACCCAAAATATGTACATGCCCACTGAGCAGCGCTATATGGGCATTTGCAGATGTTAATGTCACTGCGGTGAACCCTACTACATTAGTTTCAGGCCCCACTTGCTAGATAATCCCGGCTCCGCCTCTGATGCCACTAGGGCCGGCTATTTGCAGGCAGATGCTGACAGATTTAAATATAGCTCTGCAGGGACCGGAGATACAATGTCAGGAATGTTCCGCACATTGGCAGGAGCAAGTGGGCACTGAAAACCTGTTTGTAATGTTTTGTATTCCAGAAATGATGTTCCGATCATTAGTATGCACCATCTTTCCAGAGCAAAGGCCCAGTTTTTCTCAGGGAATCTGCAGTGGATCGCAGAATCCGAGCCTGTAATGTAGCAGCCGCCGAATCGGCTCCTGGGGATCGATTCCTAGGTTGTAGGCCTGCGTTTCCTAGTGCCATTCCAGTTACCCACATGTATTCTATTCTGTGCAAGGGCAAACAGTGCCTTCTCTTTCCCCTCCATTGAGTGGGGCAGTGGGCGGAGCCTACAATGATTTCTTATGGGAATTCAGGATGAACATACACACCCTTAGCCCTTAAGGGGTTAACTCCTGTATAAAGGCTAGCGATTGGCTGGCACCTTGGTATGAAGGCCTCCGGAAATGTCTTCAAGCAAGTGAGCTTGTGTTTCCGGTCCGGGCTGTGCGAAACATAATTAGACCTCACACGTCACAGTCAAAGGCAACTCATCTGTGTTTCCAAATGATTATCTGTGGCAGAGCTCTCAAATGCCAGCCGAATGTCCAAACTGGCACCCAACTGGCAGGCGTGGAGGAAGGAACGCTGCCGTCAAAAATGTAATATCCTCTTCTGCACCACATGCCAGCCAGACGTCTAGTAATACATGCTCGGTACTAAAAGCCAGAGGTCATGTTTGGCATAAAATATTTGTCTTACTGGAAACAGACGAAGGACTATGGAATAATGAGGCAGAGGAGTCAATGCAATCACACCAATGAATAGTTGAGTCTTCCCTCTCTCGCCTGCAACTACATTGATGTGTTAAAAACAGGTGTTCCATTGTGGGCAACTTTTTTTTTTACATGTCTTTGAAGTTTTCTATGTTAATGCTAAAATCAAACGCCCAAAAAGCATGTTTTTCCTGGATAACCATTAATAGCGATTGTATTTTACAAATGAAAGCTCTGATGGAGTTCCCAAGCCGGTTCCCAGCACACCCATCCTCAACCATAACATTTGAGTAAGGGCTTGATTGCAACCCCTAATTCCTGCGAAGATGATGAAACAATAACAAACAAAAGAATACCTTGCATGATGTAGCGTAGGAGCAGGACCTGAAGAGAGTTTTGGAATGGGAAAAGTGCAGTTCATAGGCAAGGGGGTGTGCCCGGCAGGATTTACAGAGCAATATGCAGGCAGTTTGCAGGACATTTGTGGACAGTCAGATATATTATACAAGAGATCAAGGAGAATTGGTCTCAAAATCCTTCTCCTATCAAAGTACTCAGATGGGACTATTTGCAGAATGAGAAACCCTGACAGTGGTGGCCAATGTCATGCACTGGAGTAGATGGGTGCTGTACCAACTCTAGTGATAGCCAATATACCGACCAAGTGCATTTGTGCCCTACCTACAGACGTATGCTTGGGCACTGGAAAGTCAGTAAACATGCTGATCTAGCACCACTTCCACAGGTACGCTAACACGTCACAGGTTACATGTTCTTTAAAGGTGATTCTATTTTTCTGCTGGTATTCCCCCCCGGGTGTCATATTAAGGAGCTGACACCCTTGATAGCTTAGGCCTATAAATGAACCATAGAGATCCAGAATATGTGATTTAGGTACATGCATTGCTTTCATTCACCAAGGACACGTTTTCAACCAAGCACTTTAACGCCATAGTTTTGTTTGTGTAGTTTTGTTTGTGTATTTGAAAGAATAGATCATACTGGCGACAACTTTGTGTTAATGTCTGGTGATCTTCAAATAAGCAGCAGGTGTAGTTATGTCAATACAAGTTTCTTTTCTTGTGTTGGTCTGCACAGGATCATTCCAAATAACTTTTTCCGGGGTAGGCAGAGGTCCAGTTTCTCGCTAGGAAAGTGGTCTTCCTCCTGCTGCCGGCCAGAGGTTTTGGATTAGGACGCTCAAGTTCCCTCACAATTGACTATGCTGGCTAGGGCTGATAGGAGCTGTAGTCCAACAAAACTATGGAGCCAAAGGTTGCAGACCACAGTTCTGGAATACCAGATGAAGCCGAAGGTCTTTTAGCGGGGTTGGGGCTAAACTTTGGTATCACAAACTGTAGGCGGGTCATTTTTGCAATTATTGAGGTTGCATGGCAACGAGGGAGATGACCAGCACTGATTTGTAAATGAGTTAGGAAACGCTACAAAGTTTCCTGTGAGCATGGTTACTTCAAAGAGTTGGCAAGGCCATTGTTGTCTCTGTGTATCATGGAGGTGGCGACAAAGCCTCTGGTTATGCTTAAGTTCAAGTTTGCATTAAAAGGTCTATTGTGGCAGGCCTATATCTTTGGTAAAGGAAGAGTGTGCGATATGGGTGTCACAAAAAAATCCATTCGAACTCCCATAGGAAATCTTTACAGTCACGTAGCACAAAAAATGCTACACAGAGTTGCAACAAAATTAGATTCGTAGATGGCGTCTGGACCGACTGGAAAACTTCACTTGGTTCGGTAAAAATCCACTCAGCAGCGCACCAAATGCCAAAAAGTGGTGTCAAAGAAAAAAAAAATATATTGATATAATGTAATCGTTGATGTACCGTTGTGCCTTGGGCACAGAAAATGAATGCCATTTCAAGCTGCTAGGCAGGCATACAGAGTCACTCGCCCCTTGCACCCATTACATGCAAATAGCACACCATTTCTTACTCTCAAGACTAATTTGTCACTTGCCAATGGCCCGTGGTGAGTGCAGATATTGAGGCCTGCTGTAGGATGTGGCCCAGGCCCGTGGAACAATGACCCTACCTGCGGTGCCTGCTGGGAAAGGCCTGCATCCAATGTCCGTACTAGCAGTCCCATGCCCGGTGGCCACTGTGCTCAGTGCTTGGTGACTCTCCTTTTATTGCCCTCTTGCCGTCATGCTGCAGGCAGAACTATCTTCTGCTAGGATTGTCTGCGGGCCATGCCAGTCAGACCGAGGGGTCCTGCCTACATAGACCTCTGCACAATGTTAGACTTGAACCAAACCTGATGTGGTGCATTTTCTCGAAAGCTGGTGTTTAAATGATGCCTCTAGTCCCTCCCATTCCAATATGTTTATCTCTTTCTTTTTTCCTTAAGTAATGCAAAGCCCCTCCCTGTGGGGGGCCAGGTTTGCATTTGGGAATTAGGTTGTCAATGGTTAATAGGTATTGCCTTAATGGTATCAGGTAATATTATCCCCACCATTAATATCGCCATATATATGGTCGTGGGGTAAGGCCATAGGCGATATAATTAGTGGGGATCATTTATGGGGTCATTGGGACTGGGGGTTGCGGGGTTGTCCTCCACTCCATTAAAAACATTATGCGGGTTGTGGGGGTTTCCCCCGCAGGTTCCATGGCTTAATATTGCTGCAAAAATATGGCAATATTCTTGTATGGCGATATTTTTGGAGGGATATAAACACATGGAACCGCCTTAATGTGATTATGACAGCATATAAGTAGCAACACACAAAGATGAGTTTCTGGCCTTGATAAGGAAATGCACCTGCACCTTACCATGCTGTAGGAGATCCAGTAATCGCTTAGGAAGAGCACATTTCACCAACTCAAAAGGCCTTCCACGTGTGTGCACGCAAAGACACCCAAGGTGTTTACAGCAGCTTCACAGATGAGCACATTTTACCATCTTGTACAATTTTTAATGGCACCATGTCGACCCCTAAATGAGCAAACGCCTCTTTCCTAGCCCTCTTATAGTGAACCATGTATTCTCAATAATATATTGAAATTCATAAAGAAATAAAGTAAACTAGAAACTCGTTGGCTCAAATGATTGGCACCGTGCTGGGGGCCTTTCATCTTTGGCCTGTTTGCAAAATTGGACCTGGGTCAGTAGTGCATATGTGGAATGAACTTGAAATCTGGGCGAAGTTGATGCCACTACAATTCAACAGTTCCAAAGCTCTGCTTTCACTTGCAAAGGTTTCTCACAGGTCCTTTACTGAAGTTAAGCCAACCTCTGGAACTAGGTGCCATCCCACCTCCCTCATCACACATGCTTCTATGACAGGAGTGGGCTGATTTTTAACGCACTTACCGCCCATGTCCCAAAGTATGTATTTTTTATGTGTAGGGAATAACTTACTTGTGTAAGATAACCCGTTCCATTCATGTACACAATGGATGTTAAATCCACAGAACGATGAACTTGTATATATGTGAGTATTGCTTCAGTGTCACTTTGCTCTGATGCACTCCCGCTGCACCTCGAATCCACTACTACTCCACATGACACAGAAGAAGAGGTGACATGGCATGGTGTCTCACCCATGGTACACCATAAATGTCTCTGCTGCGATTGTTGCACGGGGCCCAGGTGAGGTCCACATGAACATGGTTTGGCGGGTTGAATGAGATCAGGCAAGGCTAGTTATGACAAAGGAAGCAAATTGCAGGGAGCGTGGATATTTATTTATTTATTTTTGCGTTTATTTTTGCACACAAACCCCAGTGGCATCTAGGTGCTAGTTACAGGAAGTGCATAGTACTTTATTGAAGTGCAAGGATACGTATAGGGGTTACAGACAGCATTGGTGTGTACACAGACTGGCAAAGCCTCACCTCCTGGTACGAGGGCAACGTCAAGTATGCAGCTACAGGTAGGTAAGTAACATTGGTAAAGGTGCACATGTTGGAAAGCTTCACCTCATGGTGTGGGGGGGCTACATCAAGTATGCAGATAAAGGTATGCAAAAAGCAACATAGGTAATGGTGCACAATTTGGAAAGCCTCACCTTGTGGTACGGGGCTCTACATCAAGTATGAAGTTACAGGTAGGTAAAAAGCAACATAGATAAGGTTGCACAGTGATCTATCATGTGGCGGTTGCTGAGGACTGGGATGGTCGACCTCCAGGAAAAGGAGAAGAGAGAAAGTGGAGGCATAACTCTTAGAAGTAAAGAATATTGACTTAGTGGGAAAGCGATTGAGCATACCCAGTCGGCTGTAATGGCAGGTAGATGAGTTATTTGAGATGGGTTGTTAGACACCCAGGGGAATGGAGATTGGGCATGGATGCAAGTAATGGGGAACTAAAGGGAAGTGTTCACAGTGGAGGCTGGCTAGGTTGTCAGCACAGTGGGTGCTATGAATGTCTGCATCCAAAAGACTGAGACTACATATACAAATGTGAAATAACCATATGCATCTCCTTTGAAACCATTGAAAATCATCAGAACTGGCTTTCATGCGATGGATGCAGGATTATACAGTTTACTTAGAAAAAGAACAAGGAACATTGGCTTCATTAGTCCTCCTCCCTCTCTCTAGCGACCTGCACGTAAATTGTGATGTGTTACAACCTTGACGATTGTGTAGCGTTGTACGAAGAGAAGAACAATATTTCCCGTCCCTCGATATGTAGAAGAGAATCATCCTGGCGTCATTTTAGACTGTCACCACAAGCAAAATGGCCACCAAGTTCATGTCTAGATGGGAGCCCGTCCAACATGTCTTAAAAAACATTTGGGGAGGAAACCTGGAGCCCATTGAATATAACTGCTGTTCATACTTCAAAAAATGTGTTCCGTATCAGGAATACGGAATCCCACAATAAGGAAAATCGAATCATCCTCCCCCAAACCTCTAGGCTCGATTAAGTCTGAACTGAAACTCCGGGAGCAGGTGGAGGTGTAACAGAACCCAGAGGCTTTCTTTCGAGTAACAAAACTAGGACAGCAAGAGTTGTAAGCAGAAACAATAGCCCTAATACATGTCAGCAGTGCGAAGCGGGACCCAGGTAGCCTGCACAACACTGAGGACAGTAAGTAGAATGTGTTATTATTCTGGTCCTATCTACTCGCAAAATTGTAGTTGCAAAGAAAGACAAAGGATCACGTCCAACCCAAGCAGAGTCACCCATAGTTTAAGCTTCCAACGCAATGGACAGAACAGTAGTTCCAAAGGACAGGGAAGTTCTGAGTGCAGCCCAAAAGCCTACCCAAGGGCAAAATACAGGACCAGAAGGAGCACAAAACCCATTCGAAAATGCAATGCCCATTGACAGCCGAAGTTATAAACCTGGTCAAGATCAAGAAACAGAACAGGGCAAGGCAGGAGTGGGTCAAAGGCTGGCCGAGCCCAACATCCTGGAAGCAAACAGGAAACCAAACAAATCCTGGATGGAGAAACTCATTGTGGCACAATGATGCATAAATCCCCACACCCTTGCGTAACTTGCAAAGCACCAAAAAGTGATGCATGGGTGTGCATGTGGATGTGGCTGATGACTGATGGCCGCTGTATTGTGTTCAGGGTGGCACACATTCACAGAAGATGCTATGAAGGTTGCTTGTGAGAAAAGAGGCAGTGGAGATCACTTACTTAGGATAATTGAAACCCTGTCTCGCCCTCCTTTTCTCTGTGGAAAATAAGCACTCCAAGGTTTGAGTCTTTCTTCATATTCCGCATCCACACCCTCGCTGATTGATTTATTTGACCACCTTCGAAATGTGCACAACTTGCTTATATCCTATTTCCTATGCAACTCATCAAGCTGAAAGCCACGTTCTAAATTTAGCCTGACTAGGGCCTTGTGCAGTGTTCATGTTTTTGTGATCGTGGCAATTTAAATTCAAGATCAGGCATATCCTGCTGTCACTTGATATTATTCTCTTGCCTAATCGTTTTTGCCTATGAGCCCCTATATAAGAAACAAATGCACAGCAACGTGCACAGGTCGCCCTCCGCCTCACCATCAAGAATAAAATGCTCGAAATGCCAATGTTTACAAATGTTAAAATTGGCTTTATTGTAGACATAACATTGATGCCCTAGGCAATAAAAGAACAACAGAACCACAAAACGTGACGCATTTCGCGCTCAACTGAGCGCTTGTTCACACACTTTCAGAGCTCAGGTTTGAAAATGCATTTAAAGGGCTTTCAGTTTGACTATTCTATTATACAATCTCGCATTGGCAACTCTGTGGTTCACTCAAAAATAACACGGCCATCTTGTCCTTGTATACCATAACATGTCATACTGTTACATAATATTCCATAGACATAGTTGTGTATCAAAATACTAATAGGTATCCCATATTGCATTTATAGTCTGCAAGATAGTCACTTATGACACTTGTGTCTGTAACAATAAAAATAAAAATTAAATGAATTGTGGGTAATGTGATTGATTAAAACCAACAATCGAATGAGGCAATATAAACACAGCGTGTAACCCAATATAATGTGGTTAGTCCAACTCTAATGTCCATAAGCTGGTGAAGTGCTATTGCAACCGCTCTGGAAACCGGCACGCTGGTGCTGGACTTCGTTAGGTTAAATCCAATATTCTACCCAATGCCATGTGTATGACACATAAGGTGTTTATCCCATAAAATAAGGCAAACACAAGTGTCAAATGTCGAGAATAAAATGCATAGTGCAAATAATCCGACTAAAACAACCACATGAGTTCCCATCTTGGACCCGAGACATCTATGTTCAATGAACTGTGCAAATCAGCAGTAGTGCAAAATTGCAATTAAAGGTGCAAATATCTGCTTCTGTGAATATTAGTAATTGTGCAAAGATGCGCATAATAAATTGCATGGTACCTGACTATCGGTCAAATGCTTAATTGTCGCACTGTGCAAATAAGTAATTGTGCAATAATGCGCATATACACATACGTGCCAATCCTCACATACAATAAACCACATAGCGTGTATCACTCATTGGTACACACACATTCGTATGGGCATTAACAGGACCCTTCATTGATTCTCGTAAAGTGTAGATTTACTATTCTAGACTCTTGAATGGTACTTGATAACAAAACATTATGTTTAGATTACAGCAAACATTTTTGCATTACAACATTTTAATTATATGCATTTCTTGGTAGAGCATATTACAGGAATACATGGTAAGGGACAGTCCGCACAGTGAAGCTGTTGCTACAAAATAGGTGTTGTCTAAGTTGAGTACCACGAGGCACCAGTAAGATTTGTGCACTTCCCACAATAGATTATCGTTGCTCCACACGCACAAACACACAGCCATATTCCGAATAACAGACCCCATCCTCAGATCAGGCATGCATTCATTTTGTAGGACTTCTCAAATTGTCCTAGCTTGAGATTGCCTTTAGGGGCCTGCTTTTTGAAGAATGAACATGTTATTTCATAGACATTGAACACCTCGAAGTTTAGATGCTAGTGGTTTATGGATCTCAATAGGTGGGTTCATCCCTTCCCCTGTTGGTGGTCATCCACAAGCAGGCAGCTGCCATTGCTCCTCTGATCCCAATCAATAGTTTAATCTGCAGTAGAATGAGCAAGCTTTCACAGATCCTGTCCCATCAATACAATGCTAGCATGGGAGGAGGTTTTTGGCAAACGGTAATATCGTGAAAATATCTTCTGTAACCTGTCAAGCATAAGCATGACCACAGTAAGGAGGTCAATTACTTGCCTTTACATTAAATGTGCCCTCAGTTCCCAGTGGAGGTAAACCGATGTTACATTCCATCTTTTTGGGAGGCCTTAAGTAGTCTCGCTATTACAATATTTCACTTGCATTGTTTATTTTTTATACAGGCGAAATCTAATCACATTTTATGTTCAGAACAATATCACAAAGAGATCGTATTTCAGTGTGTTTTTTTCTCTCTGACCTGAGGACGTTTACAATTAATTCAGTCGCTTTTTATTTCATAAAGCCTCAGCGCCACTTAATGCTACTGGCTTTAAATGTTCACTTCGAGCTTCCAAGAATAGCGGTGGATGTGCGAGATGGCTATTTTGGTACAGCTAGTATGTGTGCGCTTGGTATTTTGGCCTCTAGCCTAGTGTGTGGGTGTGTGTTGGATTCAAGCTCTTGGTTACTCATGTGATGAATTGGGCATGATCCCTGGTGCAGCTCAGAGTCTGGCCCTTGTTTCAATTGTGCTGAATGGGTGCCTGGCAGCAAGTGACGACTGTACTCCTAGTCCATAGTTCCTTTTCCTGCTTACGAGTGGAGTGCGAGCCATTATGTGAAGCAGCAATCTAGATGACAAAACAGGAAAGTGCTGGTGGACATGCATGACTACATGTCTCCAAGGTTCTTCCCTTGAGAAGTGTCCAGCTCCAACCACCACGCCTTTTATGAGCTACTTGTACTGATTCTTCTCGCAGGAACTGGTGAGTGGGCCACATGGTGCAAAGGGGACTGTGACTATGAACAAAGAGTTCTGTAATCACTATGGTGAGTAATTTGTTCTTACTCCTGCCTCATGTCCCCTTTCCTCGATATGTATGGGAGTTTAATAAACGCCCTCATTCTTGGAGCCTCTCTTAAAAATGCAATTAACTCTTCTGAACCAACAGCAATGGCCAGAATTAATGAAAATGTTGCATATGGCCACCTGTCTGAATTGTGTCTTTGCTCTAGAGCTATACTACAGGCAGAAGGGTTTGCAAAAAGCAGGTGAGCCAAATTGCTGCTTTGCAGAGGCCTTCCAATGGAATATGAAGCTGATAAGCCACAGTGACTGCCTTTGCTCTCACTAAGGTCCTGATGCACAGAAGCGGTTTATAATGGCGCTAAAAGGTGCCTAGAAATCCTTTGCAGTAATTATATTTCTCAAAGATTAGCTCTGCACGATACAGCTCACTGTCCAGTGATCAATGATAGATTGTGCTGTCTTAGTTCTAGTGGATGCACCCTGTTGACACACAGATAGGTGATCTGATACTCGAAAGTGCTTACTTCTCGCCAGGAAAAACCTGAAAGCCCTGCTGACCAGAGTGTGGAGACACCTTTCAGCCCTCGAGTCTGGGTTTAAAAAGGAGACCAGAAGTTTGATTTTCTGGTTTGGGTGAAATGTAAAATGACCTTTGTTAAACTGTGGTTATCGTTATCACCATAAAAGACCTTTTAAAGCACAATGCTTGCATTTTACTTCACTTATGGGCATATATGACTTGCAGATATGACCAGCAAGGTTGTGTTAATTGTGATCTCATATCTATTGAAGCCATGTGCAAAGCACCATACCCAGGTCCCGGGAAGGGTGTGGTGGCCACATCTCAAGAACCAACTTTTTGAATCCATTGAAATGTCTCTTCACCAACGTATTTAATAATGAAAAGTTGTCTTAACCAACAGAGTGGCAGGAACTCATGGCCAAAGTTGTGCATCAGCACATTCTAATGCTGAAGCTGGAAGATCAGTATTGAACGTGATAACAACCTGCAAGGAACAGTTTGTTGAGTTGATATTCTTGTCCGTACGCCGGTGTCATAGCTTTCTCCCCACAATAGGGTGCTGGCTCCATGTTGGGATCTTTCATTGTGCGTTCAGGTCCTTTAATTTGTCACTAATATAACCAGAGAGTTCAGTCGAGGTCCTCAGGGACCAGGCTCATGGACATTGATTGAGGGGAAGGCTAGTATTGTGCCCCTCACCTCAATTGGTACAAATGGTCTGTTTGTTTGTTTATTTATAAAGCGCTCCTCACCCAAAGGTATCTGGGCGCATTACAAGAATATGCAGTTTCTTAGTTACAGTGCAAAGGAATACAAGAGATAATACAGTACAGTAATTACAAAAGATCATTGGTTATAATACGATACAGTATGATACGTAGTAGGAGTGCGAATATATACAATTTTATACAAGACGTAATATACAGGAATACCAAAAAAAAATGGCACCAGAGGTATTTGCAAGGTTTATGTTGTGGCCATCTAACAGGGTGGGAGATATTTGGCGGTGAGCCAGAGTTTGATGTTTTTCGGAATTTATAGAAGGATTGGTCTGCTCTTAGAGGGGTGGGGTAAGGAGTTACAAAGTTAGGCAGCCATAACAGGAAAGCTGCTTCCACCTGCTTTCTTTAGTTTAAACCTGGGAACTCTCATGCTGCCGGAGTTGATAATCCAAGTGGGTCGTGTAGAGTTGTTCTTAATGAATTTTTCGGTAGGGTAATGAGAGGCTGCATTGTTAAGGCATTTATGTGTCAGGGAGGCTGTTTTGAGTTGAATTCTATCATTGATGGATAACCAGTTATTGTCTCTTCTGAGCACTGAGATATGTTGTTTTCTAGAGATTCCTAAGTGCGTTGTTCTGGAGAACCTGGAGTTTATTGATATATTTGCTGGCACCTTGGTACAGTGCATTTCAGTAGTAGATTTTAGAGAGAATTAGGGATCTAGCCAGTGTAATAGAACTTTCTGTGGAGAGAAAGGGCTTACAGGTGTGGATCAGCTTACATGTGTAAGCTGTCGCTGAGGATGTGGCATTGACTTGTTAACGCAAGGTCAGGGAAGAGTCTAGATAGAAACCCAGGATTTTAACCTCTTTAGCCACCCTGATGTCATTGCCATCAATGTTGAAAGAGAGATATTGATTGCACAGTTACTTCTGATTGGAGGGTGTAGCTAGGAGAAGCAGCTCCGTCTTCTCATCATTGACACACAAGCCATTTGTGGCCATCCAGGCCTGAATGATGAGATAGATTTTATTGACTAAGGCGAGGTCTTTCTCATAGTCGCCTGTCAGAGGTATGAGGATCTGGGTGTCATCTGCATAGTTGGTGTAGGTGACACCCAGATCGTCTAGGTCATCGAACAAAGGTTTGGTACACACATTGTACATAGTGGGCGATACACATGATCCTTGAGAGACTGCACAGATTATAGGGATAGGATCAGCTGATGCTGATGGTGAAAAGACTGTCATTGAACTGTTGTCTAAGAAAGATTGAATCCATGCTGTTGCTTCCTCTGAAAAATGCGCTGCTGATGATAGATGTTTACACAGCACCTTGTGGTCGACCAAGTCAAAAGCGGCTGACAGATCCAGCAGGAGCAAGAGGGCAGGTTTTCCTTTGTCTTTCCGATCATCAATCTGGATCTTCAGATCAATCGGGGCTGTTTCAGTGCCCTGTTGAGGCCTGAAGCCAGATTGTCGTAGTTGCCTTTCTACTGCACTGTTAAGTAATGTGAGGAGAAGCCCTCTTGGTATTATGATGGGAGAATCACCACTTTTGGTTTATTTTGTAGAAAATGTTAATCTCTAAAAGAATATTTAATGAAAGTTGTAAGAGGGAGGATGAGATGAGGAAGGATTGGTAAGAGTGGACGGCAGAAGCCCTTGCACGCCACTAAAAGAAACCACTGGTCATGTGTAACTGCAGACCTGGTCTGGTGAAAGAAAAGATCCAAGCTCCCATTGGGGTAGTGTCTTCCTTGCCTTAAATCATGTAAATTCTTGAACTTGTCCCAGAGGAGGGGAAAAAGGCTTCGGTGGGCTGTTGCTTCTTCCTTGGTTGAGTCGGTTAAGCAGAATAATGTCCCAGGTCTCTCTAGTTCAAACACCATGGTTGAAATCCCTGAACTCCTGCAAGGTTCTACCTCCCTCTGTCATTCTTTTGGCTTATGGATGAGCAGGGTTTCTGAGGTCGTTTGGTGGTGATCGCTGACAAAGTATTTGTGGTACGTGTGTTTGCTTTGTTAGTTCCTCTCCTGTCGGCAAGGTAAAAAGTTGGGTTCTCCCATATCTTGTGTGCCTCCTTACT
Organism: Ambystoma mexicanum; assembly: GCF_040938575.1. Lineage (NCBI taxonomy): Eukaryota > Metazoa > Chordata > Amphibia > Caudata > Ambystomatidae > Ambystoma > Ambystoma mexicanum. The sequence goes on from NC_090932.1 coordinate 452,159,392, forward strand.
AATTTGGCTGGCGCTGAACGCTTCCTGAGAGGACTACTGCTAGCATGTCTGTTTCCACACTTCAGGGCCAGGGCTTTTTAACTCCAAAAATGTCCTTGCGCTATACCTTGGTAAATCCTGTGGGTTGGCTTCTCTGGAGGATCTGGGCGAGGTAAAAAAAGGGTTAATTAGGAGACGCATGGTCTGGCTGTTGAGAAAGGAAGGGCTAATGCCTGAGTTTGGGGATGTTTAAGAAAAGGTGCAGGGGGTGGCCCTCACCACATTTTGCAATACAGAATGTGGTAAAGAATGCAGTGAATCGGGTGGTTAGGATACAACCAAATCTCATAGATCCCATATTGTCCTGGATAAAATCAACATTTTTGCTTGGTATTGTTATGTTATGTTAACAGTTTTCGTACCGAGGTACAGCATATCCAACACCAAAAAGGCAACCTGGCGCTATGATTGAAACAGAGATACCACTATGTAAGGGACTAGAAAAGTAAAGTTTTCAGAGCTTTCCTGAAGTGTGTGTGAACCGTACAAGCCCTAAGGGCAATCGGGAGAGCATTCCACAGCATGGCGGCTTTAACCGAGAAGGAGCAGCCTCCCATTCTTGCACGGCGAACTTTAGGGACAGCCAAAAAAGAGTGGTCCTCAGAGCGTAGCGCACGAGCAGGGACATAGAGGCGAAATTTCAAATGTAGGTATTCCAGACCAGTAGGATAGAAGGCCCTATGTACCAAGCAAAGGGATTTGAACGACACACGCTTGGTCACTGGGAGCCAATGGAGAGACCTGAGAATGGGTGAGATATGCTCCCGGTATGGAGTGCCAGTGGCAAGACGAGCAGCAGAGTTTTGTAGCACCTGTAAACGATGAACTAAATAATCTGGCTGAGCCAGATATAAGGAGTTAAAGTAGTCAATCCTGCTAATAACCGGGGCAGAGACTACTGGAGCGCGCAGGTGGAGCGGTATTCAGCTACAAGCATGTTTGGACTTCTTTTACTAATTTTAATCTTTGTTTTCTGTTCAGTTTAATATTTGATAATACCAACTATTTTACAATAAATACCCATAGATGTTCAGCTAGTAATTATTTTTTGTTTTTTAATTGATTGCTTTTAGGTGGGTGCTGGTGACTGGAAAACATACAGGGGCACTGTTAAGCAGTAATAAAGTATGGGTGTATATCAATCTCTGCTCCCATCTATAGCATCCTAGTTTTCATTCCAGTATATGCATTGGCAGGACACCATAAAGGTGACTTGCAGTTGGCAGATGCGTTTGCAATCTTATCTGTTGGGTTTGTCAGGAATGTGAGGATATCTTCAGCAACCTTTAGAACTCTAGGTGAAAAGCTGTAGAATAGCACAAAGGGCAGATTAATTATCTAATTCTCAGTGCAGAGGATGCAATGCTTAGGCACTAGGTCTAGTGGGGCCTCTTCCACTGCCAAGGTTGCTATACATGGGATACCCAGGCCACCATCTGGAAGATGTGTTGAGGTCTGTTACAGGAGTAGCCAACTTGTTTCCCTCCAGATGTTTTAGACTACAACTCCCATTAGCCTCAGCCGGTATACACAGTGGTGGGGAGTCTTGGGTTGTAGACCAAAAAATCCTAAGAGTGACAGCTTGGCTACTGCTGGTCTGTTTCAATAAAAAGGTTTCTCGGGGGAAGATTCTTAGGTGCATTGGGGATAGACTGCTTCATCAAACTTTCAGGGGAATTAATAACAGTTTGTAAGATATATCACAGGGGCTCATTTTTTTAAATACCTTTATATTGCATCAAGGGACCGCTTTTGAAGAAATGACTGCTGCTCTTAAGTAGTAAAGGGATGAGTAGTGGCTACAGTGCCTAGTCAGCCGCACACAACTACTAAACCAACAGTGATCCCCATCATAAAGATGAAACCGGCACAGCACGACTGGTATACCTCAGCCTCTTTGGGCAACGTGGGCCAAGGGTAGGCTGTATCTTCATGAGGGGTGTCAGCTGATGCGGTTGCAACACACAAAACAATAATAATATGGTGGCTTTAATAAAAGCAATTAGATGCACACAAACACAGAGAATGCAGACTTTGATCAGAAAGAGCACGCTGGGTTGGTAAGCAAGGGTATTGCAAGGGTATTTTGGCAAACAAAAACTTCAGCAGCAATGTAAATGTTCAAGGATATGTTCTAAAAAAGGCAAAGAAGGGGGATTAAAAATCACCATGGTCCCTTAAAGTGTACCAGGGGGAGAGGGTCTCTTCAAAATACCTATAGTTCTTGTCCTGGGTGTTCGACAGCGTCGAACTGGGCTTCCGGGCACGTTTACTGCTATCGAGCCAATGTCAAAATCTTCAGGTTGTGCGGTCACACTGGTGTGCAGTTCGATCAGCAATCAAGTCAGTGGCTTAGAGCAGTTCGAGGTGGTGGTCAAACCGGCAGCAAATCAATGCTTCTGCTGTGTGAAGTCAGTGTTCAAGAGGTGCCTGTTGATGGCTTCCAGAAGTTTGAGTCAGCATTCGATTCTGTTGCTTCCATGGAGTCGAGCTGGTGACCAGGTCAGGACTAGGTAGTCCACTTTAATGGGGCGAGTCAGCGTCTGCATAGCTCAAAGGGCAGGTAAGCAATTTGATGATTCTACCTGCCATTTACGCATGGAGGGCAGCATTTACTATAAAATCCTATGGAATCGATCTGCTTTTTGCTGGTGTAAAAGCCGCCAGATTCCAAATGAATCCACAGCATTTAAGAGGGACTGCCCGCGCTTGGCCAAGGCAATTTCTTGACGGGTCGCTTTGCACACACCGCAGCCTGTGAGGAAATTGCTGCAAGTGCCATTCGCGCAAGCCTGGTGGAGAGACAGAAAGGAAGCTCGAGTAGAGGCTAAGGAGTGGGACAGGGGCAGAGATAGGTAGGGTTTGATATGGGAGAGGGCACAGTGATAGGGAGAAGGTGAACAAATTAAAGGGGGGGGTAGAGAAGGGCAGGGCCTACAAGTTGTTCGAGGGCTATTAAGGTCCCTCTGTACAACAGAGAGGACGGGGTTGTGGGTCGGTGGCGAGGGTCAGCAGAAAGTGGGGGACGGATGAGAATTGTCCAACACCAAAACCGGACGCTGGAAATCGTGTCTTGGCAAAAGTGGCCTGCGGGCAATTTTCATAGATGACATTTCAGGATGAACATGTCATGAAGGCATAACATGTGTCACATTTGTATGGCAAGGACTAAGGGGGAAGTGGAAACGGATATTTCGTTCCAGGGCTCCTCTCTACCATACAAATGAAAGAAAATGTAGAGTAGAGGAAATTAATTCGCACAATGTTTGTGTATGCATTTTATACCTGGAGTTTTGGAGAAAAATGAGACCCAGTGCGAGTTGGTTGTTACATATCATAAAACATTAGAGAAAGTTTGGCAAGTTAAAAATGTATAAATAGCTGAAAAACAAAAGTTCAAAAATGTTTGAAAACCTTTGCAAAATGAATTGACCAATATAATCAATGAGGAAGAAGAGGTGAGGGTGATGCAGGGGAGGAGAAAACATCTTAATATTACATAAAACACTTTTTAAAAGGGACAGAAGCACACATATTGTTGAAGAAAGGAGGAGGAAATGTCACTAGGGTAAAAGGATGATGCATTGGAGGAGCCCGGCTATAATATTAAAAAGTAAATGCATAACTGCAGAGAAGGAAACAACAGGAAAGGACTAGGCGTGTCAGGAAGGCAGCAGCAGGAAATGCACTTAATACATAAGATTAATTCATTAATGTATAACATGCACAAGGAAATATACATGTTTAAACGTACATTTTCGAATTTTAAGCATTCCAATGCAAAGTATGTAGCAATGTGCATTTGTAAACTTTAATGTTTGAAATTTCATTTTCAAATTTTGGTGTTTCAAAGTAAAGGTTTTCCCACTAATCACCTATAACCAAACATGTATACAGCACGTCGCAGGCAATTAAAAGTGGTTGCATGTTATTCAGAATATGATTTTGTGATGCATACCGGAAGGGGTTTATCACCCGGCCTAGTATGGTGTCACCAGATTGTTTGTAGACATAGATGTGAAACCACTCCCAGTCAGCATTATGACTAGATTTTAGCGTTATTTAGCCGTTACACAGGCAACACCGGGGGCTAACGGTCCGGGGCCCGAGTTAACAGGCCCAGCCAAGTGAGGGCAGTTAACGCCGGCATCGGCCCGTTACCCCCCCATCCCCCCGACCCCAATAGCACCCGTTACCGACACGGGAAATTAGGAAACAAAACGAGAAAAACCCTAAAAGTGCACCTTTAAACAGCGCAGTGACGGGGCACACGAGCACCTTCAGCCGTCATCGAGAGCAAGACATCACAGAGAATGAATAAGCACTAGAATTCTCATGGAAACATGGCGAGGGGAAGGGCGGCACCCATGTTGGAAGTAGCGAAAGCCAATTCATTGCCCTCCCCCTTGTCATGTTTCCATGAGTATTCTAGAGCTCATTCATTCAGTGGAATAACTTTGCTGAAAATGTTGGGGGTGACATGACATCTGAAGAAAAGGTGTCCCCAGCCAAATGAATGGGGACAAAATGGTGTGCCATGAGAGTTGGGGGGGGGGACAAACACCCCTGTCCCCCCTAAAATTACGCCCATGCATTCATCCTCTGTGATGTCTTGCTCTCGATGACGGCTGAAGGTGCTTGTGTGCCCCGTTTGCGCTGTTTGTATGCAGCTTCACCAAGGAAAGCAAACTGCAACACCAACGCAGTGAGGGCGGCGAGTGGCGGCAGTTGGAAGGACAAGATGTCAGATGGAACGCGGGCAGAGATTATCCATTCCAGCCTGCGGGTCCTCTGACCTTAATTGCTGAGCTCTGGTACCACGGTGCTAATGTGTTTTAAATAACCTGTTGAAATACAATACACCATTAGTTTGCAAAAAGCCTCATCTATTTTTGCCCCATCTTATTTGAATGTGTTGCATTCTTCTTTCAGGTACAAAGCAGACAAGAAAAGAAGCCTGGCACTCCGCCCCCAGCTCCTGTAATCCCAGTCCAAGTTCCACGTCCTGCCTCCCCACCGCCTCCTGTGAACCATGTCATTGTCAGTGCTCCAATTGCCATAAACATTCCACGTTTCTACTTCCCAAAAGGACTTCCAAACCCATGCTCCATTGTGGATGAATCTCTCTCCCGGGCCGAAGCAGCCTTTGCCGAATTGGAGGACGAGAAAGCAGACATCTACGAAATGGGGAAAATTGCAAAGGTAAGGTAATTAAAATAACCCTGTTTTGTATTGTGATGTGGATGCAGTGCTGGAAGGTAACAAAACGTACAATGGGTGCCAATGTTTGATTTTTGCTGCGGGCAGAACCAACTTTTGGTTTTCGCTGCAGGGGCAGAAATTCTCAAACTGAGCGAAGCGAGGGAGCTGTAGTCATACCAAGGTCGAAGTTCATTTTACCGCACATTTAGCTGCAGGAATTGGAAAAAAAAAGCCATGGCATTTTCAGGCCGGTCTAAACATATAACATCTCAGCAACAGTCGCCTAACATACTGAGCAGTCTTTCCGGCAGCCTTCTTCTTCCATGGTCACAAACAGCTTTGGCCTATCCCCTCCTCCATGCCCCCAAATTAAGACTGAGGTGGTCCATTGATGAGGCGGCCTTCCATCTATGCAAGTTAGCAGCACTTGCTGATTTTGAAAGATGCATAACACTTCACTAAGCCTGAGCCCAGCAGGTGAGAAGCCAGAAGTTATGCATCACCCAGGGATTTAGAAGAGCATCATACTCAATCCAGATTTTGTGGCTTTTTGCTTTTGTTTGTGTTGTTCAAGAAGAATGGGGGCAACTGCCCCCTCTGCCCCCAAGTGCTCAGCACCTAAGATAGGAACCCACCACAGGTCTGATGTGACTTCTGATGGACCAGGCCTAGAGGTGGAGTACTGGCATGCAAGCAACAGGCTGCTTGGAAATCATGTGAACGTGGCTGAGGCTCTCATACTTTAAAAGTGTCGGGGTCCTTAAAGCGTCATAGGTGGCATGGCTTTTAAAGTGAGAAGATGTGGCCTTACTATAATGAGTCAATATTTTAATGGGCAGTATAATTGATATCAGTAGCCTCAACCCTGCTGCCTTTTCAGATTTTATTATCCCTTTTCCTGTGCATTCAGTATTTCCAGCATTGCAATTAAAAATCGTGCTTCTTTCGGTGGTCACTGATTTGAAATTGACCGAAGCATGCTCTTCTTCTTGTTCCATATTCTGCACTTGCACTTACAACAGTTTGGGACAAAAATGAATTGTCTGAGCAAGTAAAGTCAATACGAACCCTCCCCCCTAAGTATATTCCTTGTGCATTGAGTAGACGAATTGGCATTATTTTCCTTCTTTTATTTGAGGACAGGAGGCATGCATCTTTCAGCCATTTTTGTTGTCTGTCAGAAACCCAACCCCAGGAAATCTCCTCCACCCACAAACACAGTCTGCCATTTGTTCAACTTTTCCGCGTCAGAACTGTGCCACAAAGTGACTTTGCATGAGTGAGGTAAGTGATAGGTTAGCCTATGGTGTGCTCTCTAAAAAGGGTCCTTGTATTGTTATAGTGCAAACTTCACAGAATAACCTCTAGTGATTATGATTTTTAGCAGCTAAAACATATAAGGGGCAGGGAAGTAGAGTGATTTTCCCGAGGTCACGCATTTTGGTCATGTGTGTAAGCCAGGTTTTGAGCCCAGGTTTCCTGGTTCCATAGTTTTCAATTTGTCAGTAGACTCAATTTTCTACCCGTCCCATCTGTAGCTTAAGACCAATATAAATTATTTCTGTGTAGTTATTTTCGCTAGATAAACCAGTACTCTTCAGAGAATTATCTGGTTTAAAATATTAAAAATAGTCATATGCTGTTGTCCGTGGTACAATACCCAACTGGCGAGTTGTCAAAGTTCTTGAAATAAACCATTCTTCTACATATCAATAGGGTTGATAAACTACAACATTGGAAAACCAATGTGGACACTAATGAAATGAACCGTCTCTCAAGCAAAATGGCTGCACATTTGTTCACATTCATTTCTTTCAAGGTTTTTACACTGACAACTTTAAGCCGTTGCAAGGGGTGTAGAGTGCGATGTTAAAAAGGTGAGGGGGATGAGCATGAGGGCCCAGCATGGGAGTCCATCAGCTGCAATCAACCAATGCCAACTTATCATTCTCCAAGACTGGCATCCCTTTTGAGGGAGCTGTAAGGGGCGACAAACACATAGGAGGTCATTTTGGATTGTGGCATAAAAGTCTTGAATAAGGCTTTAATGCCTTTCAATCATGCCACGCCACATATTCATTCATTTGTATGGCGGAGTGGAGGGGAAGAACTCAACTTGGGCTCCAGCATTTATGCCGGCATGGATTTTCATGACGGCGCAAGTGCTGGAGATCCCTATGGGGTCCACCTGCTTTATGCGTGGGCATGCCAGGCAGCGTTTACTCACTTTGCATGACAGAGGTCAAAAGTGCAAGGCAAAAGGCTGTGTACAAACGCACTGCAAAGGATGGGTGTTAATTCCATAGGAGAGTTCGGGGAGAAGTAGTCGAGCATGGAAGAGGTAGGAGGAGAGGGAACAATCAGAGCGTTGTGGAGGGAGTGGAGGGCTGTGAGGAGTGTCATGAATTTTAGAGATTTTAGAGGAAAGGTAAGCAAAGTAATTAGCAGAAAGAGAGGAGGCGATGGATATTGGCTTGGGAGTTTGGAGCAAAGATTAGAGGGTTGATGAAAGTTTGCAGGGGTTATTGTGAAGGGATTAGGTTTGTGAAGTACAAGGATTTGGCAAATTCCAGTGCAGGGGTTAAGGCAGCAAGGGACTCTTTGTAGGCAATGAGTATGGAAAGTGTCCAGAATTTGTGCCGGTATCGCAGATCGTGGTGTATGTTTGTTTTGAGGATCTGAATTTCAGGGGTGATCAAAGGCAGCGGACGGAGTAGGAAGGTGTGAATTTCCAAGCAGGATAATGTTGGCCAAATGGAGTCATAAGTGCATTGTAAAAGTGAGAGCAAGCACTGTCAATGGAGGAGGCATGAACAGGGAAAAGAAGCAGGAGAGAGGTTCTCACATCATCAAGACAGCAATGCCTGAATTTCCTCTTTTTCATTGAAGAGGGGAAATGAGGAGTAGACGGTCAAGAACTGAGATGTTGAAGTGAACAACAGAGTGATCAGAAGGAGAGGAGGTCAATGGAGAGGTCAGAGGAGGAGAGTGAATCAGAAAAACAAGGTCAAAAGAGTTCCCACCAGAGTGAGTAGACTGGTCGTGGAGGGAGTAGTCAGAGGGGATTTAAGTTCACTGCAGGTGGCTGCATATGGCATTTGAATATTAAAGTCCCCAGCATGACATTGGAGCTGTCAGTAGGAAGTGACTCAAATAGAAGGGTCAGATCAGTGAAAGAGAAGTAGAGAGAACCAGGGGATCGTAAAAGGGCCAGCATAGTGAGATGGGTAGCAGGAAGGAGCTGACAAGTGGCATATTCCAAAGAGAACGTTTTGATGTCAAAGGGGTAGTGTTGAGGGCTTTATTGATAAAGAACCCCACACTGCTGCCCTTCCCAACAGGTCTGGGAGAGTGGGAGAAGGTAGCAGAGTCGGTGTGGATACCTGCTAGTGTAGCAGAGTCGTGAGGAGAGATCCAGGTTTCTGTGATAGCAGGAAGTGAAAGTTGAGGGTGATGGCTATCGATGTAGGAAGATTTGTTGCAGAAGGATTGTGCATTAGAGAGGCCAAGGGAAAGAGTGATAGGAGGCAGGGGAGAGGAGAAGGTGTTGTGTGGTAGGCAAGGGGCACAGATGAGGTTGGAGATCATGTGAGAATGGGAGCGTCTTATTTGAGGGGTGAGGGAGGAAGATGTATAGACCAGAGACTGATGCAGAAGTTACAGCAAGTTGAAACTGAATGTTATGAGAGCAGGTATGGAGAATAGTGAGTAGAAGGAGTAATGGAGCAAAATCAAGAAGCATGATAGAGGGAAGAAGACATAAAAGCCAAACAGATGATCCAACAAGCTCCAAGGGCTCACAAATATAGCCATGTTTTATTAACTAGTTTCCCACTTAGTCACACATGTTCATACCATATGTGTTATCAGCTACAAAAATAGAAGTTATTTGAATAAGCCCTTGGAGTTTGATGTATCAGGCGTTTGGCTTTTATGTCTCAGGTTTTCCATTACGGTAATCTAACTCCACCCTTCGATGTTACTTCTCTCTCGTCCACACTACTACTCCCTCCTTCACACTACTACTCCCTCCTTCACACTACTACTCAGTCCTGCACACTACTACTTCTCCCCAGAATCTGCTACCTCATGCTGAACTCTTAAAAAAATGGACGTCCTCTTTCTCCCAGCTTCCAATGTCATCCCTGCCCTGACCTCTTCTATCTCCTTCCTACATGACCTTCTTGCTCCTTCACTCGAGGCTTGCAGTCTTCGGGTCCTTTTAGATAGCAACCTATGACTGTAACAGTTCACCGCTACCACTGGCTCTTGTGCACGTATTAACCTCCTTAATATTCAGAAAATGCATCCTTTTCTTACTAACCATTCTGCACAAACTCTAATCTCAACTCTTGTGCTCAGCAAACTGGACTACTGCTCAAGCCTATTCCCTGACCTTCCTCTCTACTCTTTCCTCCCGCTAAGCAAAGTCCTCTACTTTGCTATCTGCTCTCTCTCTACAACCTACCCAGATCCCAGTTTTCTACCTAACAGCATGCTGGTTGGCTCTCCAGGCACAACCGCTTCATTTTGAAGTTCCTTCTCCTATTCTACAAAGCTATCAATGGTCTTGCTCCTCAGTACCTGATGGATTGTATCTCAGTTTACTGAGCATCCCATTTCCTCCATTAATTGTCTGCACTCAACCTCACCATTCCATACCATCCCTGTGCCACCTCTCGCTTTCGCTCTTTCTACCTACTCGCCCACTCCACTAGAACCCGCTGCCCATAACAATCAAAGTCAGCCCAACTGTGGATCTCTTCAAACCTGGGCTTAAACGTTACTTACCTGCTAAAGAAGGAGCTCCCCTTGCGCTCTCCCCCATCTACCTACCCGACTCCACTACTGCCTCTACTGATGCTTAATGTAATTCTGTATATTTAATCAGTACTCTTCTTTTGTTTGAAGCACTTGCCCCCTTTGGTTAATGTTACCTTTTGTAAGTCACCTGTTTTCTTATATACATTTAGTTTCTCTTTGTTTTGTTCCTGTTATATGTCTTAATTTTATACACCCTCATAAACTGGCTCACTACTTGTTCTCATCTTTATGCTATTCTTCATGGGAATGCTTCCGACATCTGGAAATGTTATTGTTCGTCATTTCTGATCAAACTAGACATCCCTGTTCTTAAAAAAATAATAATGGGTCACTTCCACCCCCTTTTACTGCCTGGGTCCACCATGTTGAATGATGGTGGCCTAACCGGCAGACTGTCTGAGTTTGTGCTAGGGGCCATGGGGCAGATACTCCCATGATAAGTACAGTTTTCTGGGTCGCTTCCAGCTCTACTATTAGTCCCTGGTGTTCTAGCCCGGCCCACTATTGCAGCATCTCACCCGCTTAGGCTGGCGGGCTCAACACTGAGTGTGATAGAGCTGCATAGACTCTCTGGGTCCACTTGTGCTGACGATTCTGCTCCACTGTGAATCGAGGCCCAGTAGCTTTGTGCTGCAACTGGGACAGCTGTGAAGAGTCTCATGTTCTTCCCTTTTCCCTGCTCTCACCTCTGCTAGTGAAGCTATGTTTGGGGCACTGATGGGTTGCTGTTTTGCAGGTGATTTCTTTGTCTTGCTGCCGCTTCTTGATAGATCTAGAAAGAAAAAGAACTTGGCCAGCATTTATGTCAGCAAGTATGAGGTGTGACAAGTTGACAGGCACTTGGGGAGAGAACATGAAATGAGGCCTTCCCAACTGCCACTGTGCCCCTCTGGAATAGGACTGGCTCTTGTTTCCACCATAGTAGGCCTCCCACACCAGGTTGAGAGGGGTTCCTATACCCCTTGTGACAATGTCAGCCCACTGTTCGGTTTTTAAGGAATATGCATGTAGGCGCATGAACCTTCCTGGGATATGGGGGTTAGTATTCTTTTTCCTCGCAATCAAGAGCAATGGGGCATGGTCAGTGACAAGTTTAATCCGTCGGCTAGTTACAAAGGCTGAATATGGCCCTAAGCATTCCAATTCAAGCATTGGATATTTCTTTTCTTGGGGAAATAGTTCTCTCTGATGAGCACAATAGGTTTCTCCGCACCCTCCTCTGCTTGCGATAGTAAGGCTCCAAGACCAATAGAGGAAGCATTTGTTTGAAGGATGAACCCCTTCATAAAGCCAGGCCTGATTTATATTGGACTTCTGCAAAGAGCCTCCTAATTTGTCCAAAAGCCCCTTTAGCCTGTGTCCCACTTGATGATATTTGAATGCGTTTTTACCAATTTGTCAGTCAGGGAACCGTCTTTCTCTGACATGGTATGACCCTCTGATAGTAACCTACGTGGCCAAGAAAAAGCCTGCACATCCTCTTTTCGTAATAGGTGGAAGAGCTTTTTGGACTGCTTCAACTTTGACCTTCTAGTGTAGCTCTTGCCTGTTTCCTACCTGAAACTAAGTATTTAACACTGGATTGGAACAGGTGGCATTTGGCCGAGTTGGCTGTTGGGGTGGGCCTTTTGTAGATAGTCCTCCTATGTGGCAATGTAGATGACCATATTGTTGGATAAACCTCTGTGAATGAGTTGCAGGGGACTAGGACTCGGTCCATCAGTCTCTGAAATGGTGCTGGGTCCTCCTGGCGGCCAAATGGCAATACTGTGACCTGAAACATGCCCTCGAGTGTGGAGAAAGCCATCTTTGGTTTTGCTTCTTTGTCCAAGGGTACCTGCCAGTTTTCCTTTGTCAGGTCTAATGTACAGATAAACTTTGCATCAAACTGGGAGATTTCTTTGAGTGATGGAAATCAGTGCAGAATTATATGTTAAGATCACTCGCTGTAAGACAGTTTCTTCAGTTCTCCTCAGATTTTCTGATTTCTAGCCTCAGGTAGTCAATAGGATTTGAGGTGTGTCCCCCTTCCATGGGGTGTCTGGATTTTGTGCGCTACTCGCTTCATGCACCCAAGTTTCATCCTTTAGTCAGTTGAGAGAGTTACTGGTGAACAGTCATGGAGAGACCTACAGGTATGGTGGCCCCAGGAACTTATTGATAGTGTTGTCTCTCTGTTGTTATTGGCATACAGCAACAAGAGTTGCCAACTGCTGTTTATTTTCCAGGTTTTTAATTTATTTACGTGATATAGTTGTAAAGGTTTTTGCCAGTCAGCTTGTTGGGCGTCATAGGTGAGTGCGGAGAGCCCTTCAGTGATGACACACGGACTATCCAGGGCTCGTGCCTGGTAGCGGGCAGTCTTTCTTTCCTTCCTAGCATGCACAGAGTGACCAGGAGCCTTTCTTCACTGCCTAGCAGTGGGAGGGACCCGGCTACTGCGATATGTGTTTATTTTCAGGGGTGCGCCAGTAGCGCAGCGGGAACGTGCCTTGCATGCCGAAGTTGTGCCAAAGTCAAGCCCGTCTGTGCCTGTCCGGTTCCACGGACGGCCACGACGGAAGGAATAATCTTGTCAGTTATACATGTCAGCTCTTAGTGGGGCTAGCCCCCACAGATACTATATTTCTCAAAGTTCTGCGAAATAGTGAAAACGCCTCCCAATTACCTAGATGTTAATCACAAAGGGAAATTTGCTTTTAATCACTACTTATTACACACACGCTCTTTAGTAGCTCATGTTACTTATATCTATGAGCTTTTGGAAGATGACTCCCCGGATATACTATGCCTTACCGAAACATGGCTGACTGATAGCTCTGCGCCTACTTTCTACTACATGATGGCTATAAGATTCTTCATCTGGATCGAGTCGCCCCTGACCCTGTGGACGGCATTGGAATCATCTTCAAATCTAATTTAATATTCTCTGTGATTCCACTATCACACAATTTAATGTATGGAAGCGCTTCTTGTGCGTTTGGCAGTGGATGCCTCATACGCCATACACTTTCTGTTTGTATATGATATGATAGCTTATTTATAACGTGCTTGATATGCAGAGGTTTCTAAACGCGGACCCGGGGATCGAACCTGTGGTACTCTGTCATCTTGCTTCAAAGACGAGCATGTTGCCCCCGATTTACCCTCCCGGCACAGTATACCACCCTCCAGGCCCCTATTCTGCATTCCTGTCCCCTTTTCTAGGCTTGGTGGTCTCTCTTAAGGTTAGGTTTGCCAATCTAGTGATGCTGGGAGATTTTAACAGTAGATATAACGCCCTACTCACTACTACACTGGCTCAGTTCTTTGAGTCCATCACTGACCTTGGTCTCCATCAATTTGTATCTCAAGTTAACCATGACTTGGGCAGCATTCTTGATCTCATCTATTCCGCCAAATCTGCCATTACTGTAGCTTTGCCAAAAAAGTGCTATGATCTGACCAATGGCTGATATCCTTTAAAGTGCTCTGTCCCCACCCTGCCGCTACTTTCTGTTCAGCCACTGTCATGCAACGCAGTTGGCGCACCACCGATCTCTCTTATGGCATCCTTTTTCAACCATGAGTGCTGAAATACCCAGTTAGTTGATCTATCTTTTCTGTTTAAGACCTTACCGGCTGCCGTCGATCTGGTGCCCTCTCTTAAAACGACCCGGTAGAAGACATATCCATCTGCACCTTAGTACACGTATGAGCTCAAAGCAGCCCACCTGAAAGCAAGGCAAGCTGAGTGCAAGTGGCGCCTATCCTATGAGCATAAAGCAAAACTGGTCTATCGTCAACTCACTTGCGAATATCATGCAGTTATCCGTGCCGCAAAACAGTCTTATTTCACATCTAAAGTTTAATCTGCACTTAACCAATCCAAAGATCTATTCTCTGTGGTTAAGTCTTTCTCTTCCTCCACTCGGTTTATTCCTACCGCAGCTCGCACTCAACAACTCTGCGACTCACTATCTGAGTTCTTTGTCACTAAGATTACGGATATCCGTAGTTTTATTACGTCTTCTGCTCATTCTGGCTAATATTACTACAGTTGATGGTTCCACTACTCATTTTCCTGAGTTCTCCATGGACGATGTCTCTAGGGCAGCTAGCCTACTGAAGTTGTCAGCCCCCTCTGACCCGGTGCCTTTGATATTATGCACTCTTATCATTCCCTGGGTTACCACAGCAGTTAATCTTTCTTGTCAATCAGGCATCATTCCTAACAATCTTAAGCAGACAATATTTATCCCCCTGCTCAGAAAAAGTCACTGAACGCTTCTGTTCTTGCTAACTATCATCCCATCTCACTTCTCCCATTTCTTATGAAGCTGTTGGAATTTTTTGTCTCCGCACTACTGTCTTCTTTTCTTAAGTCCTCTCTTCTCTTTGACTCCTTTCAGTCAGGCTTCCGACCTTGACGTGGAACAGAGAGTGTCGTGGTGCCAGTTGTTGACGATCTTGCCATGCTGGTCGACCAGGGTGGAGTGGGTGCCCTGATATTGCTTGACCTGTCTGCAGCCTTTGACACTGTCGACCACTCCATCCTTGTGTCCCGCATGGCGGCAGCAGGCCTCTGTGGTCCAGTCCTGGCGTGGTTCTCATCCTTTCTGTCTGATAGGGGCCAATTTCTTTCTCTTCCCCCATTCCATTAGTCTTCCTCCTCTTTCTTGTGGAGTCTGTGAGAAACCTGAATGTGTCTCACTTACTAGTCCCTAGGGATCTGTCATCCAGGAGGCCAGGACACTGCCATTGCTATTGGATCCAGTACCTGGGTGTGGACCAGTGCGGGAGGATCACCTAGATGAGGTGTCCTCGGGGAGTGGAAGTAGAACACCGAAGTTTGAGACACTACTGTCACATTGGGGTACTCCCCCTTCCTTCTAACACCTTTTCTCCATCCTAACCCGTAGGATATTTAGAAGCTTTGCCCCCGCCCCTTTCCGACACGAACACTGTCTTACACCATGAAAGACAACAGACTAACACCAGAGCTGTTTACCTGACATGTCCCAGCACAAGGGTCAAACGGAGTCAGGCAATAGACAATAACTACACACACCTGACGGCCCTTTCCCTTCTCCACAGGGATAAAAGGCTGAGCACGAGAGCACACACTGAGCAAGGTAAAATATTCCAGGATGGCAGTTCAAAAGGAGGGGAAAGACGAGAACTGAAAGGACAACAAGGATGGAAGTGCCCTTGCCCTTTCGACCCAAACCCGCGAAGGCTCCCAGAAAGGAATCATGGGACTAGGAACTACAGGTAGCGTGTGGTGTAAGAGATGTCAACGGTGCACGTGGCCCTCCATACTGATAACCAAGACGGGGAAAGACGCTTGCTACCGTGGTACCATCCTTGACTCCAGAGACAAGAAATGCCAAGTGGTTCATCACAGCCGGTGAGTCGGAGGGCAAACCCATAGTAAAACAAACTGTGTTGAGCGAGGTTTGCAAACAGCAACATGATTTGAAAGAAGCAACGAACTTGTGTGTTACTGAACTTTTAATAGCATCAGGAAAGAACAGCTGCAGAGTGGTCCAGCGCCACGTGGGTGCTCATTAGAAAGACTCTGACTGGTCCCCCTGTTGTTGAAACTACCGATACCAGAGAGCCTTAGGAGAGCCTGACATAAGAGGTCAAAGTGGTCATACAACGATCGAGTAAAAACACCTTGTACACTCGAAAGTCTTTGACCCGTAGCCAAGAGGAAAGCTGTGAACTAAGGCAAGTGTGAACCCGACAGAGGGATGCCGAAAGAAAGCTGGGGGAAGGGTACCCTGCTTTTCTGATGAGATGATAGAATCATAAACTGTGCTAGAGTGGCTATGTGACCCGATGGAGGAATGGCAGGAGAAAGCTAAGGGAAGTGAATCCCACATTGTGTTGAAACCAAGGTGAATTGTTGAGTGAGGCAAATGTGAAACCAGCTGAGGGATGCCTGCGAAGCGGGGTGAATCATAATAACCCTGTGAACATTGTGTTGACAAGAGTGAACCCTACTGAGGGATGTCCATAGTGAAAGATTGTTTAAAAGGACATTAAGACTTGTGAAAGCCACAGATGAAAATATTGCGAGTGAAAGGCTGTAGTGAACCCGACGGAGGGAGGCTAACATTCAAGAAGGATAGGAGCCTGGTTGAGGAGGAACCTGGGGTGAAGAGGCATCACCCAACGTAAAGGATTACGGAAAGGAACTTTTGTTTTGTTATTGTTGACACATCAGCACCTCGGAGGCAAGAGACTTTGTATGAAAGAGACTTGGCCACCGAAGGTCCTGATATCGCTGAAAAGAACTGTAACCTCATGCTAGAGAAGCCCAGTTGCGTATGGTTCTCAGAAGTTCTGCCTTGTCCCGTGCTAAAAAACGTGGGGAAGGGAGACCCTGGCTATACCATCCTGACTTATCATTTTGTGAACACTTCTTTCTTTTCTAGTGAACATTACCCAACACTATTTTGTAACTTAGCGGTAATGATCGGCAATATGTTTTTTATTCTAGGCCCTTTTTATTTGACAAGACGCCACTAGGACTGCCTTATTATTTGATGGTCGTAGCTTGCTCCCATCTTAGATTTAGGTTTAGATTAGGCGTTTTTCTCACCCATTCATACAGTGTAATGAACACCCTTGAACTGTGATCACATGTGTCTGTCTTTACTGTTGCCACCATGAGTTCCTTACAAGTCCCTTAGGGCTCTGCCTTGTCCTCTATACTGTTCAACATCTATGTTCAGCCATTGATTTGTCTCATCCGCTCCCATGGCTGCTACACATATGCCGATGACACCCAGATTTTGGTCTGCTTAGATCTTCACCAGTCTGAGGTGTCCTCCTGGCTATGTAAGCGCCTACTGGCCGTGAAGGGCTGGATATAAATAAATAAATAAATCAATCAATAAACAGCAATTGGCTGAAACTTAACGGGGACAAGACTGAGATCCTGGTGGAGGATTCTTCCCCCGACTCTGCCTCTTGGTCTTCCACCTTTTGGCCCACTGCTTTTGGTGTCTTTCCTACCCCAGTGAAGGTGGTTAAGAATCTGGGGGTTTACCTCTCTGTCTCACTCTGTATGTCTGCTCAGTTGAATGCTGTTTGCAAAATAGGGCACTTCTTACTACGTGTACTCCGTGGAGTACTACCGTGCCTACCTAGCCATCTTTGTCCTCGGGTTGTGGCCTCTATTGTTATTAGTCGAATAGACTATTGTAATGCCTTGTTTCTGGCTCAGCCTCTTGGCCTTATTCATCGGCTACAGCGCCTTCAGAATCTGGCAGCTAGGGTAGCCACCTCTACCCCTTATGGGTCACACATCAGTCCTGTATTCCGTTCACTTCACTGGGTACCAGTAGCCAAAAGGATTGAATTTATGTCTGTGGGTCTGGTGCACAAAACATTCTACCATCAGGGTGTAGAACATCTTCAGGATAAGTTTCAGCTCTATGTGCCTGGTCAAGCCAATCATTCCGCAGCCGCACACTTAGTGGCTATCCCCAAATTCCGCCATTTAAGAACTGGGGGTCACGCCTTCTCAGTCTCGGCTGCTAAATTATAGAATAACCTACTCATTGCTCTTAGGCAGGTTGAGAACCACTTATATTTTCGCCATCTTTTAAAAACCCGATTTCTTTAGGTACTTGCTAGCCTTCTGCCGATTGTGTCCTCCGCACCATGATGCCCTTGGGCGACCGTGCGCGTTCCAAATTCTGATAACGTAACATAACTGTAACACCTGGACAGTAGTTTGTTTTGTGTGGTAGGGCGTAAGATCATCACCTTGTCCCCCACATGGAAAGTGTGTAACCTATCTTCTTTGTTGTACACTTTCTCCTGCCTGGCCTGGGCTTCTTGCAGGTGGGTTCTGACCAATGGATACACCTTCTCCACATACTCTTGGATGATCTGTTTGCTTTCTGGTGCTTCCCATTCTTCCTGCATGATGTCCAGCCCATCGTAAGGCTTTCATCCATATTGTCACAGATGGCACAAGAATCGCTCCAAGTCTCGGAGGCAGTTCAAGGGGTTTTATTGAAATATCAATTGGTTTTATGGCTGTCCCCCTCTCCGGTCTCAAGCCACCTCCTCCCTATCCCAGACGCCCTTAGCCCCCAGATTAATAAACAAAGATTGCTTCACTCTCAGTATGCAAATCTGCAAAATATACTGAGTTGTTACTCAAAGACCTTTGGTCTTATCCTGCTAAGTCCCCAATGGACTTCCTAGCTTTCCCTACTATAGCCAGTTGTTAGTGATCAAAGATTATGTGGGATTTGTGCCCTGCAGACAACCTGCTTGATTCAGTCTTTAGCTCTCACGCTCAATTTCTCCTCTCTCTTCATCGCCCTGCTACATCCCTTCACCACGTGCACGCACCTCCACTATGTTCCTCCTCTATCCGTCAGATGTCTCTTACACCTTTGAGGCCTCACCTCCAACCTTTGATGTTACTCAACCATCCTTCTTACTACTAGTCCCTCCACCATACTACTACCCCATACTACTACTACTCCCTCCAAACTACAACCTCTCGCCCTGCACTACTACCTCCTCCCTCCATACAACCCTGCACCCTCCACACTACTTCTCCTCAATCCACACTACTACCCGTCCATCCCTCTACACTGCTACTCCCTCTATACTACTACTCTTCCCTCTATACCACTCCACCTGCTTCCACAATACTACTCGACCCACCTCTAACTCCTACACCCCTCTTTCACTCACTTGTCACTTTAGATTCCCTCCCGACTCTCCTTCTCCTGACCGGCCATGCTACACTTTCAGGATCTTTGACAGCACACTTTCACCCATTAGCCAATATCTCACCTTATCCAGAAATCTCCTCCACAGCTACTTCCTCCCTTCTGCTGGTCTCTTGGTCTTTCACCATGTCCTGCTCTGACCTCACCCAACTAATCCACACTTCCTGAATCCTGTGGTCTCCTTGTATCCCTCACCCCCTCTCTGGATTGGTTCTCTGTTCCTGGCCAATCTGGCCATGTCTTCCCCACTCAGGTGTTAAAAAGTAATATCACGGGAAGCGATGGAACACGACCTTTCACCCCTTGCCAAAACAGGAAGTTGCATCACACAGCATTATTCCCAAGAACACTACGAAAAATATGGTTATGATATGACTATCATGTGATATACATTTCATACAAGAATGGATCACCATATGTATCGTTAAAATCAGTGTGTATAGGCCCATATTACCAAATTACTGTGAATGCAAGCAGACGTCCATGGCCAAATGATAATGATGTTTTATTATACAGCACTTACGCTTTAGCGCTTTATATAGAACAAATATAAGTACAATATCACGTCCCAGGAGGATAGCTCAGCGGCAACGTGTTCGCCTTTGAAGCAAGACGACAGGAAGCAACACAGGTTCGATCCTGGGTCTGTTCTTAGAAACCTCTGGG
This sequence comes from Ambystoma mexicanum, assembly GCF_040938575.1. Classification (NCBI taxonomy): domain Eukaryota; kingdom Metazoa; phylum Chordata; class Amphibia; order Caudata; family Ambystomatidae; genus Ambystoma; species Ambystoma mexicanum. Next base: position 452,178,873 of record NC_090932.1, read on the forward strand.
TATTTAAGTGTGTTATAAATACAATTGCGCAACTAAAACAATTCCCTTAACAGCACCTCGATGCCTGCAGGCTGTGTGAGCGCTTTAAAAATGCAAATATTAATAATAATCACCCAACCTGTGTTGGTACTCATTATCGACTTCAGAAGAATGAAAGGCTGAGTTGAGGCGTTTAAGAACAGACACAATCAGTAACTCATCCCCTGTAGTGTGCTGGAATAAACCTTCAATTAGTTTAGCAATTATTTCATAGAATTCCAGAAATACCAATGATTTGTTATTCCTATTCTTTCTCATTTAGGGTCAGTGCAGAAAGTGTTAAACTTGTGAACCTCTGTTTTTTTTAAGAGGCCTGAACAAGAAAGCCAGCCACTCCAGAAGCAAAGAGCCACATGGTCCTGGCCACAGCCCAGGAGGTTGCATTTTAAAAAAAAAATGTAAATGTAATTTTATTTTTTTATTTTCAGGGGTAGCAAGGGAGACCACAGGGGTAGGAAGGGAGACCTCAGGGGTCGAAGTTGCGACCCCTGGCGACCCCTAAATGACATCCCTGGGTAAGTCCCATAGATGTGAGGGTTTGGATCCCACCACTTAGACCCTGCTGGTCTAGGGTGCTCCGTTGCAGCTGCGCAGGCTCGCGGCTATTACTTGCTAGCCCCGGTCTGCTTTTCTCAATGCCAAATATTGGTGGGGTTGCTGTGTTTCTCTCTCTCTGATGAATTCTCTGTGCCAGCCGCGGAGTACAGAACACTGGATGGCTGTTTGCTGATGGCCGAGTCACGATCTTCAGATGACTGGCATGCAGCATTGGATGACAAATCTCACTCTATGCTGCTCACTGTTTTCCCGTTTTGATGGTTCATCACTAGGAAGAGTGCAAAGACACTGGCAAACATGTTCCCGAAAAGATATGGCTTAAGACAAAGGTGGAGTGCTGATAAACAAACTGTCATGGAGGGCAGGAATTAAGGCCCTCTCAACTGCCACCCTCCACCCCAAGGGTAAGACTGGCTCTGGATTTCTCTCCAGAAGGCCTCCTACCCACAGCTGAGAGGAGTTCCCCAACCCTCTTTATGAGACCAGGGTACAGGCGTTATCACAATATACAAATTGGTTATCCTGAAAGGAAACACAAAGAACTGGGTGCAGAATGGACGGTGCATTACATTGGGTGTTTGACAGTGTTACAAACATTCACATTCACTGCATGTTCATGGGGGGATTTCAGGGACTGGGCCCCCCAACTCTACCTATAAGGTAGGAGTTGCTCTAGCATTTGCTCTGGTAGATCTCCTACCCCAGGCTGGGTGGGGTCCCTGTCCCCCCAGCGCCACCCCCGACAGGGTCAAACCTCTGGCCCCGTCACACTTGCCAATCATGGACAGAGGAAAGGTAAGGGCATACAAGGTAAAAATGCATGTACCAAGCGCTTACCCCGTTCAACTTGTGCAGAGATAGCTTCTTGTCTCTGTAAGGGTATCTGGATTATAATAGATTTTGATGGTATATTTTAACAATAAGGATTGCCAATTAGGCTTGATAAATCTACATTTTCCCAGAAAATCTTTACAAAAACAATCCACTGGAAGAACCAAACATGATCTAAGTTCAGCACAGCATGAAAGATTAACCTATTAAGGACTGCCTTCTCATTTAACCAGCTTTGTGCCACTAATAATAGAATTGGTGCTAGCTGGAGACTGGAAACATTTGGTTTTAATTGTATTAATAATATCGAAGTTTCTGAGCTGTAGCTTCAGAAATGCCCAATAGTTCTTACCTTAAGTTCTATCTTTTCCAGAGATGTTAAAAATGCCAAATCTTAAACACTATTCAGGTTAAAGCTGGAGTATACAAGGTAATATACCCAGGGAGATATTCTAGTGAGCCATGTCTTTTTCAATGCTATTATATCATCCTTTGCACCAAGTAAGAATCATTCGAGGTCCGTTATCTAAGAACCAAGGCAAAACAAATTTGACAATTGAAGATCGATAATGTTCATTGGGCTGAAATGGTTGACATCATTCACTAAATCCTGGTCAATATGTAGACGGTTATCTGAGGAACCTTTAGGCTAACTGGTGCTAGTGTAGCCACCCGGCACCAACTGGTAAACGGGTTGTTCCCAGAGTGCATCTAAACTGATCAAATGTGCCACCTGGATGTAATTACGATCTAACAATGTAGGTACTAACTTCAGGGCATGTATCTTGGTGACTTTTCTTTTATTTAAGCCAGCAGCACACAATATTTCCTCTGACCGCCCCTCCCCAGTGTCTGTCCTCCTAATCCCTGCCAGCTATGAAGTGAAAGGTACAGGTCTTATAAGTATATACATATTCTTTAAATAAACTTAGATTTTAACAGGCCTGAAACTGTTTCGATGTGATACAGCAGTGCATACAGCTATACAAATAATTATATACATGAGTAGATTTATGGTTTTTGAACTCATTATTTAAAAGATGCAAGTTTGTACTTTTACGGTGCAACACAGCCTTAGCTTTGTGTGTTTGACATTTACTTGATCAGCCATATGGCAACCCAGACACTATGGGGCAGATTCTCAAAGCTTTTTCTTGGCACAAGTGATGAGCTGTGCTAACATGCAGACAAACAGAAATCTTTGAACAGGAACCAGAGTAATGTTGTAGGTATGTATGTTGAATCGTGTGAATCGGGCAATACCAAATATGATTAGGCTTTCCAGGGGTACCAATGCCCCACTGCTCATGGGGCATTTTTCCTTTGCGGGAGATTTCTTATAGTCACAGAACTTTAGGCAAACATAACAAAAGCATATTTTATTTTCAGATTGTGTACAACTCCAATGAGCTATTGATGAGTGGTGCATTTCCCTTCTGCTGATATGCGGACCAGGAAACCTCAATAAAAAGGGGAGTGTGCCTGGCATTTCTGAAACGATGACAGTTCTTGTCCCTCTCTTACTCTCACAGTAATGTGCTAGCTGTTAATGGAGACCCAGCTTACCGCATCAGTATAGGTATACAAGATATGTAAAGATATTCAATAGTTGTCTGTATATTCCATAAGCACTCAAAAAGAATTAGCACACGTGAGCCATTTTGCTAAGATCTCCGGCAGAGAAGCCCCCCAAGACAATAAGAATGCATAGCAACACCATCCTTTTTTATGCACAATAGGAATTGGCTGATGTGTGACGGACCTTTTGTAATTAGTGGAGCAGGAGAGCATGCTTAATTTGTTGTGTTTGTGTTTTGGTATTGGATTTCCAAAAGCTACAATTTTTGTCTGGGTTCTATAGGAAGACATTGTGGGACAGCTGGGCTCAGATATTTGTTACCTCTTACTATAAGGATACCAACCAGGAATCATTATATATAGAGTGTGAATTCTCCACAGTTGGCCATTGCCAGGACATAACGAGGAGGAAGAGGATCCACATTAGGAATCCTGCCGTCCCCTGCACACTATCTGCATCCACCAAAAAGGAGGTTAATTTTTCATGAAGGACAGTCACACAACTTATTTTCACATAAATGGTTTAACAAGATGTTGATTTCATACAACAGTTCAATTAGAAGACTGCATACCCAGTTTGTAAAGACAAGGGTATTTTAATCATAAAACAATATAGTGGTAAGCAGAGCACATCCCAACAGTCCTAATACAATAGCTTGACGCGTTTCGAGGTACTACCTCTTCATCAGAAGCTTAATCGGACTGTTGATAGATGGCATACATGTACGGGAAAAGAGAAAACAAAATGATCTATTACAGTGCAGCTGTGTTGTTTAGGTAATTCACAGCAAAAGAGTTGAATCCACATTAAATGCATATGATATGATCACATGTAGACTTCAGATTAGATACATAGAAACATTTCATATAGCTCGGGAAGACTCACAAGGCACTCATACTCCATTAAATAAGGCCCACCTTTGGGACAACCTGCCCATACTCAGTGTGACTGATATCTATGTATGCCAGGCCGCTCTATAGCTCAAGACCAAATAGGCAGTGGCAAAATGATAGCACAATGAAGTACCACAATTCTCCTATATGTGATGGCGTACTCTAAGATCAACATGATATTATTATAATCTGTCTGATAAATATACCATCTATTTAATTAAGGAGGCCACAACAAACGAAACCACCTACTCTCCAATTGTGTCTCAGAATATAACTAGGGCGAAGACTCACCAATGGGTATTCCAATTACATAAACCACGCATGTCCGAGGCGCCGCAATATGAATGTAGTGCCAGGAAAATGGCAGACTCAAGATAGTTCTCTTGTTCTAAGGCCTGTTCCGTGTGAATATCCTCCAACTTTAGAGGTACATTGTTTCTTGCACTTATACGCGGGTATGCTCAATTCTCAAGAGCTATTTAATTAATTGTCGTACAAGCCCAGTGATGGATTCATGTACTCCTTAAATCGTAGGAACTGCAGATTGTGGCAGCTGCTGTATTTTGCTAAGGGACTATAGCACACTTTTGAAACCGCGCTGTCTTGCGCTAACATTGGAGAGCAGGCTCTAATAAGGGTGAGTGCCTACTAATACAGTGTACTTCCCTTCTGGCATCTTTGTATGCCCCTTTGCAGAAAATAGAATATCCGCTTACTTACACGAGTCGTCTGTTTTATTTTCTATTTGCTATATTTTTCTTTTCTGCTGTATCGAATAGCCCTGGGAACAGGCCTTAGAAGAAGAGAACTATCTTGAGTCCGCCATTTTCCTGACACTACATTTATATTGCAGCGCCTCAGACCCGCGCGGTTTATGTAATTGGAATACCCATTGGTGAGTCTTCGCCTTAGTTATATTCTGAGACACCATTGGAGAATAGGTGGTTTCGTTTGTTGTGGCCTCCTTAATTAAATAGATGATATATTTATCAGACAGATTATAATAATATCATGGTGATCTTAGATTACTCCATGACATATAGGAGAATTGTGTTACTTCATTGTGCTATCATTTTGCCACTGTCTATTTGGTCTTGAGCTATAGAGCGGCCTGGCATACATACATATCAGTCACACGGAGTATGGGCAGGTTGTCCCAAAGGTGGGCCTTATTTCATGCAGTATGAGTGCCTTGCGAGTCTTCCTGAGCTAAATGAAATGTTTCTATGTATCTAATCTGAAGTCTACATGTGATCATATCATATGCATTTAATGTGGATTCAACTCTTTTGCTGTGAATTACCTAACCAACACGGCTGCACTGTAATAGAGCATTTTGTTTTCTCTTTTCCCGTACATGTATGCCATCTATCAACAGTCCGATTAAGCTTCTGATGAAGAGGGAGTACCTCGAAACGCGTCAAGCTATTGTATTTGGACTTTTGGAATGTGCTTTGCTCACCACTACATTGTTTTATGATTAACATACTCTTGTCTTTACAAACTGGGTACACAGACTTCTAATTGAACTGTTGTATGAAATCAACATCTTGTTAAACCATTTATGTGAAAATAAGTTTTGTGACTGTCCTTCATGAAAAATTAACCGCCTTTTTGGTGGATTCAGATAGTGTGCAGGGGATGGGAGGCTTCCTAATGTGGATCCTCTTCCTCCTTTTGTATCTATAGTGGGGTCCTGTGCCAAGGCCTTTTTTCCTCACCTGCACCTTCATTTATTTTAAACCAGCATCGCTGGACCTTGATACTTTGAGTCTTTTCAACATACATTTGATGTGCACCAGCTACCCTTTTTGCTGCTCATTTCCAGGACATAACAGATTTACTGCACGATTTAGGGGTAATACTTACCTTTGTGGAGTGTTGATAAGTATCCTGGAATTTTAGAAAGTGTAGGGGGAAAAATAATGCATTTGAAAAAGCACAGTGATTTTTTTAAAAAAAGGCTGGCTACTTCGAGCAGTGCCATTGGTTACTGGACTAGTCCAGCATTTGTCATCAAATAGGAAGTTTGGGGTCTGGCTTGAGCTGCTTGCAAAAGCCTGTTCCTCCTTTGCTCCCCTCCCCCTGCCCCCAATTTTCCCATGATTCCGATTTGGCTTATTTTTGCTGATCAGCTTTTAGTACAGTGTTGGCACAGCCTAGAATGTCTCACCTAAAATTCCAAGTATTGCAAGGGCCTGATCCACCTGTGATTGGACCAAAATACGAGAGCTGTAGGTGCTAACCACCCTCCTTACCGGTACAGCAGAAATAGTGAAGGTCTTTGTAAGACACTTTTGTTTGAACACTGGTGGATACTTTATTGCACTGGGAACATTTTGTTATGAACTTCGAGGAGTTTGTTTTGCACCCATGAAACACTGGACATTGTATCAAGGAATTCCTTCGGGTAAGAGGAAAACACTGCTATCCTTTTGAATTCCTGATTAGGAAACCTATTACCCAGGCGTCTCATGTTAGAGAAAGACATCTTGGACAATTATCCAGTTCATTAAACTTGTCAATGATTATTAACCTGCTACTTTAAGTTACACTTAAATCACATTGTGAAACTGTATGTAGAACTGTAAATAAATACTCTGATAGTTTTTGGACGTCTCTATTTTCGGAGAACACAAGTGACGAGGTGTTGGGACCATTAGTCATCCCTGCCACATATACCTCCCAGGATCCATCACCTTTCACAGTGATGGTTGTGGCTGATGGTTGTTGTGGTCCAAAACATCTTAAGAGTCAAAGGTTTCAGATGCTTGAGATGCAAATATTACTACTGGATAGATACTGGGTATGTCCTTTCTGCAATTTTGTATAAATGGTTTTATGTAACCAAATATACATTATAAATGACCTATTTTCTGTCTGACCCTTTTGAGACCAAAAAGAGAAAGCGCCTTGTTAAGAGTTTTACAGTTTTCTTAGTGGGACTACTGCCAAACTTGAATAACTTTTTCCACCAGCATAATTACACGTTTTTGTTAGTTCCCATTATGGAGTCCCATAGAGCTCCACTGGGGACAGGCAGAACTACTGTATACAGTCATTTTACCAGGAGCTTCACTGCTACTCTTTTAATGGAGTTGATACCACCATGTCAAAGAAGGCAGTGTTTTGATATATGGATCACAAAACCTATAATCGGGTGCAGTGGTGAAATTGGTGATATACAGAAATAACACCAGTTTCACCATTTCCACCACGCTTGTCCCAAAATGTTATGAAAATGGAAAGGATGCAACCTTATTGTTTCATTTTAATAAAGCCATCATGTCTGTAATCAAACAATAGAGATTCCAAGGCTTGTGTTTTAAAACACAGTCTATAGCATCGGTCAGGTCAAATTAATGGTATAAGCCACCACATTGGGAAGTTCGAGCCCAAAAAAAAAAAAAAAGAGTCCAGATTTAGAACCTAAGAAGTCTTCCTGCTAAAGGCCACTTTGCCCCCTTTGCTCTGAAGGCATGTCCACCACTAGAGAGGCAAATCTAGAGTTTTTTCACTTGTTGATGTTACTCTGTCACATGAGACATTTCACTCCATCACTTTTCATGAAGATTCCTTGTGGTTTGGGAAATAATCAAATCATGAAGGTCACTTCTAGCATCGGGTAAATCACATCTGCATAGTAGGTCATCCCTTTCTCGTCTATATTGCTCATATTATAAATATGTGCTCAGCAAGACTGATCCATGTGATGAGGGCATGTTTTATTTATTGTCTGGGCCGTTAGGAGCAATCCCGCTCTTCCCTTTTCTTTTGTTGCTTGGACTCAGCCTTTTGTGCAGCAGTTAGCGCTTTGTTTTACATGCAGCTTCTATCTTTTAGTAGATACCATCCTCTTTTAGTAGATATCATCCTCTTTTAGTAGATAGCATCCATGGCAGGTTTTAATTGTTCAATTGTCCATTGTTGGCATCACCCTGTCTGCCCATGACTTTGAAAGATTGCCTGCAGCTCATTCATGAGTGGGAGGCAGCATCTTAAGACATGTAGAGTGTATTTTCAGCCAGGGAAGACTGTAAATTGGAGGTCCATGTTTGGTGCATTAATGAATTTAGAAAATGCTGGTGCCACTGTACCAGTTATGTTAATGGCCTCACACTGCGCCAAAGGGCCTGCTCTGCTTTGTCCATGTAATCCCACTTCGGTTAAAGAGCCCTGGCACACACCTGGTAGTATATCAAAAGAGGAAAATGGCAGTTTGAAAAGCTATTAGCCCTTTGTCACGCAAATCTTCCTTACCCTAAAATGCATTTTGTGCTCTACAGTGCTAAAAAGGGATTTTAGTGCCTTGCTTCCAAGATAGTGCTGGTTAATTCAGAGGATGCCCAGAAATTAATCCTAGCTTTGATTTTCTAATATCCCTCTTGAAAGGTCATTGGATTCAGTATTTTTAGCGGGAAAATGTCAGGATGACTTCAGTATCATTGTTACACCTTGTTTCCCTCAGTATTCAGCATGGAAATTGCATCCTCTTTCCCCCTTTGGCTTGCGTCATGAGTATGGGTTAATGCTAAAGTGTGTGGTATTTTAAATACCACTTGTTGCTAAAATGCCATGTTGAGCTAGCATGGATTGTGTTTCGTATAAAGTAGCTCAGCGGGCAATAAGGGGTCATTTAACCCATGCAGTGCTTGCTCTGTACGCCATGTGGAAATAGCTCATACAATTCAGAATCATAGTTGGAAGGTATTTTACGAATACAGAATCGTTTAAATACCTTTGTTTTTATCATTTTCACTGTTTTCAGTATAAAGCCCTATGAGTGTTATTTCAATTGCTGACAAGTCTGAATCAAAGGTCTTAATGCTCTAGCCTTCAGGCTTGCATCTTCCCATCATTAAACACTGAAATAAGATCAGGGTTCTCTGTTGGTCTGACCTCAGCTTGGATGATCTAGAAGCTCGTCTTTAGCATCGATCCTTGTGAATCAGAGAATCCAGAACTATTGCCCCCTTCTAGCAGTGAGCTGTCGCTATTTTCCCTTTCTCTGGATATCCACTTGAGCCAAGTGTATGTTTAGACTGGGATAATCGGGTACGCGTGCAGGTGACACCAAATAGTAATTGCTGTTTTGGTTCATCCATATATTTACTGCACCGGTCAGTGTTTAATTACAATCTGCAAGGTTCAGGTACTTGGGTTCTGCTCTCGTCCCCCCCAGTTGATACTGAAACTGCTTCTCTCTCATCAGACTCTTGTATCGTATGGCGGTTTGGGGAAGGTGAGGGGGAGGGCATGTAAATAAGAACCATCCACTGATGCAGTTGTGGCGGTCAGCAAAATAGTTGGGCATAGGTTTTCAGTTACTGTGCCGTAACCGAAATATGCGTCCGCTCAGCAGAGGCTCTAAGTAGCTCCTGTTTATTGCGAACGTGCATTATCCAAGAGACATGAACACTTCAAAAATGAATTCTCAGGAAAATATTTTACAGGATACAGTAGTCACTTCTTCATGAATTCATAACATTTATGCAATTTAATTCAAGCAAGGGGGAATACAATTTCTAAGTTTAGAGACAGTGCATTAAAGTAAAAGTGCATTCACATGCTCTCAGATTTAAAAAATCTAGTTTGAAAATCCAGTTTTTGAAAAATGCAATCCGTATTATCAATTACATATCTTGGTGGTTCATTTGGCTTAACATTATTTCATATCTTCATTTCAGTTCTTTTCATTTTGATACAAATTTGTGTCTTCATATTTACCCCAACACCTATTGATTTTGCCTATTAATAGTTTAACTTACGTTTGCTGCCCAGTTTCTTTTCCTCCTTAGGCATCTCGCTGCTTTCTTTCTTCTCTGGTCTTTTTTCCATACACTGCCCCTTCAGTAGAAGTACCTAGCAGTGAATACTAAAACCTGTCCATTGTGGAAACCATGTGGTTTGGAGATAAATGAAATAAACACAGAACCTTGAATCCACTCTTCATCCTAACAGTAATTTTCCGAACCATTAGGTGAAGTCTTGCACGATGGTTCATCAGGACTCATTGTTATATTCACATTCTGTTATGCAATCTGGGATATGTGGGTGTGTCTGCCCATCTTTCACTCACCACCATTGAGACAGAGGCAGACACACAAGCGTAAACGAGATTGTGCATCAGGATGAACTTTAATACATTGTGTCTCATATGCTTCTCCCCATATACATCACCTTGCAAGACAATGTAGCTCTTAATTGTAGGTTTGGACAGTCAAGCGGGTACAGAAGTTTAGCTTCCTCTTGGCCAGGTCTCAGTGTTTGGGGCAGGCATGCAGGAATAGCAAAATCCACATTGCTGAAGGCCTCCCTTTTGTACCATTTAAAAGGTGCAGCTGAGCACTGATTTTGCAACCAACAGCAAACAGTGGAAGCTACGGTTGGAAGAGGCCACTTCAGGATGCAGGAGACCAGGATAACACAGCAGCTCATTTTACCTTTGCATGCTGCTTCTCACTTCCACTGTTTGGAAATACCAAACCAGGTATTAGCAGAAAGGAGTGGTAGGTCAGCTCAGATCCTCTCTCCACTGCTAAGGTCAGAATCTTACACTCCCTATTATTAGGGCATCCCAAGATGCAGAACTAATACATAATACTCCACAAAACCTTTCAATTCTTCCTTTTATAGATCGCTGGCAATACATATTCTTTTTAATCCTTTTCTCAAGGGTTTTGGCCTCATTCACCCCAAAAGACAAATGTTTCTAATCAGCCTATCTCTCCTATATGAAGTAGGCTTCATATTTAGCTGGTAGTAGTGGGCGCCACATTAGGAGTGTCTCTCTTGTGCGATATTCTACACCAACTAGTCTTTCTTCACTGGCTGACTGCACTAGGGATTTCCTGGAGTAATAATGTTTCTTCACTCACTGTTTCAACTGAGAAGGTTAAATGATGTTTAGTTTCTCCCAATCAGTACATATGACTTTGTTTGCTAATTGTTCATTGCTTAGGAGCTCCTATTAGGAAAGTTTTGGGCAGATTTATGCAGTTTCTCGACAGCAGTGCATGGAGATGAGATCTGCCACTGTTTCCTTTCATCAAGAGACTCTACCGTATAACTTACACAAACCTTTAAGAGTAGCCCATTGCATTATGTCTACTAGGACAAGTTTCCACATACTTCAATTGACAATGATTTGTAAATTGTTTAATGAATAGCCTACAAAGTGAGCCATTCCATCTCAACCTGAGGCTCGCTAGTATAACTCACTAGTGTGATGTTGGTTTTCTGCAACATCTCAATGTCTGTGGAATGCCAATAGGGATCCGTGATAAGAACTAATAGAACCTTGCTCGGGGTCATTGTGTAGGAATAGTGTGACAGGAACGCATCTACTGGCGCCCTTTTTCGAATTCGAAAAAAGCAAGATGTTATGTCCTCATTCATAAACACGTATTTGACAGTAGGTACCTGGCGCGCATGTCTGATCATTGCATTGTTGGCTTTGGGGGACCAGTCGAGTTCTAAAAATGTCACCATTAAACGAAATTCAAAAATGTCCTAGACTCCCCAGTTTGGTTTCGTCTTCATAACAACTGCTGTTGTGTGACTCGTACTGTAGATGCATCATGAAGCCAGAGCTGCTGTGAGTCTAGCAGGTTCACATCGCAACACAACAGTCTAAGCTAATATTTCCCCACCCAATGCACTGTCGGAATTGTAATCATGAGTCAAATTGCACAAAAGGTCTCTATACATTAAGACATTTTACTAGCTATGCAATATGTTTTTCTACGGGCTTCAGTGACTCTGCTAATCCTGAGATGATTTTATCTTTGTAATTACCTCGCTACCAGCTCTCTAGATACCTGACTGCCCTAGAAGTTGTTACTCCACACCGAGTGCCCCATCCCCCTTTCTGCCAAGAAGCCTTTTCTTAATTGCGAACTAAACATTTTAATTTTGGGCCTGTTGCTGTGGGGTAGGGGCAGATGTGGCGCATCAGTAACTGCCACAGAAATCACTGCTCGCCAGCCATGAAGGTATCTTGCGTTACAAGTTTGATTCTGGGTAAGAACATTAGGAAATGGAACAAACACCCCCCATGTTTTATTCTGCGTGTAGAGACTACTGTACATTTACAGCAGGTATTGTAACTTTTATTTATGTCTTCATTTTTTTGTCTGGAAATAATGATGGGTCTGTCCACATGAAGCCATGTCATCTTCATGAAGCAGTAGGTCCTTAAAGCCTGGTGCACAGTTTTGATCAGGTTATGTTTGGCCGAGGGCAACCGATTGAGTCGCGAAAATGCCATCATTGGATGGCATCCAAATGTCTCCCCACTTCAATCCCTCCACCATGACCAGTGTTGCATGGGACTCATGAGATAGATGTGCAGTATCATGAGCCTAGGTTCGTAGACTTCCCTCAATTTGACCACCTAGGGTCAACTGCCCCGTGTTTATTTGGGGAAATGATCAGTGGAAATCAATATTTTGTAGTGGTCAGTTGAGCCCTTATGCACAAAATCTTTTTTTTGTGCACAGACCTTTTCAGCAGATGGTGACTTTATTTCATGGTTCACGCTCCTCCTGCAGTTTGCTTATATAGGGCCTGATCACGACTTTGGCAGTAACGCCGGTGGTATTACCGCCGGCAGTATTTGCCCTACCGCCGAACTCCCCGGCGCTAATAGAGCCAGATCACGAGTTCGGTGGTAATGTAATTCCCCATTCCCCATTGAGCCCATTCGGGAATGCCCCATTCTCCATTGGGCTCAATGGGGAAAATTTGCGCTCTTACCGCCGGCGGATTTCCCCCCAGCCAAGAGCTGGGGCGAAATCCACCGAAGTCCTGATTTGGCGGACCCTTAAATCCGGCGGTAATAGCGCTACCGCTGGATTTAAGGGTTACCGCCAAAGTCGTGATGAGTCTGATACTCTGCTAAAATGTGTGGCTATAGCGGCTCATCTGTCTGCTCTCCCACACTGTGTTTCCTGCATTTGCATATCAAAGGGGGCTATTGATCAGCAGCCTCAAAAGCTCCAGTAAAAGCCGCAAAGGTCCCTGCGAATTTACAGATAGCAGTTGAAACAGCAAGGACCCTGTCATGGGTGATAGGAGTTCTGCCTCCACTAAACCATGTTGTGATCTATAAACAAGTACTAGATATTATGTGCTTAAATCCTTGAGCACTTATTCGAGCAGAGAACGGTTGTCTGTGGGGAACTTGTTCAATTCAGAAACTGCCATTATTAGACGGAATTCAAACATGTCCCAATGCTGGTTAGGGTGTCATAATGCTGAATGGCAGAATCATGACTCTAAATTCCTATATCTGTCCTCCTTTTGGCCATCTTTTGTCAACCAGTACTCTTTACATGATCTTTCTTTTGGGGATGCAATCAGCGGAAAAATATTTCACTGTGTTCATATACACATATTCTGCAGGAGCTGAGGTGTAGCTCGTCACAGCTAATCTCACCACGCAAGTAATACAAGAGTCTCAAATTTAATTTCTCTGCCAAATAAATTTAATACAGTAAGTGATATCCCCCAACAAAGCTCTTAATATTATCATTAAATCCAGTATCAAAATATTGCACAACATACATTTAAAAAGTCAGCTGGAGTTAAACCCTTCAGTGGTCATATTGCTGATGTTCGGTCACCCCGGATTTGCTGTATAAACAGTAGCACACATTTCATGCAATGTTTCATTCCTCAATATATCAAAGCAAAATAATTTTAAAAGCAATTTGCACATCAAAAGATGGCACCAACTATCCATGCAAAAGCATGCTGCGAGGCAATTGCTCTGAGGTTTCTGAGTTTTTTAGTTTTGAAGCAGGCATCTCTCTCCTGCCTTTTTCTGTGAAGGTTCTTGAGGTTCTGGTATCTCCCCCCCTCTTCCTTCCTGGAAACTACTGTTTTTTCCGGTCCAGTCTGGTTTTAGACTTGTGAGCGGTACCAAGTCTGTTTTAAATGCCGTACTGGACAACCTTACTCACCTTGTGGATCAGGGTGAGGTGGTAGCAGTATTACTGTTAGATCTGTCTGCTGCTTTTGATACGGTTGACCACCCCATCCTGCTCGCCCGGTTGCTGGATGCTGGTATGTCTGGCCAAGTCCTGGACTGCTTTTCCGCTTTTTTAACTGACTGGTCACAGTCAGTCTCGCTTCCTCCTTTCTGCTCCAAAGCGGTACTACTGTCATGCAGGGTCCCTCAGGGATCTGCACTCTCCCCTATTTTGTTTAATATTTATATTAGACCACTTCTTCTCATTCTGTCACATGGCTTCAGATATTACTCCTATGCTGACGACACGCAGATTCTGGTTCGTCTTTACCTCACTCGTCCAGACACTGCAGCCCGGCTCAGGAGATGTCTAGTGGACCTGAGTGCCTGGATGGCGGTCAGTTGGCTGAAACTGAATAACAGTAAGACGGAAGTGCTTGTTGTTGGTACCTCCAGTCCTCTCTTCTTCTGGACAGCCGATTTTTGGCCTATCTCCCTGGGGCTATGTCCCCTGCCCTCACCCTCAGTGAAAACTCTGGGGGTAAAAATGTCATCTTCCCTATCTATGACGGAGCAGGTGCCTGAAGTGTTTAAATCCGAACATTTCAAACTAAGCATCCCGTGGAAAATGCTCCCTTTCATCACAGGCAAATTTCATGCACCAGTGGTGGCAGCACTGGTCCTGAGCAGAACGGATTATTGCACCTCTCTGTAATTTGGGCAGCCACGTTATCTTACCAACCGACTTCAGCTGCTTTAAAATGCTGCTGCTCGAGCTGTTTTGCATCCTCCTTTTCGAGCGCACATGTCCCCGCTCCTCAGACAACTCCACTGGCTTCCCGTTGAAAAGCAGATTTATTTCAAGTCCATGTGCATTGTCCATCGGGCCTTCTATAAACTGGGAGTGGACTACTTTCAAGAAAAGTTTATACGGTATCTCCCTGTCCGCACCCTTCGCTCTCAATCTGCCCTCTTGCTATCTCTCCCTCATGCCCAATTCTCACGCAAAAGTTTATACAGTATCTACCTGCCCGCACCCTTCGCTCTCAATCTGCCCTCTTGCTATCGCTCCCACATGCCCAATTCTCACGCAAAGGAGGCCGTGCCTTTTCTGTGCCTGCCGCAAAAGCATGGAACGACCTGCCTCGCCTTGCGAGCCACCACTGACCATCTTGGTTTCCGCCAGTCATTGAAAACATTACTATTTTAGGCACGTTTTTCTTTATGCCGCCACCCTTTCTCCTCTTAGCGCCATGATGCCTTTTTGGCATAGGTGAGCTTTACAAATCCATTTAACATAACATAACATACATTGTGGTTGGCATTCCATGGTAATTTTTCTGCGAAAGATGCACCTTCATGTCTTACAACTGTGAACATATTATATTATATAAGGATATTTATTATGTCATATTTCTATTGAGATTATAGAAATAATCAATTAAATCCCAAGAATCACAATAGCATAATACATGAATGGTTTACATAATTTATCTAATACAAAATATATTAAAGAAGTAGAAATGTATAATTATATTATATCGACAGAATTAATACATTAAAATGGACTTACAATATAGCCTTCTAAGACACATGTACTCACACTAAGCCGGTTGTTGTAACAAAAAGTACATTGTAAACTAGAACCAGAAAGACTATCTCACAAATGATTGCTTCATTCTTCTGATTTGTATAATAGATTTTTTTCTATTATCTGAATAAACATAAAGGTGAAATGCGTGAGGCTATATTGTATAATCATTAAAATGTGGAAGTAATCCAGTTAAGGGTGAGTGTGACTCCCTCTTTTTTTAGAGGAAGTTATGGATAATTCTTTCAGTGATATCCTATTATGCATTTCAAGAAAGAAGTTGTAATAATTTTTTGAAATTTGGTTGTATGTATTTCCTTTTTGGGTTTTCCTTTGACACTGATTGGTATATAATTTGTTGAAATGCTTTAAGTGCTCGTCTTATGTGGATCACAGAACGGATTTCCCTAAATGAATTTCACAAAATAAATATGTTAGAATTAGTTCTTTATATCAAATGCTATAATAAGGACTTTGAAGTACAGAGTTGAACATTTAATCGAGTTGTTACACACAGTTCAATGATGATGCATGATAAGTGAGATAATTTGATGGTTAAGAATATTGTTTAGGATTAGAATGGATATAGGCAGGGATTAAGTATGAGCTATTGCATAGTACCCATAGTGGGCATTCAACGCACAACAAGGATGTTAAGGGTAATGGGAGTTTCATTGGTGAAATTAACACAAAATGTAACGTTACAGAGCAGTATTTTCTCCTTTAGCCTTTCTCTTTCTTTCTCGACAGATGGTAATGACGCCACTCTCCCCCCTCCTTTGTGTCACCTTTGCTTCTGATGATTCTGCTCCTCAAACCTTCCAAATCTCTCTCCCCGGTGGCACTCAAACTTCCTCCAACCCCCTTAAGACTATCTCCCTCCCACTTCGAACACTCTCTTCTAGATGCTACTAATTCCCCCTCAACTTCGATAAGACTCTCTCTGCAACTGCCAACTTTCTCTCCAGTTTGTAATAATGCCCACTCAAACCTCCTTAAGACTCTCAGGGCCTCATCATGAGTGTGGCGTTTCCAGACCGCCACACTCCGAGTCTGCCTGCCAGGGCCGCTGTGCCCGACAGGTCTGACAGGTCTGACCCCTGCAGTAATTTAAAAAGGGCCTCAGCATCCTCCAAATCCTACCTCCTCCAGTCTCATCTTCCTTCCTTCTGCTCCTTCCTTAAACTTGCTCCAAACCTCATATCATCTCCCTCCAGCACCACGCCTATGTTCCCTTCAATCTGTGTGCATGTGCGCTTACCAAACCTCCCTCTGGGTGCCACAAAGAAGAGAGCTAGCCGCGCATGCAAAGAATTGCCACCTGCTCAAACATTCAGAATGCCCAATCCGATCGATACCTACCATTTGGGGTTTCTGTTAAGAAAGGCAGATTATACTATATTATAGTCAAGTAAAATGTATTTGATCAGCAACCAGTGCTATTACAAACAGTCACATATAAAACATAAAACACATAGTAAAACAATAAAAAAATATATTTAACAAATGAATCCCCCATATGTCCCAATGCCCCTCTATTACCCCCATAATTTCCTAAAAGACCAAGCTCACCATGTAAACTGAGTGAATGCAAAGACAACCACCTGGCTTGCATTGCTATTAGCCCATAGACTTCCTGGAGGTGTGTTATGCTCGCCTCTCAAAGAAGTGGCTTCAGTCATTGTGGCTAAGGGAAGCATAGAGTGGATGGAGGAACAAAACATGAGGGATGGGCTTGTTTCAGCTAAGAACTTGGGTCCTGATCTTTCCAATGCCCCACCAATGCTCTAAGTCGGAGTGAAATGATGCAGAACTTGGAATCCAGATTAGGCATCTCTAAGTTACACATCCTATCCAGATAGGATTCCTGGGCTTTCACTGATTTCAAATCAAAATACTGAGATTAGCTCAGTTTGGTGCAAGTTTCCTTCCAAAATCCCATGGCCTTTTAAGTCGAAGAACATTTCTCTAATTGATTGCAAATCTTCTTTATCGGTTTGGTCCAGAAATTCCTCAGTTGCGTTAAATCTAGCCTATTAAATACCTGATCATGGCTTCAAACCATGGAAGATCTTCCCATCATGGTTGTTCTCACAACTTATTATGATAGGCACTGTAAATTGCCGCCCCACACCTACTTCAAATCACTCCCTGATATTACACTCTTAGCCATTCAAAGAGTTCTGATCAATTCTCTGCCATCGTGGAACGTGCACGTTCCTCTCCTCCTAAATGTATATTTATTTATTTTAAAAATTATAAAGCACACAAATCCTTACCCCCAAATGCAGTGTGGATTTGTACAATTAAACAAAAACATTGTAGCACATATAGTTCCAAATACATGAAGATAAATACATTTGCATCAACAGATATTTTGATTTGTCTCTAGATGAAAGCTCCATCCACTCATCTGAAGAATTCCTACACCTGTGCAATGACTTGTAAATCTTTTCCAAAGGCCAATTGCACATAAAACACAGTGCCTCCATTATGATCTGTAAATAGGCTCAATCATCTCACACACTGTCATCTGGTCAAACCATAGCATTCTACTATTTTCTTTAAATTATCAATACTACCACAAACCATTAAGACTCAGAAATAATGCACCTGATTATTTATCTAGCCAATTCATGCATAGCCAAAAACATACCAGGTGGCAAACCTGTTTCTGACATAGACTCGCCTCTCATAGTACTCTGTCTACCTACAACATTTGACCATTGTCTGGTCTACTGCACTGAGTTGGGCCAAGTCCTTGTTGCCTGACTGCAGTCAAAATGTAGGACTAGGAAACCTGTTATCCATATACACCATTTAGAATACATTGCTAATGGACGTACCATGCAAACACCAACTCCACTTCCACTCCTATGCCAATGCCATGCTAATCTACTTCAAGGGTACAGGCCAAACAGACCCATTCACAAAATCATTGCTTGCACTCACAGCCCATCAGAGGTGGATGGGGCAAAACCAACCTCGACCTCAGTGATGCTAAATCCTAGTGCTGGAACCGCTCAGAGAACCCTCTATATGTTCCTCTCTCACTTTACTTGTAGAAATAGATGCACAACCTAGGCTTCATCTGGTTTCTGACCTGTGGTCAAATCAGAACTCCTTCAAGCGAAATGCCCCAAAACAATTCTTCACTACAAACCAATAGAAAACCAACCAGTGGTGATAGCAGCACTTATGAACCTAATCCTGGACACTGCAATGTCCTCTGTGCAGGCTCCCTCGCCTGCCAAATCAAAAGACTGCAGAAATCCAATACGGCACTAGTCCAATTTCTGGCTTGAGGAAAGGCCAAACCGTCACCAACCAACTCAAAGCATATATTGGCTTCCAACGTATTCTGCAATCTGCTTCAGTTTCTTCAGCCTTGCATACACATGCCGGGCAGGCTCTGCACTATACCTTCTACTAGAAAAGGTCTCTCGATACACACCCATCATTCTTGCGATCTACACAGCCAACCACCTAATCACAAAACCGGCATGCAAGGCCCACATGGGCAATCAGTTTGCTGCAATTACTCCCCACCTCTGGAATAACCTTACAGAAATGATCAGGATTCCTTCCCTAAACTAATGACTAAGGGCAAAACTCAAGACCTGTCTGTCTTAACAAAACATCCAAGGGTGCCCAACACAGGAACACGCCAAAGCACTAAGAAGGAGTTGTTACACTACAAAGTAATAACCTTGAACGTCATGTTGACCAGGTTCTGCATCATAGACAAGATTCAGGTTCAGCCTAGTCTCATATGCCCTGAAAGGAGTGCCTCATGTGCCCAGAAAAAGAGTCGACTCAGTCTCGTAACGTCAGCAACAGGCATCTATTCCCAGCAACAGATGCTTTTTTCTCAGGAACTTCCCTGTGTAAAAGATTAGTATAATTTGTACAGTTTGCTGTATCCCAGCCTCCGATGTCCAAGTTCATCCTCATTTGGGCTGTCCAGGTAAGTCATTTACAGTCTCAAATGCCCAGTGCTGCCTGGTGTGGCCAAATTAATTCTGTAATTCATTAGAAGTCTGTTTTAAATCTTTTAATCCCAATTGACCATAGCTCCACCGGTCTCAGTTTTTTAAAATCTCAATTTGATTGTTTGATTGGAGTGCTTTTAATTTCCCAAATTATTCTGTGTCAAATGACTATACAAAAGGCCCCAGTTTACTTTTGGGACACCAGAAGTACAGCAGAGGGCATGATGAGAATGCAACAATAGGTAAATAATGTTATTGGGAGCAAGTGAGGAGGCATGGTTTCCTTAATTTAATAAATAAACATGTCATCATCAGTTGGGACGCACAGAACGCAGGCTTTCAGTATTACATGAAGCCACGTTCCATGCTCCATGATTTTCCTCTTCTCAGCAGCAGGATGCTTTTACATTTTTAGGAATAATATAGCGGTAGTTTGTGCATGGAGTAGTAATGTGGACCATAGTATCATTTAACAGTCAATGGTTTAAAACGAATAGTAGGAAAAATGTAAATAATACATGTGTACATACCACATTGGATTCAAATCATGAGGTAATTGAAATAACACAGAACAATAACATCATGTTAGTGCATGCCTCCATGATTCCTGGAAATCCAAAATAAATAGATAAATAAATAAAGAAAATATCGCTCATTGACGCATATGAGTTATCTGGCTGGAAAGCCTTTTAACATATCTGAAATAAATGAGGCGGGACGTAGGGATGCCTGTAATGTGCTGAATCTATTAAGCAGTCGGTATTAGAGACAACATTGCAAAATGTTACCTGGAAAGAAGTGTTCGTCATTTAAAAGGTAGAAATCTTTCACCCAAAGGAAATATATATATATATGTTTCCTTTGGGAAACATGATTCAAATCATGAGGTAATTGATTATATATATATTTCTGAGGCTTGTGGAATCTGCTTAGATCACATGCTGTGCATAGGCCGACATCTAGTGGAAGCTGCGGAGTATTACAGTTTGTTTTTCGAAAGTCGAAAATGGGCGTCGACACAGGCGTGCCCGTAATACTATCCCTAGTGTGACGTCCACTGTACCCAAGATCCCTCACGCGTGTAGGATCCTCAGATTGTTTTTTTCCGCCATACTGGTCGGAAGCATCTTGCGGAGTTCCCTGGCCTTAGCCATACTTTTGCTGTTATTATAATTATAATTCTTATTCATTCCCTTCCCCACCCCAACGTCGACCCTCAACCTCGACGACGGCTGGAGAAGTCATCGACCGTCGACTGCTGCACGACGGATCTGGGCCTCGGAAGGCCGCTGGCCTCGGCCCGGGCCTAGTAGGCCGCTGGCCTCGGCCCTTACAAGTAGGGAGAGTGGGGGGTGGTACATACTCTTCACTCTTGATATATAGTTACATTTTATATATTCCTACACTTAGCAGCCCGCTGCCTTAAGGTGCGTATGGAGGGTACCCCTTTTCAATTCTGCCCCAAGTGCAATCGCAAATACCCTTGGGTCGACAGGCACGCCACGTGCAATCTCTGCTTGCCGAGGGATCACTAAACACACTAAAACCAACCGGACCTCGACGACGTCGACTTCCCGGAAAGAGGCACAAAAAGAACGGTCCGACTCGGTGTCCTCTGGGCGCTCTCGATCGAGATCGCCTCACGACGCAAGGCAATCATCCACTCTTGCCAAGAGTGCCTCGCTACACACATTAACGGAAGTTCGATCGTCGGGAGACGAAGACGACTTCCACCCCCAGGCCGCGCTCCAAGATACCGAGACCGCGGTTAACACCAGTGAGGCCCCACGCCCGAAGCACACAGATACCTCTCCAGACCCTCGGCGCCAGGCGTCGAAAGTCTCTGGGGCCTCCAAGGGACAGGGAAAACATTTTTCCACGCATGGGGAGGGGGGGAAACAGCGGAAAGCACAGCCTTCCACCCCTGTAAAGCCATCCTCTCACCCCAGGCAGACAAGCAAACACAAGTCTACCCTTGAAAAGTCCCATAAATCATCACCTGCTAAAGTAATACCCTGTTCCAGGGAATGGTCCAGTGAAGACATAGACAGGGTTATGTCTAGGATGTCTTCCTTGGCTGATTTTTATGATAAGAACCCAGAACACTTTCTTTCATATAACCCTCAAGGGGCCACACCCTCAGGCTCCTCCCATCCTATCCCGCTAAGTAAAAAGCCCCGGGTCGAAAGACCTGAACCCTTCGAGGTTCAGCCTTACTCCACTCCATATTCTACTCCACTCCCCAGTTACCAGGGACAAGTTTTCCCTGAAGAGGACCAGGGGTTTGACATTATGGAAGAACAAACCGGGACAGATTACTATGCAGAGGATGAGGACCTGGAGGAGGGAGAAGATGAGCAGGAAATTTACAGAGTAGATTCCCCAGTACAAAGCGAAGCCCCAGTTACTGACTCTCCAGTTGATAACCAGCCCCTCCTTAACGAGGTTCTCGCTCGAGCAGCGGAACACTTCCACATCGACACCCACGGTGTACAGGAGGAAAGGGACTTCGCGGAGGAGTTTGTAGGAGAGAGAGGACCGGTCGCTCAGACCATCCCTATCCTCAAATCCATCCAACGAAGAATAGATCCTTCCCTGGTGAATCCGAACCTCACCAGAGCTGTCAACCCCAGAATTGAAAAGATTTTCCGGGCAGCCCAGTCTGACTCTCTGTATATAAGGGGACATCTTAAACCAGATTCCCTAGTGGTTACCAACACTAGAAAAAGGGCTGGCACGCCCTTATCTTCATCAGAAGCTCCTCCCGACAAGGAGAGCAAAAAACTTTACGGGTTTGGCAGGAAGGTAGCCTCAACGTCCGCCTACCAAGCAAGGATTGCGAATTCCACCACCCTGTTGGCTAGTTACAATTGCCATCAATGGGAAGAAGTCGCGGCGCTCATTGCCTCTGCTCCAGAACCGTTAAAGGGCCAGCTGGCTCGGATCTCGGCAGAGGGGAGAGCCGTGTCTGGTTGCATTTTAAAAGCAACTTTCGACGCCGCTGACAACGCAGGGAGATTGATAGCAGAAGGTACTGTTATCAAGAGACATGCGTGGTTACGGCAGTCGGGATTCAAGACAGAAACCCAGGCTTCTTTAATAGACAAGCCAGTGGAACCCGACCTATTGTTTGGGAAAGCGGTCGAAGACGCACTTAAAAATGCCAAAGATGAATATGAGACTCTCAAATCCCTTGGCCAGCTTACCAACAAACCCCCTAACCAGAGGGGGAACAGTAATTTTCGTCGCCCACGCGGCCAAAATTCACAAAGAGGCAACTATGCCCAGGGACAGGGTACACAATGGAATAACAACCAGCAGTCTACCCAGAGTTACGGCAGGGGTAACAAGAGAGGTCGTGGAAGAGGCAGAGGCAGCCCCAACAAGGGAGGTGGCACGCCTCCACCAAAACAGTGACGCTCAGTTCAGGGTCCCTTGCCACGCAACCCCAGTAGGGGGACGCATTTCCACCTTCACCCAGGCTTGGGAAGGGATCACCTCAGACAGATGGGTGCTGTCAACAGTATCCGCAGGATATTGTATAGAACTACTGCAGCGTCCCCGGAACCATCCTCCACGACAAAGAGTGCACTCCCTAGAGCATCAAAGGATCCTTCTCGAGGAGATCGCCATTCTGCTAGAAAAGGACGCGATAGAACTCGTCCCAGGACACCAGGTAAACAAGGGTATCTATTCAACTTACTTCCTTGTGCCAAAGAAAGATTTGACAATGCGCCCAGTATTGGACTTACGGCCTGCCAACAAGTATGTCAAGCCCCAAAAATTCCGTATGACCACGCTACAAGAGGTAATCCCCCTCCTAAAAAAGGGGGATTACATGGCAACCTTGGATATGAAAGATGCTTATTTTCATATTTCCATGCTCCCAGCGCACAGGAAGTACTTGCGCTTCAAGGTGGACAGCCGCCACTACCAATTCAAGGTACTGCCCTTCGGGATAGCTTCAGCACCAAGGGTATTCACCAAGGTACTGGCGGTGGCGGCTGCACACCTACGCAGGGAAGCAATCCCGGTGTACCCTTATCTGGACGACTGGCTCATAACGGGGGAAACCCCAGGAATTTGCAGGTCAAACATTCAGAGGACTATCGACCTCCTCCACGAATTAGGCTTCTCCATCAACGAGAAAAAGTCAAGTCTGGTGCCAAGCACCTCAAAACAGTTTCTAGGAGCTATCCTAGATACTCAGAAAGGATTGACCTTCCCTTCGGAAGAGAGAATTCGGAATATACTTCTGCAAATTCCGCATTATCAGTCAGGTCAACAGATAACAGTACGCAAAGCTATGCGGTTACTGGGCATGATGGCGTCATGCATTTACCTGGTCCCCCACACGCGTCTGCGCATGCGTCCCATGCAGGAATGGTTGGCGAAACAGTGGTCTCAGGCAAGTGGTCATTGGGACGATCTAGTGGTCGTTTCGCCAACACTCGTACAGAGCCTACACTGGTGGACAAGAGAGAATCTCGCAAAGGGGAAACCCTTTTACGATCCCGAAGTACAAGCCGTGGTGACTACAGATGCATGCCTGACTGGGTGGGGAGCTCACCATCTCCACCACACAGCTCAGGGTCTCTGGTCTCACTCAGTAGCCAAGAACCACATCAATCTGCTAGAGCTTCTGGCAGTATTCCGAGCGCTAAAGGCGTTCGAGCCCCATCTACTGAACTTGTCGGTGCAGGTCAGGACGGACAGCACGACAGCCATGTTCTATCTGAACAAGCAAGGGGGGACTCGTTCGCCAAATCTGTCCAAGCTTGCCCAGAAAATATGGATATGGGCACTCAGACGGAACATCTTCCTGTCATCGCAACATGTTCCAGGGGAGCTCAATTCCCTAGCGGATACTCTAAGCAGAGACTCCCTCCCAGAAGAGCACGAATGGGTCCTTCACAGAGACGTAGTAGAAGATCTCTTCTCTCAGTGGGGTTTCCCCACTATAGACCTATTCGCCACAAGCGAAAACAAACAATGCCCAGGATTTGCATCCAGGTTCCCCCAGCCAGACTCCCAAGGGAATGCCCTGTGGATGAACTGGTCAGGGATGTTTGCGTACGCTTTTCCACCAACTCCTCTCATCAGGAAGGTGGTGTACAAAATGAACAAGGAATCGATGACGCTCATCCTAGTTGCTCCCATGTGGGCGAGACAACCATGGTTTCCACACCTACGCAGGATGGCGGTGTGCGAACCCATCAGACTCCCAGCCTGGTACAACCTACTGTCCCAGCAACAGGGTCAAACAGTGCATCAGAAACCCAACTCTATGAACCTAGCAGCATGGCTCCTGAAGTCATAGAGTTTGGACATCTCAAATTACCACAGAGGTGTATGGACATTCTAAAGGAGTCCAGGAAACCAAATACAAGGCACTGTTACTTTGATAAGTGGAAAAGATTCGTTATCTGGTGCCAGAATAAACAAATCAACCCGGTTGATTGCACTCCTTCCAACGTTGTAACATACATGCTCCACCTGCTGGATGCAGGGTTGGTTTTTAACTCGCTGAAAGTACACCTGGCAGCCCTCTCGGCTTACACCACATCCCATAACAAGGTCTCGTGGTGGAAAGTACCAGTGGTTAAAGCCTTCATGGAAGGAGTAAAGAGACTTCACCCTCCTATTTCGAACCCACCGCCAGGATGGGACCTCAACGTGGTGCTAGCTAAGCTCATGGGACCCCCATTCGAACCCATGCATAAAAGTAGTCTCAAACACCTGACTTATAAAACGGCCTTCTTAGTAGCCATTACCTCCATAAGAAGGGTCAGTGAAATTCAGGCTCTGTCAGTGCAGGATCCTTTCTTTACTATCCACAAGGACAAACTGGTTTTACGCACACACCCTAGGTTCTCACCTAAATTCATATCCAAGTTCCATGTAAACCAGTCCATCGAGCTTCCGGCTTTCTTCCAAAACCCGCAAAGCTCGGCTGAGGTGAAACTACACACCCTAGATGTGCGTAGGGCGGTCCTATACTATGTAAATAAAACCAGACCGCTAAGGAAAACAGATCAACTGTTTGTCTCCGTAGCTACAGGCAGAGAGGGGGATCGCGTCTCTAAGGGCGCTATCTCGAAGTGGATTATCAACTGTATACAGCTGTGTTACTCTCTTTCTGAAAAGACTCTGCCTTTTACGCCAAGGGCCCACTCTACTAGAGGCATTGGTGCCACTCTGGCTTTCATTGCAAATGTTCCCCTCGACACCATTTGCAAAGCGGCTACTTGGAGCTCTATTCACACTTTTACTCAGCATTACTGCATTGACACTCATTCCAAGACAGATACACAAGTGGGACAAGCGGTTCTAAGACACCTGTTTGCTCATGACCCTTCTCACATCCCACCTCCTTCTTCTGGTACTGCTCGCTAATCTATGCACAGCATGTGATCTAAGCAGATTCCACAAGCCTCAGAAGGGATACATTACTCACCGTAATCGTATTTCTGATGCTTGTATCTGCTTAGATTCACATGCGACCCACCCTTCCTCCCCTCCGAGAGAAGGCGCATGATTGCTTGTAGTCTTACCTTTCTGTCTATCTGCTTGGATTATCTGTACTCACGCTACTCCTCATGCTTCCTCATGTCAGAAAAAATACAATCTGAGGATCCTACACGCGTGAGGGATCTTGGGTACAGTGGACGTCACACTAGGGATAGTATTACAGGCACGCCTGTGTCGACGCCCATTTTCGACTTTCAAAAAACAAACTGTAATACTCCGCAGCTTCCACTAGATGTCGGCCTATGCACAGCATGTGAATCTAAGCAGATACAAGCATCAGAAATACGATTACGGTGAGTAATGTATCCCATATATATATATATATATATATATATATACATATATATATATATATATATATATATATATATATATATATATATATATATATATATAATCAATTACCTCATGATTTGAATCCACTGTGATATGTACACATTTATTATTTTCATTTGTATTACTATTCGTTGTAAACCATTGACTGTTAACACTTATTAGTATATTATTTAGTGTCCAAGCCCTGAAGACGGACTTGCTCCAAAATGCATTGCCATACAAAATTGTGACTCCTGACATCTGGATGCATTTAGCCTTTTCATGCTATTAAATAACTGAAAAACCTTTCTAATCTCATGTTTTGAAACCTCAAGTACATCTGATAAGTGAATATAAAAAAATAAGAGCAGAGCGTGAGCATTCATTGAACTAGAATCCCCTCTAGTTCTTTTTTCTGTGATTTACGCAACCTTGTGCCAAGGCTCTAAAGTATGCTCCGCTTATCTGATTTATATTCGTAACAACCATACACCTGACGTCAGTGGTGTCCACCCTAATCTTCCCTGACCATTGCATCATTCACACACAATACAATGCACCACGAGTATGTCTAAAGTGCATGGGATAATATGAACTTGAACTACTTTCAGGTAGAATGCTTCTTTTAAATTGAGATTGTCCTAATTTGCATGAAGATGGCCCTTGTTCAAAGGTACAGGTGACTAATACAATTTCTGAAAACGGTGCTTGAGGTGGTCCCCGTGGCATAGAAGTGTTGGACCAAACATTTCCTGCAGATGTGTTGTTGTAAATATAGGCCTTCTTCACCACAACGATTAGGAGAACCTTTGATCTGAGTGGCTGATAGATGGCACAAACTGTGCCCCAGCATTACATGACTATAGAACCCGCGGGGGGGAGGGGGACACAAAGATACCACACTAAGAGTGTATCCTGAAAATAAGCACAGTATATCAGACCCCTATCAGAACTGCTTTGCCCCCACAACTATGTTAGTAGCAAGTCCTGAAGAAAGCAACGCAATAACTCAAGGCTGCTGAAAGCGGTCGACTATAACAGGGATATCCTTAATTGAATCAAGATGTGTTCCTGGAATTGTGCGTATCACAACAATGTTTTAATAACCTTTGATTAATTTATTAGTTTTCTTAAAAGTACTGTAATGTATGTTATGGTTTCTAAATTAATTTTAAATGTATTTATTGGCTTTTTGTATTATGATAAAGCTCGTTTGAGCTATGAACATAATAATAAATATATATAATCTTTTAAGGGCACAGAAGAAGGAAAAATAACGGATTTGGTTTCCTTCCTGGTTCAGGTTTTAAATGCCATCACTTTTTCTTTTCCTGGGTTATGATAGCTCAGGGTGTTTTGATTTGTATGCATGGTGCATAGAAAAGTAGAATGAGCTTTCTTCTATCCACTTTCCTAGGTGGGAAGCACAACACTGTATACTAGGGATGTGCATCTCACTGATGAGGCCCAGTGAGACCTAAATGTTGCTGAAGTTTCTTGGTTTCTCATCCACAGGGGATGTGTCCTGCCAGTTTGGGGCCGTAGTGAACCTTTTTCAGGCACAAATGTGTTCATTTCAATAAGATTGCTCTCCTTCTACACATACACAGATGAAATGTCAACTGTTTTAAAAGTATTGGGTCAAGTATTTTCATTACATGTTTTGTTCTTCATTAATTAAGGATTTAAAATTGTTCAAGAAATTCGATACTAGACCTAATATGAATGGCTGCATCCTAGTAGGAGATGGTAAGAGGAATTTTATTTGACCCTGCAGGTAAAAAATACATATTTTTTTAATATTCCACCCAAACTATTACAATGGAGGATTCAGAGCCAGAAAGTCCTATATAAGTGAATATTATTTTTGGTATTATGAAGAGAACATAACTCTTGTAGAAAAAATGAACGTGGAGAGTGATGATTTTGAAACTAGGTCATCAACCACAATCGTCCTAAGAAAATTACCTTGAAGATGTGATTCTCAGAAAGGAGAACATATACTGTAAAATAATTGGGTAGAAGTCAAATGCAAAAGACAGAAAATACTCAGGGCTCATTACAAGTACAAGTAGCATAGGTTTGGCGGTGAGGTGGAGGTCTTTCCTCCAACAAAAATCTAGAGCGAAATCCGCCACCAGATTGACCACCGGAATACTGCTAAGCTTGTAATGAGGGCCATTGCACAGAAAAACCACGTTTGAGATAGTCCTGTACCCAGACATTGATGTAGACCTGACAGATAAATATTGTGAGGGAGATCAAACCTGGGTGTCTGCAGCATTACAGAGAACCACTAAGGACGGAGTAAAAACACTCCTTCTGAGCTATGTCCTCGCATACAAAGAAAATACTTTCGAAGATGAGTTTAGTTTAATTTATTATTTGTATAGCGCCGCCTGGCCCTGGGGCATCCAGGCACTTGTCATGGTACAAAGTTGCAAAAAAACAGTACAGAATAGGCATTACAGATAGTAAAGACAAAGTTCAACAAAATATACAGGTGGTTACATAGAATTGAGTATATACATTTGTGTGGCTAACGTTAGTATTGAGTTGGCGTTTGGGCTTCTTTGGCAATTAACCATGTTTTGGCTCTGTGTCTAAAGCGGTGAAAGGAAGGTTTGGATCTAAGATCAACTGGAAGTGAGTTCCAGAGTTTCGCGGCGTGCACCGTGAAGCTTGTGCCGCCTGCTTTTTGGAGCTTAAATCTGGGGATATTTAAACATCGTGTTTGGGCTGATCTGGTTGGGCGAGTTGGGATGTGAAGTGTGAAGTTGTCAGAGAGGTATCTGGGTACTTGGTTGGATACGCATTTGTGTGTGAAGGAGAGTGTTTTGTATTGGATTCTCTGTGGGATGGATAGCTAATGAGTGGAGCGTCTAGCGTCAGAGATGTGCTCGCGTTTGGGTATGTTCAGTGCTGATCTTAGTGCATTATTTTGGATAACTTGGAGCTTGTTGATGTTCTTTTGGCTGGTACCCAAGTAGAGAGCATTACAATAGTCTACTTTTGAGAGTACTAGTGCTCTAGCTAGTGTAGTGCAGTTGGAGGTTGAGAGGTAGGGTCTGCTGTGTAAGTGGTGGCGGAAGAGATGGCGTTGATTTGTCTAGTCAGTGTAAGGGAGGAGTCAAGGTAGATCCCCAAAGTTTTGACACTGTTGGAGACAGAAATATTGTTGCCGTCAATGGTGAATGTCTGGTAAAGTTTGTCGAGGTTGTTGAGTCTTGGTTGGGAGCCTAGTAGAAGAAGCTCGGTCTTGTCATTGAGGCAGAGTCCGTGTTTGGCCATCCATTCTTGGATATTGGAATACATGTTGTAAAGTAAATCGTTGTCAGCGGCGTAGTCTCCTGTTAGTGGGATGAGTATTTGAGTGTCATCTGCGTAATTCGTGTAGATGACAACCAGGTGGTCTAATAGGTCGAAGAGGGGTTTCGTGAACACATTGTATAATGTGGGGGAAACACAGGAACCTTGGGGGATGCCGCAAGTGACAGGGGCCAGTTCAGCGGCAGCAGTGGGAGCAAAGACCCTCGTGGATCTATTATTCAGGAAGGACTGAATCCAGGCATTGGCCTTGTCAGAGAACATGGCTGCTGAGGTTAGATGTTTAGAAACAATATCGTGGTTTACTAAGTCAAAAGCGGCCGAAAGGTCGAGGAGGAGAAGAATGGCTAGTTTGCCATTGTCCTTAAGATTGTCCATTTGTGTCTTGAGATTGATAAAAGCTGTCTCTGTCTCTTTGATGACTGGAGCTGGGCAGATTGACATTCGGAGGGTTTAAGAGAATTTATTATATCTTCAACCTCCTTGGTAGTGATGGTGGAGAATTTGAATAGGTTGTTTTGGTCAGTTCGTAAGGTGTAGGTGGTAGAGGTGGGACTGTTGGATAAGGTGAGGCTTTCTTTCTTAGACTCAATTTTGGATTGTAGCATAGCAATTTTGCCAAGGAGTGCTTCTTGGATGTTGGTGCACGAAGAGATGTCTTTGGTGCATGTGTCTGGTATGGGAGATGAGGACTCGAGGTGTCTCAGGATGTTAAAAAGTTCTTAGGTGTTGGATTTGGCTTTATTATTTCTCTCGTTATACATGTTTTTTTGTTTGGATGATTGCTGACTTGTACGTGTTGGAGGCTAATGAATAGAGTGTTTTATTGTTAGTGGAGGGCCACTGTCTCCAGGCTGATTCAGCTTGTCGTTTATTTTTGCGGAGGGTTTTTAGTTCGGGTGTGAACCAGGAGTTGAGGTGCGCACATGGTTTGGATTTCCATAGTTTGAGTGGTGCTACAGTGTTAATGGCCTTGAGAATGGTTGTGTTATAGAGGTCAACTAATTCAGTGGGGTTGGTGATGGTAGGTGTGAAGTCGATGGGTTGGAGTAAAGGGATGAGTTTCTCAACTGTGATGTTTTTGCTGTTTCTTGTGAATGTGGGTGGATCATTGGGAGGGAGTGCCAGTGTTTGTTTATCTTTGTTGATGGTGAAGGTGATGAGGTGGTGGTCAGTCCAGGCACAGGGTGTGTTGGATAGTATGGAGGTGTTGCAGTTAAGGTCTGCTATCCAATCGAGGGTGCGGCTTTTGTTGTGTGTGGGTTGAGAAATGTGGTGGGTGAGTCCTAATTCTGAGATAGTGTTAGCGACTGTGCTTGCTTTGTCGTCTTTCTTATCATTGTAGCCCAGGTTGAAGTCACTTAGAATGAGTATTTGTGAATTGGGTTTGGTGTTGTTGGAGAGCAGGAGAGCTATGTCATCATTAAATGAGGACAAGGGACCCGGCGGTCTGTAGATAAGGTGGATGGTGATAGTACTTGTGCTATTTGTGGATAGTTTGATAGTAAGTAATTCAGCAGATGGAAGAGTTTGGTGTCTTATGTTAAGGGAGCTTCATGGTATGAAGGCTACTCCTCCGCCTTTGGCTGTTTTTCTATCCATGCGGTAGATGATGTAGTCATTTGGGATGGCTAGCGTTAGAGTGGGACCTGATGCTGCGTGGAACCAGGTCTCAGTAATAGCTAGTCTAAGTCATGTAGCGAGATGATGTTGGCTATGTCTAAGGCATGGGCGACTAGTGATCTTGCATTGATTAGTGCGCCTTTGATAGTTTCGATGGTAGGCTGGTGTGATTTTCTGTTGAGTGCGCGTGTGGAGGGGTCATTGGGCTGGGGAGTAGGCTGGGCAGGCGATGCTGTTGTATATGTATTAGGAGTGGCTAGTTTGAGTTTGCTTTTACTTTTGCTTGGGCCAGAGATTGTAAGAAGTGAGGTGGTGTGTGTTCTGGATCTGAGGCGGTCACGTCTCAGTAAGTCTAGGCTAGAATAGGAGTTCCTGGTGGGATTGTTGTTCAGGATGGGAGTGCAAGGGAAAGCGGCACACTTTGCTTTTTGGGTAGTGCAGGTATCTGTAATTGGGTTGGTTAGATTCTGGCAGGGCTGGAATGGGTTGAGGTTAGGTAGGAATGGGTTGGGGCACGGGATGGGATCGTGTCTAGGACATGCTGGCCTGCTGAGACCATTAGGTGGGAGAGGTAGTGTAATCCTGTGCAAGGTAGGTCTAGAGGTACTAGATACAAGGGAAACATGATGAATATAGTCCAGGCTGGCATAGCTTTTTGGGTTAGTCAGAGTGTTCTTGTCCTTCCATGAAGCAAGCGTTTCATAGCATCACACAAACTAGTATGTGAGTTCTGGGAAGGTCATGAGTACTCAAATGTAAAGAGAGACTTCAATTTTTACTTATACCCTACAGAGGAGATAAGAAGATTTCCTCCTTCATTCTTTGTGACCTGTATTAATTCTACTCTATACAAACATATGAACAAGCCCTGCCTTGGCTGCCAGCCACTCTGAATTAGCACACCCTTCTGACGATTTAGATCAACACAGAAAAATAGTGATTAGAATGCAATCCGCCATGGCCAAAGACTACCTTTGGAAGGGCCAAACCAAGCCCTTATCAGGCAAACATGCATCGCAGAAATCTTGAGGATCCCCTTTAGCTCCTATGAATACTACATTATGGACGCAAGCTCTAAAGGTGATGCTCACGTAACTCGAGCTCTTTTCTGTAACTTGTTCAGTTGAGGCCTTCTTTTACATTGTGCTCCCACCTCTCAAGAGAATAATATCACATCTTAATATTAACAGTTCATGCCAGATTGCTTCTATGTTAGGTTTATCAATCTCATAAAGAAGGGTTGAGCCGCTCCTGCTGGGATTTAAATTTGTAAATTGCAGGTTGGCTCCATATCAGAAGGGAGCTGTCCACCAGAACGTGCAGATTCTTCTGCTTTCTCACCCATTTCAAACTATTTGACTATCTGAAGGAACTAGTGTGTAAAAGGAACACGCATTGGCAAAGCCATACATATTGCCTTGTATAAATGGAACCCCTCCAGACACATAGGCATCTCTCTCAGACCCAACACATCAACAGGGCTGGCTGTCTGTTTGGCATAAGAAGCATATGCCAAGTGCCTGTGGAATGTTACATCCCATATATCTTTGAGCACATCCTAGACTCGTTTTATTTAGTGCTGCAAGCTAACCCACCACCTAAATAAAGTGTGTGCTAAAGTGCCACCATTTAAGCAAAGCAAATCCTGGCACCAATGCACGATCACCGCTTGTGAACCAGAACTATGTAGCATCACTAGCTAATTAATGGTGATGCTGAAGCATCACATTAATCAAAATAAATGTTGGTGCCAGCTGTGAGCCAAAACTAATTGTATTGCTAAAGGGCCACTCATGAGCCAAACGTAATGGTGAGCTAAAGCACCACCATTGAGCCAAAACTATGACTGTGTCCGACATTATATCATTTTTCAAATGACTACTTACCCCGCATAATCTTATGGTCAGCTCTGTAGATTTTTACTGTTGCCTCATCTGAGCCGCTGTATTTATTTAGAAATAAAAAAGGTGCACCCGTCATATACGAACATTACTCTTGGGGTACAAGCTAAGAACTACAACAGCACACACACCACTCCTGTGTAGAAGTAGCCTTTTGAAACGGTTAGCCATATTGTGTTCACTCTTATACCCCAAGCTGTTTGCAGTCATTTGGTAATTGGAAGGAGTCTGAGCTTCCAGGGAATCTATGTTTCTGCTATGAATGTATGTTTTCTATTTCAGCAGCTAGCTCATGGTTCCAACTAACAATGTTCTCTTGTAAACCTCATAGCTGGTTGGTAACCCAGGAGCCTATTGTAATCCTTTGCAAATGCATGTGCTAGTAGTTAGTACATTCAATCTAACTAATATTGCATTTCTTTAAAATATTTGCAGATTTGCAATCTAGTAATTTCGATGATTTGGGGATCATTGAGGGTGGAGGGGAGAAGCTGGGGTAACTGTTGTAACCGTGCTAGGTATTTGGCACAGTAGGAAAAGACCTCTAAAATGACTACTCGCTTTTCATTTCCTTTTGTCATGGAGCCCTGTGACCATTTCCTTTTTTTTTGGTTCTGTCCTAGGTATGTGGGTGTCCCTTGTACTGGAAGGCCCCCATGTTCAACGCTGCAGGAGGAGAACGGACGGGATTCGTCTCTGTACATTCTTTTATAGCAATGTGGAGGAAGTGAGTAATAACGAGCACACCTGTTCAGGGATATTTTATTTATTTATTTTATTGTGCTTTGGATTGTTAAAATCTTATACACAATATTATTACAGCTTTTAAAACACATAGAAAAGAAAGCTAAAATACTATAAGCTATGTTACAATACAATGCAATTAAAATCATATATATCAGTTCATAATCATAAGTCAGCCTCACAAGAAAATAAAAATAATCATTTAACAATTATTTTCCATATGTAATAAGCGGCACCAATGTAAACCAGGGGGTGTGCCGCACAAATTGCTGCCCAAAATGGATCCGAGACAATCATATCTAGGTTGCTAACCAATTGATTGTAACCCTTATAATAAAAGCCATTTGAATAAGGGCACATGGTGAGCAAATGTCTTGCTGTTTCAACCTCATGTTCACAGTAGGGACATGTCCTATTTTCATATGAATATTCAGTGATATTTTACTCCTTTCAGCTTATTTCGCCCCTTTTTATTGAACGTTTTGGAAGAAGAATAAAGGATCTACAACTACTGCTAAAACATTTACAACAGTTATCTACATATTTTGTTTTTATTTTTGGCTTTTTACATGGCTGCGCAGACCCCCTACCATTTTCCATTTTATGCAGCTAAATGTATGCAACGCCACCTGCCCACAGTTCATATAATGGTGTCATTGTGTTTTTGTTTAGTAACTGAAATGTGTTAACAAAGATGATGCATTTATAGAAATTGTGGTCCCCTAAGTCTATAATCCCCGGACTGTAGTTGCACTTTTATAAGTGCCTGCATTATTGGATATTATCCAGTGGTCCCACTCTGATGATATCACAGGTGGGGCTTCTGCTGATGTGGTTTTTGACTGCTGAAACGAATCTACTTTGTTGCCCTGTTTTGCAAAATCAAATAGATAAATAGATTGTTGAAGACATAGAAATAGTCAATAATTAAACAACAAGCCCCGAGCGGGGGGAGGGGAATTACTGCTTCAGATAATGCCATGGGCCCCATAGTTAGAGGCCCGAGCAAAGCGAGTGCCTTAACGCACTGGGGAATTACCAGAAGCAGTAATGCCCCCCTGCAAGGTCCTCATTGCTATTAGTACTCAGGCCCATAAGACTGGGGTACTAGGAGCAACTGAAAAAAGAAAACAAAACAAAAATGGTCGCTATGGAACGGAAAAGGAAGTCCGTTCTTCCTTTCCATGGCGGCCATTGAAAATTGTTCTAAAAAAAAAAGTAAACTAATAAAATGGCCGCTATGGAACGGGAGAAGGGACTACACATAGTCCCATCTCCCTTTCCATGGCGGCCATTCACCTAAGGATGCAGCAGTGAAACAGTGACTTGCCGGCGAAGTAAGGACCTTTCAAGGACCAATGGGCTTGCTTATAAAAACCTCATTGACCCTCGCTGGGTACTAATATCTAAGAGTACACTGACATAAATGAAAATGTGTGTACTATTTTATCTAATAAAAAGAAAGTTCACTATCGTTGCTATGTACAAACAAGTAGAAGCTCATCAACAGAATATAAATGCATCAAACAAGTTACATTTTTAAGAAACATCTTAGAGCGCGGTCATATTGTATAAGTGGAAACATGGCTATCCCACTTGAAACCAATAAAATAAAACTAAATATAAAATGAAATATATTACCTTTCATTCAGCACCAGTACTGTCTAAGTGAAGTATATATTAATGCAAACCAGCCCAAATCTTAAATCACCTACCCCTCCTGTCTGCTGTCATAAAGAGATGTCCTTTTTCTTGAAGCCATTCACCTGCTTAGGAGTCTATAGAGCCACGGATGGAAGATCTGGATCAGGGCGATTCCTCTTAGTTAACTATCTGGTAATGGCCCTTGTTGTGAAAAAAGTGCTTTGTTGGATGCACTGGTTTGCTTAGAAAGGTCTTGTGTCTGTTCGATAGCACAACCAGCAGTCTCTTTCTCTGCATGGTAATCCTTCTTGAAGAACCTATGTGGTTTCCAAGTTTTTTCTATGCCTTGCTGTATGTCAACTTTGCAGTTGTCTCAAATTCCACTTGCCACCCAATCTCTTGGGTTGCCCACAGTCACCTTCCTAGAGGTTGTGGCATTGCATATCCTTATGGCTGCAAAAGAATGCAACCAGGAAACATGCCTTCTGCTGCATTCCCTGGGAGGTAGTCCATTTACCCGGCCACAGTCTAGAAAGGCTGAAAGAGTGAAGTGAACAGTCAAGTCTCTGATATGTGGCCCAAAATGCCAGCAACTGTCTAAAAGTAATGAAAGAGTTGAATTGTAGTCTGTGACTCATGGTCCAAGAACCAATCATTGCTTTTGGAAGACTAAGAAATAGTGCCAAGGAGACAATCTGTGATCACAAAATCTCCTGGATCTCTCAGAAACGTAACAAAGGAGAGACCAGAATAGAAGTCAACTGTCGGCTCACAGAGGTGTCCACCATCTCTTCTAGTCCAATTACCTTTGCAGTGTTTAGGCAAAGAAATACAAAAATCGGTCCACTAAAGTAATAAAACAGAAACATGTTGTAATAAATTATTTCTTCATTCTTTTCCACTTACAGATCTCTACTAGAGGAAAGTTCCATAATCCATCATACCTTTATAGAACAGACCATAGGGCATGTTAGACCACCTTACCATCCACCATCCTGAATTATGGTGCGGTTATGGTACTTATTAAAGGTGATGGAAGGAGCAGAACTATGAAGAATGGGCCTGGAGATGAACATCCCTGAAATACAAGTTCATGCTTCCTTCCATCCTAGCTACCAATCCTGCTTCCTCACTTCTCTCACCAAAACTCCCTCAGTCAATGGAATCCGGTAAGGATGACATCGCATATTGAACTGTGTGCTTTATGAATGAGGATGGTGACTGTGAAGTCACCATTGGACCCTAATGATCCTTTTGTCATCGCCGGGCTACTTTTAAAAACATAGAGATAATTGTTCTTTCCTTAGGCCAATTGGTTATACTTTGATGGAAGGCAGGAGTAATATGGAGTATGTAGAACTACAGACAAGTGTTGTTTATTGCTATTGCTTTATGTGGCTCGGTACACACCCAAATCTCTTTTTTCAGCATGTTGCCCACTATCCATCTGCCAGCCAATGTACACGCAAAATAACTGTTTATGATTAATGCATGAGCTGTTTCTTTCTGTCTTTCATAGGCTACTGCAAAGCTGCCATGACGATGCTTCCAGATTTATTCATCTTCTAGCTAAACCAGGCTGCAACTACCTAGAACAAGAGGACTTCATCCCTCTTCTTCAGGTGTGTTAACTCCCCAGCGTGCTAGCTATTCAAGAAAGAGCCCCTATCATTACTCATAATAATGATTTAAATGTTCATTTTTTAAAATATATAAGGTGCTTGGGGGCAACAAAATAGAAATCACCAAAACAGCAGCAGAAAATGTATTTGGTGTGATTTGAAGAGCCATAAAGGATTGGAATGCACCTAAAATATAAACTGTGCATTTCACTCACTGAAACTCCCTTCCCCCTCCCTCCCCAACTTCCCCCAGTAACATGTTCTCATTCTTGGTGTTTTAAGTGAACGGATTTGGCTTTCGTGAAGAGGTATCAGGTTCAAATCCTTGGTGAGTGATGTCTAGATTTGAGCAAAATCAGTATTTACAGTTTGTATTTTACTGTTAGCTGAGGTTTCATATATTGGACGAGGGGTTTGCAACCATTGGCTCACCAGATGTTTTGGGCTACAACACCCATCACCCATAGCGAGCGTAGTCAATGGTGAGAGATTATAAAAGTTATAGTCCAAAATATCTGGAGGTCCACAGTTTGTAGACCACTGACCCTATCCTATCCTCTTCCTGCAGGGTGGGTGTGTCAAAACCGGGGGTATTTTGTTTGGATTTCAGTAAAATTGAACTATTCGCTTGAAAGTTCTTTGCTACCCTCAATCAATGCAGATGGATATCCTTTCCTCTAGAAATGATACCTTCGGTGTAAGAAGATGCTGTATCAAGCAACGCATGCTTTAACTTAAATTATGGCAGTACAGGTAAAAACTGCAGTAATGCGGCTGTAATTCTGTTTCTGTCGCATTACCTCACAGCCATACTATGAGTTTGGTGATTAAGTGGAGGATTTACTTCCAGCAAAAAGCCGGAGGGGAATCCACAAGTGCCAAGGATAGGCAGAATTACCACAGAGGAAATACTGCCGGCGATAATTCCACAAAAATCCCTATGGACTCCAATATTTGGGATTTACACCGCCCCATCGCCACATGTAATACTGTGGTAAATCCACTGGACCAAGTGGCAGTAAAGATAATCAAGTTTGGCGGTAATTTGACAGATTTGCCACTGAATAACTGCAAAACTCATAATGATGCAGAGTGCCTCATTACACATTCGGTGGTGCTGAAAAAAACTGGTGCTAATTTCATTACTGCCACTTTTTTGAGTGTTAACCGAATAACTGCTATATTTCCTGTAGCATGGGCAACCCACAGGGCCACGTAGCAGTAACAGTAAGTGAGTTTGGTGATAATTCTGATTTTACTACCAAGCTCGTAATGTGAGTATGGGCTTGCAGGTAAATGAAAAAGGAGGTGGTATCAGAATTACTCCCTCTTTCTTCAGTTCTCCTGATTATAAGTCAGCATATGTAAGAAGGTTTTATCACCAAAGCATAGTGCAATTACCTCTGGTGGTATTTCCTCCAAAGTTAATTCCTCCATTCCGCAGTGAAAACTTATGCGACAGTAGAATGGCGACTAACTACATATCACAATCAGGCAGAGATTCGCCAGTTACCATTGGTTTTAACTGTAATTCTGTTTGGAGGAATTTTCAATACCTCAAAAATTATGATGAGGCCCCAAGACCAGTCACCCTTTATTTGTGTCAAAGACTGTGTTGGAACCTGATCTCAGTGTGTGGGCCTCATTTTGAGTTTGACAGTAATTCTGTTGGATTTACCACAGCATTAGGAGTGTTAATCCCCATTTTCTGAGTCTGCAGCACACTATGGGGATTTCTTCATATTTACTGTGAGTGGTAATTCCAACCTGGTAAATCAGATGATTCCTGGAGCTGAAGTGGAGGATTTGCCCCAGCTGTATGCTGGAGGCAAATACTCCACTTCACCTCCAATCCGTGCTGCAGTGAATTTGGCAGTATTTCTGGTACTGCCAATAAAAGAGGTAGTAATGGAATTACTGCTGAATCTTTACTGTACTGCCAAAATCAGAACGAGGACCATTGTGCCAGATGACATTTGGCTCTAGTCTACAACTACCTGCATAGCGGACTTGTGAAAACTTTTATTCGTGTAGAAATATTCCGAGCAAGGTCGAATGACCTCTGTGAACAGTCTAAGCAATACATCACCTGGAAGTCTGGCTTTCTCTGAGCCCCGTCCTTACACATCAATGTTTTAATGAGGGGTCTGATAAAATGAGCCCGTCAATGCACACATGCTCCAAATCTCCTTGACATTTCTGCTGTCTTGAGTATGTGCAAGATATCGAAGTGCAATGGCCTTGCCTTTGCAAACTCTCCCTCCCTTTCTTTTCTGACAGTTTGAGAGTGCTTTTACCTAGCGTGGTGTAACCTAGCACAGTCACAAAAGTGCAACCATGCCATGGACATGGGATTAGCTATGCATCACATGGCACAAAGAGCTTCCCCACAGGTGCAGGCTGGCGACTTAGAGGTGGTGACTCTCTGTGCCAAAATGCACAGAATGCACATCAACAGAAAATATTTGCAGAAAGCCATTTTTCATAAAGCCATGTATTTTGCTACTGAAAGGCTCATAATGAGCCCTGTAACAGCCCTGACCCCGAGATTGGACCCCGTTTTGCTCATTTGCAATTTTATGCATACAATTACATAATTAGTACTCCATTAATGAAAAACATGTTGGGATGATTCCAATTGCCTATTCCGTTGCTTCTAACAAATGAGGAAATGTTGATACAATAATTCAGAAGCAACAATTGGTAAACAAGCATGTCAAATGACACACATAAATTGATTCCTGGTTATTTAATCTTTGAAACCTCGAATTTAAGATTTCTCACTTTATAGTCTTCAATTAGTCTTTAAAAGATGTTCTCAATTATGATCCAACGTCCAGTTGAACCTTTGTAGGCATACCAGCATTGCGTCAATGTTTCCAGAAGTCTGTCTGATCCCTATCTTTCTGTCAGACCCCATAATAGTGAATGCTGCTGCCGCTACACCCGGGAAGGCTCTTGTTTGAAAATGTTTTTGATTCTATTTCAGGATGTAGTGGATGCTCATCCAGGATTAACTTTCCTCAAAGATGCACCAGAATTCCATTCACGGTATATTACAACGGTATGTCATTTATGCAAATACTATCTTTCAGTACAGACGTTTGTATGTGAATGTACCCATGAACCTCCTGAACATCTGGAAAATGTGCCTGCACCTCTTCTACCCCAAAACCCTGATTTCCTACTCCTCAGCAGGGTAGACAACTCGCCCAGTCTTCTGCATTGACTTCCCTTATTTTCCATTGGCCCACTCAACAAATTGCCTAACTTTGCTACCTACAATCAACCTTCCTCAATCCCATCCCACATCTGCCTGCCGGCCGTCCTTGGTTTGGCTTTCTATGCAATAGCTTTCCCTTAAATTCCTTTTCGTCTTCAAAGCCATTCCTGGACGTTTCTCTCTCCAATCCCTTACCTGGTGAACTCTTACTCGCATTACTCCCCATCCTGCCTTCTGAATTCTCAAGCACTGCTCTAGCTCAATCTCTCCAGTCTCCACTGAGCATGGGCTGCCTCCCGCTTCCACTTATTCACCCTCAATCCACGTAGAACACCCTACCCACTCATATAAAGAACGTAGTACAACTTCTCAACACTACTCTCGAAAAGCACCACCCATCCAAGGAGTGGGCACTGAGGATGCACAGTGGCATCATCCCATCCCAATCCACAAACTTGCCATGAACGGCACATCATTGTGAATAATGCACAGTGTTTTTCTGTGATGTCTGTCCCCTGTCCAAGTTCCCACTTTGTCTTCCACCCTCCACTGCCTAGATTATAATAAGGTTTTTGTAGATTTTCTATATTGCCTTATGACTTTGGGGATTACGTTTCCCATAACTGAGGATTTAATTGATTCTTTAAGCACTTGCCATTCTGCATCAAGCAGTATGCATCAGCTGGTGCATTCCTCTTTGCCCACGCTGGGCTGTGTTTTTCTTCATTAAAGGAACATGATTTTGATGTCTAGTGGTGTGATGCTGGAAATGCATTGGAGGGACAGGGCCTCCCTGTCCTTGTCTGGTAGTCCTTTTTCATTTGTGTTCTGTATTGTTTTCTGCCCATGAGTCCATGGAGGCAGTGCAGCTCTTCCTGTTTTTGGTTTGGTGTACAGACCCATGGGATACCCTTATGGCACCTGTGGGTGGGGGTACAACCCTGTACCCCTAGTGTATGCTTTTGGGCACCTGTGGGTGGCCCGCTGAGCAGAGTATGGGCTGGTGGCAGCTCCATGCTGAATTTGACAGGGGCTCTGAGTATCCTCCATTTTGGGATACCCAGGCCTTGCCATTGGAATCAGTTGATTCCTGATGGAAAACAAGATGGCCCCTGTGGCCTCTTGTTTTCTATTGCCTGTTACCTTGTTTTCCCAAAGTCCTGGGAAGCCCTGACTCTGTCCCTTCCCCTTGACTGGCTTTCGGGT
This sequence comes from Ambystoma mexicanum, assembly GCF_040938575.1. NCBI lineage: Eukaryota > Metazoa > Chordata > Amphibia > Caudata > Ambystomatidae > Ambystoma > Ambystoma mexicanum. Next base: position 452,220,465 of record NC_090932.1, read on the forward strand.
GGAGGTTCCATATATGGTGTTGTTGTGAAGTCCAGACTGGCTGTAGACTTCGCAGTCACTGTATGTTGTGGGTACACCCTGTGGGTGGGACCTGGGTGAATGGAGTGTGTGACCAATATGCACTTCTTGTTGTGGCTGTCTGGTTTCTGGTATGAGAGACAAAGACTGAGACAGCCCTGCCCGAAACTGGCCTGAATGCAGTGTCTAGTGTTGAACGGCTGGGTACATGTCCCAATCCACATTCCTTGTTGTGAGTGTCTGAGAGGGAGGAGGATGGCCTGAATGCCTGATTGGCTGACTGACTGCATGAATACCCTTCTGTATGATTGGCTGCTGAGTGTGACCCAGCAGTGTTGATGAGAGACGATGAATATCTGGGGACCTCTCACCACTGGAAACTGTTCAGAAGCTGTGTCTACACTTGAAGAGTAACTGGAACTGCTGATCCTCGACGCCCAGCTGGAAGAAGAAGACTTGCTGTTGCATTTGCTTCGACCTGATCTGAAAGCTGCCGAATTCGTCGAAGACTGATCCGAATGAGGACCTGGTAAGGCGCCCTCTTCCCGGGCTCTGAGGGACCATCGAGCACCGCTAACCTTTTGCCGAAGCTCCCTGGAAGTCAGACCCTCGAAAGGCTGCTGACCGGAGACGGGACCGCTGAGGAGAACGAAGTGAAGCACCAGGACTTCGCCGCTGTCGAAGTCCATTGCCGTCGACCAGGATTTGCAGGTTTGTGTAACTGTTGGAGGCCCGTCGAAGTTGTGTTGTCCAGACGCGGGGACCGCTTGACGCCATGCCGCCGACGACCGGAGCCGCCCGTTCCTTTGCCTAAGAACATTTGAATCAAAGGACTCCTTTGTCTGCACCATCGACTGCTTTGTCCTGCCGGAGAATGTCAAGGCCGCCGACACGCCGAGGAGAATCCGCCAGTGGGTTTCCTGCCACCTGAAGGCCACAAAGACTTCGACGACTCGACACCCTTGCTGGGCCACAGTTCTTCAGAAACTCTTTGCGGTCCTGAACAATCAATCGCCGAGGTGCCCCGCACACCTCATCCTCGCAGGACGTCGCCAACGAGCTCCGCCTGGATCGACATCGTGGTCTCGGCACCCTCGAACTTCTCATCGACGCCGTTGACACCAAGTTCACCTTCTTCGAAGCCTCTCGACGATCCGTGGCTCCCGCTTTAAAGGGAGTCACTCAAGAAGGATCCGTTGACGCTTCTTCGAAAAACTCTACTCCACCAGGTACATTTGGGGGGGTAAAAACATTATAGGAGAGAACAAGACTATTGAGCAATATATGGACTGGTCTTGTGCTATATATCTTTATTTTACAGTTGCCCAGGTGGAGGGATCTCCACACAGAACTGTGTCTAGGTAGCTGGGCCAGTATTCTGCCAATTGTGTCAACCATCTTGCTTTCCTCCTATTTCAATTAATGGTTTCCTTGTTATTGATCTGTGTGACATTCTAACAGTATAGTTGATGCACTTTAATGAGATCTGTTAATATTGGTGGTACCACTTTAGAATTGTGTATATTTACCATTGTTGATTTCTGAGTACAAAGTGTGTTATTGTGATAGTGTACATATCTTTGGTTATTAATTATATAAAGACTGTGTTTTCAGTAATACAGTGTGTGGACATTCCTTTGTGGGGGTTCGGGGACTACACTGTACTTAAGAACCAGCCTGCATCACCTCCTGAGAAGCTAGGCCTTGATTGCTCGACTACGTTACCAATAATAGAGAATCTTGGCTGGGGTCCTCTGTGCCTCTCCTCTACCATATAGAGAGCAGAAGTACAGACACCCCCCTCCAGTCTTTACAAGAGGCTTCACTCATTAACCATATTCGATCATGAATCTGCTCTCACTTGTGGTGTCTTGGGTGTGACTGAGAGTGTTGCGTTTGTCACATATGGCTTCTTCAAAGAGCCATGCTTTCAACATGATTTATGGACTTTTCTCGTTTTCCTGGATTTCACTTCCATTTGCACCTAGGTGTTTCTATGCAGTTCCCGCTCTACAGGCCAGGATGTGCATAGGGTCAGGTGTGTAGCCCCTGGCCCAAATTGGGCCTGTCTAGGCAGGACGACATGCTTGTCCCCTGAGGGAAATCTAGAAATAATATGCAGACACCAAGGTGTAGGAAAACAATACCTATGTATTGTATGCATTTGTGGTTTATTGAGTAACTAAAACACTTAACTGGACTGAACCATCCATGGAATCGGAAAGAAAACAACAAAGGCCAGTGCTCCCCTGCCCAAGAATGGGCTGGGCAGTGAAGAGGAGATTATAAAGGAGGACCATTGGAGGAAAACAAAGTGTTGGAGAGGGAAGAAAAGGAGCAGAACATTGCAGCGTTGTGGGCGGGGTGATGGCCTCGAGCACCCCCCCGCCCACCCATGGCCTAAAGACATAATCAAATCATGCCACATTAGTGGAGGTGGCCCGTCATCATCCGTGGGCCCAGACTGCATGCCTGGAGCAGCCCATGCACCTACTGGGCCTTGATGACTGTTAGACTGCCTGGGGGGCAAACTGCAAGGACCCATCAATTAATGTCCCAGAATGCGTGTGCCATGTGGTGCGAGGGTAAGAAAGAAGAGACGTCCAGGCAGCATGCATGAAGTGGCTTGAACCGGGTGGGCTGGCTATGCACCCTGTCGGTCTGCCCTGTCTCCAGACGGGGCGAGCATTGACAAAAAAGTCCTCCCGGGCTACGTATGCCAGGTGTGTCCTGGTCGGTGAAGCGGTGAGGTTGTAAGTCCACTCTGCAACGTCGGCAGAGCAGTGCAGAAGGATGAAGTACTCGGCCGCTCCATCAGCAGCCCGGGTGAAGTGAAATCCCAAGCTGCATGTGTTCTGACAGCCTGGGTGAAGCGAAGGGGCTGCAGCATGCCGTCAGATGCCCCGGTGAGAGTGCGCCCTGCCGTTGCATTGTGCCTGTGCATTGACGACAGGTGCAGGGCCGTAGGACAGTGGAGTTGCTGCAGTGAGTCACAGTATTGTCCCCTTAGCAACAGGGATGCCGCCTGAAGAATGAGTAGTGCCAGGAGGCGGTAGTGAAAACTGGTGCCCCACAGGGCAGGGAGCTACCCAAGAAGATATGAGAGGGACGTAGGGGATGCGTGGTGAGAGGAGGCCCCCACATGGTGGACGGTCTTCCTGAAAAGACAATTGTGGAGGCACGGGCCACGCAGGGAGATCGGGTGGCCCGCACGGTGGGTAGGGCCAACCAGAAGAACAGCTGGAGTGGTCGTCTAGGGGTAACATCTCCATATTTCATCATCAGGCAGACCCCCCAAACAACCAAAGACAGCACCCAAGACATGTGGTACTGAGAAGGGGTGACTGACTGCAGCACCAGTACCATAATATGTATTTATATTTTGTTGTATATTTAAATGTATATTTTTAGTTATGTATAATAAGTTATTAATTATTGCGCATGTTAATAGTTAAGTAGGGGAATTAGAATTGGGTAGAGTTTACGTAGGGGGATGTTTATACAGTTATGTAGGTCCGGTGTTAAGAGGGGAAAAAAGGGGTTGAGGTTTACCCTGGCATGACGCAGGTAAGGGAAGTGGTGGCCAGCCTGCGGCCGCCTAAGGTGTGGGACCCTGGGGCCATCTACTGCCTCCCTCCCCCTCTACAATGGGGGGTGCCATGTGAAGGTAAGGGGTCTGTTCCATCAGGTCCACCCTATGGCTCTTCTTGTGGCCCCTCTAAGGGATGGAGGGCTGACAGAGTAGCTCCTCAGAAAGCACTCACCTCAGAGGAACAGAGAAGAGAGCTATCATTAGGCGGAAAATGCTTAAGGAATGTTGATTAAGAAATGTTGTTTTATGTTTTTATAACTTAAAAGGGGTCTACTTTGGGTTTCCTAAATACTCCACCTTCGTGATAAGGTAAGGAGTCGGGGTTAAGCCCATCACCTGTTTAACAGCTATTTTATTTGCAGGTTGCGGGGCACCCCTTTCTTTCCAGCTGGACTGGCGGGTGGGGATGGTTGGTTGGTTCTGTGGAGACTTTCCCTGGCATGGGATGTGGAGGTGTACACCCTTGTTCCTGACCAGTGCCAGAAAACGGGATACATGTGTGTGTGGCTTTGGTCCCTTTTGACTCTCGATTGGATTGTAGCATTCCCACCCTGCCAGTTGGATGAGAAGGGAATTGTTCCCATCTTGGCAGTTGCGTGAGTATTTTGTTTACAACCAAGGATACCCTCCTGTCGTAAAATGTGGGGATCTCTTGAATTTGGTCAGTGATGTGGTGAATATTCCCATCCACGCGAAAAATGCTTCCAATGTTTTCCTCTCTGCTGCGGATGCAATTCGACATATTTGAAGCTCGAACTGCATTCCTCATTACCTAGAAATCATCAACATCCGCCCCTTTTTTGCATTGAAGTCACGTGCTATTTTAAGCCTGCACTCTGCATGTGATGAATTGCTGTTGGTGCTTAGGTCTTCTACTATTAGCAGGAGAAGAGATCTCATGTCGGCTTCTTTCTGACAACGGCATTATCACTCTCTATGATTTTGTCTGCAATCAGCACTTCTGTGGTAAGGAACATGGGGAAGGGAGGTGATGATACAACTTCCATTTTAAGTATTTGCTCCACTCAACAGCTTAATTGCAGCTCTTCAGATCCCCAGCCATGCTTACTCTCTGTGGCATCAGTGAATTTCCTTGTGTATCCTTTAATTTCCATTGCATGCTATTGCGTGACTCTTGCAGGAAAATTAAATCGAATCCCTGCAGAAACTCACTTAAATCTTGATCGGGGGCATGCCCCTCCCCCCCGCCCTGTCGGCGATGTTTAATTGGATGATGTTTAGATCTTTGATTGTCCAATCCAATTAGCATTATAGTTACAGTACAGGCGTGGGGCCTTGTTCCTGCTGATATTGTGTTTTTTGATGTTCTAAATGTTTATGATGATTGATAGGAGGATCTGTGTGAGATTTGTAATGTTCTTGTTTAATGTTCCACTTATGCCCTAACGCTGCTTTGCCAGAGGGCTGTGTAGGTTGAGTCTGAACTGGGGGATGGCGCATTCTTGTCGCTGGGTCTTCAATAGAAATGTACAGCCTTCCGTTGGTTTGGATTTTTCCTGTCTTCTAGCCCATATTCCTATCTGCCACTGTTATTGGCACTGCTGGGCTCCCAGCCATGCAAAGAGAAAATGCCAATATGATCTCTCACTAAGCTTTGCTTTTGAATTTTCTTGTGCAATCATAAGGGAGGTTGCCTTAACTGTCTCTGTGCTTGCCAATTCTTTCAACCCTTTGAGTATATTCTTATATCCTGTTCTGGGCTGAGCAGGGGGTTGTCTTGTTGATATGGAGCAGGTGGGAGCTGTTCCTAACCATAATCGGGATAACCTCGGTTCAGTGGCTTCTTCTTTCTCGACTTTTATTCGCACCCGGGAATGGCCTTTAGCCTATCATGTGGCTGGAACATGGGTGGAATCTGGCAGTGACTTCCCATGTTCTCTCAGCCACCTGAGCACCATTTTATTTCCTTGGCCCCCTCCCTGGCCATTTACCCCGTACCCTCACCTCAGCCTCCATGGCATTCTGCATCCCACACCCCCTTACCCGACTTACCTGCTGATATCACAGCCTCTTCTTTGCTGCTGCTCTGCTCCCACTCTGTCCTCGCTCCATAAACATAGAAAAGGGACTACATCTGTTTTCTGTGTCTTTTGGTGGTGGGCAGCTTTGTTTTCTTTGGGTTGGTGGAGATCAGGCACACGTCCCACACACGGATCCAATCTTACAAAATAAAAATACTTCCAAACTATTTGCACCCGAGAAGTGTAAATAGTGATCACCCCCTGCGTAGGTTGTGTGCAGGGCTGATAACAGCCCAAGCCCTCGCTGAGAAACTCGCTTCACTTGAGGTTACTTTAGGTGTAACAATGGTTTACTCACATGTTTTAGTGCTCATGTAAACAAACACCCCTGCTTCCTTTCTGTGTCTTCTATTTCTTTCTGTATAGAATTGTCAATTTCCATGTCCATGTATTGTTTTATCCAAACAATGTGTTACTCTTTCTAACCTGTCTGCTTATTTCCCCAAGCTCTCTCTCATTGTAATAACGCCAAATGCATTTTGTGTCATCGCCATCATGGATGATTGCTTTTGTTGAAGGATGTTTTGTTTTCCCTTGATCATTAGGACCTCTTCAACATTTTATATGATTTCCACATGACTCGTACCAGTAATTTGTCTTTTGAAGAGGTTAAGGACTTGTTATTCATGTCAGCACGCTGTGTCCATGTGGCCCTTGCAGATTTGTGGCATCTGGTGTATTACTTGGTGCGACTTTGCTGACATTGATTAGGTCGTTTGTGTTTCTTTGGCCTTGCAGTCTGTACTATTTGATGTTTGTTACAACTGCTCTGCATTTTATGCACATTTTCAGTCTTTCTTCATTTTCCTGGCTGCAGTAATTGCTGTCTGACTTCTAGGATTCCTTTTTGACCTTGGTCCACATATTTGTGGCAGGTGCCCACAGTTTTTCTCCTGTCTGTGGATAGGAACAGGGTTAGGGGACTGTATTTCCAGGGGTTTACAGTTATGTCCCAGTTGTTCAGTCATTTGCTGTTCAATGCATGTACAGACCATGTTGGGGCAAGGCCAGGGTCTAGTCCTTTTGAGGCTTTCCATTAATTTTCTCTCTCTCTTCCAGAGAGGTTCTGATTGGAGTGAGCTAGAGTCAGTTCCTCTTGTATGTGCCTTTCTTCAGGGTCTATTGCTGACATTATTTCTCTGTAGATTTTGAGGTTTGGATTTAATTTAATTACATTTTTTGAATTTATATAGCGCTTTCGCCAATTCGCTGAACATAAACAATGTTACAATAAAATTCAGACTTAGGGTTACAGTGTCAGTTTAAGTAACCACCAGCAGATGGGCTTTGAGAGAGCAGTGAAAAGAATACAGAGATAATGAAGAACAAACTGAAAGGGTACAGTATTGCAAAATGTATGAGAAAGTAGGGAGAAAGATCGAAATTGAGAGACAGCACAAAGAGGTTTGTGGGCGGATGAGAGAAAAAGGGATTGAGGACATAGAGAGCAGGCAGGAGTATTGAATGAAACCAAGGAGGACAGAAAGGAAGGAGCCAGCCTGTGCATACATTTAAGTACACTCCACAAAAAAGTGCAATACAGACAAAATTCAAAGCACAACCAAGCAATACAATGTAAAACATTAGAAATAGAACCTGGACGGGGGAGACAGAAGAGAGTGTGAATAAAAGAGTTGTACATTGAGAACATGGGAGCAAGACAATAGGCAGGAAGAATGATGAGAAGGGCTGAGCAGTAAGTCTAGAAAGAACCAGAGAAGTGATAAGGAGTTTAATAGCGTGAAATGTCACTAGCGTGAAATGGCACATTGTATGGATAGTGATAAGCTGAAAACAGCTCCGAGCAGTGCTGGAGATGTGAGAAGAAAAGGAAAGATTACAGTTAAAGATGACTACCAAATTATGAGCAGAAGTAGACCAAGCGATACATGAAGGAGGAAACGAGATGAAAGAGGGAGGGTGAGAAGAAGGAATGGAGGGGGAGCGGAAGAAAATAATATCCGTTTTAGATGGATTGAGGTGAAGGAACCGTGAGTGCATCCAGGTTTGAACAACTTGCAGACAATCAGAGATGTTAATTCAATATTATCAGAAAAAGTAGAGAAAGACAGGAAAATCTGGGTGTCATCTGCATGGAAGTGGTGTGAAAGACCAAAGGGTTTCCACAAGCAGGGCAGTGCATAGAGAGCAAAGAAGGGGGCCAAGGGCTGAGCTATGGAGGACACAATGATGGAGAGGAAAGGTCACCAGCCCAAGAGAGGGGAAGAGCGATCGGAGGGATAGGAGTGAAACCAGTTTAGGATAGCACCAAAATGAAAAAAAGAGACAGAAGAAAGAAGGAGAGAATGATCCATAGTGTCAAAGGCAGCATAGAGATCCAATAGAATAAGAATAGAAGAATGTTTAGAGTGGCAGGCAGAGAGGAGAGAATCAGTGACAGCTAGTAAAGCAAATTCAGTGGAGTGCGACAACTGTTCCAGTATGTTGAACCTCCAGCAGTGTACAGTCTGCTCTCTCTGTTTCTTGCCTGGTGGTGTGGCTTGCTGACAAAACCTTCACTTTCTCCGCGTAGCGGCGTGGAGTGCGACGAGTGTTCCCGGTGGGAACAGGGGGCAGAGACGAAAGGTACTGCAGTGGTCATGATGGATCCCGCTTCAGCAGCTCTACTGCATAATGGACAGCAAACAAAGATTCAGGTGAGCAGGAGGGGAGCTCTAACGGTGAAACAAAATAAACACTGTCCCCCACGCTCCAATTGGGCTCCTTGCAAAATGATGCCTCTATACATCAACTAAAAGACACTAAAACATGGGTCAATGACTCAAGGGCTGGTCTGGAATTTACAGGCCTAGCAAACGTTCTGAAAGGTAAAACAGCCTTCCCAAGACAGGAAATAATACGCATGAGCCCAGAGTGAGCACCTGGTCATTTCCCTGCTTCAAATGTCCAGTTGTTGCAACTAGACATAGGAGGGGCAGAAATGGAGCCCTCGGACAGGGGGAAACTTCTTGATCTAACGGATCTGAAATTCTAAAAGTTGTGTCCTGCACTGGTTCATTGGATGCTGTTCCTAGGGGCGGAGTGTCGAAGGATCAGCCTGTACTAAAGATTTTCGACAAACTTAGAGGCGCTCCTAGTAGAGCGACGGATGGCCTACAGCCAACATTATGTGGCGAAGTTGGAACGGCTGTCATGACGAATGGAGGTCTGGACTCCAAGCTGAATGGGGGTCCAGTGAATAAGATCCCCATTCTTATCTCCCCCGGCAAATGACGGAGATGGAAGACAGATCCCCTTCCACGGCTATGCCGCTAGTCCTCCAAAGTGGGTTGGCAGCAAATGGGGTGGCAACTCGATCTTTTGATGTAAACACACAAAACTTTAATATTGCATCTGGGGTGTCTCTCCTTGCCGTGAGGCTGTCGAGAGACACTGCAGACATTAAAAGAACACTGGAGCCTACGCCTAATTCAATGAAAATGGCTTTGAAAGAACTATAGCCAAATGGCCTGGATCATCGCTGTTCATGAATGGGTTGCAAACCTCAATGCCTTCAATCGCTCACGCTATGCTTTTGACACCATCAGCGCATGATTATGACATCACAAAAGTGGCCTCTTGTTCTCCACCGTTAAGATTGACCTTGCGGCTAGTAACGCTTTTAACTCTTCCTGTGGCTCAACCGAATGACTCTTTCTCATCTGGCTCTTCTTTGGACGACTCAGCCTTTTCTCCAAAAATCACCAGAGGCCCGGCTCCTGTTTTAAACTCAACAGCGTCTAAATCTCAGTGTAGTGTGATGTCTGCGCTAACAATTTCATTAGCTCCTTTTTTGAAGCTGTATGAATCGATGAATGATAACTTTAAAGATCAGTCCACTCTTTTGGCTATGATTCAATCTAAATTGATATTCATCTAAGCATTTGTTTCTTCTGTTTCTTCACTAAAATCTTCAGTGGACCATGAAGCAGAATGTGCTAAACGGCTACAGCAGAATCTCCAAGTTTCACTTGATGCTGAAAGGGCGTGAAAAAGCACCTCCTTGGATCCCTATTGCAGATACTTCAGGTGAAATCTTCATTCCAAAGCCAGAAAGCCAGGATCTCTTCGCTATTGCCCCAGGAAACTACATCTAACATGGCAGAAGCAAAAACTAGAAACCTGATGATGATCAGACACAAGGAGGGCAGGTGACGATAAACAAGGGCACAAAAAGTCCTGATCCAACATCCATACAATTAGCTGTTGGAAATCTTGGCTCCTCTGTAAAGGAGACAGATAGTGTCACTACTCCTAAAGTGGGAGTTAGACAATCTACATCAGTGAAGAGCTTGACGGATAGCTTTATCTATCACAAAATCTAACGGAAGCTCAACCACAAAGTGTCAGTTATTCCAAAATGGAAGAAGAGCAAGCCTCCCGATGACATTATGAAACCTAATATCCCGAAGCGTAAGGCAAAAAATATGTTGCCAGAGAAAAAAAGGAAATCAAATAGTTTGAGGGTGTCCTTGAGAAATGTGATAATTACTGGATCGCCACAGAAAAGGCCTTTAAATGGTCAAACACTTATGATGCCTGATCTAATTTGCATACAGGAAGTTCGAGAGGAGGGTGTTACATTGAGCTGCCCTCCAGTTCTATCTGCCAGTTGTTTTTCTGTTGAAGAAGAGGATGATGACAATACTTCTAATTTCACCATGCATGATGACAACCTACAGGAAGATATAAGGGAGGAGGGTTCTCTCCTGTTAGCAATGCAAACTTATGTGTGGTCTGTCCCTATTATTAGACCAAGGGATTCCTTGAAAGAGGATGACCATATGTGGAAGCCTTCAAATTGTTCTAATATTGACAATGTCAAGTCAGTGAATGTCGGGAATGGTAACTTCCCCTTACTGACCTTGGAAGAGAGACAGCGAGCGATCATTTCAAAACGGAGACCGCTTCAGAATCACCAAATGCCAAAAGACGCAGATGAAGGACCTCAATCAACCAATGTGACGTGGATCTCTATTAAGAACAATCAGATTCCATTTCTAAGGTTTGAGAAGTGTGTTGAAAATATTAATCTCACGAAGAAGCGTAGTGAGCCATATGAGAGTCTCACATTGAGTTTGGAACGCAATCCTGTCCGCTAACGATGGTTTGATTCTAAACCGGTCTAATGTAATGGGATTATTCCAACATATTCCTTTCCTGCATTTCTTATATTCAGAGGACATTAAAATAGTTGAATTTGTAGAGGAATCTAAAATGGACCAAGTGATTTTGCATCTATCATCTAACGGGGTGAGATCTTCCTTCCTCGAAATGGCACTTTTAATTTTGCCATTGGGATTTGAGTTGAGTGATACAGCAGCAAAACGAAGTCTGGCAAAGATACCCCACTCCAATGGACACGTAACAAAGAAATAATTTCAGGGTTCTAAAGTGCGGCCTAATGAGACAATCAAACCAGGCTGCCTTTTACCTTCTAGAGAGGGGGCTAACAACGAGAGCCATCCTGGACATTTGGGTTTTGGAACACTCAAGGCTTTTCTTTTTGTTTTTTATATCAAAAACCCCGAAAAGATTTAATGATATTTATAACATCAACATCACATATTACATTTCATATATGTCAGTGATTACCACAGGTAAGTGAACCCAACACATTCCCAACTTTAAACATACATAAACATTTCTCCTCATAGTAACCATTAGTACATCTTTGGAATATCAAATATTTCATCAGTACTCCCCATTATAATTGAGAAGGGACTAGTATTCATATTGGCTTTTCCATTTACCTGGAGATGCAGATATACTATCCAGAATTATGGACATCGTTTGTCTACAGGAAAATTGCCTTCTGAAGGCTCCAATTTACAATGGATATAGCTCTAATATCAATCCAGCTTCTTGTGGCGCTAGAGGACGCCGTCGGCTTGGTTTTTAACTTTAGTAAAAAGTGGAAGGGGTCTTGTTGTAGTAGACACGATATGTCAAAATCCTTTTATTCAAGCTATCTGTGTAAAAACGAAGGATTTTATTTCCCAACAATGGCCTTATTTTAAATATCTATTGGAACCCAATGGGAATTATGACAAGTGTCTTTTTGCATGCAATTATTGATGTCATTGATAACTTCTACAGTAGGTAAAATGTGCATGTTATGTTTATAGGAAGTGATCTCATCTGCCCATGCATAACTAACGAGGGTGATACGATCAAAGCAGTGGACGGGTGTATGGGAAAGAGACAGACCAGAGCCGTAGCCTGGCTTGAGTAAATGAGAGATAGAGAACTGCATATTTTGACCGGCCAATGTGAGGGCGATCGGCCTCCTGGTGTAACATGGACTAACAGGATGCAAGCTTCTATTCTGGATTATGTATTTGTATCAACTTCAATCATTAATTAAATAACATCTTTAATAGTGTCCTTGAAAAAGACAAGGGACCATGCTTTGTTGAGGCTGACATGAAGGAGCTTTTCAAAGAAGGCAGATGAAAAACATTTGCTTAGCATAAAACCTCTAAATGGTGGAAACCGTATATGGCTGAAACCTAAAGACATTGATGCACTATGTGCAAGTTTGAACAAACACGTACAACAAGGAGATGTTATAGATTATGTACCCCTTCTTCTGGAGTTTAACATGAAAGACAAAAAAGAAGAAAATATAAGGTCAAATCACAGCCACACTTTCAATGTGAAAGTTGTCATTGAGAGAGAAAAAACTGCTGCTTAAAGAAATAAGGATTATTGGCTGATTTAAAAATTACCATGCCCGTGTATTAGTGATGAAAACAAAGACGAAATAAAAAAATTGGCTGGCTTCTTACAAGGTCATTCTTCGGCAGCAAGATGCAGACGCCATGATGCTTTCTTTGAAGGGAAATGACTCAAGATCTACTTGGCAAATGATAAATATATCAGTACGTTTGGGCCGCCTCTTTCAAATGTGGTGACAGAAACTATGTGGATCGACTACTGTGAGAAACATTTTGCAAAGATGAGAACAGTGTACTACCAGCCATTGAAAAAAGCAAAGGGGGGTGGTCTATTTCTTTTTATATGCTAGACTTGGCATTGTTAAAAAAGTGAGCCCATCAAGGGCTCCGGGATGGCCCAACAAACTTGATGATAAAAACAGTGGCTAATGATTGGTTGCCATTCATTTATGCGCTTGCAGCCAAGTGATGAAGCATGGGAGAGTTCGGGACTGGTGGCGCTCAGCCATTATTGTGCCGATATATAAGTGGGGTGACAGAGCAGAGCCAGCTAACAAACGTCCAATAGCTCTCCTTGATGTTCTAGGCAAATTATTTGGATGTCTGCTGCTGGGACTTCTACAGAAATTGATTACAAAGGCAAAAAGATATCCCTGTCAAACAGGGTTCATAAAACAGACAAGAACAGATTTTAATCTCTTCCTACAAGATATTTCGAAAGGCCAAGCCCTCAAAGATGGCGGAAATATCTCCATGGCCTTCATAGATCTAAAAAGGGCCTTTGATAGTGTAGGTAGGCAGTTGCTATGGACAAAGATGGAGGCGTGGGGATGTCCATCTGACTTATTTGAAGCAATCAGATCTCTATATCCATCCACAAACGTTCAAATCAGGCTTAGTGCTCAGGAACTTCTCAACAGATCCATTTAGACGCAGCAGGGTTTGAAAAAGGATTGACCCCTTAGCCCCCATTTTATTTAATGTATGTATATCTGATTTGTGTGAAACATTGGATAGAGTCAAAACGTTTCCACCAAAGATGGGCGAACAAAAGCTTGCTAGGACCATCTTTGCTGATGACCTTGTACTAATAGACCAAACTCCAATCGGTCTGCAAAGGAGTTTGGAGGGTCTATTAGAATTCACGATCAAGAATGGGTTGGAGATTAATCCATTAAAAACTAAAATGTTAGTATTTGGTCCTAGTAAGAACAAAGGAAGACCAGGTTTCAAATGGTATCTAGTAACAGTTCCCCTAGTACAAGTGCCTGTAATGATTTACTTGGGTTCCCATATAAACAACAGCATTGACAATGTCCCTGAATACTGGCCCTAAAAATAAAGCCAAAACGTTAACGTCTCAGGGAATTTTGATCAATAGAATGTTTGGCAAATTTTCAATAGTCCAGTTGCTGAGTTTTTATGAATCAAAGGTTCTCCCTATCTTGACATATGGGGCTACAGGATTTTTATTTACCCCAGCCAAAGTTTGGGCCTCCTTGAAGGGCAGTTTCTGGAGGAAGATATTGGGGTTACCCAATCTGATTGAGGCTTCAGTGATCAGATATGAGTTGGGTTTGATCTTGATGTATGCAAGAACTGTTTAGAAGCCATTTGCTCTATTCCATAAGTGCATGATGTCCCCACCTGCTCCTCCATTTCTAACTTTAAGCACAGAAATGGGCAGGTATGGCCGTGATCTTCTGGGTCAATGTGTAGTCTGTTGCCGGGGGATTCTGGAAACCTTGGATGTAGACCAATAATTGTTGCTGGTCAACCCTGAGAAGGTAAAAAGAAAACTTTGGCAACAAGATTGGATCTGTACCGCAGAAGATAAAATTGATTAGTGTGCTGGATACATGAGTCAGGGTTTTAACCTGGTGTGTGATTTAGTTTTATTTGTGTTGAGCATGTCTTGATAATGGTTTGTAAGAAACTGTACATCTTAATTAAAAAAAACAAATCAGTGGCATGATGGGGGCAAAACGTAGTATAAAAGGGAGAGAGAAGAGAGTTATGATCTACATAGGTACTTGAGAGTAAACAATGCAATTCAGGAGTTTGGAAAGATAGGGAAGAAGAAAAATGGGTTAATAGGTCGAGAGTAGGTTTCTTGAGAATTGGGAGAGTGACTGCTTGTTTGAAGGAGGAAGGAAATGAAGACGTTGGTAGAGAAAGATTGAATAGTGAAGTAAGAAATGCGAACAGAAGAGGGAGAACTTTGTGAATCTGTAAAGAGGGAATGGAATCCAATGAAGATGCATACGGGTGGGCTCTAGTAATGAAGTTAGCCGTGTCAGTGTTGGTAAGAGAACTTAAGGAGGTACAGGAAAGAGTAGGAACGGAGGACGACGGTGCCGCGTGGGCATGAAGTAGATGATTGAAGAGAGGCCCGTAAGAGAGAATCTTATCAGTAAAAAAGTTAACGAAGTCTGAGGGGAGTTAAGAGAAGTGTAAGGAAAGTCCCTTTCAAGTAATAAAAATCAGTCCAAAAGAGCCACAAAAGAATGCACGAGATATGAGAAAAACAAAAATGTATTATAACAGCCTAGGCCGGGAATTATCTAAAAGACATTCAACTGTGAACTGTAAAATAGCCAGTTTTATAGCAAATTACAGAAGAGAAAAGACATATAGATTGTTCACATTTTCCAGTGTGGGATATATTGACCCACTCAGATGTGCTTTACCACATCACTTTGCTGCATTGGTGCAAGAAACAGAAAATGGCTGCGCTAACTTCTGTGCGCGCCAGGATCTCAAAATTGCATTTTTACAACCACCAAAGAAAATGGCTGCATCACCCTACCACACACATTTCAAGCTGGGAGGAACAGAGTACACACCGCAGGAGTGTGCAAGTGTGCTCTGCAACGTTTAACATTGAATTAAGTGAAATAGGCAACATTGCCTTGCTGAAAACCCCAAAATTCCCTTTAAAATGACACCTTTTCCAAGCTTTAAAAATGCTGTTATGAGGCTAAATCCATCCTTGTACGAAACTGCTGCGATTGAAAATGCCTGGCCATGCCCAGGAGAAGTCATTGTGCATTAGCAAAACCATGAATGACAGGCCCAGTCATCTTAGCTTGGAAAGAAATCAACCAGGGGCTTTGTTTTCAGTTTACACAGGAAACGCGTCTATTTGCTTTGCAAAAGTATCTAAAAATCAGCTGTTCAGAGAAAGACTCTAAATAGCTGAGCCATGCCTGTTTAAATGTATCCATGCTGCAGAACAACTCCAGCATTAAAGAGAATAACCATAGATGCATGGCAGTGTGTGAATTTGCTGGAGATGAAAATCGAATTTAGAAGAAAGAAATGTTAGCCGTTTTTAAACACGTGGTAAAATGGGCTTTGCTGACTGAAGAAAAATGGCCTATTTCAAAGTAAATTGTTGAGTGAAGGCCTGCTTAATTAGCAATGTAAAGGGATTATGTGGCTGGTGATGATACGTGCATAGGCTATTTTTATTCCACGGGTTTGTTAAATCAAGACTGAGAAATCAGGAATATAAAGACTTTTAAATCAACCTGGCTGAGTTGGCAAGCTCTAAAAAAAACCTGGTCTTCCCATTGTTCAAGTTCCAGCCCTGTAACTTCCTTTATGAAGTGAGGCACACCATAAACTTCCAGGACACCAAAAGTGCTAATTGCCAGCTTGAAAAACTGTGTATGGGACAGGACAATGGAAGTTCACAAACTCATCAGACATTCGTCTGTGCTCCAGGCTGGGACAATAGCAGTCTTGGGACACTCACCTGTCAAGTGTGAAGGGCAATAAAACCTTCAATTAAGAGAGAGGCCCCCCATCCTGCTTGGAAAAAACTGCCAATTGGTGTTAGCTGGGGAAAAAAATGACAGACAATGGCTAGACAATGACTCCCATTTGTCTTAAGCCTATCTTATAAAGAACTTTAAAAAGACTTATATCTCAGCTGTCAAAATTGGTAAGAATTAGTAATTTTCACAGCGTAAAAGTGGAATTGTGGGCTGTGTTTAAAAACTTGGTAGAATGTCGTGACACGCTCTGGACAAAAATGGTCATATGGTTATAGGTTAAAGGATCGAATGAAAAGGATCGAATGACAAAAGGTTTGAGTCAAAAGGACCGAAAAAAAAGGGTCAATTTTTTTTTTTTTTTCATTTTTTTTTCTTCTTCTTTTTTGGTTTTGGGGGGGGGGGTCCTCCACCCCAAACACCTGTTTTTGGTGTAAAAACCACTTTTTTTACCTATACGGAAGCCAAAAAAAATATACATTTTAAAAAAGGCATTCAACCTTTTTTTTCGGTCCTTTTGACTCAAACCTTTTGTCATTCAATCCTTTTCATTCAATCCTTTGACTCGACATGTGGTGATATATGTTGTCTTACCAGAAAAGCATCCATGTTGCAAATGTCAAATTTTGTACATACATCCCCATGGACAATTCGCATCTGTGTATAAAGTTGGGGAATTGTGGGCCAAATCTTTAATGTGTAAAATTACCAAAATGTATCAGAAAGGCAAAACAAGGTCGCACAGACTGGAAGTTTGGACTAATTTGTGCTGCACAAAATATGTAACCTGTGTATCTGATTTACTAAGAGCTGGCACTGCATAAATATCTGTTTTTGGCAAAATCGGATTTTCAGTAAAGTAAGGAGTTTCTAGATACAGTAAAAAATCACCTCATAAACATGACATCCTTTTCCTGAAATCCAATCAGCGAAGAGCTAGGCAGAGACTTCTACCTTTGCCCAATCCTGTTATTAGAGGCGGGTGTAGTGAATCCTGCCCCTGTCATATACTGTAATGATGTCATCTGGCATTAAAATAAGGACCCCTGACTAGCACTCAGGGCACTGATTCCTGATTTGCTATGCCAGCGTCATTTTCCTGTCTGTTCCTGTCTTCATCTTACATTTATTCATCTAGACTCCAGATCCCAACCACAAGGCCAAACCTTGCTGATCTTGCTTCAGCTACGCCTCAATTCTAAAATAATCCCCATAACCAAGGGAAACGCTGTGGTGTTTTGGGAAGCATCCTGAACTAACCTGGCTTGCCACTCACTGCATGCTGCTGCCATCCTGCTCTTCTGATGCCCTACTTTATCCAGTAACCAGAAGTGCTACACTGTATCCAGTCCATGCACGCTGATTTTGTCCGGCTGTCCTATGTTAGACCAGATCCGTGTGGTGATCCAGAGCGTTACTGTCCAAAATCTAAATTAAAAGTGGACTGTGAGTATCAATAGGAACCATAGAACCATAGCATAACTTGCCTTGCCTTGTCCTATCCCATTCTCTAAACCATCTTATCCTTACCTTAATAACTTGTAACATTGTCAGAATACTTATTGCAACCCTGTCATTGATTGATTTATCTTGCTAAACGCCATTTCTTTAGTCATTTTTATCTTGTCTTGTAAATCCTAAGCTATCAATCCTATTTCGAGTGATTTGACTGGTTCCGCAAGGCCGGGCGCTGGGGAACTAGGGTTGAACTCATGAATCAACCCTGGAGCTTACTGTGTCCCTCTTTGATATTCTAGCCTGAATGCTCTAGTATAGATTAAAACTATTCTTGTCCAAACTGAGTTTCTTTTCTGTTTTCACTACACGATTTTTCTAAAAACGCCTCTTATTCTACATTGCATATCTCCCTCAGTTTAATAGCTAGAGACTTCATTTCACTTCCTGTGTGTACCTAAGATCTATAGCTACACCCCAACCAAATAACCGCACTTCAAATCAGTGAATTTCTCAGATTTTTATCAAAAACCGTCTGGTTAATTTCAGGCGGGAATTAACATTTTTGCAAAGTTTTACACGTGTTATTTTACTATCAATTGTTTTAAACCTTCCATTCATTTTCGAATTGTATGCTTTTGCTCAATCTATTGCTTATGATTGCTTGTAACTTTCCAGTGTTGCTCCCGTAGAGAATTGTACTTATTTAAGGATTTTTGCACACATTCATTGTTTTATTCAGCCAGATCTGCTTTTCTCTCTTGTTTGGGGAGGGAAGGTTGGATTTGAATTTTGTTTCTTATTCCTCATTCCTGATTACCTGCTGGTTCCTTACATCTATTTAGAATTGATTTTTGTGGATTGAGGAATATTGCAGGGGGAAATCTAACTTGAGTGCAATCTTTCCAAAAGCCCTAAAGTGTTTCTATCCTCAGGTGTTTTCTATCTGTGCGGCTAAAGGGTTAATTTAAGTGCATTGCCTACGTTACTATTGTATTATCACATTGGTGATTGCTGCCCCATATTAAAAAGTGTATGATTTCTTTGAATTTTAAATAAATAAATAAATATTGCCTTTACCAATCAGCCTGGTTCCTGGTCCATCGTAGCCCGGGTATTTGAAAAAGGGGTGTTATATGAGTGGTGTATCTCTCAAACAATTGAATCCATATATATAACAAAATAAGCATTTCAGTTGTGCGCTGCATACTAGGCTGAGACCAGGGTGTATTGCCTGATTGAGATACTTAACACCAGGCTTCTGGTTCGCCATTGTCATTTGCACTGTAGGTGCTTCCATATAGTTCCTAACTCTTGGTTCATTCTAACCTCATGATTAAATTAAAATATTAAGACTGTTAGTCAGTTAGCATTTAGAACATCTCCTTTCCCATGCTGCAGATTGGAAAACGCTCTTTAAACTTGTATCATATGCATTTGACATATGATTGGCTGCTCTAAGAGGAGTATGTGTGGAGTGAATGACTGCGCAGATTTCAAGCAATCCCTGTGTGAGATGTGACCGTGTGACAATGAAATTATAACTTGTACATCCTTTCCCATTGACCTAATCAGTTGGCACTGTCTTACCATTCCCACCATTGGGAACTGTTCAGCGCCAGCTCAACTTTACAGCTCGTCGTTGGAAACATTAGCTGCTTCTTCTTTTCTCATGAGTTCATCTGTCCTGTCTCTGACCTTATGCGCTTGGGCTTAGCTGCTTGCAAACCTCATTCTCTTACATTTCCATGGAGATATATATATATATATATATGTATAAATATATATATATATTTCAGAGGCTTATGGAATCTGCTTAGATCACATGCTGTGCATAGGCCGACATCTAGTGGAAGCTGCGGAGTATTACAGTTTGTTTTTCAAAACTCGGAAAGGGGTGTTGAACTAGGGCGTGCCAATAATGCTATCCCTAGTGTGACATCCACTGTACCCATGATCCCTCTCGTGTGTAGGACCACGTTTTTTTCGCCATACTTGTCAGAAGCATAGTTGCGGAGTTCCCTGCTTTTAGCCATTTATCATGAATTTAACAAAAATCCCCGTTTCTCACATCCCACGTCGAGAACCGAAGATCGACGCGGGACTCTGAGAACGAACAGCTGTTGAGACTGCACGACGGCCTTTGGGCCTCGGAAGGCCTTTGGCCTCTTCCCAGGCCCTGGAAGGCCTCTGGCCTCTTCCCGGGCCCCGGAAGGCCTCTGGCCTCGGCCCTGCAAGTAGGGAGAGTGGGGGGTGGAGCATACTCACACTCGTTTAATTTCCTACATACACTCGCCCGCTGCCAGATATTAACATATGGAGAGTAGTCCATTTAAATTCTGCCCCAAGTGCAAACGTAAGTTCCCTTGGGTAGATAAGCATAACACCTGTAATCTGTGTCTTCCTAGGGACCACCCCGAGGCAAATTGCAGAGCTTGTAAGCTCTTCAAAGCAAAGACACATAAGGACCGCTCCACCAAAAGTTGGGCCCACTACGCCAGGCAGCTCAAGGCCATGGACGCTGTGGGTTCCTTCAGTGATGGCAGCAACGCCTCCGTATCGGATGGCGAGGGCACAGGGGTGTCGTTAGGCACCCAAGCGCAAGCCCCTGACCTCGGAGGACTGTCTGGCGGGGCAGTTATGGGGACAACACCCGGCAGCAAGGGCACTACCCATACACCTTCATCTAAGCACACTAACCCCACCCAAGATTCGACACATGTGTCGAGTGATCGGCAGAAAAAGGCACAGAGAGAGCGGTCTGCAGAATCGTTGTGTCCTCTGGGCGTTCCAGGTCACGGTCACCCCATGACACACAGCAACCGTCTACGATTGCTAAGAGTGCCACATTACCTAAAGTCACAGAGGTATGGTTGTCAGAAGACAAATCCGACCTCTACCCCAAGCAGCACGCTCAAAGTCGACTCCGGCAGTTCGATCGACGTCTGCCTCCGAGATTCAACGTCCCTCCTCTAAGACTACAAAATCTCGCAAGCACAGCTCCGAATCTCGACGCCAGGCATCGAAAGATTCAGGGAAAGCCAAAGAGTCAGGAAAACACGCCTCTACACATGGAAAAGGGGAGAAACAACAGAAAAAAGCCTCTGAATACCAGGTTCAGAAGGAGAAACACCCCAAATCTTTAGAGAAGTCCAAGGCCCCTGACCCTGTCACTAGGCCTAAAGTTGTCCCTCCCACTCCCCAGGATATAGGAATAGAAGAGGAACCTCAGCAGGAAAGGGTTATTCCCAGTTCCAAAGAATGGAGCTTGGAAGACATCGATAGAGTAATAAGGAGAATGTCTTTTATGGTACATTTTTACGAAAAAGACGCTAATTACTTCCAGAGCTATCAGAATACCCCTGCTACCTCTGCCCCTTCGGGATCCAGAGACCCTCAACCTCCTACTAAAAGACTCTGTATTGAGACTCCAGTTCAGGGGCTGGTTTCAGACCCATTCACTATTGAACCTTACCAGCAGTATGGTGAGGAACCAGAAATACAAAAACTGGACGACCAGGCAGAGGTCGACTATTATGGAGACGATGAGGACCAGGATGAGGAGGAGGAAGACGAGGCAGAGGCCTATAGTCTTGACTCCCCTATTCCCAAGGACCCACCAGTGAATGACTCACCTGTGGATAATCAGCCCTTGCTTAACGAGGTTTTAGCTAATGCTGCAGCCCATTTCCATATAGACACTCAGGGGGCCCAAGAAGAGAGGGACTTTGCAGAGCAAATTCTGGGGGATAAAAAATCCATTGCCCAAGCCATCCTGATTCTGAAGTCTATTCAACGCAGAATCGACCCTTCTCTGCTCACCCCTAATCTTACCCGGACAGTTAACCCACAAATAGAGAAATTATTCAGGGCCGCCCCCTCTGACCCACTTTACATAAGGGGTCAGCTCAAACCCGACTCATTAGTGGTTACAACCACCAGGAAGATGGCGGGAACACCTCTAGTATCTTCTGAAGCTCCCCCAGACAAGTAGAGCAAAAAATATATGGGCTAGGAAGGAAAGTGGCTTCCACTTCCGCTTACCAAGCAAGGATTGCTAATACCACCACTCTGCTGGCAAGTTACAATTGTCACCAATGGGAACAGGTAGCTGCCCTCATTGCCTCCACACCTGAACCTCTAAAGAGCCAGTTGGCCCAGATTGCGTCAGAAGGAAGATCGGTGTCCGGATGCATTCTCAAGGCTAACTTCGATGCAGCAGACAATGCAGGCCGGCTTATTGCAGAGAGCACAGTAATCAAGAGACACGCTTGGCTGAGGCAGTCAGGGTTTAAACCCGAGACCCAAGCCACCCTCATTGACATGCCGGTGGAACCAAATGTCCTGTTTGGAAAGGCGGTGGAGGAGGCACTCAAAGCAGCCAAGGACGAATATGACATCTTAAAGTCCCTTGGCCAACTAACTAATAAACCCACAAACCAACGAGGGAATAATAATTTTCATCACTCTCGCGGCCAAAATTCCCAGAGGGGGTCCAATTATTTTCAGGGCCAAAGAAACTTGTGGGGCGGCAACCAACAGGCTACCCAGAGTTTCGCCAGAGGTCAAAAGAGGGGCTGTGGTAGGGGGAGAGGCAGACCAGGTAGAGGCGCTACGCCTCCCAACAAACAGTGAAATTCCACTCCAGGTCCCTTCCCAGGCATCCCCAGTAGGGGGGCGCCTTTCCATCTTCACACACGCATGGGAAGGGATCACTTTGGACAGATGGGTGCTGTCCACAGTGTCCGCGGGATACTGTATCGAACTGTTGGAACGCCCCCGCGACTAACCGCCAAGACGAAAAATACACTTCTTGGAGCACCGAAAAATCCTCCTCGAGGAGCTCGTCATTCTTCTTGCAAAGGACGCGATAGAACTCGTCCCGGGCAACCAGGTAAACAAGGGTATTTATTCCAACTTACTTCCTTCTGCCAAAAAAAAGATCTAACTATGCGCCCAGTATTAGACTTACGCCCTGCAAACAAGTATCTCAAGCCTCAGAAATTTCGCATTACTACACTCCAAGAGGTAATCCCCCTACTAAAAAGAGGAGATTACTTGGCAACATTGGACATGAAAGATGCCCATTTTCATATTTCCATGTTCCCAGCGCAGAGAGGGTTCTTGCGCTTCAAGGTAGACTGCCAGCACTACCAGTTCAAGGTGCTGCCCTTCGGGATAGCCTTGGCTCCATGGGTTTTTACCAAGGTACTGATGGTGGTGGCCGCACACCATGCAGGGAGGCAATCCCAGTGTACCCTTACCTGGACGACTGGCTCACCACAGGGGAAACCCCCCTAATTTGCATATCCAACATTCAAAGAACAGTCGACCTCCTCTTTTAATTGGGCTTCTCAATAAATGAGAAAAAATCAAGCCTGGTGCCAAGCACCTCCAAACAGTTTCTAGAAGCTGTCCTAGACACCAAAGAGGGGTTGGCCTTTCCATCAGAGGAAAGAATTTGGAATATGTTACTGCAAATTCCTCAATATCAGTCCGGTCGCCAGATAAGAGTGCGCAAAGCGATGTGTTTACTAGGCATGATGGCATCATGCATTTACCTGGTTCCACACGCGCGCCTGCGCATGCGTCCCATGCAGGAATGGTTGGCGAAACAGTGGTCTCAGGCAAGTGGTCAGTGGGACGATCTACTGGTCGTTTCTCCAACACTAGTACAGGGTCTTCGCTGGTGGACAAGAGGGAATCTTTCAAAGGGGAAACCCTTTTATGATCCAGAAATACAGGCCGTAGTCACAACAGACGCGTCCCTGTCAGGGTGGGGAGCACACCTCCTTCACCACACAGCTCAAGGTCTCTGGTCTCACACAGTGGCTCAGAATCACATCAACCTGCTAGAATTTCTGGCAGTTTTCAGAGCGCTTTGGGCGTTCGAACCCCACCTAATCAACCTGTCAGTGCAGATCCTAACAGACAGCACGTCGGCATTGTTTTACTTAAACAAACAGGGGGGCACTCGTTCGCCAAATCTGTCCATGCTTGCACAGAAAATTTGGATATGGGCACTCAGATGGAACATTTACCTGTCGTCTCAATATGTTCCAGGGGATCTCAATTCACTAGCGGACGCTTTGAGCAGAGATCCCCTCCTAGAAGAACACGAATGGTGTCTACACGAAGAAGTCGTAGGAGACCTCTTCTCTCAGTGGGGTTTCCCCACTATAGACCTATTTGCCACAAGCGAAAACAGGCAATGCCCAGGATTCGCATCCAGGTTCCCCCAGCCAGGCTCCAGGGGGAACGCTCTATAGATGAACTGGTCAGGGATGTTTGCCTACGCTTTTCCACCAACTCCTCTAATGACGAAGGTGGTCAACAAGATACACAGGGAATTGATGACGCTCATCCTAGTTGCTCCTATGTGGGCGAGACAACCGTGGGTCCCCCACCTGCGCAAACTGGCGGTGTGCAAACCCATCAGACTCCCGTGCTGGTACACCTACTCTCCCAGCACGGAGGACAAACAGTGCATCCTCAACTCGATGAACTTGGCAGCATGGCTCCTGAAGTCAGAGAGTTTGGCCATCTCAATTTACCACAGAGATGTATGGATATCTTAAAAGAATCAAGAAAACCTAACACAAGGCACTATTACTTTGATAAGTGGAAAAGATTAGTTATTTGGTGCCAGAAAAAACAAATCAACACAGTTGATTGCACTCCTTCCAATATTGTCACCTACATGCTCCACTTACTGGACTCAGGGTTGGTATTTAATTCACTTAAGGTAGACCTGGCGGCGCTGTCACCACCTCCCATAGCAAGGTGTTGTGGTGGAAGGTACCAGTTGTCAAAGCCTTTATGGAAGGGGTGAAGAGACTCCACCCTCCAATTTCAGGGTGGGATCTTAATGTGGTGCTTGCTAAACTCATGCCCCCCTTTGAACCCATGCATAAAGCTAGTCTCAAACACCTGGCTTATAAGACTGCCTTCTTAGTAGCCATTACATCCATAAGAAGGATCAGTGAAATTCAGGCTCTGTCAGTACAGGATCCTTTCTTTACTATACATAAGGATAAACTGGTTTTATGAACTCACCCTAGGTTCTCACCTAAGTTTATTTCCAAATTCCATGTTAACGAGGCCATTGAGCTACCAGCCTTTTTCCAAGAACCCAAAAGCTCTGCTGAGGTGAAACTACACACTTTAGATGTGAGAAGAGCGGTCCTCTACTACGTAGACAAGACCAGACTGCTAAGAAAAACAGATCAACTGTTTGTCTCCGTAGCTACAGGCAGAGAAGGAGATTGCGTCTCTAAAGGTGCCATCTTTAAATGGATAGTCAGATGTATCCAGCTGTGCTACTCCCTTTCAGAAAAGACACTGGCCCTCATTACAACACTGGCGGTAACCCATGGCGCTATTAGCACCATGGTTGCTGCCAGTGTTTAACAAGTCTGCCAATGTTCAATGGGGAATTACCACCCCATTCCAAGGTTGGCTGGGCGGTAATTCCCCATTGAACATTGGCCCTTCCCCATTCCCATTTTTGCCCCATAGGGCTCAATGGGACTAAGGAAGGCGGTAATTACGGTACCGCAAATTGCGGTACCGTAATTACCTCGAAGGTCCCTTTGCGGGTCCCTACTTTAACGGCTGGTCCAGACCAGCCGTTCAGGTCGGGTCCCGCAAAGGGACCTCATAATTAGGCGCTAAGGGGTTAACGGCGCTGCAGCCTTTTACGGCGCCGTTAACCCCTTAGCGCCAGGGTCGTAATGACCCCCACTGCCTTTTACGCCAAGGGCCCACTCCACTAGAGGTACTGGGGCCACTCTGGCTTTCAGTGCAAATGTACCCCTTGACACCATTTGCAAAGCAGCTACACGGAGCTCTATTCACACTTTTACTCAACACTACTGCATTGACACTCATTCCAAGACAGATACCCAAGTGGGACAAGCGGTTCTAAGACATTTGTTCGCTCATGACCCTTCTCACATCCCACCTCCTTCTTCTGACACTGCTCGCTAATCTATGCACAGCATGTGAATCTAAGCAGATACAAGCATCAGAAATACGATTACGGTGAGTAATGTATCATATATTACACAGCCACGATAGTGGCTGTGTAGTTATGGTTAAGTTGCTAATCCCATAGGAAGAGCACTTTTTGGGCGGCTTATAACTTCGCTCTCCCTGGACAAATCCTCACCAAACTTTACAAAAAAAGTATATGGCCCACTCTCAAGGTTTGGTGAGGTTTGGTCCGGGGGGGGCAAAGTTATAGGGGGGGTCCCAAAATGTCTTTTTTTCCCATAGACTGAATGGGGAAAAAACTTTGCTCACGCCTACAGACCAAACCGCTGGACGGATTTTCACCAAATTTGCGGCAGGAGCAGCGGCTTGGTCCCGAAAGTGTGCTTTTGTAAATTTGGTGAAAACCCGTCCAGTAGTTTTTAAAAAAATGACCAAAAAGTAGGTCACAAAAAATTAATGATATCTATGTCCGCTCCGCGGACACACTTCCCTGTATGCGAAGTGTTCGCTGATTGGATGGTGAAGAGCGTGAAGTGCATCAGATTTTTTAAAACAACCGCCGTCTTGGATTCGCGGACATCTGCCGGTGTCCGTGAACATCGCGGTAAAAACATGTTACAAAGCACAACATTGTACTTGTCAAACTTTTTTTTTTTTAAACAATTTTTATTATTTTACACAAACTCTAAACATTACAACCATTTAGGACGTTCATGATCACTGTTGAAACATTACATTATTCAATGCTCTCCTCCGTCCTCCCCCTCCCTTCCCAACAACTCGAGCCGTCGAATCCGTGCCATCCACCTGAGCATCTTCAGGTGTCTCAATTATCTTCAACTCCTCCCAGTCTTCCGTTTCATGATTGACCTGGTGGGGGTTTGCCATCAAGGTCACCAATTGTCTCCAGGCTATCAGGAGGCCAACCTCTTCCTCCCCTCCTCTAGTGACTGCTTCATACCAGACTGCAGTTTCTGCTTCAGCCCACTTTAGCAGGTCTGCCCACCACATCTCCACTCTAGGCCGCTTTCCAGCTCATTGCGATTCTACATTTGGCCAAGATATAGGCCAGGTCTTTCATCTTGCTAATATGTTTTAGATTACATGGCCTAGGGAAACCCACAAGCATACATGCCCAAGCAGACCCCACATCAAGCACCACCCCCCGACTGGCCATTCTTGTCTTTAGTTCTACCCAGAATCTCTTCACCTCTGGGCAAGCCCAGAACATATGCAACAGCCCAGCCTCCTCCTCCCCGCACCTTGGGCAATTTTGTATAGCCGAGCCACCAAACCTTGTATTTCTGCCGGGGGTCAAGTAAGCTATGTGGGTGACATATAGCTGGATCTGCTGGAGTCTCGCATTCCGGGACACCTTTGGGCTCTATCCCATTGTCCCTCTGTCATGGGTTCACCCACCTCCTCCTCCCAGTCAAGCCTCAGTTGGAGCAGCTCCTTCCCCGCCTTCGCACTCCAGAGCTCATATATCCGAGATATTTCGTGCCCGCCATCCGAGACATCGTACATCATTTCTAGGGTGGCATCGGGTTCTTCTACAAGTACTGTTTCTGGCCACCTTTCCCTCACCCGTTTCATGATCCTGGTGTAAGTGATATATTGGCCCTTATGCACCCCTGTCTCCTCTAGCAACCTCTGAAATTCCTCTGCCTCCCTCTCTTGCCATATGTCTCCAAGGGTGGCCAGGCCCACCGGTTCCCAGTATCTGCGGACCCCTTTAACCAGTTGGGAGTCTTCCCCACAAAATACCACCAACGGGACCTGCTGAGAGAGCGGGTCTGTGTCACCCACAGTCCTCCATGCCCTGCGCCAGACCTCCCAGCCCAGCACCAACAGTCTCTCCATCTCCGCCACTTTTGATTTATGCAGCCACACTGTCTCTCTCTGGGGAGGTGAGGGGTGATGAGGAGGGGATGGGATATAGCTGCAAGAAGCAAAAAAACTGGTGTTTTTTGCCGCGAAAGTCCGCGAACAGTTTGGATGTTCGCGAACAGCCATGAGAAGTTTGCAAACACCTCAGCATTACAGGGTTGGTGAAATCAAGTTCTTGGATGACTTATAACTTTGGCGCCACTTAATGGAACTGCATGATATTTTGCATGTATATTTCTGAACTGATTCTGAGTGAGTATACAATGTTTGGTGGGATTCTGTCATGAGGGGGCAAAATTAGAGGGGGGTCCCAAAATAATGTAAAGGCTTATAAATGAGGTGCCATTTGACGAATCTACACTTCGTTTGGCAAACTGATAATACATCAAGATATATATGTTTTTGCGACGTTTGGTGGGATTCTGTCAAGAAGGATCAAAATTAGAAGGGGGGCCCAAAATATTGTAAAGGCTTATAAATGTGGTGCCATTTGACAAATCTACACAAAGGTTTGCAAAAAGTTTATTGATCTAGATTTAGATGTTTTCGTAAAGTCTGAATGGATTTTGTCAAGTGGGGGCTAGGTTATATGACGATTGTATGTGCATACATTTGAAACTTTTGAAAAAATAAAACGTGTGGTTTTCCAGCAAACTTACGTAAGGAGCATTGGCAAGGACCTACAAGCATGGTTTTGCAAATGTGCCAGTGTTATTACACATCTCCCGATAATCCCTGATACTTTTTTGCCAACATTACATTCACAAACCCTTGTATGAAAAGTAAATGCACATGTGATGTCATCAGTGATGTCATCAATGATATTTGTGATGTCATCTTTGATGTCCTGGGTGTTAGTCTTAGCTGTGCACGGTGGTGGCGCCAGTTATGGTTGCTTAGCTTACCATAACTGACGAATTTCAGGGGGTTTTCTATTTTACTTGTAACCATAACATTCTTTTAACAATTTGTTTTTTACTGAATTTCATAGGTTTTTTGTAGCGCAACTTAACCATAACGTCCCTTTTAACAAAGTTTTTTCATTGAATATATATATATATATATATATATATCGACTGTGAACAAGCCACTGGGTAGTGGTGAAACGTGTCAGGCTGCCGTCTGGCAAGAAACTCTCACTGGACGTATTTAATGGATTTTTTAACTGCTGCAAATGAAAAATAAAGGTGGTTTTATAACATACAACTAGCGTTGCAGTGTTTGCTTTTGGCTGCCCGTGATTATCACCTGCCATTTGGAACACTTTGGTGTGTGGAGTGCTGCTTGCCTGAACAGTGTCTTTTGATGCTGTTCTCATTTGAAATTATATATATATATACACACAAGCACATGCTTACATAACTCGTGATTAGCTTGTTGGTCGATTCATGGAAAGAGATCTTCGAGAGGATCGGAAGCGGCTGAATTTTCAGTGTGGCTTGATTCTACGTGTGTTTGTATGTGTGGTCGTACGGTGACTAGGATGCTTTACTCTAGTCAGTCAGTGGAGACCAGAGACCAGGCGAGCCGAGCAATACGTGCTATTGGGGTGTTTCTGTGCTCGGTCATCTTCCCCCTGCATTGCCCTGCCCTGCCCTGCCTAGTGGCCAGTGGACCTGCCTGTGGAGCGGCCTCCAAGCAGCCTAATCAGCCTTGCGGTCGATGGTCTACGATCAGCGACGTACGTTTTCGTCTCGGTTGGTGCCCCGGGCCTGATTGGGGCCGACTTGGGGCATTAAACCAAGAGCTTAAGAGCCACTTGTAATATAGGTAAACAAACGTTGCTCTTGCTCTTGTATTTGGGCTGTGTCCTGTCTCCTGGCTTCTCTTAGTCACTTTGCGGAGTGCGGGTGCTGAGTGGGCTTGACGGGGCTTGACGGTGTCTCATGAGCATTTGTATATGCATTTACCTTGGCACTTACCTTGGTAGAAAAGTGAGCTCGTAGAGAGCCTGTGAGCGGCAATGAGCTGAGTGTTGAATTGTGCAGGAGACTGCAGAGCTGTGACTCTTGATCCCGCACAATTGATTGATTGATTTTTTTGCACAAGTCTTTGGCACTAAGTGGATAGTAACTGTCCTGAGTGTATTTTTTCTTCTCCAGCAGATTGCTCATATTGTTTGCAGATTGTATGCTGCAGGGCAATAAATGAAGTAATAGCCAAATACAAATTATTGCAGAATTGTGCTGAAAACCAGCAGCTGGCTTTTTAAAGTGCAACCCTAGGCTTTTAAAAAGAAAACAAGAAAAAGTGGTTGGGGGTGGAGCCTTCCTTTTTTTCATCTTTCCTTTTTATATTTTTCTTTTTTGTGCGCCCACTCCCTTTTCATTGCTCACCCCCTTCAATTCAGCCTCCAGCTACTGGGCAATAGGGAAGGCTTAGATCTCGCTGGTATCAGTGTGTGGGAGTCAAATAGCTGCCTGAGGCAGGGCAACCAGCACTCATCTCAAAAGTGACAGAAATTGCTGCCAAAACAAATTTCTCAATCTAGTCACTACTTTATCTCCATCGGCTTTGTTGCGTGAGCAACATTTAACCCTCAACAGTGATGAAACTTCACAATACTTCGTTGGTAGATGACCTCAGAGCCCCGGAACAAGATGGTACTATATCTGTCAACGGAGCTCACAGTTAGGCAGCGCCAGTTAGTGAGCCTGAAACGAGCTTGGTGATACCCAGTGGAGGCCTAGTTGAGGGCTCCACGCAACAAGTTACCCATGCCCAAGTACATTCGCAGTCTCCATATCAAGCCGGAATGGAGTCTCATACTCCGGTGCCAAGATCTGGACAAACTGCATGAAAGGAGAGTATAGTCCACGCTTGGAAGTGTGGTTTAGAATACACAATAACAACTACAAAAATTCAAAAATAAATTGATAGCCATTTCGGAAAAAAGAGAAGCATGAGTTTTGATAACGAAGATCCCTTTCTAATGGATCAAGATCCAACTTCTCAGCAAATCGAGAAAGATAAAAGGAAGGAAGACGTGTATGAGGTCACTAACGCGAATGAATCTCCTTCCGAAGATGAAAGTGAGATTCACCTGTTAAATAAGGGACCCCAGAATAAGGATGCAATATGTATTCTTTCATTAAGGGATAGCTCCAGAGATGAATTAGAGGACCGTTTAGCAGCACCA
Organism: Ambystoma mexicanum; assembly: GCF_040938575.1. NCBI lineage: Eukaryota > Metazoa > Chordata > Amphibia > Caudata > Ambystomatidae > Ambystoma > Ambystoma mexicanum. The sequence goes on from NC_090932.1 coordinate 452,251,055, forward strand.
GAATCATCTTCACCATCGAATAATTTGCAAGTAAGGGACAATAATACCCTGGCAGCCCTTAATTTTGTGCTAAATTCAATGGTCTCGGTCTTTGAACTCTTAAGGACCGAGGTCCAGGGGCAAGCAGGGATCTTCCTTGAACTCACAAGGGAGTTGGCTAACCTGGTCTCAAATTTAGTAGGATGCAATAACATCATTAATACCTCCTTGGTACTGTTAGCAATGTCCAACAGATCGAGGGGGGCCAACAAGGTTGGGGCCATGGACAAATTTGCTAAGGCAGCGCCCAGGGCCGATCAAGCGTCCTCCTCCATGGGACAGGAGGATGTGGACATGCTGCCGGACCCCCCGCAACCCGATCTAACCACGCTGATGGAGTCCATGGCCAAAAACTGCAGCCTTCCATGAAAACCTGGACGATATCAACGCTAATGTCGCCTCTCTAAGAACGAAACTAGACCAACACAGGGCCAGGATCACTGAAGCAGAGCAAAGAATTGGCACTAGTGAGGACAATGTGCATGCCCTACAGAACACAGTCACAGAACTCGTGCATGACATGAAGCAGGTCAAAGCTAAGTGCGACGACCTAGAATCTAGGTCGCGAAGGAATAACATTTGCATAGTGGGGGTTCCCGAGTCGGCGCTAAAGGGTCGAATGGAGCTTGCGGTTGAGCAATTACTCAAAGACCTCCTTGGTAATCCTGAGTTGTCACCATTTTTCACCGTTGAGCGAGCCCACCGCTCACTAGCGCCCCGGCCCAAACCAGGAGACTTTCCCAGGCCAATAATTGCAAAACTGTTGAGCTACAAGGATAGAGACCACATTCTTCGCCTGGCCAGAGAAAAGGGGGAACTAAGGCTAGAATCACAAACCATCAGGATCTTCCCTGACTTTTCAGTGAGCATACAGATGGAACGACGGCAATTTGGAGGCGTAAAGAAAATGCTAAGCGATAGAAAAATTGAGTATGCGATGCTTTTCCCCGCTCGCCTGAAATTCACTCATCGCAATAAACTCTATTTCTTCACAGTCCCGGACGAGGCAGTCAAGTTCATCGAGTCACAAATCCCTCTAACAGAACCCCCGGATGAACTAATGGTCAACGATTAAGGCAAATGGGTGCTACTGCTGTGGCCATTCTGTAATTGATCCCCCGGGCGTTCTCCGGCAGACGAACCAGTGTCGATGACTGTGGTAAAGGCTCTCATGGTCCTTCGGGAGCCCCACCAGTTGTCCCACACCTTAACTCTGCCCCCCCGGGGTGTATCTGCCCCCCCTCCTCTACCTCTGCTTGGGCCTGACACAGCCCTCACGTTTAGATACTTTTGCGTCCTCTTTGGGGGGGGTACACCCTTTGACATCCTAACCAGAATGGCGCGCACTGGGCCCATGCCTTGATACTCAAGCCATACAGCCTGGCACTGGACTGGGCCAATGTTTGTTCAGTTTTATTACCTAAGAACATACTTGCTATCTTGTAATTACCTCATTTGGTAGCCGTTTCAAGATTAATGATGTATTTCATGATATGTGTCACCAATGTGGGTCAACGGCAGCGGTAGCCCCCACTGCAGCTGCAATGTCGTTAAAGGCGGAGTGTTTATGGTTAAGCCCCTGTTGGGCTATTGGTCAAGCGTCGCCCAGTTGGGGATGGCACGCAGTTGAGCACTCCAAGGGTGGGTACTTGTGCACTGCTAGTTTGGTTCGGGCGGTGAGGGTGGGGGGCGGGAAAGTTGGGGACTGTTATCATAAAATCAGCAGGAAAGGAAGGACTGGTTCTGTTGAGAGGCGCACTTACGCCACTGCAATACATACCGAGTTAGACAGAGACAAATCCTTTGGTTGGGATGTCCCGTAACTGTCAATATGGCTATTAAAATAATGACATGGAATGTCCGGGGATTGACAAATTTCACAAAGTCACGCAAAATTGCGGCATATGCGCAGAGGCACGGGATCAAGGTGCTTATGCTGCAGGAGACCCACGCTTTGAAACACCTGTCATCCAACCTTGCACAATCCTGGGGCTCGAACAGATTCTACACCCAATTCTCTACTCAGTCCAGAGGGGTCTTGACCCTCATCCACAAATCGGTAAAATGTGCACTTCACACACCCCACATTGATACAGAGGGCAGATATGTTATTCTCCACTGCACTTTGGATAATGAAGAATGTTTGCTTGTGAACTCCTACGGCCCCAATACCGACTCCCCTGAATTCATTAATGCCCTGTCCGCCATCCTTATGAGGTATGTGGCGGTTCCCATTATAGGGGGGGGGGGACATGAATCTCATATTCGACATTGTCCTAGATAGGACGTCAGCGACCCGCAGGGTCACGACTCAAGCGGCCAAAAGACTCCTCGCATACATGGACTCTCTCCATCTACATGACGTGTGGAGGACGCTCCACCCCCAGGTTAGAGACTACACCTTTTACTCTACAGTACATGACAGCTCCTCGAGAATAGATGTGTTCCTTCTCTCTGGGTGCCTGGTGGGCAGGGTGAAGGAAGTTGAGATTCTCCCACGCACGCTCTCTGATCACTCTCCCGTGCTACTACAGATTCAACTTGGGAACACTCTGGCCCCCCGGTCCGCCTGGCGGTTTAAATCTGAGGCCTTATCCGACATTGTCTTTAAAGCGGACATCCTCTCGGATATACACACTTTCTTCGAGAACAACAAAGCGCAGGACACACCTGAGGGGATCCGGTGGGAGGCATTCAAGGTATACATCAGGGGAATGTGCATCTCAAGGGAGGCCGGGGTTCTTAAGGCCATAAGGCAGACCCTAACTAATTCCGAAAAGAAACTTAAAACCCTAGAACAAGAACACGCCGCGGCACCTGCTCCAGCAACCCTAGCGAAAATTAGGACAGAACTGGAACTCTTTGAATCCCATGCCCTGAGCGAGGTACAGTACGTTGCCCGCCCCGTGGCTGCCCGGAGATATGGGGAGGGGGAAAGACCCGGTAGAACCCTGGCCAAAATAGTGCACGTGGAAGGAGGTAGATCCTAGATAGACAGCATTCTGGATGAGCAGGGCCAGCGACACTGGTCAGACCAAGCCATTACTGACACCTTTGCTAGTTTTTATGCCAGCCTATACGGCCCCCAGCTGGTACACAATGCCCACGACCTGGATGACTTGTTAGAACGCATCCCTATGACGCTCATCTCCCAAAGCACTATGGAGCAATTGGATACCCCGTTCACCATCGAGGAGATAGTCCAGGTAATTTCAGACCTCCCGAAGAATAAACCCCCGGGGCCTGATGGCCTCACGTCCGAGTTCTGTAGGGAACATGTTGCTATCCTTGCTCCCATACTGCACGGGGTCTGGACCGAATCGCTCCGGCTAGCCGCCCTCCCTGCGGGAAGCCCTAATCACCGTCCTTCCCAAACCCGGGAAACCTTTAGACGAATGTGGTTCCTATCGGCCCCTGTCTCATCAACACGGACACGAAAATATTTGCTAAAATAATTGCGAACAGGTTCCTTCCACTCATGCCCCACCTGGTCCACGAGGACCAGAGTGGCTTTGTTCATGGCCGTTCTACGGCACTTAATATTCGCTGATTGTTCAATGTAATGTCCAGAATCGACCCTAAAGCGGATGCAGTAGCGGTCACGCTAGATGCCCAAAAGGCATTTGATGTGGTCTCGTGGCAGTATCTATGGGCTCTGTTGGGGAAAATGGGAGTGGGACCAAACATGATCTCCTATATAAAACTGCTGTACACGGGCCCAATGGCCAGGGTGCTTGCCAACTCTATAGTCTCCTCTCCCTTTCAGTTGCACAGGGGTACCCGCCAGGGTTGTCTGTTTTCCCCCATTCTCTTTGCGCTCGCCATTGAGCCCATGGCTGACCACGTCAGGGATCGTCACACTCACAAGGGTATCCGCTTACAAGACACACCGGAAATCATCGCACTGTACGCCGATGATGTACTCCTTTATGTAAGAAACCCCTCCACACACCTGGACCCGATCATCTGAGCCATAACTAAAATAGGCACATACTCTGGCTTTACGATCAACTACTCCAAATCTGAAATATTCCCCCTGACCGCAGCAACTCAACAACCGTCATGCGAATACCCCCTACGCTGGTCCCCAGGGGGCATGCAGGTATCGCTTTCAAGAGCCTCTCTACTGGCCGAGAACTACGAAACGACAGCGCTGCTCATTGAAGCCAAGATGCTTAATTGGCGCAACCTCCCACTGTCCCTGGCGGGCAGACTGTCCCTAGTTAAGATGATTGCGGTCCCCAAGCTTCTCTACATCTTTGCCAACGTGCCGGTGTGGCCGGGGAAGCAATATTTCAAAAAGCTCCACCTAGCGTGTGCTCAGTTCCTCTGGCACTCCGGGGCCGTTCGCAAAAAGTGGCAACATGTGACCGCTCTCTACGAAAAAGGAGGCTTTGCGGCCCCTGATTTGACCCTCTACTGGATAGCGGCGCAGGCCCAACATGCTACGCACTGGTACGCACATATGAACCCGCCTCCACATGTCAAACTGGAGAAAATGGCAGGGGATGGGACCAATATCATGACCCTGGTGCTACATCATACATATCAGTCAGATGCCCAGGCAGACCCTGTGGCCACCACAATCATGGCATGGAACAAGATCTTGGACACCACACAGGACCATCATCCATATTATAAATGGCTTCCCATATGGCAGTTCCCTGGACTCTCCCCCACGCACGACCAGCACTTTGTACGACACTGGGAGGCTCTGGGATATCGAGCGCTAACTGACCTGTTCCCAAACAGTAAATTTATCGCTCCCCAAACATGGCGGCCCGAACACTCCAGCTTTGCCCTTGAGCTACTGCAGTACTTCAGGCTGAGAGCGGGGGTCCGTGCAATGTGGCCCTCCTACCCAGACGAGCCCCTAGACGCACCTGAACTCCAATATATAGCAAACTCTACAGGTGGCAGGGGCATAATATCCTCCTTATACAAAATGCAACTGGAAAAACGAGGGAATACATCCCTCAAACCACGTGAAGCCTGGGCCAGGGAACTAGAAATAGAAATTACTGAAGAAATGTGGGACAAAATGTGTGCATACACGTGAAAAGTCTCCCTTAACGCTAGATTCCGGTGCATACAATATACATTTCTTAACAGGCTTTACTACACGCCACATAGAGTGGCGAAGTTTACATGCGACCCTTCCCACACCTGCCCCAGATGTAACTTTGGCGAGGCTGATCATGTGCATATGTTCTGGTCCTGTACTGCACTGGGTACGTTCTGGCTGAAGGTGACAGGGGCTCTCTCGGAGATAATTGGGTCTCCAGTAGACCCGGACCCGCTGGCTTTGCTGTTTGGAATATGGTCCAGGGAAAATGCAAAATAAATATCGAAATTTGTGAATATAAGTGCAATTGTTGCCAAAAGATGCATATTGCAGAATTGGAAGCGCCGCTCTCCCCCTACCTTCGAAATGTGGCTGAAAGCCCTCACTGGGTACAAATGTGCGAGGAGGATTATATTGTACTCTTGCCTGCATCATCTCGCCCAAAAAATGTGTGGACAGAGTTCTGCAGCTATTTGAACAACAAAGACGAGGTGGACGGAAGCCCCACCCCACTGTTGGAGCTGGCCCACCCGGCACCAGATGACCTGGGCACGTAGCCCCTCTGGACTGTTAAGCCCCCGCACCATGTTTCGAACTGTTGTGAGATATGTGCATGATGTAATGCCCGAACTTCACTATGTGATTTCTGTTCCTCTCTGTGTATGATGTACTGTACCTGTCTTCACTTTCTGCCAATAAACAAAAGTTTAAAAAAAAGAAAAAAGTCCTCAATCTGTCCATGAGCGTTTCAGTGGGTCTTCTCAGATTTGAATTAGGGTTAAGCTCTTTAAAAACCATTGCAGGCTGGAAACTAATGTCTCTCTTTAGCTCATCTTGGTTGCACGGGAAGACTCTTTATATGGAGACATTAAAGCACATTTTGAGAAGGGTGTTTCTGAGAGATTAATAAAATTGGAAGAGTGGGCCCTTTGTGAACTATCTAAGGCAAATACTGACCTGGACACCTTGATTAACAATCCCCGTAAGGCAAAAAAGAACCTGGTGGAACTAGACTGGATAACAACAATTGATATTATGAATGCCAGAGCAAAAACCAATCAATTTATGGCCGTAGAAAAGAATGTAGGCTTAGTCCCAAGCTATTTAGTAAAATTTCCGGATTGGAAATTAAGAAATCATTTCCTTAGAATCCGGCTAAATGTTGTAAGAGCTGGTGAGGTTCTGGCACAAAGGGGCCAAGGTGATTTACCAATAAAATTATGTGATCGTTGCTCTAACCCGAACGTTCAAACTTTGAAACATCTTTTAATGAACTGTGAAGGAACCGGGCAAATCAGGACTCGACTGTTCTCTAGATTTGGTTTCAACAGCGCTAACTTCATACCTGAAATGTTTTGGGACCGTCTAATTGCTTGGGTTCATAATCCTCTTACAATTGCTGTGGTGCAGGTTCTTGCAAGCTGCAATATTGTTGACTAACTACTGCTGAAATGTATCAAAAGGTTGTGCAGGTCTCTTGTCCTTTCTACTCTTTCTTCAAATGTTGTAAATATGCTTATGATCCTTGTGTGAAAATGAAGAAGAACATTATAGATAACTATAAAAGTGCTGAGGTTCTGGGAATTTCTTTTTAAAACATTTTTTAAAGATTTGTATTGTTTTATGTTCACTTTTTTGGACATGAACTGTCTTTTAGGTGGTAATTTGTAGAAATGTTCTATTTTGTGTTTGTTGATAGAAGTATATTGTGTTCTTTTTTTTCTAAATTTTCCTTTTTTATTTTTTCGCTTTGAAAAAGTATGAAATCGGTGCCCTTTTTGTAAAAGGTTGTTTCAACCAAACACAAATAAAAAAAAATAACTTGTGATTTTATAAATCTGCACTTACTACTATTATGTACATGCTATGAGGGTTGTTTGTGAGTGGCCATAATACCACTAACTCCTAATTAATTCACAGGCTAAGGAACTCAGCCTAGCTGATGTGTTTTGACCAATCAGTGTGCAGTGTTTTGTCCTTTAGCTCTGGGGTCTGATATGTTTCTTTGTTGCTCTTTCATGACCTCACTACCGCAACTCGGGCCTGGGAAGGTTCTTGTCCCCCTTGCCATAACCAATCACTGCATTTAGCCTTGCTGTGGGAAGTTGCAACTTGGTATGTGCGCATTTCTCTGCAAGGACGTGGCTGATGTTTTCTGCTGAGGGGAGGTGGGAGTTTTCATAGCTAACTCGATCTCGAGGCCAACACATACTGTTTCTTCGATTAATGTAAGAGGTAGCTATCATTTGCTATCATTATCAGTAGCCCTCTGGGTTTCGCGACCTAATGTTAAATGCTGCCATATCTACTGAGGACACATGGTTATGTTCGAATATAAAATGTATGCATTATGACTTGCTGAAACATGGCTACCAGTGCCTTGCTGGGCCTACGCAGGGAAGTCTTCTTGCGTGGGGCTACTTGCTCCTAAAATATGTGCCTTTTTCACTGTGACTTTCGCAGCTTGTATTTTTGCGCTAGTTTAGGACATTGGATATATTCTCCAACATTGCTGTACCCCCCAACATTCCCCCCTTTCGTCCCATGAGGGACGAATCTCTCTGCATATGATCTCTCATAATAATCTTCTTTCTGTTGCTTGTCATGTATGCTCTTGGGTACCCATATTTTTTATATATTCCTTAAATCTCCTCGACATATGCCATAATTCCATGTGGTGCATCTTAAACTGTTTGGCCAATCTGCATTGATATCTATTTAGCACTGTAAGTAATTCTCTGGGTCGGGGGGTGGTGACATGAGAGTATCTTCGGGCAACTGTGCGTATCTGCTGGGTATCTCTTTATTTCCCCTACCTGTGGTTGCGCATCTGTTTAACAGCTTTCATCTTTACAACTGTAGAGGAGGTCCCAAGAACAACTCGCACTCCAACCGTCCATTTTGAAGTCCCAGGAACGTTGATGCTGAAATATGTGACGTATGGTGAGCAAATAAACCAGCAGAGAGCCGCAGTGGGGCTCTGTCCAGTACCCATCAGAAGAACAATGCCTATTGGAAGTACCAATACCAAGGACACCATGGACAGTAAGGTACCCATTGAGAAAACCATATCAACAAATGAAACAAAATGACAATCATCTAAGTACAGTCCCCGAAGAAGCCAAAAAGGTCTTAATGGAAGACGAATGGTGACATCACGAGAACCTGGACTGACTCACATATAGAAGAGATGATGACCAGAGAATGACGTAAAGAGACGAAACGACATTGTGAACCTAAAGTGAAAGAACAATGTCAAATGTAAGAAGCTTAAGCCATGAGCATGATGAAGATATTCGACCAGTTTACGCATGTACATATGCTTGGCCCTTGGAGAAAATCATGCGGCTTGCTATGCTTAATAGAAAGATAGTGCGGCATGCGCCACCTATACATATCTACCTCAAAAGAAGCATGTTATATAAGTATACTTCCACTTTGCACAAGAAGCAGAATTAACCAAACGTTACTAAAGGCCACACGAGGAGGGCTTTGTATTCAACAAATCGAGAATAAAGGCAGAAACGAAACTCGGCAGAGGCAAATCGTGCCAGAAAAGCCAAGGTCGTATCAGTAGAATAGACGAACAGTAGCTTCAATTAATTGAAGCTAAGAACAGAATATCCTGCTTCAGAAAGGTCAAGATAAGAAAATGGAGACAGGTGGTGGGTGAAACGAAAATCAAATACACGAATTACATGAAGAAGAGGCAAATCCACGATGTCTGAATCACGTGACCAGCCGAGCAAGAAGAAGTGAGACTTCAATCCTACGCATGGTAGCAGGCCAGGCGAAGATATCAGAACTTTTCCAGACAGAAGATGCTGTCTCAAGGCCAACCACAGTGAAATAATTGACACATGGCCACTAAAGTGATGATTGATTGAAACAATAATTGGAGGAGCTAAGGGGCACTCTACACCTGGCCAACCATTCTGCGTGCTGCTAAGCAAAGTGGAAAAGTATGAGTGGGGTTGGTGCCAACCCAATCACAGTGGACCAAGTAATCTAGGGTCCTATAGTTAGTAGAACCAATGGGACATAGTACTTTTAGTGACGTCTACAGTATCCATTTTGAAGGTAGGGCTTAGATGTCCCACCTGACAATGTTTATCCAATCCCCTTACTCAGTTACCATATGCAGATATAGCACCTATATTAAAGTTACCTTTCCTGAACCAATAGAATTGCATGCCAACTTTTAAGCATTAAACGTCGATGATGACGAGTTTGCAGTATAAATGTTATGTTTTTTATGAAGTTCGTTGGAGTTGTGAAGTGAGAGAGAAGATCACGCATCCGCTGATATTCATGAGACTCCCCATTTTTTGTACTCGTCATTAAACAGGCTCCCTTTGCCAAACCGTCGAGTTGTCCTTATTGATTTGGTGTTGGAGTATTAATCTGCACCCCCAGCCATCTCACGGGTGCTGCTATCTTGTCTTAAAATGCTTCTGGCAAACCCCGACTATTGGCCAGTTGGGGGTCCCGGAGTACACAACGAGGAGTGGCATCACCTATCATAACTGCAAGGAGGTTACGTTTATTTTCATGAGACACACAACAAGTTGTTAATAATTCGTACTTCGTAAATACACCAGACTATGATCAAGACAATCAGGATAGGGACCACAAATCAGCTAAAATTAAGGAGCCATTGAGGCATCCATGAAGTAAGGATTGCTAGCCAGTCATCATAATTAATGATTCCACCCGCGCCTTCCATGTCTGTTGTCAACTTGGCCATTTGTTTTATTGCAAGCGTCAACGTACCATTGTCTGCATCATTAGGAGGCATGTAGGTGCAGCAAGTAGTGCCAATCTTCCTTCAGACGCCACCCTCCTTCGCTGTCAGTAGGTCTAGCACCATTCAATTCTGTAGTACCACAAGACTGAGGGCACAAAGTTCCTCACAAATTGCGGCATTCAAAAGTTCCATCAGGATCCAGCAGATTATCTGTATCCATTTCAAGTTAGTGACGGTTTGGATTCCAGGAGCTAGTTAAGGGGGTGAAAAATACTTCAGTCTGCCAACTTTGAAAAATAATTGGACTGTTTCCTTTGTTTCACTCTTTGTGAGTTCACCTGCCTACGACCGTTGGTGGCAATGCAGGGTACTGGGATTGTCCTTTGGGAAATTTTACAAGTTTCTCGGTAATCGTCATCACTGTGGCATGCATTGTTACCAATTAACATAAGCCACTCCAGGAAGGTGGTAGAAAGAATTAGGCCTTATTTCTAGCCCTGCCATATGAAGTTCATGATTGTGGCTGTGCCCTTGTTTAGTGCCGGCATTGTGTACATCTGGTTGCAATTGTTGTTAGTGCCAACAGGCGTGCTTCCTTTTCCTCTGAAACAAAACAAAGATCGAGTGAGTTTCTGTACTGTCACAGGTTGTTCATGCTGATGTAGACTTGTCCACTCATAAACATGCAATATCCATATATGTCTACAGCTCTCATCTGTTTGCCCTATTTCTTCTTCTGTAAATCCCGTTAGTCCTCGGCTTTAAACAATGCCTGCCCCTATAGCCATTTGTTGTTCCAAAATGTTGCACCTTCTATAACCATCTGTTCCCATCCTTGCTCACTGATCTTTGGATATCTTCATTTTTATTTTGACTGTGTGTCCCTGAAATTGCCCTTGTATTCTATAGATTTGTAAGTGTGCTAAGCATTGTGCCTCTAAAGTCGGCACTTCCTGAGATAAGAATAGTCTGGGGGTGCCAACGGCATGAAGGATAAGCCCACATAAATAACCTCACTCCTTTACCTGGACCCTGCTAATGGCCTTCATGAGGTTGTACTACACATTGGTACCCACCGACTGATGTTCATCTAACATGTTATTGAATTGTTCACTCAATTGACATTTGTGTCTGGTCATAAGGTTATTTCTAAGTGTAAGTGCATTCTCTACCTTAGTATTATTAAACTTATTACCTCTAATACCTAATTTCAATAATTCCATTAATGAAAAAGAAAGAAGAAGAGAGAAAAAGAGACAACATATGCCTATAAACGCATTCTTAATATTTTTACAATTATTCTCTTGGGTTTCTTACATATTGACTGCTGCACTTGCTCTACTGTGCCCGAAAAGCTTCATTCTCGTCAGGTACTTTTCTATAGTCTTTTAGTAATACTCAACATTCGTTGGTGATCCTTTGTTTGAGTTGCAATGTCTGTTGCTCATCAATGCTCTGGTGCTGTACTTGTGTCTTTGCGTAGGTCTGTTAGGTGAACCCAAGTGCAATGATTTTTCAACTTTGCAGCATTTGGTGTTGCTCTTTCCACCTCAAAGGGTCCAACGAAATTTGGTTTATTATATCATCGCATAGGCTGTCTGACGTAGACTCTTTCACTAGGTTGTAGTCTTCTGGTGCTGTGTCTTGCTGCTCAGTGGGGGCCCAATTGTGAACTTTGATGTTTATCTGTGAAGAAATAAACTTTGCACAGGTTGACATATTCTTAAGATATACAATGAGCTGTTCCCCCAATAAATCTGCACTTTTGGTGTGCATTCGATGCTGTTCATGTGGGCGCAGCCACGGCATGCATCCTCCTTCCTGTCACAACTTAATTGAATCTCAGGTCGTGGGCCCTTGCATGGCTGGTTGCGCAGACTGAACAAGGCCAACGGCAGGCAATAAAGCCAATTCCTTTTGAAAGTATCGCATAGCTTGGCCAACTTTATTTTTACCAGACAGTTTAATCTCTCCACCATCCCATTTGCCTGCGAGTGGTATGCAGTACATAGCGTGTGTCTTATTCCTAACATCCGAGTGAGCTCCCCGAAGGAACTCATTTACAAATTGGGGCCAATTATCTGATGTCAGAACTTCACAGATGCCCCACCTAGGCAACACCTCCCTCAAAGGCATCTGCATTGACACATGGTCCTGCCTCTATCCATCAGGAATATGGGCACACTACCACTAGTATATACTTGTATGTGTTGCATCTGTTAACCATATCGATATGAAGTTCCTTGAATGGCCCTGTGGGGCAGGGCAGTGTTGCCTTTAGGGTCTTGAGTGTATGTTCAGGATGAAACTTGTAGCACGTAGGGCAGTTTGCTATGAAAGTATTGACTTGTTCAGCCAAGTTAGGCACACATCAGTCCTCATAGATGTCAGCAGCAATGTGCTGCTCAGGTGCATGCTTAGGAAAGTGGAGCTGTTCTAGGGCAATGTTTAATAGCTCTATGTGCATCACTACTTTACCTGTGCTGTTTGTCGCCGTATGATATGTGTGCCTGATGGGGTACATACTGCTTTTACCCACAATGCTTTTTCCTCTGCTGGAGCTCTCTCCTGAATCTCAATTCTATGCTCTTTGATAGTGCACTATACACTTCTGGTAGTCTTCCTCGTTGCACTGCTGGAAAGGACATATGAGCTGCCTGCTTTGTGGCTGCATATGCAGCTGCATTTCCGTGCAATGTCAAGTCTTTCCCTTTGGAGTGTGTTACGCACTTCACAATGGCTACTTGTAGGGGGACTTTCAATGCTTTGATTAGTCTAGCAAGCAAGATTGCATGTTGGACTGGTGATCCATCTGCCCTTCTGTAACCTCTTCTCTTCCACCTTCGTAGTCCTGAATGTATTGTAGATGTCATATAAGCAGAATTGATATTAATGGTGACTTTGTTTGCTGATATTTCCAGGGCTTCTATGAGTGCTACAAGTGCTGCTGCCTGTGCTGAATAGTGGGAAGATAACCTTTGTTACATCACTATTTGGAATAATATTTCTTGATCTTTCACATATTTTACTACTGCTATTCCTATGTGTCTCTGACCACTCTCTTGATCAATCCTTGATGACCCATCTACATAGAGCACTTTTCCTGTGTCAAGGGGGTCTTCGCTTACCGTACTGTATTCATCTGGCTCTCCTTCAATTTCGACCACCATCTTGACGGCTGTATTGTGGGTTTACTGCCGCCGACGTCTAAATATGCAACTGCTCGGCGACTGTTGACCGCGTGGCCTTGGCATTCAGGTGTGGCCTTTAGAGTAGGGAGAATGGGGCCCAGTTTTCTTTCTTCTCTCTGAGAATGCACCCCTCTCTTTCTCTTCTCGGTCTGGCCACTGCTAACCGCTGCTATGGAGAGGACTCCTTTTAAATTCTGCCCACCTTGTAACGGCACAAATCCCTGGAAAGACACACATCGCGGATGCAATAATTGTCTCCCTCCTGACCACGACGAGCACTCGTGCAAAGCCTGTAAACTCTTTTGGCCTAAGACGCTGAAAAACAGGCGGACTAAGCGGTGGGCGGCCTACTATATGCAGGCCAAAAACCTTTCCCCCGCCGGCGCTTCAGACGAGGAATCCGTGTGCAGCTATGGCTCTGATTCGGAGGCCATCAACCTTTCTGCAGTGCCTACGTGCTCCCATGTGCTGGAACCGGCCCGATAGGCAGGCCGTCGGCCCCGTTATGGGGAAGTCACACCATAACGACAAGGGCACCCACGCACCACATGTACTTAAGCACACAAATTCTTTGACAGGGTCCTCGAAGAAGACCTCAATGCCCGTAGGGCGGTTGAAAATTTCGCCGGTACCTCCTGAACCTTGCGGTCCGGTGCGCTCCCCACAACCGCACCTGCAGCATGCGAATGGGCATAAAACTCCTTCTGGAATGGGCGGTGCTCTTAAAACTGCCACTGCCGTCGACCTACCATCCAAAGACACTCGAACGCCGACGGACTCGGTGGTGTCACCAACCGCTGCAGCGCCTACAGGTGCACCAAAACACTCTACGCCGTCAATAGGGCTTCCGAAGCATCGCAAGAAGCTTTCAGTTACCGTTATTGGCGTCCGGGGCTCCAGGGAGGCCCCCCTCTCCCTGAAAGGACTATTCTGCGGCCCCCCAGCCTCTTTCTTAGGCCTTACATTGGGGTTCACCCCCTTCTAGGTTGCCCTTTCCTCCTCCTGGCCCTTCAGCTTCCTTTGAATGGACTAGGGAAAGATTTGAAAAGTGTTTGGCTAAGATGGCTGAGTTCATCAACTTTTCAGACCAGTATGACAGGGCTTTGCAGAGACATAGGGAAGTAGACTCATGCCCCATCCCCTCTAAATCGCAAAAACTTCCCTCCCCCAGTGCCCAGTTTCCCTCTTTGGAGAACACCACGATAATATATTTGCGGACGACCCTGAGTAGCCGGTCCAGGATGTTTCCTTGACGGTTTTAAGGTCTATCAAGACCCGGACTGGAACCAGGCGGAGGATCAGAGCTTGTGGCACACACCGCCACATACCAATTAACCAGACATCATCTGTCTGGATCCCCCTACCTCTCCTCTGCAGAGAGATTTGTCACCAGTGGACGACCAAATGCTGTTCAACTCCCTTTTAAAATTGCTACGCACGAAGCCGCCCCTGACTCGGACTTCGTGGTGGACATCCTCAAGTAAAAGACTCCAGTTAGCCAAGCCATTCCCTTATTACATTCTATTAAAAGACGCCTGGCTCCTTCCTTACTGTCCCCTTCCCTTACATGGGCAGTTAATCCCCTCATGGAAAAATTGTTTTGCCAAAACCCCTCTGATCCCCTCTATATTAGGGGTCGCGCCACACCGGACTCCCTGGTCATAACAACCACTGCCAAACGAGCAGGGCCACCACTGTCCTCGGCAGAATCCCCTCCGGAGAAGGATTGCAGACAACGTAATGCCCTTGGCAAGCACGTCACCGCCTCTGCACCCTACTCCACAGGGATTGCTAGCAACACCACGCTCCTTGCTGGTTATAGTGATGTTCAGTGGGGCCTAGTACAGGTTGGCCTTCAGGATGTTCCAGAGCCTACCCGATCATGCCTACTGACGATCATGGCTGAAGGCAGACAGTTGACCCAGAATACCCTGAAAAACACTCTGAACTCACCCAAAACCGTTGGATGTACCCTTCCCTAGGGAACCCTACTCAAGCGCATGCCTGGTTGAAGAACTCCGGGTTCAAACCCAAAACACAAGCCTCCTTAAATAATAAACCTGTGGAGGAATCCATCCTATTCGGGAAGGCGGTTGACGATGCCCTGGAAACGGCAAAAAAGGAACATGAGACTTTACAGTCTCTTAGCCAGATTACGGCTAAACCCTTTCACCAGCGCGGTGGCCCTAACGCTCGCCAGTCCTTTCATGGCCAATCCTTCTCCCACTCGCCCCAAGGTCAGTATGGCTCGGGGAACCCCCTGGTGCTCCGGTCAGGGCTCCTCTGGCAACTTCCAGTACCAGCAAAGAGGCTCTCGTAGGGGCAAAGGCAGAGGTAGAAACTCTGCTCCCAGAGGCTCCCCGGCCTCCACCTCCAAGTGACTCACCAGTACGGGTCCCTTCCCACGCTTCCCCAGTTGGGGGTCACCTGTCTTCATTTATCCACGCCTGGGAGGGGATCACTTCAGATCAGTGGGTACTAAACACTGTTGCCCACGGGTATTGTATCGAGTTTCTCCGACCACCTTGCTACCACCCACCAAGAAGTAGACACATGTCACCGGAACACCTGCGCATCGTACTGGAAGAAGTTCAGATCCTGCTGGAAAAGGGTGCCATCAAAGTTGTCCCCCTTCTCCAGGTAAACAAGGGTATTTATTCAGTGTACCTCCTTGTACCCAAAAAGGATCTCACCATGCACCCTGTTTTAGACCTGCCCCTGCAAACAAGTATGTCAAACCTCAAAAGTTCAGGATGAAAATTCTTAAGGAGGTAAGCCCCCTGCTGAAGCAGGGGGATTACAGGGCCACATTGGACAAGAAAGATGCATACTTTCATATTTCAATGTTGCCAGCGCACAGAAAGTACCTCAGGTACATGATAGAGGACACCCACTATCAGGTTCAAGGTTCTCCCCTTTGGCATTGCCTCAGCCCCAGGGGTGTTCACGAAGGTACTGGTGGTAGTGGCGACGCACCTGGGCAGGCAGTCCATCCCAGTCTATCTCTACCTCGATGACTGGCTCATAACAGGGGATTTGTACGGAACATGCCAGACGAATACCCAAAATACGGTAGATCTCCTCTGCAAACTAGGATTCTCTATCAGTGAGAGGAAATAGAGCCGGACCCCCAGCCAGGTCAAATAGTTTCTGGCAGCTCTAATTCAAACAGAAAACGGGCTTGTCTTCCCCTCTAACGAGAGGTCTAAAACATGCTGTTCCAGATCCCACACTATGTAGCCAGTCACCAGGTGACCGTACGCAAAGCCATGCTGGGCATGATGGCTTCCTACGTCTTCCTAGTTCCGCACACTCGTCTGCACATGCGCCCCATGCAAGATTGGCTCTCGAGCCAATGGTGTCAAGCCAGCGGCCAGTGGGACAATCAAATGGTTGTCTTAGCAGCCCTCGTTGAGTCTCTGCAGTGATGGTCAAGGAAAAACCTTCTACAGGGAAAAACCTTCACCAATACCTTCAACTCTCTCTTCCTAAATATCTTCCTTCTCGAGCTCTTCGCTCATCCGCCTCCAACTCCCTCAGGGTCAGTCGCTTCTCTAAGCAACGGGTTGGCGGTTGATCTCTTTCTTCGGCTGGGGCTTCCTTCTGGAACAGCCTGCCTGCCTCCCTGAAACTTGAGGAGAACCATCTCTGGTTCCGGAAGCACCTCAAAACCTTTCTCTTTGTGCCTGTATTTTCTCCTCCTCTTCCCGGCTGACCTCCTGGCGGATTTGGAATCAGCACTGGTGACCTAGCCACCCTCTGATCCCGGCACCAGGTCCCTCCCCCACCAGTCACACACTCCTGCACTACCTGCCTGGCTTCCCCCGCACTTTGGGACTGTTCTGTATCCCTTCAGTCCCACCACCAGCACTTGACACCTGATGCCTGCACTCACCTTTGCACTTGCCACCTGCTGGCCGTTAATTTACTTATTGTTATTTATTTCCATGTCCTGCATTGTCCCTTCCCCCTCCGACCCCCCGCACTTCCCCCTTCCCTTGCGCGATCTGAATGACACTTGGCCTAATATAATCGCTGTCTGTCCTCCCTTTGTTCCCCCTCCCTTGCCTCGTCGCGCCTTGAAACACTTGTATATAGGTGTGTTATAAATGCCATATTATATCACCCCCGCAGTAGAGGCCACTCTCACCACAGACGCATCTCTGTCGGGATGGAGCGCTCACCTCCTTCAACAGACAGCGTACAGCATGCGGTCTCCAGCAGTAGCATCCATCACATCAACCTGTTGGAACTGCTAGCCGTGTTCAAGGCCCTCAAGGCTTTCCAGACACACCTCCAGGGGAAGACAGTTCTATTCCTCACAGACAGTACCACAGCCATGTACTACTTCAACAAACAACGTGGCACTCACTCTCTAGGGCTATCCAGACTGTCAACATCTGGAAGTGGGCACTCAAACACAACATGTTCCTCCTCTCACAACATGTTCCAGGGGAACTCAATCTTCTGGCAGACGTACTCAGCAGAGACTTCCCCCTACCCGTAGAGCCCGAGTGGCGGCTGCAAGAGGACATTTTACTCAACGTATTTGCAGAATGGGGCTTCCCAGAGATCGACTTATTTGCCACTCTGAAAAACACCCAATGCCCAGACTACGCCACCAGATACCCACAGAACCGCTCCAAGGTGAACGGTCTCTGGATAACATGGTGCAGAAGATGTGTATATGCTTTTCCCCCCGATTCCCCTTCTCAACAGAATAGTTCACAAGTTGCACCAGGAACCAGTCATGATGATCCTGGTGGCCCGTATGTGGGCCCGCCAGCCTTGGTTCTCCCATTGCATGGCAATATCAGTCTCCCCTCGCAGGAAGCTGCCATGCCCGTACAACATGCTGTCACAAGATCAGGACCATCACTACATCCATGCCCCCAAACACTCAACTTAGCAGCCGGGATCCTGAAATCATAGAGTTGGGGCACCTTCAACTCCATCAGAGATGCATGGACATACTCAGAGAGGCATGTAAACCTACCACCAGACAATGCTTCTCCTCATGGCAGAAAAAAAACCACCTGTGGGACCTCGATAGATGGGGGTTTTGGGTACACTACACGTCACGTTAGGGATAGTATTACAGTCACGCCCATGTCGACGTCCCTTTTGACCTTCTAAAAAAAGATGCAGTACTCTGTAATTACCACTAGATGTCAGACTATATGCACAGCATGTGAATCTAAGCAGATACAATCATCAGAAATATGATTACGGTGAGTAATGTATGTCATATAGATTACAGAAGTGAAAAGACAACAAATGTTAGATTGTTCACATTTTCCAGGCCTCTGATATTCGCCATTGTCATTTGCACTATTTATTTATTAAGTGCCGAAAAGCCACAGGCAGCAGGGCGCTACAAAAATACACAGGACAACAAGAAAAAGATAAGACAACCAGGGGAGAGAAAAGAAAAGGTTGAAGCCAGGGGAGCGCTGTACAAGAGATTTATTCTAACAGGAACAAACAAAACATTTGGTAATTTCCTGAACTTTAGGTGCTTCCATACATCTCCTAACTCTATTGGGTCATTCTACCCTCATGAATGAACCAATATAACTTCATGACTAAATTAAAATATTACACATTTAGTCAATTAGAATTTAGATCTTCTCTTTTCCCATGCTGCGGATTGGATAGCGCTCTTCAAAACTTGCATCATCTGTATTTGACATATGATTGGTTGCTCTATGAGGAGTATGTGTGGAGTGAATGACTGCACAGATTTCAACCAATCCTTATGTGAGATGTGACAATGAAATTATAACTTTTACTTCCTTTCCCATTGAACTAATCGGTTGGCACTGTCTTACCGTTCTCATCATTGTGAACTGTTCATCGCCAGCTCAACTTTGCAACTCTTCATTGGAAACGTTACTTGCTGCTTCTTCCTTTCTCATGAGTTCATCTGTCCTGTCTCTGACCTTATGCGCTGGGGCTTAGCTGCCTGCAAACTTCATTCTCTTACATTGCCATGGCGATATTGTCGATAGCAAATAGCACGTAGCACCTTATTTATTTAACTGTAGCTGCTACATAACACGCACTTTATCCAGTATGCTCGCAAATATGGCAACACACCGGGCACTTTATTGTTAGCTGAACTGCTATATAGCATTATGCACCTTGGTAAAACATATGCTGAAGACCATTAGATAACGAGCGGTTATTGAGAGTAAAATGCATTTCAGCACTCCATTTATAATATTATTGCTATATATTACGCATTTTATGCTGTCTGGTCGCTAATATGGTGATGCACTTAGCACT
Organism: Ambystoma mexicanum; assembly: GCF_040938575.1. Classification (NCBI taxonomy): domain Eukaryota; kingdom Metazoa; phylum Chordata; class Amphibia; order Caudata; family Ambystomatidae; genus Ambystoma; species Ambystoma mexicanum. The sequence continues at coordinate 452,270,385 of NC_090932.1, forward strand.
TTTATTGCTAGCAGAACTGTTGCACAGCATTGTGCACCTTGTGCTGTCTGGTCGTAAAGATGGTTATGCACTTAGCACTTTATTGCCAGCAGATCTGTTGCACAGCACTACGCAATTTATTAGAATAGATGCATGAGAAATAACTCTGGTCTAAATGTGCTTGGGAAAGTTCCCAATGTAAAAAAAATACTTGAGTCGAGCAATACTTAGTGGACTATTGCAACTCCGTTATACTAGCACAACATGGTCGACAGATTAAGCATGTGGCACTAGTCCACTTTCAGTGTTTACAACGCCTCTCGCCTGTTATTTTACATGTGCACTTTTGAATGGGCAAATTGATGTGAACCATCGACGAGGCAGTCGCGAAACACCTTATGCTGCCGAATTTTTGCGATAAACACTGTGGGAATGCCATATGCGGATGGCTTTTAAATCATTTTCTGTGATGGTACACTAAAGAAATTAAAGGAAGTTTGTCTACACCTCTGGACCCTGCTTATTTATGGGAATCACGTCAAAGAGTGCAACTTGATGTGAACCATCGACGAGGCAGTCGCGAAACACATTATGCTGCCGAATTTTTGCGATAAACACTGTGGGAATGCCATATGCGGATGGCTTTTAAATCATTTTCTGTGATGGTACACTAAAGAAATTAAAGGAAGTTTGTCTACACCTCTGGACCGTGCTTATTTATGGGAATCACGTCAAAGAGTGCAACTTGATAGCTTGCTTGGATACCAGAAGCAAGAACATAAATACGTGCTTACGTAACTCGTGATTTTATAAATGTGCACATACTACTATTATGTACATGCTATGAGGGTTGTTTGTCAGTGTCCATACAACCACTAACTCGTAATTTGTTCTATATTGCGTGTAATAGTGCTTTGAATGGCTCCTTCCTTAGCAATGGGAGCGCTACTTGTTCCTTGATCACATGGTCTCAATGGGCATATTCCTCACTGCTTCATTTTTTTTTTCGGTTCCTTCATTATGATATGTTTTAATGTACTGCCTAGGAACATAGATTGTTATATCTCTTTGGCCACAGGCTTGGGAACTAAGCTAAGCTGATGTGTTTTGACCAGTCAGTATGCAGTGTTTTGTCCTTTAGCTCTGGGGTCTGATATCTTTCTTTGTTGCTCTTTGATGACCTCACTACTGAAACTCAGGCCTGAGAAGGTGCTCGCCCCCCTTTGCCCTAACTAATCACTGTGCAGCATTTAGTCTTGCTTTGGGAAGTTGCAACTTGGTATGTGTGCATTTCTCTGCGAGGGCCTGGCTGATGTTTTCTGATGAGGGTGTGGGGGTTTTCATGCCTCAGGGATAGCTATCTAGATCTTGAGGCCCACACGTACTGTTTATTCAATTAGTGTAAGGGGTAGCTATCATTTGCTATCATAAGGGTTCCTCTTTGTTTCTCTACCTAATGTTAAATGCTGCTATAGCTACTAAGGACACATGGTTCTGTTTGAATATAATGTTTATGCATTATGACTCGCTGCAAGTCTTCTTGCGTGGGGCTACTTGCTCCTAAACTGGATGCCTTTTTTCACAGTGACTTTTGGACCTTGTATTTTCACGCACATTTAGGGCGTTGGATATATATTCTCCAACATTGCTCTACTCCCCAACAGAAGGTTCAGATAAAGGAGGAGAAAGAAGTTGGTTTAGAGACTGAAATAGACACAGAGGATGAGAAGAAAGAGAACGAATAAGATTAGAGTAGTAGAGGTTTTCTTTTTGCATTGAACAGAGCAGAACTATAGGAAGAGTGTAGCAGAGATAGTGCTTGAAGGTCAGAAGAGAGTTTCAGATTTTTTTCTAGGATTTCAGAGGAGATAGATTTTGTTGCTTGCAATTGCAACCACAGCACCTGTTTCAGTCCCCGCCATCAAAGGTAGAGAACTAATTCCTTCAAGTAGGGAAAGTACATCTTCGGACCACATCCTTTCATTTTGGGCTTGTACACTATCCAAATGTTATCCCTCTCTTGGCCTCCCTTTCTTCATACAGACCTGTCTATTCTTTCAAGATGTTTGATCCGGGCATCCCCGTGAAAGGGCTTCTTTCATTATGTGTGGCAGGGGGACCCCGCCTTCTATGCATTTAGTCTGGAGAGGTTTCCAGCTGTTGAACAACATTTATCTTCATCAGCTTTGTTTTTGATCCTATGTAAATCCAGCGTGACTTAGTATTTGTTTCTTAAGTATGCAGTATCCTTCAGGGGTTCTGGGATATCTTGCTAGCCTATTTTTGCGCAGTGTCCCGTGTGGCCACCAGATTTATAGTGGCCAGGCGCAAGGCACCACATGCAATTGGAAGCTTTGTGGCTCTTCTATATGGTTCTCTGTTTCTCACATTCCGTTGTCTTCGCTCTGGGCAGGCCCTGATTTTGTTCTTAAAGCATTGTTGGTATGCAGCTGGATTTCATAGTCTGATTAGGGTCTTAATATTTAACCTGACATTGCCTACCAATGGGTTTTCTAAGACATTTGGCTACTCCCTTGTCAGTTGACTCCTAGTTGGCTGATCTCCTGCCATAGACGAGGCTGGGGCTGGAGACGTTAGGAACCAACCCATCTGTTTGTGAGGTGACTGTGTGGGGTTCCTTTACATTAGGGGGGAGTAGGTGGAATTCTGTTGTTCAGCATCATCACAGCTACTGTGTCAGTACATGCCCTCAGGCCTGGTGGAATTATTATTGGAGAGTAGTGGAGTCCTTATTCTTTGATGCTCCTTATTCTAAGTGATGTTGTCAATCCTTCCATATCATTTTTCTTGCTGAGGCTCCATTCCTTCTAACAACCCTGCATGAGTTTTTAAATAGTTGTTCTAGGCTTGCCCTCCTGTGGGGGTGTGATTTTTCACATGTCATCCTCATTGGTTACCAATTGTGCCACCAACGCAAAAACAAGTTCATCTTATATTCTTAAACGACAAAGTGTACATGAAAAACCCCAATATTCATTAAAACGGATAATGCCATAAATATTGACAAACGTTCAGCCTGGGAATGTTTGGAATTCTTTAAAACATGTTCAGCAATAATGAGGATTTTAAAATAGGACGTCTATGAAGCTATGCTTTGCATAAACATTGTCTAACTCCATAGTGCACTATTGGTAAATCAGAGCTTCAACAAAAATGATATGTTTCTGTTACATTTCCAATCACAGATGGTCTACGAACTGGAATTATAATAAGGGCACAAAAACATGGCGGGTGTTATTTTAGAACTGCGAGAGAGTAAAATTAAAATGTAAAAGCAAGGTTTAGGGCCTCATCACAAGTTGGGCGGAGTGGTATAAATGCGGCAGTAACGCTATTACCGCTGCATTACTGTTTCGCCCAACTATGAGCTGGGCGGAAAGGTGGGGATTCACCTCCAGCTCTGAGCTGGGGGTAAATCTGCCAACTTTCTACCCATTTTTATTGTAATTGCACCGAAAATGCCCCATTGGATCCAATGTACCCAACATGAATAGGGACTTAGCACTGAACTCCGGATCCAGCGCTATTTGCGTTGGTTAGTATCCCAGAAGATTTACCGTCGGAATACCACCCACTCGTGATGAGGCCCTTAATGCTTTAAAATCTCTGCTGTACTTTCCTTTTCCATCTTGAATAAGCACTTCATTTTCTGCCAGCATGACATTTTCATGCCGGCGTAAAATTAACGGAATTCACCTCACATTAGCATCTGGTAATGAGCAGAAGAAATTTTGTTTATTGAAAAGTGGAGAGTAAAAGTAAAGAATAAAAGCGCTTTGCCTTGTTTAACTTTTCACTTTTGCATTCCCGCTTTGATTGCATGCAGGGGTCCAATAGCTAGTGCTGTTTGCATTTATTTTAAAATGACCCAGAACATGATTGTTTCTTTGAGATGAATTTTACAACTGCAGAAAATATCGTTGTCATTTGCACTCTTCCGTTTCCCATACAGAGATAACACAGGAATAAGTTTAATGCACAATTTAAAATATAGAGATGATAGCAAATTCTTGAACATGTGTTGCATGTAAATTTCAACTGCTGATATGCTTTTTCAAGCCACATAATCCAAAAATAATCTTGACATTAACATCCAATCAGTTGTCCATTAAATAGATTTCAGTAAGCAGTTTTAGCTACATGTTTATCACCCATAACCAGACCCTCTAGATCCAGGATCTCCAACCAGTAGATCACGAGCCACTGATAGCTGACAGCTCGCCTGAGGCTTCCCAGTAGCTCCTCACATCAGACACCAGAACGAGCACTACATGTTTATTTTGTTGTCTGAAGCCCCTGGACCTCTTCCCCTGCCCCCTCCCTCTCCTCGTACTGCAAAGGAAACAGTCAAAAGATGTGTATATTGTGAGAGGAGGGGCTGCATCTAGGTTTGAAGGGCCCGTGCAGTGTCTCAACAAGGGGTTAACTATCAATATCAAAAGTGTATGGGAAATGTGTTTTGTGACCATTGCAAGAGGTACAAATGATGGCTCATTAGAAAGGGAAACGGTGCATAAATCTGCATGCGATGTGAAACAAAGCTCCTGCACACTACTACTCCCCTTCTCTACACTACAGCTCCCCTCCTCCATACTATTACTCTGTCCTCCACACTACTGCTCCCCTCCTTCACACTACTACTTCTTCCTACACATTGCTATTACCACCTCTGAACTACTCAAATACCCTCCTTTTACCTTGTAAAATTCACTTCAAATCCACTCCTTTTGCTAACCTTTCTACAACCTCAAACAAAGACACACACTCACTCAGCAGTATCACTTACACTCACTAGCCACTACCTCACCTTTGTCAAAATGTGCCTCCACACTCCGCTGCTGCCTCGTCCATCCTGCGATTATATAGCCGCTACCCTCTGTGGATTTTGTATCTTTCCCTGGCCAATCTGGCACAGGGTAGCTTGATTGTGCAAAACATTATAAAAAGGGAGCAAAACCCTGCCCACCTGCGCACAGCTTTGCCACAGAACAAACACAATGGCAGCACAAGAAGGGCCATGTTTGAGTTTGATGCCTCTGTTGGGTTACCAGCTGGTATGTTTTTTTTATGTAGATGAAATGGTGAAACTGGCAGGTATCTTGCAATGGAGGCATGGTTTGAGTTAACATTGGACTGCTTGGAAACATGTTGGCACACAGGGGAGGGTGGTCAGGAATTGAGACCCTCTCAGCTGCCACCTTTCAGCTCATGGATAAAACTGGCCCTGGATTTCTCCCTGCTAGGGCTCACACCCCCGACTTATAGGGGTTTCCATCCCCTCTTGATAAGGCCAGATTTCTGGCCTTGTCACACAGGCCTTATGTGTGGGAAATCCTTAGATCATTTTTCACAGGGAAAGGCTTGTGTTAAAAACCAACCCAAGCTTCTTTCTAAAGATTGTAAGCAGTTTTCATATCAAGAGGAAATATCACTACCTGTTTCTTTCCGTCCCCTAATACAGAAACATAGCTGCTTGGAACCTTGAAAGTAACAGCGCCTGGTACAGCGGAGTCAAAGCCCTCATTGCACGGTAGTTGGTCACCACTATTCTGGAAGCCTACGAGGGTACAAATTATCAGGGCAGATGCCCCCCAAGTGGGCCCCATGCTCACCTCATGAGTGTGAAATTGGCCTATGTTGCTTTTAAGACATGTTCTTCTGGATGATACCTGCAAAGCGGCCAAGTGGGTCACTCCACATTTCTTCTGCAAGCACGACCCCTTGACTACAGTACAAGGAATGATGTCAGGAATGATGTCACGTTTGGCAAAGGCATTTTGAAAATATTTTTTTGCTACTTGGGTTCCAATTGCCCTCATTTCCTTGTGAGATATGTTGGAGTTTCCCAAAAGTGTGGAGGAAAGTGGACGGAACGTAAGAGCATGAAAAAGTTACTCACTGTAGTGACAACATTACTCTTAATTCATAGTCGCTCTCCCTCCATCCCTGCTAATTGGTTTCCAAGTCCAGCATGAAATAGGGTCTGGCGGTTGGGTGGGGCACACAAAGAAGGTGCCCTGTGGTGTGTCTCCACAGCACCTATGCACTTGTACTACTAGAATGATCAAATTCTGTGCTGTTTTGCATGATGTGGGACATTCCAAGAGTATGGGGGAAAGGAGAATATGGACTGAGAGTACTGTTGTCATTTTTTCCCCATCCCCTTTCTCCCACCTGCATACCAGTAATGCTTATGTAGATTTCTTTTTATTATTACTTTTTTTAACACAGCAATCGCAATGTTACAACCAAACTTAGCAGTTTCAACATTATGGAGGTAAGTCCACATTTTACACCAGAATATAGATTTGTAAAATGTTTATACTAAGCTGCAATATCAGTGTTATTCATAGGAGCCGGGGTTAAACTTCCCTCGAAAGGACGCAGATTTTCAAATCTCCAGACGTCCTTTGAGTCACCAATTCACAAGTTATTTTACAGTTTTGCATTAGATTTTATTCCTGGACCGGGATTACTTTGTAGCTCACCGACTGTTGATTGGCTGGTCAACACTTCCTCTCATTTGACTTTTTTGCCAGATTCTTTTTGACTCTTCTACACTCTAGGTCGATCCAGAAATACACGTTACATTTCTTATTGCCTACAAAATTGAATATACATATACTTCTTGGCCAATCCTAGTGGTTAACGCCTCATAACACAACACCATTGATTCGGGAGAGGCTGTTGAGTCCAATATGTATTCTATATAAGGTAATACTTTGTTGACAATCCAAGGTAATCCTTCAAAATCCAAGAATATATTCCATGTTATAATTCTATTGCAGTTTGACGTTTCATGGTCAAATACTGATACTGATATGTTATTTATATAGCACCTTAATCCAAAGATCTTTACTGAGCACATATTTACATACAATATCACCCAACCGAAATTGGTACTCATTTATCGACCTTGGAAGGATGAAAGGCTGAGTTGGCCTTCCCGGGACTCAAACCTGCGACCTGCAGATCACGCTCAGATCGCAGCAGCGAGCCATCAACCCGCTGAGCTATCTTACCGGCTAAATGTATGACTTAACTGGGTATTGTAGCCAGAGATGGAAAGCTGGTGCAAAGAAGATTGTTATCACTGTCTATGCTATCAGTCACTCCTAAATCTCAGACCAGAGTGCAATTTCCCAAACCAATTCTAATATAATCAGTAATATAATCAATTGTGGGTCATCCAGTTCCTGCATTAACCGCCAAAGCTGCAGCAATGTTAGGAAGCATCCGTTGAGATGACAAAGACCATGTTATGTAAAGAAATGGGTGAAGAACTTTGCTCCACTCATCAGACTCTTACTCTAGTAAGTGGGGTAAAGTACTCCCCGCAAACCTCATGGACCAACTTAAAGTTACTTTTTTGGTATACTGAATCATTAAGTGGTATATTAAAATCACCTACCAATATACATTTGAACCCTCTATATTTCAGAAACAAGAAGGGGTATGCTTTGATAGGAAGAACAGTTTTTGTAACGGCACAGTATTGCCAGTACAGGCTGGGTAAAAGTTATATACATTGAAGGGTGGGGTTAATCACCCAGAAGCCTTACCGATGCCCATTGTATGCTTTTATATCTTGTGAATCGATCAAACTCAGGCTCTTTTAGTCTTCACTCAATCCAAGTCAATAATCCTCTTTGTTTCTACCAAGGGTGGCTTTAGAAGTGGCTATAAAGTATGTTACATAGGTTGCTTTATAAATAGGGTTACAAGCCAGGGTTCTGTGACAAATCGTGGGATCACATCACTTCTCCCCACGGGCAAGCCCTTCCCTGTGAGGCTAGCGAGGTGAGGCCGCTACCTGATATTCCCCTTAGGGGTGGTAAAAAGCAGGAGGACCTCACAGGGAGGGACTTCCCTCATGGGAATGGTGACCTCTGTTCCATGGTGGAACTCCCCAACGCTCTTCCCTTTGAGTCCCCGAAATCTATGTATGTTATTGTGACACTCCTCCCTTTCTTCCTATAAAACCTATTTCATTGTCTTATGGAACTACGGCGGAGAAGATAACAGGAGGTATGCAAACTGCTCTTTCATGTGACTTCCAAAGTACCCCCAGGAGGTCTGAAGATTGCATCATTGATACAGATAATGGACTTTGACATTGTGCTGGGGAGGACCAGGCTCTGACCATAAAAATAGACAAAGGACTGCCTGAACAGGCACCAGGGAAACCAGAGAGAAGCCAGCGTGAAGACACACTTTTCTGGGAAGTTCAAACCCGGCAACTAAGACGCAAGATGGAGAATGAAGTCCTCGGTCAAGATGCTGCAGCTGGAAGGTCGGAGGAGGCCTCAGTTATTAGAACCAATGCAGAAGAGAGGATCCGATTAACAGTGGTGTGACCTCAGCGGAGTGGACCAGTTGGTCCCTTAACAGTGCTGATACCAGTGAACCGGATGTCCTGCAGAAACGAAGCAGGCCATGAGAAGCGAGGAAAGAGTGGTGGCGAAATGCCAAAGCAAAAATGAGGCCCCAACATCCCACGAGGTGGTCTAGGAAGAAAGAATTAACGGGATCCACGGTAGACCCGGCAAGGGCTTGAGGCAGAATAACTGATGCATTGGGTGGGATATCCATCGTATCAAACATTGTTGTAAAACTGACCAAAGCATTGGGAGTGATCTCCCTTGTCTCAGAAATTCTTGCCAAGCTACTGGAAACATTGCTAGTGATCTCCCTCATTTTAGTAATTCCTGCAAACTTAATCAAGATATCAGGAGTGATCTCCCTCGTCTCAGTATTGGAGGTACAGCCAATCAAAGAGAACAAAGCTTCGGTGGGGGGTCTCCCTCATCTCAGTAATGGTTTTAAAAGTAGCCAAGCTGGACTGAATCTTGGTAGTGATCTCCCTCATTAAAGTACTTATCTTAAGAGGAAGAAAAGTGGAATAAGCATCGGGAGTGATCTCCATCACCTCACTAATTGTTTCAAAGCTGACCAACGTCTCAGGAGTGAGCTCCCTCGTCTCAGTAATTGGTGCAAAGCCTACCAAAGCCTTGGGAGTGATCTCCCTTGTCTCAGTGATTCTGGCAAAAATAACCAAAGACTCTGGAGTAGTCTCCCTCACAACAGTACTTGGGGTTCAAGTAAACAAAGTGAAGCCGGAACACTTAAATTACCTCTGGAGAAAGCCTAAAGAGAAGTACAACGCTTGATATGAACTGTTAAGAAATATTGTCATCAAGCTTTATGTGAACCGGGAGAAGGAAGTCATTCTTCTGACCTCCCAAAACAGTTTTGTTGATTCAGATACTAGTGCAAAGGTTGCCAAAGATATTGTCAAAGACACTTAACTATTCGACCAGGAGGATGGGGTCATCCTCCTGGTATTCTCTATCTTTGTGGAACACAATCCCCAAGATGACTAGATACGGAACGCCGCAAGAGGGTCCATTTGGATACATTTAAGACATTCCTCTTTATATGCTTGATTGGGCACTAAATTGAATGGAGCGCTATTGAGAGCAGATTATAGATAAGTTATATCAACGTGTAGAATTAAGGGAATGTTTGGAGTGGGATTGATCCCGCATGAATAGTAGTATGAGAAGAAGTGTGTATTGACACATGGAGAGTTCAACGTTAAGAACTGTAATCCTGTTGGAATATGCTTATGAGTCAAGCACTAAGGTGGAAACGTGCTATTCGAAACTAAGTGAGGAAGAGTTGACATATGCCCGAGGAAGACCTTATTGAAGAGGTCAAAACACGGGTTGGCAAACCAGTAAAGAACATATGCACAAAAATCTGAATTTGTCAGCCTCTGAAATAATCCTCCGGAATACAAATGTTATGTTAACAGGGTGTGGCGCAAGTGGTCTAGCGTTTGTTAAATGTGTATGTGCAGTGACATTGGGTTAGTGTCACTTCCCTGGACCAATGCTAGCCTGCACCTTGAAATCACAATTATAAGATTTTAAAGATTATCTAGAATGAAAACAAATTGGGGTAGCAGCATGGTAGTACGTTTGTAGCCTCCTCAAAATCAATCAGGGAGGCATCAGATAGGTTTGGGATCCCTAACTAGAGAAAACACACAAAGACTTTCCTACCATTGTGTTATTAATGTAGGGTATAAAATGAGGAATCCCCTAGTGCTTAATGAAACAGAATTTGATGTGTGATGATATATTTTGAAATATTTCCAGCAGCGTAAAACACAAGTGACAATTTTTTATTTTTTTATTACTTACTTCAATTGTTAAAACAAGAAAACAATTTTTACAATATTCCTTATTAAGGATCAGACTCTTGGTCTTTAGATTTCACATTAAGTCCTAGTCGCACCAGCCTCCGCCTACTTACAGAGAAATTTGTTCCCCTCAAATTGTACGTTTTTAGGCTCTGGGCGTTTCATCAAGCCTAGGCTTTCGAAGAAGCCCACCATGGCTATAGTCCATCTGGTATTTTCACAACTCATCAGGTTGTTCCATCTTTCCTCTTCGGCAAAACAGTAAGCATTTTTGAGTAAGCGGCCCAGATAGAGGGTTTGCGCCACGTCCACCCCTCTGCATCTTAATAACAAATGCATAAGTGTTTCGATCATGTCCGTTTGAGTGCAGAATCAACAGAGGCTGGTGTTTGCGTCTGGCCAATATTTCCTTTGTGTATCAGATATTCAATTGAACACGCAGGAAATTTTCACAGAGCTTCCTTGATGGGACAATAATACTCTAGGTGTTTTATCAAACAAAACAGAAATTGAATGTCTTGTGGATAAATGTTCTAGCTTCTTTTGACCTCCATTTGACACAAACAAATTTGAAAATTAAATGTATGTTTCAATTCAATAATCTGTATAGTATAAGTAAGGCCTACACCTGTTTTGCCCAGAGAGCTTTCTAAGGCCATTTAGCAGTATATGTTGATTTAGATTTGTTTACATAGTGTTCAAAATAAACAAATGTGTTAGGTCATGCATTAAAGTCAACAAAATCCAATAAATACCCAGAACATAATGCATAAATAAAAGCCATATTACAGGATTAGAAAAAGGAGAAAGAAATGAAACAAAAAGAAATCAAGTGGTAGTGTCAACAAATAACAGAAAACTATTTTCTATTGCCAAATAAAACATTCAGGTTTAAACATCTTTATGCAGTTGAAGATTCAGAATGTTAAATTCTGTTAGAGGATTTGAACTGTCTTCAGAAAATGGTCCAGTGGGTACGATACGTGGACATTTGGCAAACATTAACCTACAGATTTGTTAAATGCATTATCTGTGGTATGGTTCGAGTTAAGAAAGGTAAATAACTCACCAGAATCGTGTTCTTCAACATATATTCGAGTAGTGGCACGGTTAAAGCAATATCTTGTATCAATCTGTTATATTCAACGTTGCAAGCTACTGTCAGAGTTATTGTCTAGTTGGTACCTTGGTATTGTGGTTCTGCCGTGCACCAGCTATTTATCAACGGTATGTTGTGGCTATGGTCAGAGCAGAAATCTCTTCTATCTATTGTTATAACTGTTCTCCAACTGTGCTCAAACCAAACCTATGTCAGTGATGTATAAGATCTACCCTAATTAATGTTTATATATGCTACAAATTGATGTGGCTACATGAACGGTTACACGAATGCTATCCTCGTAGAAATCCTAGCTCCACTTATTATTTACTCTGTCATTTATTTTGGAATGCTGCTTTGAATTCAGGTCTGTGATGCGTGTTTATTTTGCAAGATGTCTGAAATAGTTCACTTTTGGTGTTATGTGTCCATTCGTATGATTGTTTCTGAAGAGCCTTTGGTACTGGGTCCGAGAAAGGATTTTGGTTGTGTTGGTCTGGCCTCTTTCTGTTTCTTCAGTTATTTAATTTTGCTCTCCTAGTGCTCCAATTTCAGCCAGCCCCTTGTTTTTAGGGATTTTATGAAGCGTTTGTGGCCTTGGTCTGTTCACATTATATACTGAGGGCTTCGGTATGCCCATGGTGATTAGTAGCAGACTCGGGCATGAAAACTGCAAAACCAAAACAGACAGTTTTTGATTGAATTCCAGAGCTTGGTAGACAGAAATGGAAAGGAAAATCCTCAGTGTTTTTTTTAATTGGAATTTAGCATTGTTGCTGAGGCTGCATTGCTGGACTAAATTGTCCTCGACAGCTTGTAGTGGATTATGGGCCCCATGCTATTAAAAGCAGGGTGGCTGAAATGTAGAGTTTTGAATTGCATCCTACTTTTGAACAGGAGCCAGTGCAGGGTTCAGAGTGCTCATGTTATGTGTTTCCAGACTTTGGAGTCTTTGGTGGATTCTGGTTGCAACGTTTTGGGTTCTTTTAGTCTGTTTATTAAGTTTTCTGTTAGGCCCATTTCGAGGCTGTTGGCATAGTATAGCCTGGAAAATACTATTGCAAGGACAGCCATTGTTCTGTGTAGAAAGATCAGATATGGCATGATGGACCTACGTGATTACCAAGCATCATGAAATTGCGAATCCGAAAATATCGAATTCCCAAATCACGCGGTCTAGTGATCACATAGATCACTTTCCTGGCATCCCGCATCGCCTATGCCTTTTCGTCGGCACACACAGAAGTGTGCCCCTGACTCTCCTCTATACCTGCGGCGCCAGTTCCCTCCCACTATGGTGGGTCGGAGCTGGTGTTGTAGGGACACTTTTTCTTTTTAATTTTTCTTTTTTATTATCCCCCGCTTCCAATGTCATGGAAGCGGGTGACACCCCTGCAACCCCGGAAGCCCATAGTGCCGAACAAGGGGAGCGGGGGACACCCCTGCAGCCCCAGCTCCCTTCGTTCGACATTTTGGGCATTTATTTTCATACGAAACAAGCATGATACAATGGATAGCTCGAATTTGGAAGAAGCAACTTCGTACAAATGCTTTTCCCATGGTTCAAATGTGAAGACTCCTAGGTTTTCAATTGTTAGTCGGCTGTGGACAGGTTCCCATTCCTTCAGGTTATGGGATTGATGTGGGGTCAGTTGATGCTGTGCTGCAAATCATAATTTTGGTTTTGGTTGGGTTAACTTTGAGTCGATTTGTCATCATCCATGAGCTGAGTTGCATGACACAGGTGCCAGGATCTGATTTCTTTGAGGTTGAGTGTCTGATTTGGGGATCGTCTCCATAGTCAAAGCACGTGAGGCCCGAGATGTTAATTAGTTCAAAGAGGAGAGTCATTTATGTGTTGAAGGGTAGTGGTGAAAGGCTGGATACTTGTGGTTCTCCACAGCTGATAGAGGAAAGTGGACCTGAAAACAGACACCTTTTTGGTCTCAGCCCTCTCCATGATCCATAAAGTAATCCAGCATACTGCAATGACCTAAAGTACTAGGCCCCTTAGAGCTTTTGCAATTATTTTGTGTCTCAATGCAGCTGACGTATCCCAGAGGATGAGTACACTTGTTGTGTTAGCATGAGTGTTATTTTTAAAGTGTCCTAAATGGAGGTGAGTGTAGATTAAATTCCACTCATCGTCCTGATGGTAACAGGAGTACACCCAGTTTGATGTTCTTTCCGTCCTAATTAATGCTGGAGGATCCTTGATGTTTTTTTGTAGATGTGCGGCGCGTTTGAAAGCAGTGACTGGGATGTAGAAGTGGTTTCAGCAGGAAACGAGTAGTGGGGATGAGACAATGGTGATATTTATGTTGCCAAAAACTCCATCTATGGTATGTACGGCTACCTGTCAGGGTCCTTTTAGTTTTTTGAGGTGCAGGGGGCCAGATTTGCTGATAGAGATTTTGGGATGTTGTTGTCCTTTCCTTCCACCTCTTAATATGGTGAGATGTGTGTGGTCTGCCAAGAGATTAGCAAACACATCTGCCTGCTTGTCTGGAAATAAAAAGTTGTATGAGGGGGTTCTGCAGAGAGAAGGAAGATCAGTTTGGATGTGTGTGAAGTGAAAAAGATTAGGAGCCATGACTCGCAGTCAGGAAACGTTTCTGAGTGAGAAATGTGTGTGGAATTCTTGATGTGCCCATATTGCTGTTGTGTGCCACCCTGCCACCCTAGTTCACTTCTGTAATTTTGCTGTGTCTGGCTTTACAGTTTTGATGATGTTGATTAAGTTACAGGCTAGGTATAGGGTCTTAAGGTTTGGTCTCATCTAAGCGGAAACCTGTCTGTTCTGGGCTGTTTTTGTGATCTTATGCTCTGATATTAGTGCTGCCATTCTAAACCATATTTGTTTGTTAGTCTGTCCCTTATTATATGCCTGGCTATGGCATCTGTGGTAGGTAGCTACGGGTGTGGGGCAGCTGAGCCAGGCATGCACAGTAGAGATGCAGTTAAGATGGAAGAGGGCCAATAGAGGGCCTTGCCGAAGTTAATGTTGTTCCTTCTAGAGCGTGGCACCAACAATATGTGGTGCACTATAAACTCCGAACTATACAGCGTAGTAGAGTCTGTATGTATTTATTCCTATCATAAGTACGTTTATTTCGGAAAATCAGACTAATGTCCATAAAAAACAATTGCAAACAATAGTGATAACAGTTACAAAAGCATATACAAACAAGATAAGAACCGTAAAATACAGATAAAAATAATCAGCTCACATTCCTATAGATTTCATTAAATGTTTCCTCATAAATAATGCATTCTTCAAAAAGGACAGAAGAGCCCACCCCACACGGGGTGATTCCACCCAAAGCAAAAAGGCCAGGGCAGGTCTATACTGCGTAAACCCCATCTCCCACAGCAGAGGTTTTAGCATATGCTCTCTGTCTGGAATAAACAGGGAAACATAATTAAAAGATGGGCAGGTACTCCCTGGGTGCATTACACAGAGGGCATGATTGATTCAGTACTTTTGGTCCATGCTGCCATCACGGCTCGCAGAAAAACACCATTAAATCGTGCCATAGATGGGTTCTCAGCCCATAACAAATGTATTTATTTACAAGCATGGGATTTAGAAACTTGGATACATGATTTGTGTGCCCTTCACTTTATGTCAAATACATGTTTTAAGTATATTGTGGCAATGACATAGCAGCATACAGCCTTTGTTCCATCTACCAGTAATGGGACATTCAGAAAGCCATAAGCTAATGGCTTGTTGCCAGCCCTGCCAGTATGAGGAGTGCCTCGATTTCTGTGTGCCCAATTTAAATATTGTGGATGCACTTGGAAACCAATTGAAGTGTCGCTGTGACACATGAGCATGCATTGGCCAAATTAGAGATAGGGGTAAGGTCACTAATGTTTCACAATATTTGCCCTTCCATGCATTTACCACCATTTAACTGTAGAGCGTCTTCATATTTACACAGGAATTCCCCCCTGAAAGTTCTTATGTCATGATCCTGTATTCTAAAACTACACGCCCGGTGGAATATGTTTAGTTCTATTGCAATCCACGTAGCCACCCACTCCATGAAACTCCAGTTGCAGCTCTCCAGTTGCAGCTGTTATAACATTTTGTTAATGTCTACTTTTCAGCTTTCGCTCTTTTGATGGTGCTTTTGATGGTGCTTTAGCGGCACCTTGTTGGCTTGGATTATGCTTTAGAGAAGGATACATAAAGACACATATAATCACCAGGTTTGGTGTTAATTTGTGCAGTGTTCCTTTCCCACCTCTTGAAAGACTAAATTGCTGAGCAGTCTTTTGTTGCTGGCTGCATAGCAGTAGTCTTCAAAGTGTGGCCTGTCCCGCAAATGGGCCCTGAGGAATTTCAGCCTGGTGCAAAACCCCAAGCAGAAGGACTGTTTTAACTGTAACATTATAAGTTGAGCCAATTGAGGCATGATACTTCTTCTCTGAATGTAAGATGCCCATTATGCATGCTCAATGAAGGGGTGTCATGGCTTTGAGGGGAGGAGAACTGAGCATTGGGAGATAAATACAGCCTTGAAGCATGCATTCTTTTACTTGGCCCACACTTCTAGGCTTTAAACATAAACCACAGAGGTTCCTGAATTACAGCAGAAGAACAGAGTATGTAATCATCTGCCTCTTGGTCCCATTCACCTAAGTTTACCACCTCTGCGCTGTGGAACGGAAGGAGTATGCCTGGTAGCTGCGGCCTTCGCTCAGACCCGAAGGTAACAGAGGGAAAAAGCATGTGAGGGAACGTTGGCCTACAGCTCAAAAATTCTGGCTCATTTTGTAAAAAAAAAGTACACATTGGTTGCAAGCACCTAAGTCCTAACGTTGGGGCTCCCGTGCATGCAATTTCCAACTTATGCAAAACGAAGTGGAAAATGTAAGAGTAAAAACAATAACAAACAATATAATAGGTGAAAGGTTTTGAATTATTCTTAAGCTCTGGCAATGCTCTGAGCAACCTTCCGCACCACTGTTTTTCAGCCTGTCTGCGCCATTGCAGAAGGGGACCAGCCATATGGAATTCAGTCTGGTACTGCCATCAATTGGAGAAGTCCAGCCTGAATTGCTAGGCCATGTCCACTCTGCAGCAAACACAAGTAACTAGAGACATGTTTCTGCCTTGTTGAGCTTCAACAGTGAAGTGCAGCTTTTGTTTCCTATGGTGCAGCAAGCAAGGGACCTACATCCCCATACCCTCCCACACAAGGAGACAAACTATAATCAAAAATTGTGATGGGTGGAAGGTTTTGAATTAATTGTAAGCCTTGGCAATGATCTGAGCAACCTTCTACACCACCTTTTGTAGCCCATTTGTGCCATTACAGAAGGGGACCAGTCAAATGTAAGCCATGCTTCTAGGCCATATCCCCTCCTCGCAGAAAGACAAGCAACCGCAGACATGTTTCCGGCTCATTGGGTGTCATCAGTGAGGTGTAGTTCAATTCCCTTGGCTTAGTGACCATGCACACACGTCCAGGGATACCCTCTCACTCATAGGTCGACAAACTAAAACCAACTAATTTGATATTTTTTATTAATCTTAACCATTGGCAGTGCTCTGGTCAACCTTCCACAACACTGTTTGTTTAGCCTGTATCTGCCATTTGCGGCAGGCTCAAGGATGTGACCCTGTCAAATGAAGGGGGGGTAAGAGAGAACCTAGCCCCTAACCCCAAAGAGTGTTTGAACATGTGCAGGGATATTGGTACCACTGTCCTTGCTGCAATACCTATAATCCTCTGTCATGTGCCGGTCTCTTTGTCCTCTTTTTTAAAACCTCAATTTCCAGAATGCACCTGGACACAACCAGTAAAACCTGGATGAGAACCAGGTAAATGGAATCGAGACCAGAAGTGGAGTGGATTGGGCTTTTCCCTGGACAATAAAAATGAGACGGCGACACTTGGACCACCAACACTAGACAGATTCCAGGTGAAGAGTGAGGCAAAAGAAAAAGGATTGAGAGCGAAAAGAGACTGTAGGTGAGCGGGCGAGATACAGAAATCCTCCCCAAACCCAGTTAGAAACAAAACTGACGATCACATGAGGAGAACCACAGCGAAAACGAGCAGGCAGAGCATAAATCTGGTACCAAATGAAGACTGAAAGGGGGTTGGGCTAGAAGCCTTCTGAAAAACTTCCAGGGGAAATCCAAATCCCCAAGGGGAATAGCTTAGCTTGAGATAGGCCAAGGAGAGCTTGGACATCCGGGAGGAACTCCACAGCAGGTTAGGTTGGATATAAAAGTCATGTGTTAATGGTGTTTAGTTGAGGTCAAGAGCAGTAGAGGTGGACCGAGAACCAAGCGGGTAGAGTGCACCAGGTGGAGAACGAGGTGCAGGAGCCTGCTGGAGTATAAAGAGAAAGTGATGTTGGGTCTGAGAAGGTGGCGCCAATTGTGTTGTGTGTCTGTGTGAGTGACTGAATTGAAAGTTGTGAGAGTAGAAAGGGGAGGAGTTGAGAGTAGAAAAAATGGTGGAGTTTAGTGAGAAAAACATGTTTGTTTTTGTGTATGTGTGAGAGAGAGAGGGAAGTGGAGGGCAGGAGGGTAAGAACAGTAGAGTTATGTGTAGTGGTGGGAGCAAGGAGTGTTGGAGAGAGGGCAGAGCCGCAGGGAGTTGGAGGGCGGAGACAGAAACGGGGAGATAGAGAGAGGGGCAGGAGTGCAGAGAGGAGAGGGAGGAGGTAAGACCAGGAAGCAGCAGATAGGGAGAGGGGGTAATCATTTGGAGGGTGGAAGTAGGAGAAGTGGGAGAGACCAGTAAGATCAGAGGATGGTGTGAGGAGAAAGAGACAGAAGGAGTGACAAGGGGGAGAGGGTGTGTGTGAAAACAAGGTCCATCTGCGGAGTTAACCATTTAAAAAGAGCAAGACAGAACCATCTGGCAAAACCCGTCAGGTCCCTTAGGAAACCCCTGAGGGAGAGAGCTAGAGAAGGCTACAGCATTTAGCCCCCACCTAGGGTAAGGCTGTTGTATACAGAGATTGAAGAAGCATTGGGGTTGAATAGGGAAGCCTGGGCTAGGGTGTTGGTAGCCCATTTGGAGGTGAGATAAGGGACGGGGACTACCCCTAGTCTGAGAACCCCAAATGATTTTGAACTGGAAAAATACCTGAAAATGTGCGGTTTATGGACCAGCAATATGCAAATGCAAATCAGTCTGCTAGGCCATGTTACGTCCCCAGTACGACATTCATTCATTGCCTGTTTTAATTTTTTGATGGAAAAGGTTTTGCCGACAAATAAATAAAAGAATATGGGGGGCATATAAGAGGTAGGGTGGGGGTGGTGTATAGGGAATACATAATAGGGGAGGCAGGGATGAGGGGATGAGGGAACACCACCCGCCCCCACCCAAATAAAAAGAAATGTTTTTTTCCTACAAAACATTTTGGCAAAAAAAGCAGCGAAAACAACTGGGGATGAATGAACATAGAAATCCCCCTCCACACAGAAACAGAAGCAATCATAGGCATTTGTCTGCCTTGCTGCACCTCACAAGTAAGACGCAGCTTGGTACTCTATGGCGCAGCGAGCAAGGGACCCAAATTTTGGCATATCCTCTCTCACACAGGGAGACAAACTAGCACCAAACAATATGATGGGTGTAAGGTTTTTTATTAAACTGAACCACCGCCAATGCTCTGGGAAACCTACCACACCACCATTTTAACCCGAATGAGGCATTGTATTAGAGGACTAGGCATATGCAGATCAGTCTAGTACTCCTACTAATAGGAGCAGTCCAGCACTGACTTCTAGGCCATGTCCCCTCTGCACAGACACACAAGCAACTCCAGACATATATCAGCCTTGTTGGACCTCATCAGTGAGCAAATCGGTCTGGTACTGCCACCAATATGAGCAGTCCAGACCGAACTGCTAGGCCATGTCCCCTCCGCACAGAAATGCAAGCAATTCCAGACATGTGTCTGCCTTGTTGGGTCTCACAAGTAAGAGGCGGCTTGGTTGCCCATGGCGCAGTGAGCAAGGGATCCACGTCTGAGCATACCCTCTCTCACACAGGGAGACAAACTGTAACCAAACTATGAGGTTTGTGGAACCTTTGAATTAATCTCAACCACTGGCAATCCTCTTAGTATGTAGGGTTGTCCAGGTGCAATGCAGAGGTTATGATTCATTCATTTAAAACCTTCCATCCATCACCTTTTTTATTTGAAGTCACCATGAGTGGGTCAGGTATGCCCAGATGTGGGTCCCGAGCTTGCCATGCGTGGTTTGATAAGTGCTGTAAAGACTGGAGGGGGGTTATCTGTACTCCTGCCCTCTATATGGCAGAGTAGAAGCAAAGAGCACCCCAGCCAAGGTTCTCTATATGGTAGCTATGGACGAGAAACCAAGGCTTAAGCTCTCAGGAGGTGATGCAGGCTCGTTCTTAAGTACAGTGTAGCCCCAAGCCCCCCGTAAAGGAATGTCCACACACTGTTTTGTGCTAACACACTTGGTTATTGACTCCTTTAAAATGCACCAACTGCTGACAGTTCCTAATGGCATACAAATCAAACAGTACTGTGTATCAGCACAGGACATAGGAAGGAATACAAGTTGGGTTAAACTATGGCAGAATGCTGGCCCCCCTCTACCTAGAGGCAGTTCTGAGTGAGGATCCCCCCACCTGGGCAACCTGTAATAAAGTGTACTAACAAGCCTAGTCCATTTATGTTCAAATAGTCTTGTTTCCTGGTCACAAATGTTCCACTAACCCCATGTACCTGAGTTAGCAGTGTTTCTTCGACAGCTTGTCGACGGGTTCCTCGTTAGTAGACTCCCTTTAAAGCAGGAGCCACGGTCGTCGAGATGCCACAAAGAAAATGTGAACACCGTCGTCGGGACAGAAGCTTTGAATTTCACGGTGCTCGTCGACGATCGATCTATGACAGAGTTCGGTGCCGCAAAGAGAGCTCAGTGAAGAGTGTAGGCCCGGCAGCGGGTGTCGATGTTGGCATCGATGATCAGGACTCAACCATGGCTGGATCTTCACTCGTCTGCGTCTTTGTGGACTTCAGGTGGCGGGAAACCCACCGGCAGATTCTTCTCGGTCGTCAGCGACCTCGACTTTCTCCGGCGGGACAAAGGGGTCAACAGTGATGGCAAGGGAGCCCTTCTTTTAAGTGTTCTTAGGCAGTGGTGGAGCGTTGCGGCTCTGGTCTTCGAACAGCACAGCATCAAGCTGTCCCCGCTTCTGGGCAACACAACTCGACAGGCTTCCAGTGATCACTGAAATCCTCCGAAACCGGTCGACGATGATGGACGTCGACACCCTCGATGTCCTGGAGCTTTACTTGAATGTTTCTTGGCGGACCCCATCTCTAGTCGATAGACTTTTGGGCCTGACTTGCAGGGTACCCTGATGAAGATCAGCTTCTGCACGATGTTCCCTCGTAGTTCGGGCAGAGATCTCCTAAAGAAGGTCCTCTCTTGGATCAGTCCTTGACAGACACAGCAGCTTTGGAATTTCATCGACGGAGAGCAGCAGCAAACCTTCTTCTTCCAGCTTGGCTTCAAGGATAAGCAGCTTCAAGTTTCAACTTCAGCTTCTGAACAATTTGGAAAGTGAGAGGTCCCCAGATATACAGATAGGTCCCTCATTCACACTGCTGAGCCAAGCTCAATCAGTCAGAAGGGCATTCATGCAGACAGGCAGCCAATCAGGCTCACAGTGCATTCTGGCCATTCACTTCCACCCAGACACCAATAACAAGGAATGTGGATATGGGCAAGCACCCAGCCTTTCAGCACACCACGCTGCATTCATGTCAGTTTCAGGCAGGGCTGTCTCATTCTTTGTGTCACACTCAGAACCAAACACCCATAACATGGAATGTATATTGATCACACACTCCATTTACCCAGGTCCCACCCCAAAGGGTGTACCCACAGCATACAGTCACCGGGAAGGCTCCAGCGTTGTCTGGCCTGGACTTTCCCACAATGCCATGTATGGTTCTTCCACCCAACAGCCAGTCAGGGGAAGGGACAGAGTCAGGGCTTACCTAGACTTTTATGAAAACCAGGTAACGGGTAATTGAAACCAATGGGCCACAGGGGGCATATTGTCTCCTATCAGGAATCCACTGATTCCTATGGCAGGACCTGGGTATCCCAAAAATGAAAGATACTCAGAGCACGTGTTGTCAAATTCCACATGGAGTCGTCACCAGCACATACGCTGCTCTGTTGCCACACACAGATGCCCAAAAACATAAACTAGGGGTACAGGGTTGTACCCCCACCCATGGGTGCCATAAGGGATTGCAAAGGGTTTCTGTTCACCCCAACCAAAAAGAGGAAGAGCTGCACGGCTAGGAGTCCCACGTGGACCCCTGTGCAGAAAACAACGCAAAACACACATAAGGGAGTACAGGACAAGGACCTGGAGGCCATGTCCCGCCAATGCATCAAAAGTGCACATTGCAATTTTTTGCACATTCATTTTAACTCATGTTTTGGTCGCATGGGTTTAGAAATGCACCATTTATCACAAATGTTCTCATGCCTGTGTGCAATTCCTTTGTTTCAAAAAGTCCAAAATCGTGGTTACACTTTGTGTTGTGTCCAGATCCATATTTTATCCTAGTTGAACCTAGGCTTCTCTGCAATTTCATTGATGTAGTCATTAAATAGTAAAGAACCACATACCGATCCTTATGACCTTAAATTGTTCACCGCTTAGTCTTACTCCAGAGTATAATCTCTATTCACAAGCATTTTTGCCCTTTTTAACACACATGAATCAATTGAACTTTATGACAAAAGGCCTTTGAAAATGTTTTCATAAGTAATGATTTTGTAACATCTGGTAGTGTCAGCGGTATGGCTCAACATTTCAGTGTGAATCAACATTTCAGTGTGAATATGTCTTGCAAATGAAGGCAGAGTTGGCTGTTTACCAGTGCATCCTTTTAACTTTGCTCCAAATCACCCTTTGTACAGTATTATTCCATGGTGCTCCCCCTTTTCACTTTGACCGCTTGATAAATTGTGTGCACTGTCTGGCCCGTGCCTGTTTCCACATGCAGTTATCAGTTGCACTGCCCTGTATCTGATGTGATGCTGGGTAAACCTGTTATTTGCATGAAATGCTTTATTTGCAATTTCACACACAGAAAGTCAAATCCAGTGGTGTTCAAACAGTTAGAGAACCCGTCACTGCAAAGAATGAAATCTGCCCAGAGAAGGAACAGAACCAGAAATTGAAGCATCGAAGATCCCACCACTTGAACAAGAATGTCACACTGGGCCTAAACTAGTCCTCCCTTGAATTTGAAAATACCCTTTATGTCAAAAGACTGGAAAAAAGGCACGTTACCATTCCATTAATTTGCGTGCTGTGCCATTTTCAACCATCATGAGCCGAGGCAATATTCTGAAGAGTTCAGGGCAGTGATGTTCTTCACAGCACTACAATAATTCATACAGGAGACTGGCCCATAGTGAGTCCCCTGCACCGCAGCAGCTCTATAATGCCTTAACATTAAGGGCCTCTTTACAGATATGGTTTTACAGATATGGTTTACGCCATTCACAACATATATGCTGTAAATATTCTATGTTATTCCAACCATTAGGTGGTATTTTAAGAATAGATGGTATTCTAAATAACACTTGATTATACTGTTACCACCATTCCTTAGTGAGGCCCCAAGTTACAATCAGTAGATAAGGCACACAGATTTCTATCAGTAAAAATGCTGCTTCATCCACCTTGTAAGTTGTACACACACACATGTATTTATAGTATGCCCATCGAGGATCTTTTAGAATAAAAGAAGTCATTAATACCGAACCACTAGACATACAGACCTGGCTATCAACCATGAACTCTGAGTGCTTCACAACCAAGATCTCCTCCTGCGTCAAGTCCCTTTGGGTTCCACATTGACAAAAACCTCTCCTTCAAGACACAACTAGCTAAAATAATGCAGACCGCTTGGATCAGCTCTCCCTCCTGCGAAACATCATCCCCTTGCTCCCTTCGGACAGCTTTAGATCCACATTTCAAGCACTGATCCTATCCCACCTGGATGGGGGCAATGCACTCCTAAAAGACCTCCCATCGCACGCCACATCAAGGGTCTGCGCAGCTACGACCACATCACCCCGGCCCTCATCGAGCTTCACTGGCACCCACTGCACACACAAATCACCTTCAAGTCTTGCTGCATCATCTATAAGGCAGTTGCCCTCAAGTCGCCCAGATACCTCGCAGAGGAACTCTGCATCTCCGGCAGACAGCGCACCACCAGAAGCCAGGACACATGCAAACTTGAAATCCACAACTGCAAAAAGGAAAGAACCAGAAAACAAGCCTTCTCTGCCTCTGACACAAGACGATGGAACATCCTCTCCGTCATCATCAGACTCTCTCCCACACTCCTACAATTAAGAAAAGAACTCGAGAGCCACCTCTTCAAGAAATCTCTCCTCATCAACACCTAGGCCATCACATCGCCCCTCGTGCCACCTGACTCGCTAGATGCCGCCTGCCCTTTTGTCCCCGCCACCTTGTACAGCTGTACCCCTCCTCTGCCCCCTCTGTATCCTACCCCTCTGTATATCTGTTCTGTTGTTACCACTGAAAAGCGCTATACATCTGTAATGTTGCACACCTCTGTAAAGCACTCCGTTGTGTATCTGTATTGGTGTATACCACTGTAAAGCGCTCCATTGCTTCTCGAAGCTAGGTCCACGCTCAACAAATACCATAATAATAATAATAATAATAAAAGAGCACATCGCCAAATTCATGGCAGTTTGTTACAAAAAATTGAGCAGAAATTTTGATACATTGAATCCTTTTTTGTTGATGTAGGTTATTCAAAGAATATTCTACACAGTCAACAGGTCTTGGTCTGGCAGGATCACGCTAACAGAGATGAGGAGAAGCAACTTCTTGCAGGTAAGGTCTCCCATGTTCTTATTTTTATTGTTGATTGATATGCACTTTAGGCTAAACCCTCGCCGTCCAAAACCCCTGCTCCCTCAACAAACTGAAACGTGTAAATATTGTGCTGGGAGGATACCTAAGAGGTAACATGTTTGTCTTGGAAGCAAGACAACGCAGAGCAACACAAATCCCGGTCCCACGCTTAAAGCGTGTGTTATGAAAGATTAAATATCAAGCAAGTGTGCCTCTGCACACCTCCACCGAGTCAATGGGCACTCTGCATCGACCTACGCTGTTCCTCCTTTCAGTCAGGAAATGTATCTGCTGGGTAACATCCACATCTTGCAGATCATTATTGATGAAGGTATATAGAGGATTCAGAAGAGTCCTTGTTTTGCTTTCTTCAACTTTAATTCTTGCAAGAGCATTCTCGTCCCTCTTGGTGGCATGCGTACCTCCAGAAATGCTGTAGTTTTCAAAGAAGTAAAGGGGAAGGGAATCCTTTGATGAGCTGTTGTGTTTAAATGCCATAGAGGTCCACCCCAAGAATTTCAGACAAGCTCATGAATGATAAAATCAATGTCTTGGCAGCCTAGAAATGTCTGCTGAAGGGCACTAGTGGCTAACATATCCTAGGAGAAAGTAGCCTAAGACAAAATAAGATATTGAGCCATACGACAGCAAAATCTCTTGACATGGGAGTGCAGATTATGGCGTTCAAAGTAATCCAGAGCAGGCTGAATCTTCAATGGTAGTGCAGATGAAGGCTTTGGAAATTCAAGTGTCACAAGTGGTTTACTGAAATACCTACAATCTAGAAGGGAGACACCAACTGACACTGATAATGGTGTTGCCAAGCTCACGCCCTCATAATTCTAGAGCCTTCATCAAGAGTTTTGAGAAATGTTCAAATCTGGCCTTTAGCTTCCCTCTGCATAAAGATCCCATGCAGGGATCCATGCCAACGACAATTTAGAACCTGGTATGATCTAAGATTGGAAGAGTGTTCGACTACACAACAGTCCATCAATCCCCGGGAACCACATACCATAATACATATTCAGAAGTATGTTTTGGCTCTATTGGGCCAATTGACAAATAAAAATGCAGATTGCCCGCAGCACTTGGACCCTCATTAATCTTTGCTCGCATTTCTCAGCTCATAAGTCCCCGATTTTGAAAAGGGACTTTTAAGTGTACAAAGGTCTGCCAAGAGACTAGCATCCAGCCACCTCCATCCATATGTGCGAGGCCCATTACTGACGCATAGGTATACATTGGCTAATGGTCCCTTATGGGGTGTGGACTGGGGTCAATCACCTACCCACTTGAGGTCAGTGAATGCATCTGCAGTACCTGGCCTGAAAGGGCCTGTCAGTGCAAATGCACGTTTTATATTTCCTGCTCTGTTGTGAGATGGAAATGTAAAATAGAAATGCTCATGCTAAGCATATATGTTTCCATTTGGGGAAGGAAAATATTGTCAAATGTCTGAAAGGACCCCAAGGTGCATTGTTCCTTACCATGCCCCTGGATTCTAACAGGAAAGACCGGGAACAATGGAATAGGCAATGGGACTCCCACAGCTGACATGCCCCAATAAATCAGGAATCCACTTTCAACTACAGCAGCATCTACACCTTCATGCTCCCTACCTTCAGTCCCTGCTCAGGCATTTTGCATGTTTTGAAGCATTTTTCCTGACTTTTGGTTGAAAATCAGGATATACAAAATGTTTGTTTCTGGTATGTGGAATGATGTGTGAAGATTTTAAATCACCAATTATTACGTTCTCTTTCTGCATAATTTCAATTTTAATACAATTATCTACAAATCAGCTACAAGCCAATGGGAAACTATTCTTGACTGCTGCTTCCTGTTTCAGACGCTAGCTCTCTTGGAAGAAGAAGATGACATAAACCAGATTACAGATTACTTTTCCTATGAACATTTTTATGTCATCTACTGCAAGTTTTGGGAATTGGACACGGACCACGACCTCTACATTGACAAGAAGGATCTGGCCAGATACAATGACCACGGTGAGTAAATGCATGTACTTAGCTCTTCTTAGGGGCTCTGCTTGCAAGTGTCTGGCCATGCAGAGCAACACATACCTAGGCATCCCTGGGAACTGTGTTTCAGTGCCCCAGCACAGATACCAAAGATTAAGATGGAATATGTTTTTCTGGGATCTACTACCACCACCATGCACAGTCTCCTCATCAGTGGCAAACTCCTGGTCAAATAGTCACCTCTCTCAGCCTC
Source organism: Ambystoma mexicanum (assembly GCF_040938575.1). Classification (NCBI taxonomy): domain Eukaryota; kingdom Metazoa; phylum Chordata; class Amphibia; order Caudata; family Ambystomatidae; genus Ambystoma; species Ambystoma mexicanum. Next base: position 452,296,873 of record NC_090932.1, read on the forward strand.
TGCCTATAATTTAATCGATTGCTGGATTGCACAAACCTTGTAAACTGTGCAGTAGGGTTCCACTTTGGGCCACGTGAACACCAAATTATGGGTGTGACTCCTGTCTGCAAGGACATGACTCCTCTACATGAATGTATACCGTGTTTTAGGTCTAGTAGTAAAGCAGCAGAGGGTAGAGTAGGATGTGAATGAAACTGCTTTGTCCTGTGGAATACCAAAGGTTTCAGTTGAGTTGAGAGTGGACTGAAAGATTGCATGTTATTACTTATTGTTAAAGAAAAATCTATGATCTTGCAAAATATTGAGCTGTGACAACAGAAGTGATAAAGTTATTGTAGCTTCAGGGTGCTTTTTTGTAAAAGTGACTTTGCTTTAGTTACTTTTGGAAATACTTCACTAAACATTATTTTTGTCAAACAAACTGTTTTACAAGAAGCACTAGTAATGTGAGTCCTGCAGAAGAGGGTGTTGGGGTGGTTAGTGGGGGAGCAGGAGGAAAGTAAGGTTGTTGCTAACAAGGCAGTGGGTATTGTGAGAACCCTGAAGGTGTCTCACCCGCTAGTCCTTGGGGATCTGTCATCTAGGTGACCAGGACATGGCCATCGCTTTTGGATACAGTTCCTAGGGGTGGACTAGTGTGGGAGGATCACCTGGATGAGGGGTCTTCAGGGAGTGGAAGTGGGACACCGGACGGCGAGGCGCGGTATCCCCTTCCCTGTAACACCTTTACCCCATCCTACCAGATAGGATACTTCCAAACTCAACCCCCCAAACCCCCTTTTCCAACACAAACACTTTTTCACGGACAGCTCACAGTGAGAGAAAACAGACTAAGACCCGAGCCTTATCCCTGAGCTCAGGCAATTACTGATCATTACACACACCTACAGCTTTTTAACATGACCCAGGTGTATAAAGATAGGGGGCTGCGAAGGAGGCGGAAGAAGGCAGTGAACTAGCAAGGCAAAGCACATGAGGAAGCAGCAGTTCCAAGATGGCAGGTTAATACAAGGAGAAAGACAGCAAGGCCGAAGAGGGTTACAAGGTGGGAAGTGCCCTTGACCTTTTTAGAGAAAGACCGTTACTTTCATGAGCCTTCGTGATAAAGAAACATAAGGCCTGGAATCAAAGCTGAAAAAACCTGCATTGTGTGTCAGAGGTACTCGAGGCAGGTCCGCGTCGATAGCCAAGGCGGGGAGAATCATTTGCCACAGTGGTACTGTCCTTGGCTCCTACAACAAAGCAGCACCAGTGAAGTCAGCACAGCCAGTGAGTTGGGGAGACTGATACCAGACCGGCCTGTGTTGAAGCCAAGTTTGCAAGCTGCAACATTGTATAGAGAAAACTGAAGAGAACAGTGCATGAAGCGTATGTGGCAAGCGACGCAAATATAATTTAAACAGCAGATGAGTGATTGAACTTTGAAGCTAAGATTTGATACCTTAAACAGAGTGGTCCGGCACCAGGTGGGTGCTTATTCGAAAGTCTCTGTTAAGTATACAACTGAAAGGTGACAAACATTAAAGGGAAGAAATTGTAAAATCAAAGTGGTCCTGCGACGGGTCAATCCAAACCCTGTGCACATTCGAAAGTCTACTATACTTGATGTAAATTTAAATGGGTCTGACCCCAGTTGAAGGGGACTAATTGTGTTAAAAGGGATCTGAGTCCAGCTGAGAGGGATTTGGGCTGAATAGTGAATCACCTGAATTGAGTATTTGTGAAAATTTGAAAGAGGAAAAGAACTGTACGTGTGAAAATCTGAAAGAGGAAAAGAACTTGTTTGTTTTTGTCGCATCAGGCCCTCTGCACGAAGACACTTTGATAGTCAAGGAGACTTGGGCACAGAAGGCACTGATGCTAAAGATTGAACTGTATCCATGTGCTAAAAAAGCCAGAGATATTGCTACACTCGAGTGAACCGCCTAGTCCCGTGCTGAAAACGAAGAGAGGCCAACAGCCAGAACATACTGACATATCATTTTGTGAACACTTCTTTCGTTTTGCTAACACTGTTTCCCTCACTATTTCTATTAAGAGGTAAGGACTGGCAATAGGTTTATTATATGGCCCCTTTTATTTTGACAAGACACCACTAGGACTGCGTTATTATTATTTGATGGTCGTAGCTTGCTCCCATCTGTAGATTTAGGATTAGATGGGCGTTTTTTCAAACCCTTTTTGAAGTTCAATAAACACCCTTGAACTGTGGTCTCTTGTGTCTGTCTTACTGTTCATACCATGCCTTCTTTACAGTAGCCAATCGAAGAAACTGGTACAGTGGCTTCTCTTTGAAACTAGAGAAGTGTGGTGATGTATGTTGCAGCCGGAGATTGCATGCGGGTCAAGTTGCTTTTTGCCAGATTACACCCAGAGGCACCTACCATGTGTGAGCATACTCGTAGAGAGGCAGTTGCAGTGTTGTTCTGCTTGTGGTGTGAAGGTTCAGAAGAGGATACCAAGCTGAGAGTGGATACTTGTTATTGTTCAGGTGTGTATTGGGAGGCAAATGTTGGGTGTCTGTAATGAAGGGTCTTTGCAGGGTGCTAGTGGGTGCTAGTACAGAGGACATTAACGTGTACTATTTCTTCAGTGGAATACCCATATGTTATTTCAAATTTTTAATGGAAATCCCCTCCCTATGTATAGCTTGAAAGTTGTTACCTACCATTTTATATGAACCTTCATCCCTAACCTACTTATGGGCTAATGTCATAGATCCCCATGCTCGCCAATGGAGCGTATGGCAATGCTGGAGGCATCCCTCTCTAGTCGCCTATGTCAACACAGCGACAAGTCTGCTTTCCTCCTCCAAGATGGCACCCGTATTACACCTGTTGCCGGTGTACGTGCCCCATCCATCATGGCGGCACATACTTCAGGGTCAATGCAGCGGCCATGTTTCAGCTCTATGTACTGTGGGCAATATCAAGCTTAGGTAGACGCAAATCCTTGCGTCTCAATGCTATGGTACCCTCTGAGCTCAGTTCTCTTGGATTTATCTTCCAAGCGTTTGGCCTTTTTCTGATATTCATTCTGACTCCTCCATCCCTGTCTTTTGAATTCCTGGACCCATTGGTTTTTCGTTATTTTCTGGACCCTTTTGCTGGCATTTTTCTTTGCTCTTTTTGTCTTCCTTCTTGCTGTTGTTCCCTGGTCCTCCAGCCTTCATCCCTCTTGGATTTTCAAGTTCTCCTTTTACCTTATTTGGCCCTCACTTTCAATTGCCCAATTTAGCTGGAACTCCAGAGTCTACCTTAAGTGTTTTTTTCCCTGTTGGGGTTTTTTCTTTCCATTGGAGATTCACTCTGGGAGTTACCCTGTCTGTGTGTTCGTTACCAGACAGGGTGGCGTCCAGAGAGGATTGTCTTTTTATTCTGGTCTCCTGACTGCGACACAGACACTGGACCGATTCAGCATCTGCATCTCCAGTCCAAGTCAAGCCTCAGGTGAGCATAAAACCTGAAAGCTTATGGAGGACATTGCATATTTTTTCTCCATTTACCACCTGCTTCTAATGTAAGAGAATTCATGAAACATGGCCAGCAATGTATATCGAGGCAATTCCTCCTTTGCATCTTCAGCCATGCCATTCTTTTCATGATGGTCTATGGCGGTAAACACTTTTTAATCATTCCTATTACCCCTCATCTTGAGAGAATGTACTCAACCAGTCTGTACCTTTTCACTTTGGCATGAGGCCCATCCCATATTATTTCAGTTGTCCCTTTTCTTTGAGCCACCTCCACCTCAGTTGTTGTTGGTTTTAACCTGCTCATAAAAGCTAGCTCCTCACAGTTGTTCATTCAGAGCTCACCAGGACCATTTCCCATTCAGCCCGCAAAGTTTTTACGAGATAAGTTATCCCATGTCTTACCTGGCCCAATATAGAGATGCCTGTGGTGAATTCAGTGTTTATGGATATTAACCAAGTCAAGACCTTCTCTTGTTCGTAAACTGCTGCTCTCTCAAGGCGATGGTGTGTTGCTTCATGGAGAGATAAAGCAATCTAGCTAGTTAGTACAAAGAAGAACCAGGCAGAGATATGCTGACCTCGGAGTAAGAAAAAAAAACAAAGAATAGAAGAAGTCCCATTTTATGGGTCGAGATACTAATCATAACCTAGTCTATGGCTCTCACAAATAAACTTTCTTTAAAAAAAAGGTGTCTGTGTGATTACTAATAAAAAAGAGATAAAAATCATTCCCTACAATTGCAGTAAAAATTCAATGTTGACCAGGATAATGATGAACGTTGAAATGCGTGTATAACTTTCTACAGACCTAACAGAATCTTCGCAAACACATCATCTTCACTTGAAGGGGAGTTTTCTACTGCACATTTGCATTTTCTGGTAACAAACCAATGTTGGTGGCAAAGTTTGCCCCTCATAATCACAAAAGGGTTATAAATTGTGCTCCTACTTTTAGGCTATAATGCTGTGTTTGGTAGGTTTTATCAGGTGGTAAGAGCGCACTGCCCAGTGTAATAGGCCTCAGAGCACTGAGGGCCCTAAATTTGGGACATCGGTCAGTACCATCTGGTACAGCCTACCAAACCATGGCCTTATGTCCATTAGGCTCTGGGCACAACAGCCAGGATTCTAAGGACTCTTTTTATGGGTGACAAAATAGTCCACGCCAAACATGTGGGGGTTGCAGGTAGGCCTTCCATGTAGTGCCCCACTGGTGATGTGCTCACTGTTGTGATTTTGCACCTTTGTTATACACCACTGTGCTTTAACTACCAGAGTCACTGATCCACAATTACTTTCTTTTCCCTTTCTCCATTCCTGCACATCACTTGCATATTATCAGTGCTGTACCTCCTACTGGTTGGATGCTTGTTGGGGTCTATGTTTGGTTCAGCTCAATACATATTACAGACAAATATTGGGGCATCTGGGTAGAGGATACAGGTGTGTATGTTTGTGTTGCAATAGGGTTTAGTGACAAATGACTCTTTTTAGTTTGGGCTATTAGGTGGCACTGAAAGCACTACCTTTAAGCCCAAACAATTTTTGTTAAAATAATAGCTTTAGCATAAGAACTTCAAATATGGGCTTTGAATGAGGGTCTGTAATGCTTTTCCAATGGAGATGGCATGTGATCCATCCCATCCCTTGCCCCTAGCCAATCTATTCCCTATGGCTAATTCCACCTATTCCTGCCCATCTCAGAACTCTTTGAGCTCTTCCATGGAGGCAGCCATCTTGGATGACTGTCTCGTTTCATTCTGTCGACTACCACCACACGTTTGGGGTATTCTGAAGAGTTATGAATGGGGCTGCAGGCCTTTCATCTCCCGCTCCCCACAAGAGACTCCACTTCTCACCTTAGCTATATGGGCTACTGTGATCATTGTTTCATTAGACTAATGTCTCCTGCCTTTAGGCTCTAGATCCAGCACAAAATAATGACTGCATTCCACCCCTGATATGAGGCATATGCATGTTACTCTGGTATATGTACATGTTTCAACAGTGTCTGCTATGCCACTGGGTCTTTTAATAGTATGGGAGTTCATAATTAGGTTCCTCTTCACCTTGATTGTGATATACTACCTGCCCCATATAATTCACCTCACTACCCACATTACCCATTGGAGAACTCATGTACTTCATGTTACCATACTCACATTACTCATCATGGAACTCAACCCTCAATGAGAAGGCATGCGCGTACGGCCATTGCAGGGTCCTGTAATTCAGTTTTCCTCTTCCAAGTTTCCTTTTGTTCACCCCTCATTTACCGTTTACAAAGCCAATTCTTCTGTCTGTCACGTCTGATTGTGGGTTTGGCAGTCCCAGATTATTTCCTGCATGTACACCTAGTGCCACAATCATGTATGTGCTCCATCAACCCCACATATCTTCCCAACTGAATTTCTTTGTTTTTATCCTACTCCCTATTGTTCTATCCTCTCAGGTTTTTTCCACAGATTATGATCTTGCTAGCCCTGACAGGGGTAAAATAAGCTGATTTCCAGACAAGCCCTGGCGCTAGAAGACCACTACTGTCTTTGACTTGTTTACGGTCTTCTTCGTACTTGTGCTAGAAAATACTTCATAGGCTGGAGCTGGCTTAGTCTAGTGCAGAGCAAAAGATTAATTAGTCTAGAAGTCGAATAACCATGCCAGGAGCATTCTCCATTTGAAAGTGACACTGCCAAGGCTTTTCGTGGATTGGGAAACTAGAAAAGTTAGACAAGTATAATCATCTCAAAGTCTATCACTGAAATCTTAGAAACCTTAATCGGCTTGGTCTAGAAGCTGCACATAACTAAGAAAGGAATGAACCTCATCTAAAGGTTGCAGAGCAAGGAGACACAAGATGACTTGCCCTAGAAGTCACAGAGCAGAGATCTAAGAGGAAAAGAGAGATGTGAACTGACTGGGTCCTGAAGTCATGTAACAGAGACAGAGTTCCTATTCCTTGCTACTCTAACAGCTGTGCTTTAGTAGAGCCTCTGTGAGAAGCCCACAGTCCATGGTTCTTAATACCATGAATGTCTAGGCCAGGCATTCTCTATAGGTTGGTAAGGACGTCTCAACCATGCAAGATGTTATCATTTTAGCTTTGTAGTAAATGTTTTCTTTCTTTTCTTTTGCAGCTTCCTCCAACAGAATAATCGAAAGGATATTTTCTGGAGCTGTTACAAGGTAAAAAAAGCAACAGTATGTGGTTATGAGAGGACAGTGAGATGGAGTAACTATCAAGAGGGGGGGTTGGGGGGGGTGGGGGGGGAGATCTACCTTGTCTAGGTGAGTTCTATTCTAAAATAACATTGCTAGACAGCAAATTTATAGAAAAATACACACATTTTATTTATCAAATACATACAAATGTTAAAAACTTAAAGTTTCGAGGTATCTGTTTAGTCTTCTACAAAAGAATTGAAGAAAACACGTTCGCTATCGTATCTGCATGCACTTCCCCCCTTCAACAGGTAAGTATGTTAGTTTGAATACGTGTCCGTTAAAGTGTCTTGTGCTGTGCTAATATTCACACTAGGCCATACCTCACTGAACACAACTCACTCAGTCTCATTCCATTCATTCTTTCTTCATTCACTTTCATAGTCTCATTCCACAACCACAAATTGTGCAGTGAAGTGAGACGGAACTCAAGCATCCAATTTCAGTGGCACTTCGCAGAGTTTTGATCCAAATCTGTTTACTTAGCTTTTTGCTGTTTTATTGTAATTTAGTTCCAGGTCCTAATTAGTAGTGACTCTACCAGCTGGCTACAAATCAAGGCAGCCGCTCAGGTGCAAGTACGTACATCAGTGTTCAGAAATGTTGCATCACAGCATGCACTGCTACTGAACCCTGTCTTCTTTTGCAAGGCTCTCAAGCACTTAGTAAGCAGCACACCTGCTTACTGTGTCACTTTTCTGCTCAGACTCTTTTTTTGATGGAATACAAAAGTAATGTACAAAAGGGTGCGCCTCACGTTTGCCAAGGGTTACAAGAGTAGCACAACACATTTTAGCAACAGGTTGTGGTGTCCCTAGGAGGAGCAGTGCATTATGACAGCTACCACTGTCCTATATTTTCTTGCTCCATCTACTCTGACAAGCATTGCATTATATAAGCACCGGTTTAGGTCCCATACTTGCATTAGCAGTAGGAATGTCATGCCCATGTGTGGGTGCGATATTTACACTGGGGGTGAATACATGTTACTCTGAATGTCATGCATATCACATATTTTTCTTATGTTATAGGCATAAATGTTTTTGCAGGCGCATAATGGGCCTGAATGTTATTAACAGGCAGAGAAAGGCTCTCGCGCCAGTTTTGTGCATTTCGACCCATTATCATATTTTCTGTGCAATGCTGGGGCATGGAGAGTAAATTCCACTCCACCTCTTGCTCCTACTGTTTACGGATAGCACACCAGCATATCTGACCAGATCTAATTTTGATGCAGCCAGAGAGGCTTGAAAATGTATGGATTCCACCAGCTGTTTACACATGTAAAAAGCAGGTGGAATCCATTGTTATGCCAGCTGCCATGCATATACATGGCTGTATGGCATTACCACTTGTTTTGTGTTGGGGGGTGAAGAAGCATCTGAATCCAATACCATCCAGATTTCCATTTGTTTTCTAAACCCCCAATGCAAAACAATCGAAATTCCCTGTAGCACCCCACTGCATTGTCTATATGATTAATACTTAATTTAATATGGCCCCGAAATGTGATATGTAACATATGTATATTGTAGATATTACACGTACATGCCATTTCTTCTAGGAGAGCCACAATGATGGTATTCCTCCCTGCCCCCACCATGGGAAATAAATTGTGCTATTGGAGGGGAGTTGGTTCCTGGTTACCAGAATTAACTACAGCTACCAGAATTCCCTGAGACCAGAATTGAGGCTAATCAGTAACACCTGAAAAGACTACCTCCCTGAAGATTGTAAGAGACATGAAAGCGCTTGGAGGAGAAGAGCAACTGAACTGCACCAGGTATACAAAGCCGGGAACTAGAGTGCACGCCTCACCCCCTCTTTTTTCTACAAATTGATTCGACAGTCCCGGGCTCCAGAGGCAGCGGCACCAGGGTCACCATCCGACAGTCCCGGGCTCCAGAGGCAGCGGCACCGGGGTCACCATGCCCTACCTAGGAGAGCCACATTGATGGTTTCCCCCCCTCCTCCCACCATGGGAAATAAATTGTGCTATTGGAGGGGAGTTGGTTCCTGGTTACCAGAATTGACTACAGCTACCAGAATTCCCTGAGACCAAAATTTAGACTAATCAGTAACACCTGAAAAGACTGCCTCCCTGAAGATTGTAAGAGACGTGAAAGCACTTGGAGGAGAAGAGCAACTGAATTGCAGCATTTATACAAAGCTGGGAACTAGAGTGCTCGCTGCACTCCCTCTTTTTTCTACATTTCTAAAAGTAGCACATGTCAGAGTTTCCTGCTGCCATGAGTTACGATGCAATAGCTGTGTGGCATGACTGAAAACAAGGCCAGCACACAGTTATGCCTCATTTTTCTATCTGTGATTCAAGGGATCTATCAGCACTATAAAAAAGTGTGCTGATACAAAATCCTCCGAGCACAGAGAAAGTACACATTCTGGCACACAGCTCCTCCATGCAGCACTCGGCCCAATCAAAATCCATGCAAGTGGTAGGTGACCACCAAGTCTTCAGATCTACGCAGTTTTCTTGTCTCCTGTTTGCCTTTTTGTTGGTTTGTATTTTGTACACACCCTACTGTAGTTTTACACTTATATGTGCTTACACAGACACAATTATGTTTGCATTCTTTATTTTTTTAAATATATTTTTATTATTTTAAATCACCAACACTCAACAAACAAAAACAATTCCACAATACATGTTATATTTATCAAACATCGAACATGTTACTTCTACCCCTAACCCACCCTCCTTCACTCAAGCTCACTCTCCCACACCTCCGGTTGCAGTGTCTTCCAGAGGTTCCCCTTCCTCTGTGTCTTCAGAGGAATCTTGGTCACTTGGCCAATCCAGGGTAGACCCATTCAGTGTGGCTATTAGGAGTCTCCAAGCCCTCAGAGTTTCCGTCTCCTCCTCTCCACCCCTGATGGTCGCCTCATTCCATACTGCTGTTTTTTCCGTCTCTGCCCAATTCAGGAGATCAAGCCACCACACTTTCCTTCTGGGCCTCTGGCTCGTCTTCCAGCCCATGGCTATCCTACACTTGTCCAGTATATAAGCCAGGTCCTTGAGTTTGTTTACGTGCCCCAGACCGCGAGGTCTCGTGAAGCCTATCACCATACATGCCCATACTGATTCCACGTCTAATTGGATCCCTTTCTCAGTTAATCTGTGGGTGACCCCCCCCCCCCGGTATTTCCCAATCTCCGGGCACGCCCAGAACATGTGTTCCATCCCAGCCTTCACTTCCCCACATTTAGGGCAGGCTTGTGTTTCTGTATTCTTAAATCTGGCAATCCTCTGAGTGGTCATGTACGCCCTGTGGGTTACGTATATTTGGATCTGCTGCAACCTCATGTTTCTGGACACCTTTTTTGTGGTATCTTTGGGCACTCTCCCACAGCCCGTCATGCATGGGTGCTCCTACTTCTTCCTCTGAATCCCGTCCTAGCTGTGTTACCTCCTTCCCCACCATAGACATCAAGAGTTCATAGATCCGGGAGACCTCATGCCCTCCCTCCGAAATATAAATTGTTTCTGTAGTTTCATCTGGTTGGCCCTCTAGCACCGAATCAGGCAATGATTCTCTCACCCGTGGGACCACTCTGGTGTAGGTGATATATTGCCCTGGGTGTAGTCCAATTTCATCCGTCATCTCAGCGAATTCCATGACTCTCCCCTCCTGCCATAGGTCTCCCACTGTTGCGATGCCCATCGATTCCCAATACTTGCGAATCGTCTTTCGCAGTTGTTCGTCCCCTGTCACCAGTGCCACTAGCGGCGCATGCGGCACCTGCGGGGAGCACAGGGTCGGGTTTTCCATGGCCCTACAGGCCTTGCGCCATACCCTCCAATCTAGTTCCAGCAGCCTCAATCGCCCTTTCAGTTCTGATTTGGACACCCATATGATTTCTTTCAGGAAATACGGAGCACATTCAAACCTCATCAAGCTGGACTCGGCTGTGGGGTCCTCCGCTAACCATTTACCTACATACTGTAGTTGACTAGCCAAGTGGTACATCTCAAAGTTGGGCAGTTTAATACCCTCCCCCCCATGTCATACGTATTTTGCAATTTCCATAAGGCTAACCTGTTTCTGGTGTTGTGCCAAATGAAACCTCTGTATAAGCTTGTAGTTTACCAAAGAATCGCTTGGGTATCATATAGGGGATGTTTGTTTGCATTCTTTATTATTCACTTTAAAGAGGTAAACATTGTAAGTCTGGCCTAGAAGCCCATGATTAGAGTAAAGTTCTCAATTCCCTGGAACTATTATCAGCTTCATCTTGGCTCTGTTTCCTTATTTCCCTGTGTCAGTCAGTAATGACATTTGGTAAGAACAGTCAAACAAGTTTAAATAGGCCATTCTTCCAAAGACTGCCCTCATTATGAGGTTGCCATTAGGCCGCCGGTGCTACCGGTGATCTTCCGGCAACCTCAGCATAACGTTTCTGCCACCCGATATCCCCGTAATACCTGGATATTACGGGCGGCAGAGGAACGGTAAATCATGGAGTCGCATATGACTTCATGGGAATGGGAACACTGAAGAACCGTTCATAACGGGGCCAGTGCTTCAGTGGAAAAGATCTGCTGTAGGGGCTTGAACTAATTTATAATGAGGGACTAGGAGACTGTCCCTAAAATAAGCATATATACCATCCCTAAAATAAGCATATATTCGACTGCTGGACGGCTCCGCTCATCTCTATTACCAATAGTTTTCCCTTCACAGCAAACTTTGCACTCGCCACAAGCTATAGGTGAGTGATAATTAATTCAAGCAGTGTGAGAAAGGGTGTGGTGGGTGCATACGGAGAACTAGTATTGATGCCATGGTGTGATAGGCATAAGTGTCAATCTAGTAACTTGAAAACCCCAATCATTCCCCCCTTCAAATTCAAACTTAGCCACCTTAACTATGAGTCCTCCTCTTCCAGTGTTGAATCATTGTGCATTCTCCTTCTTGGGAATGACGAGTTGGAAAGGTAGAGTTAGGTGACAGTAACACCAGCTCTAGAGCACTATGGCTCCAGACACCCGTACAATGGGTTTGTTTGGCAAAATTGCAGGATATATTTGTATTGTGCCAAAGCACAGCTGGGATGAGTTATAGAAGGGAATATATTTCTGTTTTTCAATACAGCCCAAAAACAGAGATGCAGAACTTTTTTGACAGAGTTCTGGGTAGTGTCTCCCACCACCCCCTCTTCTCCACCCATTGTGAAGAGGAGAACCATATTTTGCCAGGCTTCCCCACAACTTGAGAATGTTCTGTAAAGTTGCTTCTATGCAGATGGACTGGTTATATGTTAATGTTTGGTGCTCAGAGAGACAAGTCGCTTTTGCCTCAAACCCACGTGTTTTATTTCATTTTTTCGCAGAAGCCTACTGTTTCAGTTGCTTTGGAGTGATGTGCTTATTTTGGTTTTGTGTTCCCACAACTGTAGTTTCTCGCGCTTTGTACATTACTTGAGAACAACATTTGTAAATATTCTTTGTTCATTTGTACATATTGTTTGTACACCAACACTTCTCTGCACTATTTTGGGCCTAGGCTATTTCTGGTGCACGCCAAAGACAGCCATTTGAGCCACTAGGTGGCTGCTTGCCATTCAATGGGGGCGGTGTCACTTGCACATTTGGGCACTGCCCCTGACCACAAGCATGCATTATTTCAATCACATAGGATATGAGGCCACTGTTGTTCTTGCTAACCACGTAGAATGTGGGTAAAATCGCCTACACAGTGTACCCATGCTAGATTGGGGACCTTGGTTCAGACCTAATGGGTGAATCATCCAATGAGCGAACACCTCATCAGCACAAATTAGTGGGATATAGCCAGCAACATTATTATGACTGTCACTTATTTTGAAGGCAAAATACTGTGTGATCAGGAGCCTTATTTGAAAACAGCAGTCCAAGCCATACTTTGAAAACGTTTTGCTCAATTTCGATTGGAAGACTTGCTCTTTGTAATGCGCACAGCCAAGTGGAACACAATACATTCTGATCTCTGCTTCCACGACTTTTGTTCACTGCTTGGCCAAATTAGGAAAACGTGACTAGTCCCAATTTTAAAAACATAAGCTATCTTGACAGCCATAGAAGTACTCTTATTCTGTCGTAGTACAGGGATCATAGCCGTACCATTCTCGGAAGCAAATTATATCTCCTGCGCTTACAAAATTAGATTCAGATACAAGAGCAATTTAAAATTAGATGTATTTCTATGGGGAATGATTAGATGACATGCAGTGCATAGCAGTAACGGTGTGGTAGTGTAAGATTGGTGAATCAGTTTGGGTGCATGTCTATGGCGTATTTAGAGGGGCAGAATATTGTATAACTAGTGCAAAATCTGTAAAACAGGTTCTCTTTTGGTAAACAGTTAATGTTTTCGAGTAGAGTGTTGATAGCCATTTCAACAGCTATAATGCTGAATGCTGAGAATAATTTTCACTTTTCACGGTACATTGTGAAGCCTGTCTATATGTTTGTTTGTTTATTATTTCTATTGAGCACCGAGTACCCAAAGGCTTATGGGCGCATACAACAAAGAAACAAACAATACAAACAATTCTTAGAGCAAAAACAAAAATGAGCAGTGTCAGTGCTTTAGATGTCAGTGCTTTACTTTATTTAAATAAAAGTAATTTAGCAAGAAGGAATTATGTCTGTTATCACCACCCTTTGTTTCTATTGTGGATACACACGGGGACAGTTATGAGGACAACCATGCTGAAATTAGATTTTTTATTATTTTATTTTCTACATTAATTAAATTCTCTGATGTAAGAAATAATTTGATGTATGTATTCAATTATATTTATACTGTATTGTCTTTTTAGTTGTTTTGTGAGGTTTAACTTCTGCAAGCCACCATGATTTGGCATCTAAAGCTTTTGAAACCTTACATTGGCATATGATGCTTAAAAAAATTATCTTCAGCCCATATACGATGTGCACTGAGCTTTTCTTTAATTTGGGGCCCAGGTTTTAAACAACAGATTACTAAAATACTGCCCAGGAAAACTGTTATGCTCTCTCAGTCAGCCTATCTTTTGAGGCCTGTCAAATGTAATAAAGTTAGAACAGAGGTCAGAAATGTCATTGCTCTGGCCATAACAATTTGGAATAACCTTTCTTTAAATCTGAAGGCCACATCTGATCATTCGGAAGCTGTTCAAATCATATGTATTCAAATCCTAAAACCGTGTCTGCTAGCTACTGTATTCTAGAACAAAGACGATATCTGGCATCTGTATAAAAGTACCTTAACAGCATTTGTATTTATTTGCAGAACAGAGATGTCAATTTTGATCAGAAATTACTTACATTAACACATTTAAAGATGGTGGAGGCATTTCTACTAAGGATGCCTTTACAATAGCACAAATATGTGAATAAGTGGCTAGTCAGTTCATAAGGGGTTTAAGAAAGTGAGCACAACACAAAACTAACAGAAACATGTATATATCGGAAAAACAGTGACCTACAAATGAAACATTAACCTAAGGGGGGAAGGGCTTCAAACAGAAGACAAGTACTATATAAATATACAAAATTACATTATTAAAGTTCTCTGGAGGGAGTGGCTGGGTCAAGTAGGGATGATAGACTAGAGAGCAGGGGGGGCTGCCTCTTTAGCAAGTAAGTGAAGTTTAAGTCAATTTTTTAAGAGATCCACAGTTGGGCTGGCTTTGATTGTGATGGACGAGTAGTGGGAAACGAGTGGAAGCAAGTGGTGGCATGAAGGGGGTGGCATGGGACAGTGAGGTTGAGTGCAGAGGATTACGAGATGGTGAGTATACAGCGATAAAATCAGACAGGTTCTGTGGAGCAAAACCATTGATAGCTTCATAGACTAGGGGAAGGAACTTGCAAAGGAAGCATTTGGAGAGCCAACTGCCATGCTGTCCATAGGTAGAAGTGGGGGAGGATCTGGGTAGGTTCTAGAGAATGCAGGTAGAACATTTGAGGACTTTACCCAGAGGGAGGAAGGAGTAGAGTGGAAGGCCAAGGAGAAGGCTTGAGCAGTAGTCAAGTTTACTGAGCAAGATGGTGAAGATTCGAGTTTTCATAGAGTGGTTAATAAGAAAAAAGACACACTTTCCAAACGTTGAGGGGTTAATATAGGCAGCAAAGGCAGTGGTAGTGATGAATTATTGCAGTTGGAGATCGCTATCAAAGAGGACCTCAAGGTTGCAAGCCTTGGGCGAGGGTGCAAGAAGGTCAGACAGGAAGGAGATGGGAGAGAAGATTTGGGTGTCATCAGCAAAAAGGTGATACTGAAATTCATAGCATAACATAGGTCTTTCTAGGGCAGAGGTATGGAAGACTGGTCCTTGGGGGGCACCGACAGGGAGAGGAGTGGGGTAAAAGGTTTAAGGATCCAAGGAAATTTTGAAGGATCAACCTTCCATGTAGGAGGTGATCAGTCAAGAGCAGATTTGCGAAACACATGGTCCCTGAGAGTGGGGAGGAGAGAGGAGTGGTTGACAGTGCCGAAAGTGGCATAGTGGTAAAAAAGGATCAGTATAGAACAGAGTTTGGAAAGGTGAGCATGAGAGAGAAAGTTGGAGACATGCATGCGTGCAGTCTCGTTGGGGTATTTGCTTCAGAAGCCTGATTGAAGTGTATCTACAAGGTCATTATCCTCAAGGTACTTAGTGATCTGGTTGAAGACAACCAGCTCAAGGACCTTTGAATAATGGGCAACAAAGGAAACTGGGTAATAGTTTGCTGGCATATTTAGGTCAGCAGAGGGTTTCTTCAATAGGGGAAGACAGTTGCAGATTTGACAGAGGCAGGGAAGAGTCCAGCAGAGAGAACGTTTAAGGAGCTCTTAAGGGCAGCTGATTGAGACTATTGGGGAGCAACAGGGTTCATAGGAGCGCGAGATAGGTTTGCACTGCAATGGATGGGCGCTAATTCAATAGGAGAGGTAGGGGAGAAGTTGAGAGTAGAAGAAGTGGGGGAGAGGTGGTGGACAAAAAGAGGGTTGGTGAGGGGGAGAGAGGATGCCTGTGAGAGTCACAAATTGTATGAATTGTAGCAGGAAAGTAGTGAGCAAAGTAATTAGCAGAAAGGAAAGTATTAGCTTGGCAGATGTGAGCAAAGCTTGGAGGATAGATGAACGTTCGGAGGGGTGATTCCGGAGAGAGTATATCAGCTTCGTGAAGTATGAGGATTTGGCAGAGTCCAACGCAGAGGTGAGGTCAGCTAGAGAATTCTTTTATGCTGGTGGTAGTGTAAGGGTCAGTAATTTAGGTGTGAAGGTGTGAGCAGGATAGTGTTGGTCAAATATAGTCATAAAGGTGTAATGAAAGTCAGAAAAGCACTGTCAATTGAAGAGCCATGAACAGGGGAGAAAGGCAGGAGAGAGGTCCTCACATCATCAAGGTAGGGGGAAGAGAGCCCTATCTGAATTTCCTGTTAGCCATTGTAGCGGGTGGAGGGATGTTAAAGTCACCATGGAGTCAGGGAGAGGGATCAATGGAGAGATCAGAAGAGGATAGTGAATTTGAGACAGGGTCAAGAGAGTTCTCTCTGGAGTGGGTAGGCTTGTCATGGAGGGAGTAGAGGGAGTGGTCAAATAGGAGTACAAGAGGAGGGACGAGAGGAGGGACTTAAGGTCAAGGCATGTGACTACCGAGGTCTTTGGAAGGTTAAAGGCCCACAGCATGACAATGGGGATGTTGGTAGGAAATGGCTCAATGAGAAGTCTCAGATCAGGGAACAATGACTGGAGAGGACATGGTGATAGAAAGCTTTAACAGTGCCAGGGGTAGAAGGTAGGAATTGGATAGTGGCATACTGAAAAGAAGAAGTGAAGTCAGATGAGGATAGAATTGTACAGAAAGAAAGTCTATACTTGCACAGAGTGTCACCACAAGACTGTATTGTGGGAATATGTGGTTAGCTGTCAGTGATTAGAATTGGATCGATGGTGCGGTAAACAATTAAATGAATTATGGACAGACCACTTTAAATGAAATTGTTTCTTTTGTTTCTTCAGGGGCAATACTGTACAGAAAGAGGGAAAGATGAGCTATGCTGATTTTGTATGGTTCTTGATCTCAGAGGAAGATAAAAAGAATTCTACCAGGTAATCTCACCCTTGTAAACCCTTTAAAGAAAGTGATTGCAAGGGAAATTGAAACAGAAGATAATGTGATTGTTTTTTAGTTCCTTGACATGTAATGTTTGTAGCTTCACAAAAAAAGACAAACAGAACGGGACTTGGACTCAACACTGCTTTTTTACACATGTAGGAAGGTTGCACACATCTGGGATAACAAAAATAGCAAGTCCTCTAGCCCTCTCAGTACCAAAACCCTAAACAGAAACACAATGACAAAGGTGGATTGAGACAGCTCCTGTAAAACAGAGGGCTGGAGTTTTCTATCATCAAACATGCATTACTTGACATTGGATCAAGATGAGAATGGTATGTAGAAGAAAAGGTTTGAAACAAGAAAGAAAGGGGAAAGAATACACACAGAAGGGACATGAAGAGCATAAAATGCAGTGCATCAGAACAAACTATTTCAATAGTACAAACATGTATTTAATACAAGTTGTCATGTTTATTTCAGATAACATAAGTTTCCATAAAACGTACACAATATATACAAACATCCACACAGTGAATCAACAGCTAATACAACATTCATTAAAGTATTGTTTTTATGATATATAATCATTATATATATAAAAACAATAAACTGCTTCAGTACGAAACAAAGGCATGATAAAATAGTTCTTATAGCAGGTAAACATTATACATTTAACAATAAAGTTGCTTCTGTGCTTCAGCGTGGGTCGAATATACGATAAAACCTATTACTCGAGCATCTGCCTCCAACAGATAATACATGGCAGGCGACATTGGCTGAAACATAGGTCCCACAATAGAGGTAGCAAAGGTCTTCTCCTAATCGCATCATAAACAGGACAGAAAAATGTATAATTATAATAAATGAATACAATAGTCATCATTTTATGTTCCAATAAACATGGAAATTGTCTGTCCTCATTTAATCCAGTCTCTGTGGCTCACAACGTATGTTTGAGTTGAGCCTCCCTTTTGGTTCGTATGAGGGTTCGTTTGCCCCTCATAGGGAATCTTCGCATGGTCTACACCTGTAATTTGAGCTCTGGGTTGCATCCTGTGCTGGTATTGTTCCAATGTTGTGACTGGGTATTTAGAATCTTCATTATTCGTTTACCCCCACATGTTCCATATTTTTGTTTTAAGGGTTCTAATTGCGCTACCAAAATAAAATGTGTTACATATATATTCAGTGATGTAACTTGTGAGAGTGTTTTGTAATGGTCTGTGTTTTAATATACTGTTTTGGCGAGTTTGCACACATTACAGAATCCTCATTTAAAACATTCTATAATTGGGTTTGTTCAAGAAACGAACGCACCATAGATTGTAGGATTACTGGAGATTATGAGCTTTCTGTAAGTGATTTGTGATCTTGTATTGTATTATACGGGAATTTATAGAGCACAGGCAAAACCAAGATGCATCAAGGCGCTGGGGGAGAGAGAGGAGACTACAGACCCAGAGGATTAAAATAGATAGGTTTTAAGAAGATGTTTCCGAAAAAGGGGGTGAAGTCAGGAGTGTTACGGATCTCTAGATGGAGGGCATTCCAGAGCGTGGGGGTGAGTACAGGGAAGGACCTTCCTCCTGCTTGGGCCCGTAGAAATCGAGGAATGTTCAGCAGTGATTGATTGGCCGAGCGGAGGAGTCTGCTTGGTTTATAAGGTGTGAGTCTAGATTGAAGGAACTCAGCCCCGGCGTTGTGGGTATCGAAGTGAGCGAGGCATAGGATTTTAAATGCAACTCTGCTCCTCACAGGGAGCCAGGGAAGGTGATGAAGAAGGTCGGAGGAATGAGCCAGTGTAGGGGAATTCAGGGCAAGGCGAGCTGCAGCGTTTTTGTGAGGCTCGGTAAGCGTTGTTGCAGGGCCTAAGGTTGACTGAGAAAGATACCATTGCAGTAGTCTAGTGATCCCATAATGGAGGCATTCACAATTTAGATCTGGATTCAGCCGGAAGAAACAGAAGAACCTTTTACAGTATTTTAAGTTTGGTAAAGCCCGATTGGCAGACCATCGAAATGTGAGCTTCTCTGGATCCTGAGGACATAATTTTGATTCTTATGCTCTTGACAGTTGAGGAGGGTTCAGGGCAGGGTCCAAGAGAAGTAGGCCAGTAGTCACAGGTCCAGGGCTGTCCTGCGTAGTTGGATCCAACCAGTGTAATCTCAGTTTTGTCTCCATTCAGTTTAAGCCAGTTATTGGCCATCCAGACCTCAACCCCCGATAAACAGTCTTTCAGTTTCTGGGTGGCCAGGGGGTCAGTTGAGGGTGTCCCAATCATAATTGCAAGACCCCAACCAAAATTCATCAACTATTGTGAAGAATCTCATAGGTTTTTCCACTTACATCTTTATAATCTTTAGGTTTGTAAAATGTTGTTCCTGTATGTTTTTATGCTATAATACGTAGCAGTATATAGAGTTACAGCTTTATATAACCTCTCATTTTAAAGGAGAAGTTCACTCAAAAATTGTATTGGCTCAAAAAACGGGCCATAATCAAAATTATATATAAAAAATATTTTTAAACAAAGTTCCTATGTAAAATTTTGACCAAATGAGGCTCAAACTCAAAAATGTCAAGCACTATGAGGCATCTATTTTGTGAAATGGATGAACCTCCTTTGCTTGTGTTAAGCTCTGCCCTCACAGCAATAATGAAGCAAAGGCCTCCTACTGGTAGCGTTTGTTTATTACAGCCGGCTTTTGCTTCATTATTGCCGGAGAGCGGAGATTGCAGTCAGGATCCTTCCTGCCGTCTGCTGCTGGTAAGTGCTTTTTTACATTTTTTTATTTAGAAAGAAAACAGCAATTATAAATACAACATTGTTGTATTTTTGATTGCAGTGGCTTTTACTTTGAGTCTCCTGGGAGCCCGTGTGCTAAATCTGTTCTTCTATTTTACCTGCCATTTGTTTCAGATATTCATTTAGGGTTGGCTGGTCCGAGGGTAGCTGGTCATTTTTGTCTTCTTTGATTTTGGTTTGGTCGCATAAATAGTGTCTACGGGGCCACTGGGACCAACCGCTATGCTGCTCTTACTATTTTTTGTTTTGTTAGCCACCAGGCGTGGGGCTTTAGCTTTGCGCTTAGACATGGAGCACAGTGTTCGTCAACCAGACCACCCAATAAAGTGCAGGTGCAGTGCAAGATGATGCTTGAAAAGTGTGAGTGCAGTTGCAAATACAAAAGCTACAAACCAAGTACACAAATACCTTAGCTTTGCTGGCTCAAGGACAATCATAAGGCAAAGGGATAAAAGAACACATGCAAATTAAAAACCATTAAAAATAAAATTTGTCAAAAAATGATTAAAACAGCTATAAAACGTTCATAAAAATGAGACCGCAAAAGATACAAGCAATGCAGCTAAAAAGGGCTCAGTGCGCACTGCAATACACCCCCCCAAACCATGTAATTAGGGGAGAGCGAAGAGAAAGCCTTGCAGCCCCCCAACTTGGTTATGGTATAATCCGACAGAGAACTTCAAAAAACAGCTGCTGGAATGGCAATGGAAAGATGTTATGCAGTTATTAAGCAGAGAATGTAAAGCACCAGTAACGTCGAAATTGGAAAAGTACAAGATATCCAGAGAATCAAGTGCCAAAACAAAATAGCCTCTGAGGACATGGCACACCCGACGGCTCAGGGACCTGTCTTAGTCAGTCTCTTCCCCTGCCCCGCCCCTGTCCCTCTGCTTTCAAAAAGATTGACTTTTTCGAAAGCACAGTGGCACTTCAACACCAACAAACAGCCTGAGCAGGCAACAAGCATTTTTATTAAAACAAGCTGTGTAAAACACGGAGAAAACAATGGAGAGTTGCAGTGTCTGCAAATCAATCAATTAGTAGCTTAGTGTGGTGGGACCCCACACCAGAAAGAGAGGGGAGAGAAACCTTGCAGCCCCTCAACGTATCAGGTGCACCAGCTACCAATACTCCAAATAGAGCAACCTGCGTGGGGGGTAGACCAACAGTTTGTGTTTATAGTTCACAGCCGGAGAATAAATGGTTTCTTGTAATTGGTAGAGAACAGTATCCAAGGAAAGCAGGGAAAGCAGCCCAGAGGACAAGACACGCCCGGCGACTCGAGGAGCTGCCTGAGTCCATCTCTCCCCTCCTGTCCCTCGTTCTGCTAAATGAATCAGTGCTGCAGCGATGAAAGAGTGATATGCAGCATATAACGGCAATTAGACGGTAGGTGACGAGATTCAAAAAAGTTCAAAGATCAGGGTCACGGCATGGGCAAGGGCAGACAAGCCCTTGTTGGTAAATAGTTAATAGTTCAAGGCGGCCAAGGTGTGCAAGCAGTGGGCAGTAGACCCTTGAAGTACACCCTTGTGTCAACACTTACAGCAACAGTCCTCAGACGAGCACTACCAGCTGTCGCCCGATAATATCAGCCAGATTTCTTCTCCCGGTACTGCTCCAGTCCAGTCCCACGGTCCCAAAGGGCTGATTGAACGTAGGCGCAATTGACATGGTTGCAGGCTCTAAGCACCTACGAACAACAACAAAGTCGGATATTTACCCAGACTTGGCTAGGGACTAAGGAAATTACTAGACTTCACCACTACACTGCAGTCCTGCCTCGGACTGCTCAGACTGCAAGGGACTCAACCAGGACTGAGCAGACGGCAAGGGACTCAACCAGGACTGCGCAGACTGCAAGGGACTCAACCAGGCACTCAGTGTTGGTATGAGAGCTGTGCCTCCTCCGACAAACATGTTAGTAGCTTTAATAACAGTATAATTGCATCTGCCTGGTCTATAGGTCTCTCTCAAAAAACAACTTTCAGAATTATCTGAAAATAGGTTACTGTTTGGGAGTTTCTGTGCCATTAGAAGTAAGAGTGAATTTGTCCGCAGAACTAAAAGTTCAATAAGCAAACTGTAATAAAAAACTTTATTTTGGCTACATAAAAATCCATATAAGCAACATACATACAAGAATAATAAAACAAAATCAAAATATCTAATATTATTATTATAGCTATGAGTTCTCCGTCCACAGATGCCCACAAAGGCAATACATAAGAAACACCTCAATAACTTCTCAGAATGCACCCTGACCCAGCTGAAAGAAAAGTGGGAGAGGGAACTGGGCACCGTTGAGAGTGAGGAATGGGTGTAGGCTATGGTGGCGGCAAGGGAAGTAAATGTGTCAATCCGGATGCATCTGACTCAGTATAATATCCTGCATAGAGTGTATTACTCGCGAGATCGGATACACAAGATGGATAGAGCCGAGACAGCCACATGCCTCAAGTGTGGGGAATTGGAAGGTACATTTTGCCATATGTTATGGAAATGCCGGCGGGTCGCGGCCCTGTGGGAGGGGGTCCTTTGCAAATTGAAGAGAGTGCTGGGCAGAGCAGTGCCTAGGGATCCCAAAATATTATTGTTACATATCTGCAGCGACTTTGAAGGGAAAAGATGGGAAAGCAAGCTGATAGCAATCACAGTAATGGTGGTCAAAAGGGATCTAGCGGTCAAATGGGGCGCGGGAGATATTCCAATGGTAACTACTTGGGAGATGGGAATGGAGAACTGCAAGAGTATGTAGGCGATAACTTACCGGAGCAGAGTGATGCCGGGGAAGTATGTTTAAATATGGGGAAAGTGGGAGGATTATGTAGAGTGAAGGGGGGTTGGGGTACTATTATCATGCAGGCACCACAGGCCAAAAGGGGGAAGTAAGACTGGAGGGTGGGATGTATCAGGGTTCGGGGGGCGGCGGATGCGGGGAAACCACATTGTGAAATGTTGTGTTGTTTTGGAAAATGTTTGTTGTTTTTGAAAATGCAAATAAAAAGAGTTGATTAAAAAAAACACCTCATTAATTCATCAGTTTACAGCAGTAGAACAGATCAATCGTGCAAAGTAAAATGTTACTTTATGTTCCTCAATTGCCAACCAATTGGTATATAATTAATTACACTAGTTACAATGGAATCATCCTCAGTAGATTTACATAATTGTGTTGCCTCTTCACATGTGAAAATATTACATAGAACAAACAAAGGATTGAGGCAACATTTCTATAACCAGCTGGGGCAAAGGACGCAAATGCTTAAAATGCCATTTGCCTGGGCAAAATGGACATGATGCCAAAGAGGGAGGACTATTCCACTTAATAGGACGATTTCCACCGAGACGTAATACACATTTTAGCTAACAGAAGACTTTTCCTTATTTAAATATTTTTCAAGCCTAGATAATTATTTAAAGACAGATCTGTCCCTACTTCCTATTTGGTGCTTGGAGTCAGAATTGCCTTGTACATTCATTCAACATCTGATTTTTTAATAACAGTTTTTGATGTATTGATTGAGCTTGAAGTGTCCCACTTGTATTCTAAATTAATTTCAATTAAAACAGATTCAACGTGTGAAACAGGACATTGTGTGAACATTCGAACAGTCCCGACACTAGCAATTGCTGCTCTATGATGGGATAAATCTGCAGAAGGCTATAAACAGGCCTACTATAATATCTGCCTTAATTTTGCTAGATGTTGGATATTAACTCTAATTCTGTTTTCATGGGAGTATTGTGGGTACTTTGCGGTAAGCCCAGAAGGATTTTACAGATTCTAATTTCCCCTCTGGTCAATGCTAAAACTTCACAGCAGCCAAATCGTTCTGTACCATATAAAGCAGCCAAAACTGCTCTAGAGCTATACCTCAAAGCAGGTCCAATATAATGACCCCCCCCCAAATCTTTGGAAAACGTGCTTACCACACCCCCTTGCCTGGATAAGGAAATACAACTGTTCCCTTCCTGGTTCATCCATTACTGCTCCAAATGTTAATTTTGAAGGGTAATCTTAACGTTGCCATCTTGCTCATTTTGCATGCCATACGTTCAGTTTTCTGGATGTTTATCTCAAGTCCCTTGATTTGGCACTCTCGATAAAAGGTATCTGTTTTTGTAGTTCCTAGGGCGTTTTCAAAATCAAAATGGTATTGTCTGTAATAAGAGGATGCTAAACCTGTACCTATCCAGTGCAGGGGCATCTGCTTTAGGATTTAAAATAGACTGAATGAAGAGTTTAATCAACACCTGGGCCATACTTCACAGACGCCATGTTGTTGCATAGAGTTTTTTGCTTATGACTTCGAAAAGATTTTTGACGATAGGGTGGTATGGTGCGGATTGCAGTCTTGAGATCCACAAAGGGAAAATAAAGAGATTGTTTTGTTACCTCTCGGTAGGATCCCATAAAAAAACCTGATTTATAGTGCCAGTATATTTGCCAAAATCAGCCTGGACATCTGTATTAACATTACCCATTCTGGACAAGTTGTCAGGTCTCCCCAACAAAACTTTACCAAGGACTTTCCCCGCAGTTTTCAGGATAAGAGAGATAGGTCTATAGTTATAGGCAACAGCCTATCCCCCTTCTGGGATATCGACAGAACCTCAGCCTTCAGCCAGCTAGGTGGTAGCTCTCTCTGAGTCAACATGTAGAAAAAACAGGAGCCCACAATTCGGGATCATTGAAAAATAGGTTCACAGGTGTGGGCTTTTTTTGTTCTGTAACATCAGAAAGTACCTGACTAGACGTAATAAGAGGGGTTTAGGCTAATGTGAACATCCTCCATTGGCGAGCAACTTTCAGAATTGCCATGTAAATGGGAGAAGAGATTATACCTGTCAAATTCATATACATTGTGCATTAGGGCAGTCATCTCAGAGGTTGATCTTTCAGAGACCATTTTCCTGAAATCCTTGCTGCCTGTTGCACATATCAACTGCTCGGTTCAGAAGACCGCAATTATGTGCCTGCAGCTCTTCCTTCTCTCTCAGTAACAGGGTCTTGCATTTTATCTGCCCAATGTGAACTCTATATCTGGTGAGCTACAGCAGTGTTTTTAATTGCAGCTTACATTGCGGATTCAGCATGCCACCATTCTACATCAAACAAACGCTTTTACAACATGTAGAGAGTCACATTTATTGAAGATCACACATTACGTGGCAACATCACTTTAAGAGTTATTGTCTTTTTGAAATTCACTGACATTGTTTCTCCCATTACGCAGCAATTTCAAGTTATCACATTTGATCCAATTACAATTGTGAAATCTTTGTTTAAATATTGTGCACCTTAATGAATGCTGTGTTTTCATTGACTCTGTAGAGGGGTGGGTGCCTGTTGAAAGGACAAGCGTGTGCTCTGAAAGCTTTAAAATAAAAATGTCATCCGATGAAAGAAACACCTTTCTTAAATAGAGACCTAATATAACAGGTTGGTTTGAAGCTTGGAGTGAATAGGTTCCGAAATATGGCGGGAACACTAATTACTGGTCCCAAAGAGGAAAGGACTACAATAAAATGGTGGTAATGACAAGGAAAGGCCTTAGGAGTAGTGTAACCATAATTTACTGAGTGCCAAACTTGTAGTCATTGTAATTCAGCTTAGACTTTTCTTGACAGTGACGATTGATTGATTGATTGATTGATTGATTGATTGATTGATTCGTTATTTATAATGCGTCTGTACACGAGTGTTTCAAGGCGCAACCAGGCAAGGGGAGGGGAACAAAGGGAGGACAAGACAAACGATCTTACTAGGCGTAGTGTCATTCAGATCATGCAAGTGCGCAACAAGAAGTGCAGGGCAGAGGGGGTACAGGGAGAACTGCACCCAGAGCAGCAGGGCCCCGAGTTAAGTGGAAGGAAGGCTGGGACTAGAGGTGCAATCCCAGCCCAGTAGTGCAAGGTTAGCCAGGTGGCAGTGCAAAATGTGCCAGATGGCAAGGGCAGGGGCACTGGTCAGGGGAGTGGGGGCCTGGTGTCTTGTACGACTCAGAGGACACCGAGCAGCCAGTCAGTAGACAAAGCAGGAGCAAGGGAGGGTTAGCAGGGGAGAAAGGGCGAGAAAGAAGGGGAGAAAAGGAATGTCTTGAGGAGCTTCCAGAACATAAGGAGATCCGGCTCAAGGCAGAGAGAGGCAGGGAGGCCATTGCAGAGGGAGCCACCTGCAGAAGAGAGATCTACCCCTCATTTTCTGCTTGAAGAAGCAGAGGGCTCTAGGAGGAAGGTACTAAGGAAGAGAGAGTTGAAGGTACTAAGGGCATGGCCCCAGGGAGCCTTGTGGACAATGCAGAGGGTCTTAAACTTGACTCTTGCACCCACCGGGAGCCAGTGGAGGGATTGCAGGGCTGGAGAGATGCAGTCCCTGGGCTTGAGACGAAGGATAAGTCTTGCAGTCCTGTTCTGGATGAGTTGAAGAGGGCGAAGAGTGAAGGTAGGTAGATTGAGAAAGAGGCTGTTGCAGTAGACAAGCCTAGAGAGAACCAGGGCACCAGAGGCAGTGAGCTTCTGGGGGAAGGTGAGAAAAGGGAGAATACCTCTGAGGAGTTGTGGCTGGAAATGGGATTTATTGGCAAGGTCTGTGACGTGTGGAGAGAAGGAGAGTGTGGAGTTGAAGATGACCCCAAGGTTTTTTGCCTCACAAGATGGTGAAGGCAGAAGGCCCAAGGAGGGCAGCCAGAGTGAGAGAGGAAAAGCAGGAGCAGGGGTCCCCCAATGAGGTGGATCTCAGTCTTACTGGCATTAAGGCAGAGATCGTTAGAGACACGCCATGCCTGAATAGCGAATAGACAGTCAGGGATGAACGAGGAGGAGGCTGAGGAACCAGGTATGTGACTTTTTTTTCTGGCCCCTAAAATACATTCCCCAAATATTCTAGGAGGGATATAATTTTAGATTATAAACTCCAATCGTAGAATATTCGGGGAAAGTGTTTGATTTTACTGAGGGCGCATTTTTGGGAAAATGTCGCCCCCTGTTAGCCATTTCCAGGCGATTTATCATTGGACACCATTTTGATTGCATGTGGTCAGTTGGCCAAAAGGTGCAGTTTGGGTGGACTGTTGGGGGTGGTTTACCACTAGTGGTGGACCCGGTGCTCAGGGTTCACGAGCAAAGTGGTCAAAACCAGCATTCACTGGAGGTGTTGAGGAGGCCTCAAAATACAGTCTAGGGCTTTGACAAAGCTTCTTTAGCAGAAATTATAATTCAACCATATATGCAGTCATGGGAATTGCCCAAAATCACATCACAATCTTAGCATGTGCAGTGTGTCTTATGAACGTCTGACACTCAACCCAACCTCACATTAGCAGGGATTATAATGATGCAATCTAAAGCATCTTGCAAAGTCAACGTTCCCTATTTTTAAATGCAACCGGGGATCGTGAAGATTCACGGGATCATGTCACTTCTCACCGGGGGGTGAGCCTTTCTCTGTGAGGCTAGGGAGGTGAACCCGCTATGCAACATTCCCCTTGCGGGCGTCAGAAAGCAGGACCGCTCATGGGAACAAGGACTCCCGTTCCATGATGGAACTCCCTAACCCTCTTGCCCTTGAGACTATGAAACCCATAAAGTCTTAAGAAACAATCTGAAAGCACTACTATGTGTTATTGCAATACTCCTTCCTTTCTTCTTGTAAATATTCATACCACCAAGTTAAGGAAGACTAAAATAGAGATACAGTTTGATCTAAAGTCCTCTTTCAAGGTAACTGTGAAGAAGATTGGTGGAGTTATACAAACGGCTCCTTTGGCAAGTGGAAAAAGTACTGAGAAGTGGTGGACCCAAGGAGGCAGGAAGAATACAATAGACACCAACAAAGGACTATGACGCTCCACTGGGGTGGACCCAGCTGTATCACATAAAAATGGAGAAAGGACTCAAGCCTGGCAGACCTGGTAAGTTCAAACCTGTAAGCAAGAAACTATGCTGCAGAAGCAAACCTCCAGTCGGAAGGATGCCAACAGCAGGTTGCAGGAGTCCTTTGCTGGCCGACGCAGAGCAGGCCTGAATGGAAGCTGGGAACTGACTTGCAGTGGCATGACCTCGAAGAGTTGGACTAAGAGTTGGACTGAGCAGTTCATTAACTTCACTGACCCCACCTGGCTGGAAATCCCAGCGGAGCCAAAGCACCTCATTACCCGGAGTGGTGAAGCCCGTTGTTTGGAAGGGTGGTGTCTGCAATGCCTAGTGTCTTTGGGGTGCTCACTCCCACATGCTGCCTGCCTGATTACACAGCCGCCACCTCCCTTAAGAGGAAGTCCCATGACCCAGAATGGTGAAGCTCAGCGTTGGGAAGGGTGGTGTCTGCACCGTCTGGTGTCTTTGGTGTGCTCACTCCCACATGCCACCTGCCTGATTGCACAGCCGCCTCCTCCCTTAAGAGGAAGTCCCATTAGCTGGAGTTGTCAAGCCCGGTGTTGGGAAGGGCGGTGTCTACCATGTCTGGTGTCTTTGGTTTGCTCACTCCCAAATGCCGCCTGCCTGATTACACAGCTGCCTCCTCCCTTAAGAGGAAATCCCATTACCCAGAATGGTGAAGCCCGGTGTTGGGAAGGGCGGCGTCTGCAACGCCTGGTGTCTTTGTTGTGCTCATTCCCACATGCCTCCTGCCTAATTACACAGCCGCCTCCTCCCTTAAGAGGGAGTCCCATTATCTGGAGTGGTGAAGCCCGGTGTTGGGAAGGGCAGTGTCTGCAACACCTGATGTCCGCAAGGCATGGAGTTCGGAGCCATTGTTACAACTGCGGAGAAAGTGTCCAGAGTGTCGGCTGTAAAGTGCTTTGAGGGACGGAGGCAACTGAATTTCATTTTCAAATGAGTAACAGAGGTAACACCCGGGGATATGCACTCATTGTTGCTGTGAGCATTATGCTCTCTTTTTGACTGAGCTTTCAAGGAAGTCGGGAAGTATACGCTCTGCAATCAGCTGATTAAGTACCCAATCCTGTAATAAGCCACTGCTCAATTGCTCAAGGTCTGTCTGACTTTCCTATAGCGGGCACCGGATATTGCTATAACTAAATTGCTAGGTATCAGATAATAATATCCCTATATATATGATAGCCGTTTATAATGTCGCCGGGAAAAGGTAGTGGAAACATTATATAGGGCACCATATATATAGGGACAAGGGGAGTGGAGGTTGCGGGGGTGTCCATGTTCTGGGGGGTCAGGGGGTGTGGGCATGTTGCATGTAACAATGTCCCCTCAAAAAGGCCAAATTTCAGGAATTTTTTTTGCATTGGCAATATTTTTGAGGGGACATTATTGGAACCAATTGCTAGCGGGCAGGGGAAGGAGACGGACTAGGGCAGCCTCTCGAGCAGTCGAGCATGCCTTGTCCAGCCCAACGCCATTGGGATAAGGTGCCTGCACAGGAGTTGTTTAGCAATCTAGCAACCTACTATTAGTATTTTTTTGCTGCACTCAAGTATATGTTAGACACCAGTGTAACTGCAGTGTAATTGCAGCTGACCTTTATAGTAAGGGAGTGCCGATTGTGAGACATGGCCAAACGTAAAGCAGACTCCTCGCTTATCGGGGAAGGTAGAAGTAATAAGCTACAGAAAGTAAGCCAGCCTGTCCCTGATGTGAGCTTACTAATCACAGAGATCAAGGCGTTATTATCGGATATCAAACTGATTGAAACACCGCCAAGGGGCACAACAGTTAAAATAACACCCAAGGAAGGACTTAGGCCACCAGGGTGAGTTAGTAATCAAGTGCCTAAATTAACTAAATCAATAAGTTCAAATTGTGCTGTATCCGTAACTTTCAAGGATGGAATTGGACCTCATGAAACACAGGAGTCTACAATCAAAGAGCCATTCTCGATTTTACAATCTAATAAAATACATTTTATAAAATTGGACCCCCTGATCCTATTTGAAGCAGACTTAAGATCTGATCAGCAGGGGGAGGGGGGAGAATTATGTGTTTCCAGCGGGTGGCCCTGGTATTACTAAAGACTCGGATGCCATTGTGGCGAGGAGCATTGTGGAAAGATATCATGGTTGTAAAGAGATTGAGTCGGGGGCTAATTTGAAGCATGAAAATTCATTTAGTCATGAGCGGTTATTAATGGGCAATGAGGTGGCTTCAGGGGATGCAGTGGGAGCACTATTTGAGTTAAAGAGTGGCCCCCCGATTCCCTTCTCAAATAGCTTTTCTGTATTGGCAATGGAGATGGGCAGACTGGACAAAGAGATGCTGAAAGTGGGCCCTGAGTCAAATGTGCCCGTAAAGACCCTTCCGATTCGAAATAATAAACTCCCACAAAAGAGCAATAACACTAAAGCTAATGACAAGGTTAAACGGGGAAGACCTGATGTGAATAAGGGGAAACAAATGGACCATCTGCATTATGGAGAACCCCTGCAACCTTAGTGCTGATCCCAGCGATGTGGGTGTACAGACTGACCCACAGGTATCAAACCTACCAACCAATAACAAAGAGTTAGATCTGTTTAGTGTGGTCCAGCCAGTTCCCTCCTCTCCAATAGGCATTTCAGAGAAGGTTAATATTCTTGCTCTGCTGACTAGGAGTTTGGAGGAAATAGTAGTTATTAGTGTGGAGGAAATAGTAGTTATTAGAGACAAGGTTGAAAATCTGAGCAGCAGAAAGGAATATAGAGAGGCTGATGGCACTATTGCTGTTGTGAAAGAGAAGGGAAATAACTTACACAATCATAGTTTTATCTCTCAAGTGGGGAATCCAGCAGAGAGCAGTAACATTGGGAGAAAAGTGGGAGAGTTGGGGGTGAATCGTCTGGGGAGGACAAATGGGAATCCGGTAAGCCATCAACCTGATATGTTTGGGAGCAGTGGCTGCCAGTTGACCACTCCTAACTGCAGGGATGTCTGATGATCACGGCTCCATGACTCTCATAGGCGGAACCAATTATACATCAATTTACACTTGGCTGATGGTTTCAGCCTGCAGCACCACGGTTCTCTTCCACCTCTTTGTGGATCGATCGTACTTCCCCTTGGTGGTAGAATGGGCCACTTGCCTAACGCAGCAGGGGCAAATGGGGTTGGAGGTAGTAGGGTTCCTCTGGTCTATATGACTGTCCTGCGGTTACCTAGAGGTGCCTATGAAGATGCGGATGCCCTAAAGAATAAGTATTTACCCTGGTTTAGGGTAACCAGGGGGTGCTTATCAGTCATTGGGCATGATTTTATTAAGTGTGTCAGGGGCTCACTCCCTAAATCTTGTACTGAATACATTGAGGTCCAAGATCTTGGATCTGGTGGAGGGCATCATACGCATTGATTTGCATGTAATTCCACCCAGTGGTGTTAAGATATTAGTACAATCACAGCAATATTTTGCTCTTAATTTAGGCAAGTGGTGGAACATGTCCTATGTGGGACTAAGTAGGAATGGTGGGAGAGCAGGTAATAGAGCATCTTGTTCAGTAGAAGGTGGTGTGAGGTTGTCCCCTGATGATTTGGATTAGGTCGATTGTCTGAAGGAGTTTTGAGAGTGGTGAATTGATCCCTGCCCCCTAAAAACTCTTTCATGGAACATAGCAGTTCTGAAAAGAGTAATTTTGCATCCGCTTGGTGCTGTTTTGTTAGATCGCACCAGGTCCTTCTTTTTCGGCAAACGTGGGCGCTGGACCCTATTGCGTTCTATAGTTATGTAAACTACACAGTACCTGCTACCAAAAGTCCTAGAGGAGGACGCGAGGCTTTCAGATATGGTATGATGTAAATTGGATTGGGAGGCGGCCCCTATTGAAACTGATTCGCCAGATCTTAAATTATTGTCTGTGTTGACAAAAATGGGTGAACGGTTCGTGTTATTCAATTTATATAACAGACCCAGTGTGGCTATGCGTATGAAGGATTTATTGGGGTTGCAGGAACGGATTAATTCAAATGGCCTGCTGATTTCACAAAGCCAATTTACTTTGGTGGCAGGAGATATGCAGTTGCAGGTGGAACCACTGGAAGCTACCAAAGATCTTTGGGATGTCCAGGATATTGCTTGGTCTATCCCTTCATTACTGGCCGCTCCACCTAAAAGAACACATAAAGTGGTGGTGGAATCAGCCTGAATTATCTCAAATTTAAATCTTAGAGCATGTAATAGTAGGATCGGCCAGCACAAACAACATTTAAGGGCTGCAACGGGTCCTCTTGCATTGATTACACCTTTATAACCAGTAACAGTTGGTTTAGAACTGGTGATGTAGCTGTAATTGACAGAAACGAGAGTGACAACAATCCTCTTTCTTTTAAATTACATAGTTAGACTAATGGGCCCTTTATGAGGATGGCCCAAGGGTAAATCAAATGATTGCCATAGAAGGCCATGCCAGAAAAACCATTGGCTAGTGGGTTGAAAGGGAAGTAAAAACGGAAGCATATGCAGCAATTGTGGAGAATGTGGTAAATGTCTGGAATATTAGCTCCCCAGCTAGTTCAGTAATTGCAGAATTTGAAACCATGGCTACGAATTTAAGGCCGTTCCTGACATCCTCAATTGATAACCTAAAAAGGAAGGCAGTGGTGATAAATCCCTGGTATGATGAGGAATATTCCAGGGCCAAGAGGAATACAGTTTTGTCTGTAAGATCTGACAGAATTCCTGATAAGAGCGTATTACGACATCTAAGAGCTAAATACAAAGTGCTATTAACTAAGAAAAAAAGTGAAAATGTTAAAGCATGCTGGGAATCACTACATTCGGCTCTGGATGAGGGGATACGATACACTTTTAGAGATTGGTAACTCCGAGCGTTGGATGGTGACCAGGCCTTGCAATGCTGTGTGCCTGTTTTATGGAGTCTGGCAAACTCCATAGGCATCTGCTGTTGCATTGTGACACACAGCACCTTTTGTGCAGCGCCACTGAGAAGTCCTTTCGACTTCTCTTAATGTTTAACTACATTTTCTTGGGTGAACTACTGTTCCCAAGAATAGTAAGATGACCACTGTCCTACTTACCTTAACTTTATGGGTCCAGCACACACCACCCTATGTGGAGTGCTGTGGTGTTACATAGTATTTCCTTTAACCCATTCCTCCTGTAACATTTTGTTACACTAACTCACTTGAATGGCTGGTGGCAGTGGTTTCTTTTTTACTACATAGTGACATGTATCTGCAGGCTGATACCTCAACTGCAGTGCTGCACCCAAGGGTGACCATTTTCCTCAAAATGGCACCTGTCTTCTTTTTTGCCATTTCTTGTTAGTTTCTTCTGGGCTTTTATCCTGTTGTTTGCATAAGGTTTGAGTCCTTTGTGTATTTTGTCCTTGGCGGGCTTCAGTGTGTCTGGAAAGGCAGGAAGTGAGGAAGGGTCCCAAGACTTCCCGGTACTTTGTCTCTAGGTCTCTAGGTGTGCCTGAGTGAAACCAGTCCCAATTGGCCAGCTGGCTGTCCTGAAGGATAGCCACCCGGCTGTGTGATTGACAGCACAGGGCTCTGAATGAATGGGAACTAGCATAAAAAGTGAAGTTTTTGGGAAGTGTCGAGTCGACCATTGGAGCACAACATCCAAAGCAGAAGGCAAGAGAAGACGCTAGCAGCACCCTCCTTGACCACGAAAAAACAAGAAATCTGCACCCAGAGTCCCCTCACCAGAGTTCAGGACCGAGAGATCAAGGAAATCCTAACCAATGCTTTTCGTTCTTCTTTGGCACTGAGAAAAAGGCGCCAAAACCACAAAGAGCCGCTGAATCGACTGAAATCCATTGCTGCAGAGTCCTTCTCTTGAGTGTTGCTGCAGGAGCCCGCCAGACATCCTCCCTTTCATCACCACGACCAGGGACCAGGAACAAGGGTCTACTACATTGCATTGTGAAGGCAACCTGCTGGAACAACTTCTTCAATTCAAAGGTACTGTGGGGTGTGGGGTACATTATCCTTTTGCCATTTGGGTGCTTCCTATTTTTGGGAGTGCGATTTAACCCTACACTAAGTTGACTTCAACTTACCTGCATTGGCCTTACAGTTTGTGCTTTCTAAAGGTGACTCCTCTTGATTTGCTGTGATTTCTCCTTTGAACACTGACTATTTAAGAACATTTTTCTAAGAAGAAGAGCTCCAGAATTTTGACTTTGCCCATTGACTTTGGCTGTCCTGGCTCTCCTAAAGGCCTCCTTCTGAACCTATTGGCTTTGGCAGTGCTTGTTCCCTCAAACGTTTTAATGTTGAACACTTTAATGCTGGGACAAAAGACTGCCTTCATCCCTTTGGGAGAATCTAACTGTTATAATTTATCAATCTGTTTTATACTAACCCTAACCTTTGCTTCCTCGAAAACCTCAATATTACAAAGGTGATACTTTATGAATTCTATACTGACCTCAAATGACGTCACCTCTGGGTGCTGGAACATGTGTAACATATGAATGAATTACTCACCCGCTTTATTGTTCACTTTTTGAATTGAATCCTAATTTGGGATTAATGTTACAGCCAATTATTGCTTTTTAAAGAATGCTTTAAATATCTTTAAGTGTGTAAGTGTTTAATTGGATACTTGTATTTACTGATTTCATTGTACAGCCCTACAGCTCACATTACCTCTCTTAAGATAAGCTTGGCTGCTCAGTCACACGACCAACTTGTGTAGTACAGGCCTATATTAAAAGGTGGGTTACCTTATAGCAAGAGATAAGTCTTGTGTAGTCCCACACCAATCGGAATGCCCTAATCTTTACCTAACAGTTCCCATTTTGAGTAGAGTCTTTAATGCCGCTATTCGCTCATAGGAAGGCCCCAGAACTTGGAGGGATGCAACAATAGTGCCAATATATAAAAATGGAGGAAGAGACCATCCTGAGCATTATCGCCAAACTTCATTACTTGATTGTGTTGGGAAGACATTTGGAAAAGTTCTTCAAATTAAACTACAAAAATGGGCAGATGATTCTGGGTCAATTAGTGATGCCCAAGCTGGTTTCTGTGCCGGTAGAAGCACTGTGGATCACTGTTTTCTGTTTTTTTTATTAATACAGAAATATACCAGATTGCTCAAAATAAAACTTGATGCCATCTTCCTAGATCTTAAAACTGCATTAGATACAGTACCAAGAGAAGTTCTGTAGCAGGCCCTGAAGGAAAGGGAAACACTAGTGCCAATAGTGGATTCTATCAAACTATTTTATGTGGAGAC
The DNA here is from genome assembly GCF_040938575.1 of Ambystoma mexicanum. Lineage (NCBI taxonomy): Eukaryota > Metazoa > Chordata > Amphibia > Caudata > Ambystomatidae > Ambystoma > Ambystoma mexicanum. The sequence continues at coordinate 452,331,622 of NC_090932.1, forward strand.
ACAGGCTTCAGTCCGTTATGGGCTAGGTGGAAAACAATCTAAACCCTTCAACGTGCAGAAGGGGGTCTGCCAAGGATGTGTCTTGGCACCATTCCTTTTTTCGATGTACATTCAAGGTATAGTGGATGCACTGGATGCCCCCAGAATTTCATCCAAGAGATGCCCAACCCTCTTTTTTGCAGACAATGCAGTGATTCTTGCTACGTCCCCAAAGGGCCTGGAAACCTCTCTCAATATCTTTATGAAAAAGAGTAATGAGCTCGGACAAGAGTTGAATGCTAATAAGACTAAAGTTATAGTCTTCCAATCATCTTTTGCTAAATCCTGCCATCGAAAATAGCAGTAGATGGTGTAAAGTTGGAGCAAGTCAAGTATTTTGATTACTTGGGGATTGGGTTTCATGAATCGGGTGGGTGGCCGGAACAACTCCTCATAGTTGAAATAAACCTAGGTAAATATAGCAGGGGTATTTATTCTTTCTTCTCGAGTCATGGCATTGGGGCAATCTCACTGGCTTTACAACTGTTTGAAAAACAAGCTTTTTGCCAGCAGCTCTGTATGGATCTGCGATTTGGGGCTATACCAATAAATCATCTTTATCTTCAATTGAGAATATCTTTTTAAAGAGTTTATTGTTACAAAAAAATGCCCCTACTTCATTGGTCCTAATGGGCCTACAAATTTGGCCCATAGCTGACCAGATTGCCCTCAAACCTGCACTATACTGGTTAAGACTTTGGTCTTCCCCAGGTTTAGCCCCTTATAGAGATGCTTTTAGGAAGTCTTTTACAATTGGATGGTGCTAAAAGTTGTGGTTGGGTAACCCCTGTGAAACAACTGCTACATATGTTGAATGCTAAATCCCTTTGGGACAATCCCCCTGAGTGTGCACGAACCTCAGAAGCTGAACTCAAGTGACTGCAAAGAGAAAAACTATGCAAAAGCTGGAGTTGAAAGGTTCCTCACTCAAGAACGTTCTTGAATGTTTACCCTGTAATATAATGGGAAAATGTAAAAATATTCTAGATGAAATCCAGCCACCTTACGAATGTTCGCTATATATCCAATTTAGGTTAAGTATTTTGCACACAGCATGGTACACTCGCTTGTGGTCAACATTGAGATCTGGTGTATGCCCCCTTTGTAGATTAGTAAATGAAACACTGACGCATTTTATGTTGGAATTGTACGATCGGACCGAAAAAAAAAGGTCTGACCGTAAAAGTCTCAAAAATGCTACCACTAAAGGTTCGAACACCAAAAGTTCAAACCTTTGGTGGTAGCATTGTAGGTAAGTATAAAAAAAAAGACTGCAGGGGTGTCTCCGGCAACACCCCGCTCAATATACTGTGTGGTGTAGTGAGCAGGGTGTTGCATGGAACACCCCCGCAACACACCCGGGAAAAAAAAACAGGGGCTGCAGGGTTGTCCCCGCAACACCACACCCCACTCACTATACCGCAGGGATTCAGCGTGTAAAAAAAGGTAAGAAGGGTTTGTCTATGTTGGGGGTCTGGGTGGGGGTGTGGGTGGGGGAGTGTTGTGGGTATGTTGTGGGTGTGGGTATGTAGGGGTTTTGAATGCGTGTTTGCATGGGAAGTGTGTGAACCTTTTGTGGTTCGCACATTTCTCATGCAAATTTTTCCTGCTATTCTCTACAAGTGCAGAGGTTGAAATATTATCAAACAGTAATAGAAATAGGCCCCCAGGGCTGATCCCATTGAACCAGGAAAAGGGAGACATTCTCCTGGAGCTATTTATGTTAATGTCTTTCGTAAGTGGTAGGAGGACACTTTAGACCTGATTCACAGAAACGTTTTATAATGTCACAATCCCATTGGAAAACGCTCTGCGAATCAGGCCCTTTGAGTTTGACAACCACCCTTACAGTTAGGTTGGGAAAACCCTTTAAGGATAGGGGGGAAAAATAGGCCTTGTTCATTGTTATTTAAATAAAGATTATTGTGAACATGTCACCCCTTTGCCCGACTCCTTACTCCAGCACGCCACATGGTGTACCCATCCCTCACTAACATGTAAAAATGAAACCAGCCCAGGATGCATTCAGAAGTATGTTATCATCAATTAGATATAACTCATGGCATTACACACCATTTGTCCTGTTAGCAAGATTCCAAGGAAATCTGAGGCTTTACGAAGTTCATAAGGAACTGGGAAATTTGTAAAATATGTATTCAATAAAAATGAAAGCAATATCTGGCATTGTGCAATCAGTTCCTCTATTTTGTTTACACTCTAGTATTGAGTACTGGTACCGATGCATGGACATGGATGGGGACGGTGTTCTTTCCATGTATGAGATGGAGTATTTCTACGAGGAGCAGTGTGAACGCATGGAGGCTATGGGAATCGAGCCGCTACCCTTTCACGACTTACTGTGCCAGACACTCGACCTGGTAAAGCCTCAATGTGCGGGTGAGTAGCTCCTCTCTGATCAGTTCTTGTATGTCTTCTGTGGTATTATTCGTCTAGGGTTCTACAACCATAAATGTTCCTACGTTGACTCACTGGGGCGTGACTCAAGGTTCATGTAAATTCGTTCCTTGAAGCAAGAAGATAAGCTCAAGGAGCTGAAGGTTTTCAGCAGCTCCCTGATTAAGGACAACAGATCAGCTGGAGCCTGTGCTGAACAGTTGGAGAACCACTAATGGGCAACAATATTTGTGCTTGAGGTTCCAAAGGAGAGGAGGTGGAGGAATCTGAATTTATGGGGCTTCTGCAGTGCCCATTTCGACTTTCCAAATGATATTGCACAACCCAAGGTCGTTATAGATGATACCTAGTATGGGAGGGATTGGCCTGACAGTTATGGTCCATTTGGGATGGGGTTCTAGAAAGCATATAGGGATAAACTTCACTTTGGTGAGAAGAGGGTTTTTGTTGTCCCAAATATTTTTGAGGCAGCTATTTGTTGGAGGGCATTACAACTGGCTTCAAGGTCCTTTGCAGACCAGAACCTGAAAGTGACAATACTCTTTCCTAGTAGACTTAGATTACTAAGTGGGAACAGAACATTTGTTTTTTCGGAATTTGGATGATGTAAAGACCCTGCCGCAGTCACTGAGCAGGGAGGAGGCACAGGAAGCTCGACAAACCCGTAAGAAACTAGTGAAAGCTGAGGTGGTGGCTATACTAAGTGACTGGTAGGATGGATAGTCTGGTGGTTGGGGAACTGTTTGAAACAAGTACCTTTGTAAAAGGTGGCTTTTCTGTTTAAAGGGAGGCATGATGTTTGGGATTCTGTCTCTTGTCTGGTATTTTTCTGCAGAAACCCTTTTCATGCAGATAAGCATTAAACTGTGCGGTGAATATAATCCTGCTAGCCTTTTGGCCATGGTCATTAAACCTACATTTTGCAGGATTAAGGGAGGAGGAGTTTTGTAGTTTAATACCTTTTATATTGTTCATTAGTTTGTGAGCTATGGCGCCGGGGGTTTCCCACTGTTGGTTGGCCTTGGCTGTTATATTATTATACTATATGCTGACTGTAGCGAGCCCACTGTCGGATATTTATGGTTGTCTTTTGAAAACGCTGCTATGGACATATTCCAATATAAAAATACAACTACAATGATAAGAGAGAAAATAAGAGCATACAGTTACAAGTCATTACAATTTAATCTTTAGTATAGGGGAATATGAGATTAAATAATGCAATAAAAGGGCCCTCCAAAATAAGAAAGATTGCCTGCAGAAGGAGACAAAAAGTGGTATCAAAGGTAATACAATATAAATCAAGTGGAACAGCAATAAAGAAGTCATTGTGTTCCTTCAAAGATAGTTGCAGGATATGACATGCGAGTATAAACTTAACACCAATTGGATACTGAAATAGGAAGGGAAAAAGGGGGAGTATGAAACAAGTGGCCGGGTTTCAAGTGGGCAAGCCAGTTCAGGCTGATTAAATAGCATGGTAGGCACTCCTTTGTGTGGGGTCTCGTTTTCTCTAAGTGTTTGTTTGTTGGCCCAAACCTGTTCTGCCAAGGTTGATGACATAAGTGCAGAAACTCTTGTCAAATTACGTTTTACAATGAAAAGCTGCATGGTTCTTGCTTTTCTTGTTGTATATGTATAGTAGCTTACTTCTGCATCCAACTCTTCATGCCCTTCACTGAGTTTATCCCCATTTTCAGATAGAGACCAATGAAGTCTTCGAGTCTCTGAACCAAAAGAACCAGGCAAAGGCATGTCAGATAGAAAAGGAACATGTTTTTATCATCTTACTCGTAAATTGCAGAAATCATAGGCAGGATACAAAGACAATCTCCAGATCACCTCTACTGCTTGTGATCTAGCTATCACCCCTGGAATCATCATATAGTGACCCCACGGATCACAAGGACAGAAAACATTGTACATTTTAACACGCAAGCTGGGTAACACTTACATCTACAATAATAAACAATATTTTTTTATATATATTTTGACGAGAGTTGATGTCAAGATTCTTCTACCCAGCTCATGGCTATTGACTACCATCTTGTTGCACATTGTGGCTACTTGGGCCTTTGGTTTCTCCTTTGGCTTTTTTCCATAAAAGGATTATGGTCAAAGTACCCTTAACTGCTAAAACATTCTGAAGTTAACAGGCTTAACAAAATTCCTCCGTCCTCAATCCAATCACTCAGTGAAAAGCAGTTATGACTGTGCTTTGAATACAAAGCTGCCATTGTCCTTTCCCATTGTGTATGTATATCTGTGTACATATATATATTGCTAATGCTTAGATTCATATGCTTTGCATAGGCTGCCATCTAGTGATTGGACCGCCCTATTTACATTTTGTTTTTAAAAAATCAAAAAGGGTGTCGACCAGGGCGTTCCTGTCACGCTATCCCTAATCCTGATCTACAGGTATCCATGATCCCTCACGCGTCGACGCCCATAGATTGGTTTCTTTGTGCTATTAGTTGGCCGAATTTGAGCTCAGAAGAAAACAAATTTGCTATTTAATGCCATTTAACTGCTTCTTCAATACTATTATTTGGTGTAGCGATCAACCTCGAACAAGTGGACGATGAGTAGCCACACCAGCGATGCTCAACGAAACCAACCACCGAAAAAGGTATACCATACGGAGAGTGGGCAGATTCACTATTTCTCCATTTTAAACGCACTCATGAAAAACATGTAATTTAAATGTTGCCAAGAGTGCAACTAGTAGTTCCCTTGGAAGAACACATATAGATTGTGTAAAAACTGACTTCCAAGAGGCCATGCCGAAGTCAAGGGCCTGTCATGTAGAAATTTTAAACCAAAGACCCCTAAATAGTGCAGGGTCAAGAACTAGGCAGCCGATGCTATGTAACTAAGTTTAGTCAACGCCGGATGCAGCATCAACCTAGACCGAGGTTAATGAGGCCCAACAAATTGAGGGCTGAGGTCAACTGAGGGCAGCCATGAAAAGAGGTGCTGAAAGGGAAAACCCTGCAGCCAGCCCCCAACACCAAAGGACCCAGTCCAGCAGGTCTATGGAGAAACCTCCTGGCGACCACAAGACTGCTCCATAGCTCAGGCCCAAGCAGTCTGAAGCCTGAAAGCACCCATACTGGTGGGAGCGCTGAAAAATCATGGTCATTGAAGAATTTTCAGACTATGCCTAAGATTGCCACCTTTCTACAAGACAGACAGCGCAGGATGCAAACACACAGCCAGGAAACACCAGTTGCTGAGCCTGTCCCAAATGAAAAACAAGGAAAAATATAGAGCCCCTTGCAAATCCCCTAGTTGATGAGGAGGAGGATGATGATTAAGAGGACGACTTTGAGGATCAGGAGGATGAGATCCCACTAGACAATGGAGATTTTGGGAACCCATACGATTACCCCATGGATCCTCCCAAGGATTTAGGCTTCCGATTGCAACCTCGCCTACATGGGACCACTTTGAATATACTGCATTACTCAAAAAGGGTAGCAGGCAGATTTGGTATACAGACACAGGAATCGGAAGAGGATATACACTTCATTGAAGATGTGCTTGCGTTTTGCAACCCTTTGGCTCATTACATCCCACTGATGCAATCTGTAATGAAGTGCAAAGCATCCTCTTTGCTGAGATTGCCAGTTACTAAAGTGGTAAATGCCTGCATCAAAAGAAAAGTACAAACCGTAACCTTCAGCCCTGCAGCACATTCAGCAAAGCCCAGCTCCATATAGCGGTTAATATCACCAGGACAAAATGAACACACCTCTCGCCACCTCAGAACATCCACTTGCGAGACAGAGCAAAAGATGTGTTCTTTTGGCAGAAATATTGCTACTTTGGCAGCATTCAGTATCTGCATTACTAAGGTAGCAAGGCAGCAGCATTAATGGCTGTCAGGTCTTTAGGAGATCAGGGTACATCAGTTTGGGCAACGGTCTTGTATAAGGTGGGAGGTTGCTTTACCCGTGGGAGGTTGCTTTACTCAAGGGACTTATAGGAGGTTTTAGAGAATCGAGTTTAGTGAGAAGTTATAGGACAATTAGAATGGATGTGGAATTGTGGTTGTGCCCATTTCGTTTGCTCATCAGATTCGTTTTTTAAATGTTTTCATTTTATCCAGTTCCCCTTTCCCTTTCCCAAGGGTCTTGAATGCAACTGAAGAATAAAGGCAGTAGTAGACAGGACACCTGTGAAAAGGGTCTGTGGGGTCAGCAGCTCCCACAGGAGTTTGCAACTGGGACCTGACAAGGCACTCTATAACAAGGCACAATAGGATGAACTTGGTGCCCTAATTAAGGACGTTGCAGACACCCTGCGTATAGCCTTTCATGAGTTCCTGCAGAAATGGATACAAACTTCAAATGCAGCTATTGAAAATACCTTGAATGCAGAGGAGACAGCAGGGCAAAGTGTTCAAGCCAGAAACGCAAGCAAGGTTACTTCATGAGAATCTTGAAAATTCCCTACTGTTTGGTAAGGCTGTAGATGAAGCATTAGGGAAGGCAAAGAAAGGGCACAACGCTCTTAAAATGCTGGGTCATATCAGTGGTAGAGCTATCAGTAAAGAGGGGAGGGCTTAAACCACAAACCTTTTTAGGCCAATCCTTTGCTCAGACTTCTGAAGAGTTTAGCTAACCTGCTTACTGGATGGAATGTAGACTGAGGGCGACGCACATTAACCTATTTCACAATGCAGCACCAGCAACGGTGTGGACGAGGACGATTTACAGCCCAAACTCTGAGAGGTGCAGTCTCCCCCTAAAAACAGTGGCATCCAGGTGCTCAACTCCCAGGTGGGATCCCCTCTCATGATACTCCAGTAGGAGAAAATATTAACATCACTCACCCATGCATGATAAGCGATCATCATGGACAAGTGGGTGATAAGCACAAAAAAGGAGGCTTACTACATAGAGCTTGAGGGAAAAGCCACACAACCCCTGACCATGCAACAGTGAAATGTGAAAAGAACACCATCTTCTGCTACAAATCGAAGTTCTGGCACTTCGTCAAAAGGAAGCAATAGATCCAATCCCCTAAAGTCATGTAAATCTACTCTATTTCCTTGTACCAAAAAAACAAGACCAATAGAACAATTGTATAACTGTGCCTTGTGAACCCATTTGTCAAACCACAAAAGTTTAGCATTACCACATTATAAGACTTATCATTCAAAGTGGACGCAACCCTTTTTCATTTTAAGGTGCTTAATTTTAGGATTGCATTGGCACCTCACATGTTTGTTGTGGCTAAGCCCGTGCCTCGGGCCGCCTCACTCACACGCATACATGCACTCACTCATAGAGGCACGGAGGCACGTCTGCTGTACAAGGTCCCGGCGGCAACTGCCGTACGGACTGTCTTTATTCATACCGCACATGCGCGACCGAGAACGAGGCTCGCGCATGTGTGCGTTTACTTTACGACGTAACAATGTTCACAAAGGTATTAGCAGTAGTCAAGGTCGGATTGGCTGAAATCATCATTAATCCCTGGAGGCCTGGTGTCTGCCCCACACCTGGGCCGGTTTGAGCAAGAAAAAAAAGGTATAATTTTTTTATTTTGGCTTTTTTGCAGCGGGCAGCCGGAGCTGAGGACTAGGGTCAGATAACCTCAGCCAGCCACATATAATGGTGACCCTGCCCCGCATTGATCGCACTGCGCATGGACCCAGGCCGGAAATAAACACAGCCTGAGCGCGGGTTCAGCGCGCGCATTTCTGCTTTGGGCGGCTCGCGCTTGACTGTGTACACTCCCTACCATTGTCCACAACTAAAGCAGCGTCTGAAAGCTGCACCAGGCTGTGCCATCGTGCCACCCAGACCACACAGGAATTTGGGATGTGTGGACCCGGACAGCCCCCGACTATAGAGGGGCAATGAAGGAGCAGATTACCAGGCTTGCAGCTGCCAGTGTGCCTCCCCTCTAAAAGTGTGCCCAGAAACAGAGCTCGGAGTAGATGAGAACGTCGCTTCTCTTAGTGTCCGAGTTTTGGGTTATGCTGCCTTCGGAGGTCGTTGCCACCGGAGAGGCCGTGAGGACGGTGAGTGTCGCCTTGGGTTCCAGTTTTAGAAGCAGAGTTTGCCTAAAGGTCGGCGGTAAGAGCTGATGCGTGGAGGGGACGTGGCTCTCGGCCTAGGATGGTGTTTGCACTGTTGGTAAGTTCACTGGTGTGTGGCCTATGCTTTGCTTTCAGGGTTGCGCTTGTGTTCCGCTTTATTTGAACTGTTTAAATTAGATCCTGGTAGTTTCGTGCGTGCACGCGCCCCTCAGTTCCATGCTGGATATACTGCACAGGTTGTTGTTACAAACAGTACAAGTAGTGTCCAACACCGGATCCCTACATCCATTTTGATTTCGTTCACTCTTTGGCCAGCAGAGGTTGCAAGCCGTGCATGGTCTTTTGTTGAGCCTGTTTAAGGTTTGAATTCTTTTCTTTTGTGCATTGCTCTCTTTGCCTTGCGTCTGTTTACATTTCCAGCCTGTTTATCTGTGTTGGTGGATTTCGTGAAGTGCCAGCTTTTCTAGTTGAATTTGTATGTGAACGGTGCACAAGTTAAAGATAATAAAGCGATTGTGTAAAAGATCCACTTGAAGGCGAGCAAGCGACTTCCATGCACCATCAGTAATGTCAGAGACTTTAATTACACAGCGTTTACACAGCAACGTAGTGAGGGTGAGACTCTGTTCTTGTCGCTGGGTTGGTTCCCATTGAGTGATCTTCTACTATGTGCTTGAAGTTTAGGCAATGAGTGTGCTCACTTTCTTATTGCCATGATCGCGCGCTGGTCGGGCAATGCGGGGCGCCATACTATTGTTATTGGGGCGGCACAAACATCATTAAAGTGCACAGTTTGTTGACATAAAACGCAAGTTTAAAAGGGACATTATGCATTCCAGAGCGGGTGGCGATTTCAATATAAAAAAGTGGTGCAAATGTGTCAGGCATTGGGAAACATAATGTGACTAGTCGTGGTGTAATGAAAGCCACTCCGGATTTGGGGACCGTGAAGCTGCTATGGGAAAGGGGGGAGGAGGAGGCCTGTTTTGGACCAACATATGTGCAGGATCACCGGGGAATATTGGGGGGATGGCTTAGCACAGGGGTGCATTGGTGCGTAGTGTAGCACACAACACGAATTATGTATTGCAGGTACTGCATGAGACCTGGTAGCTTTCCATCGGAACTTCGTATCATTATTGCATAACTGAATATTTGCCGCCTAGTAATGCGCGTGGCCTTGTTGTGGGACATGGGAGTTGGGGTGGCCTGATGGGCAAGGTTGGGGTTTCCTTTGTGACGCCATGAATTGGGTTGTAGGAAGGGTGCGACTGGCATAAAAGGGGTAATGCAAGTCACACATGATTAATTCAGTCGTTTCGACAGTGGAATGCATGGAGGTCTTCGAGAGTGAGGCAGGACAGTGGAATGCACACTGCACACTTATCTGTGATTATATTATTCTCTGACTTTCCTGTCATCTTCTCAGTCAGCTGCTAATCCTCTGCTGCTGATGATGTATATGGTCAAAAGTGTCTAGACTGCAAACTTCGTTTACATACCAGCTTCACCTCTTAATTGACCGTGTGACCCTGGGCCAATTATTTTCTCACTATGCCATATCTGTCAGTCGTGGAATCCCTGAATTGTGATGGCTGTGTGCGGAGTGGGGGTGCAGGAGGCAAAGTATAGACTGTTTTAGAGTATGGGGAATCAGCATGCTATGTGCAGAGGTACTGTGCCATATGATGGCCCATGCTTTAAATAAATACCATTAACAAAAAAAATTATATCTGTGTGCATGTGGGAATTGTATGTATGTATAGATTTAAACATCACAACCGTCATATATAAACAAAAGTATCCATATGTTGGTGCAAACAAATGACGCTGTATAAAATCTTGCGTGCTACAACCATTTTTGAGCCTCTGCACGTAAAGTGTCCTGCAAAGCCATTTTGAAAAGGTGGCCACCCTATTGCAAAGGGCAATTTATCCAGGTGTGAGTTTTTGGGATAGCATTTTCCGTAAAGTTGTGAATTGACGCGATTCACAGTTGATGGTTTGAGGGCCACATTTTTTAGGCAAGGGGTGGGACACTTTTTTTTGGGTATCCGGGCCTATTTCTTGTCCCAGTCTGGCCCTGGCGGTAAAGCGCATCTGCGCTGCCAAAACAACCTGGTGTACCGTTATCTGGACAATTGACTTATAACATGGGAGAGAACATCGTTTTGTTACGAAAACAATCAAAAGACTATTAATCTTTCTCGCAAGCTGGGATTTTCAATCAAGGAAAACATTTCCAGCCTTATTCCAAGTAAATCCAAACAGCTCCTATGAGCGATTCTGGACACAAGGAAGCAATAGCATATCCCTCTCACAAAACGGTAAAAGCTCTTTTAGCCCAACTCCGTTGTTATAAGGCTGGTCATTTGTCAACGGTCCAGAAGATCATGAGACTTCAAAGAATGTGCAATTAAGCTCCCTTTCCAAGTGCTGAAATGGCAGGAAACAGCCCGGCAGCCCATGTTAACAGAAACAAAGCAAAACAAGTGCCATTAATGAGGGCTCCAGGCCGCTATCCCCCGTTTGAGCCCTTGGAATGGGGGCTTAAGGCCATTAGCACCATAGGCTACCAAAGCGGTAACCTGGGGTGTGAAAAAAAAAAAGATTTTCATTTGTTCAACGAGACGTCGCACTCGTCCCGTTGAACGAAGGAAAATCCTTTACAAAGATGGCTGCCATGGAAAGGGAAGGCCTGCGGGGAGGCAAGGGGAAGGAGCGGATGCGGCTGCGGCAACTGGTAAGGTGAGGGGGTTAAAAAAAAGGGGCCAGAGGGTGGGGGAAGATGGCAGCAAAAATAGAGCATGACACGCAACACATGAGGGAAAATAAACCAAAAGTGGTGATTGAAAATAACCTCAATGAAAAAAGTGAAACAAACTTGAACCGGAAAAATGTGTTACATCTTTTACATTGGGCCTCATTACGACCCAGGCGGTAAGTTACCGCCTGGGCCGTGACTTTACCACCATGGCGTAAACTACGTTTACGCCATGGTGGTTGGCGGACTTACCGCCCCATTCCGACCTTGGCGGGGCGGTAAGTCCCCAATCCCCATTTACCCTTCCCCATTCCCATTTTTGCCCCATAGGGCATAATGGGAGTGGGGAAGGCGTTAATTACGCCACCGTAAATTACGGTGGCGTAATTAACTCCATGGTCCCTTAGCGCCATGGATTTTAACACCTGCTATAAGCAGGTGTTAAATCCGCCATGGCGCTAAGGGACCTCGTACTCAGGCGGTAAGGGTTGGCGCTGTTTACGCTGCCGTAAACCCCTTACCGCCTGGGTCGTAATGAGGCCCATTGTGTAACGGAACTAAAGGAAATTGCAACAGACATCAAGGTAGTCGAATATCTAGACGAAAACAGAGTTGACAGAGTAATACTTCATCTAAACTCTGCTGAAACAAAGATCAAATTACTAAAAGGAGCCGCAAAGCTAAGAAAAAGGGGGTATGAAGTAAAAGAACTGAGTAATGCGTGCATCTCGGGCAAGTACTCGAGATAAGTACCGCTTTGCCGCAGCTCTCTCTGTTGCTTCACAGAGCGCTGATGTTCTCCTGAAGTCCTGCTGTTAAACGTGGCCGCGACGATCCGTGAGGGGCTGAGGACTGCTTCAGTTTGATTGACAGTCTGTATTTGCCCGCCCCCATTTGCCACGGATTGGCCTGTTTTCTGGGTCTACTATTGGATTTTGTATTTGAAGTGACCCACGCGCATCGCATGCGCGCATCTCGGGCAAGTACTCGAGATAAGTACCGCTTTGCCGCATAGACACGGAGTCTCGGCTAAGCTAAGGCTAAGCTTGGGATCATTCATTTGAATTATTCTTGTTTCTTTAATTCTTCATTCACAAGGCCATAAACGCTTGGGGGAAGCGCTCTACTGGCACTCAGATTGGCCCTTTTTTGATTTCTTTAATATTGTTGATCTGTCTTTTTCTTTTTTTTTTTCGGACTTCAGCCTGCTTTCATTTTTCTGTGTTGTGTTGTGCTGTAACATTGTGATCTCAAGATCCTACATAATGACTTCTTACACTTCCTACAAACTAACAACCTGTATGCCTCCCATTGTACCATTATCACTTGCTTCTCAATCCAAATTGACATCACAAGGCCCCCCTGATTCTGCTCTGTTTCCACAAACTTTTTTTTCTGCCACATCGATCACACCTCGGTCTGCCGGCATGCAAATAAGATTCCCTTTTCATTTTCCAAACTCTAGATTAGACATAATGTTACCTGTGTCTCCAGTTTCGAGTCCAGCAAGTGAGACTCACACTCCCTCCCCCTTGACCAATGCCAAAGTCAATGTTACTCAATGCACTCCACCCAGGCCCATTAACACGCAGTCTATATCGGATTTGACAATGATGGAATCCACTAAAAATTGCCAAGGGGGCCACAACTCGAGGCTGTCTTTTTCCCCAATAGCATTTCTCCGATTCCATGGTACTCTCAATTCATGCTAGCCCGAATAAGTCTGATCACTCTATTCGGGGATTCAATGTATATCCAGCGCCAATTCTGCATCCTCTGACGTGCTGCATGCGAATGCCCCACCAATGCTTAAATCCTTTGCGCTAACAATGCCACGTCCTAACTTAGCATACCCTACTGATAATAGTGCACAATCTCTGATATTGATACAACCTGCTCTTGTAGCAATTAATACAGCTGTGTTCAGTTTGTGCAAACTTTTTGAATCTTTAGATTCTAAAGTCATGCGACAAACCTTACAATTTGAGGAATTTATGAAATGGTTGTCTGTGCAACAGCTGATCAAAGCCTCCCCAAGTAGGGAAGGCTCGGATGAGTCTGTTATAATGATCCCCAGACATGTGGATATAGAAACTTTAAATCCTACCACCGCGCACTCCCCGGCAACTACTGCGCCGTTGGTGGCTCTGGCTACTTTGGCTCCCTGTCCTCTTCCACCAATTTCTGGTATTATTGGTCTTGAGACACCTCATGAGGAGGAAATTGGTTTGTCTGTCCCAAATCCAATTGTAAGTGCCAAAGTGCCTCTCGGCCAAGTGGAGATCCCCAAGACGCAATCCGCTTGCATGGATGGTCAAAGTCATTTACAACCATTGAAATCCAAAAATCCCAAATATAAAAGCAATAAAAAAAAATCAACCATTCCAATCAAGAAAACAAAAAACATGATTGGAACAAAAAATTCTAAAAGTACTTTGAATTCTTTTTTTAAAGCACTTGGCAACTCATCTGCTGTGCCTATGGTGCCTCACCCTCCTGCTCCAGCTTCAAACACCCTTGACCAACCCAAAGCAGCCGAAGTTACCAAACAGGCAATACTTCCAACATCAGATAACAATGCCAAAAGTACTTCCAATCTCCTTTTTAAACCACTTGGTACATCAACTACTTTGGCTGAAGTACATCGGCCTTCTGAGTCTGGTCCAAACGCTATTAATCGAGCCAAAATGGCTGAGGCAATTAACCTGGTACCATTTCCAAGTACAGATACTAATGCCAAAATAAGATCAGCTGTGATACATTCTCCATTAACACAGTTGATTTATGCCATTCGTGACGCTCAGAAGGTCCCCACTACCTCCACATGCGGCAATCCAATTTCAACTTTTAATGGCCAAATAGCAGTGGACTCTGACTCATTGGGGCTACTTGTGCCCTCACAGTTGGCCGTGGCCCCTCTAGGGCCACACAAAACAGTATCCTTTGCACCATTACCGCAACAACCATGTTCGCTGGATTGCACTCTATCTCAGCAACTAACTGAACAACTGAAAAAAAGAGTGGACGAATATCTATCCAACAATCTTGCAATGGCAGTCTCACAAGTAGCTTCTTGTCCGAATATGGTGTCCAGAGGAGAAAACGATCTGGCTGATTCCTTTAATCAAGTCAACTTAGGCGAATCAAGACCAACTCAGAGGCAAAGGAATGATTGGCAAAATAAAACAGCTGGTACTGTGGCTCCCTCAAAATGGACGCCTAGCAGAAATGACATTTGACTGCCCTCTCGGCATTTACATCCTCAGCGTGCTAAATTCCACACGCTGTTCTTAAAATGTAGAGAGGGCAACTACCCAGTCTATGATCTCAATCGGCAAAGTGTACTTAATATATTTGGTGAAATTGATGATTTGTCCAGCATATCTACATTTGACATAGACCAGATTGAATTCCTAACCGACACTCCGCTCTCTGTGGTGAGACTTTGGATACCATCAGGAGTTGTTTGGAACTCAATTTGGCATAGCAAAATGCTTTTGTTTAATATGGGTTTTTTACTAGCGGAGGACCCTCGCAATGCTCAAACTAAAACAAACATCATCGCACCTAAGATTTACCAAGGATTTAGGCGCGATCGAGGGCATAATCATCTATCTACTGCATTCAGAGAGATGCCTGAATCTTTTCACATTATAGCTTTGCAGGAGACATGGCTTATTAAACCTCCAGTGTGGGACAATTATGAACTGTCACTTATTCCTGCAATTTCGACTGGAGGTCGTCCTTCATCTGGCCTCCTTATCGCAGTAAATATGAAAGCAGATTTTTCAATTGTTCCCTGGGCCTGTGGGAATACATCTACAGCTAGTTAAAATCCTCCATGGCCAGCAAATATTTGCTTTAATCAATGTTTACAGAAACATTGCTAGCATGGCTGATACGTTTTTTGCTGGCCTAGATGAACTGTTTCATCTTATCTCATTGGATAGTTCAATTACTCACACAATCATATTGGGTGACTTAAACCTAAATTGTTGGAAAGACAGTTCCCAGAATCAAGCAGTGTCCAAGTGGAAATCACTCATGCATGATCGAAATTACCATATGGTAAATGGCGCAGTGCAGGGTGATGCACCTCCCCATCGCACATGGCACCGCGGTCCCTTTACCACCATAATCGATTACATGTACGTTGACACTGCTCTGTTTCAAAGGATTGAAACCTTAATCATCAAAGAACATCCAATGAGTGACCACAGTATACTGATCCTCACACTAAAATTGCCACAAATGCTGAAACGAAATGGGGCCTACTATCATGCGTCTTTGGGAGTGAACACCTCATGAAGTGGAATCATGGCACTTTGAGTCAGTTTGAGCATCTAGTCAATAACAATTTAAATGTCCCAGATAGAAATCAGTACACTGAATTGCTAAATCCATTTGCTCGAACAATAGCAATTCCAAAAGGCAATATTATTAGACATCCACATGCCTTTGACTCCATTATTGCAAGAAAAAGAGCTGAATTCAGGTTGCTCAAAAGACAAATTCTCACTTCTATGTCAACCTCCAAGTGGCAAGAGCTGAAAACTGTGAAATGCAAATATAAAAATTGGCTTCTCGGTAGAAAGTCGATTATATTCCAACAAGACAGCGAAGCCATGGCCCACGCAATGCATAATAAAAACTCCTCTGGCATGTGGTTTCTGTTAAACAATCACACCTGCCATCTTCAAGCTGATGCCCAACTAAACGGTGCATCTGAGCAAGTATGGATAAACCATTTTTCTAACTTATATGCTGACTCTCAATGTGCCAGTCGCCCCTATAGACCAATCTCTACATCAACTTGACAGGTGGACGTAGCACATGAAACAATACACAATATTATACAGAAAATCAGCGCTTCAAGAGCGGAAGGCCCGGACGGGCTATCAAACCAGATGCTTAAAACACACCCGCAAATCTGGACAAATATATTGTTCAAAATTTTCAAAGACATACTACAAACACGTAACATACCTGCCTCATGGAAATCTTCTATCATCATTCCCATCTTCAAAAAAGGCGATCGAACTGCTCCAGCTAACTATCGCCCTATAGCGTTGTTAGATGCTCCAGGCAAGATATTTACTAGGCTAGTACTCCGTGAATTTAACAGCTGGACATGGATCAGTGATCATCGTGACCCAAACCAGACAGGGTTCATTGCGGGCATGGGGACGAACATCTTCTGACCATCAAAGCCATTAAAGCGCATTGCCAGGAAAGCAAGCAGCAGGTCTTTTTTGGGTTTATAGATTTAAATGCTGCATTTGATTCTGTTAGTCGTCGTCTCTTATTGGGAAAGCTACTCAGAGACAATTGTCCGTCCACCTTATATGACATTATCTTTTCATTACACCATGAGACATCATGCCGGTCAAGTGGCACAGTGAGTAGAGCGCTCGCTTTGACATCTGTGCAGAGCTTGCTAACGCAGGTTCGAATCCCGGCGGGGCCAAACTCAGCCTTTCATCCTTCCGAGGTCGATAAATGAGCACCACACACCGTGGGTAATAATAAGCAGCGCTCAGATACCTGAGGGTTTGTAGCGCTATATAAATGCCAAATTATTATTATTATTATTTATTTATCAGTTTGTATCAGAATTAGCGTGGATGGACTTCTAACAGAAAAAAGTTCCACTTACCGAGGTCTAAAGCAAGGGTGCTCATTGGCCTCTGCAGTCTTTAATTACTATATTCATGATGTAAAAGACTTCCTAGCAAAAATAATCTCTGACTCCCCTAAAATAAACAATGTTCAAATACAAGCGCTAATCTACGCTGACGATTTGGTTCTTATTTCAAGAACCCAAGTTGGCCTACAATGCTTACTTAATGCTTTTCAAGAGTATGTAAAGGTAAATGAATTATCAATTAATTCCTCCAAAACACAAATTGCACAATACTCACCTAGAAGACAAGGGCCTCTCTTTTGTTTGGACCATCGGTTGCATTCCAATTCAAGTAGTACCAAGCTACTGCTATCTGGGAATGGTTTTTGATGGCAAGTGGAAAGGGCATGGACAGCTGGAACGGATAGAGACCAAGCTAACATCAGCCATATCTCAAGCACGTATCATCATGCATACATTTGGCAAATTTTCGATCTTGCCGGTTTGGCACTTCTGGACCAAAAAAATCAGAAAGATATTGTTATACGGGCTTGAGTCATTGCAAACTGAGTCCCCATTTAAATTTAACCAATGGGAAGCTAAATTCTGCTGTTCTGTGCTCCATCTGCCGCAAAGTACTCCTATTGCATGGCTGAGCTATGAGCTCAGGTTACTTTCTCTCCAAGCCCATTACAGCTGGCGCCTGTGCGCCTTATTTCGGAAATGTTTGTTGTCATCAAAGGAGGAGGTACTACTAAAAAAACTTTCATTCCATCTGTTTTCTGCCAAACATGTTTTTGTAAGCAATTGGCTAGATAAAATTATCACATCCTGGGTAAAGCTGACATAACGATTTATCTGTTATCGAACAATCCGGACAAAGCAAAATTTAAGATACATCAATTGGACTGGATCAACACCTGTGAGCAGTGTCTGACCTTCCGTGATGGTGACTCGATACTCTTTCCACCAAAAAGGGCAGGCATTTTACCCCCTTATCTGATACGGTGTCCCACTCCTAAATATCGTAGTGGTATTTTATGACTCTGCCTTAACTTGTGGATCACAAACGACATAAGAACAAGACAACGCCTTGCGAGTTTAGACCAAAATTTCTGTTTTTGCAAAATTGCCACCATCCCCGAAACTCTCAATCATCTGATTACGGAGTGTATAATGCTTAGGTCTAAACGTGAAATTGTTTTCACAAGACATTGTGAATATTTGGGGAATTTGTCACAAACTGAATGTTGGGTGGTAGTGCTGGGCAATCACAACATGGCAATACAGATTGCAGCAGTCAACTTTTTGCACAGCTTAAATCTGGAGGCAGACGAAATTGAAACTGAAAAGAGGGAAAGATAAAAAACGATCAGAGTGCTATTGTCTGCTAATGATTGCTTTCTGTTGTTCTTTCTCTACCGTTTTTCTCTTTTCTTATTGTTTTTAACTATTTTTTTTCTTTTTAATGATCTATTTGACTTGGTATTGTATAAGATATGAGTGCTACTTTCTTGCCTTGTTTAAACAACACATTTTGGGAAATCTATTACATCTTTGTGCAATTAATTATTTGCTGCTAGATTATTCTGTTACTTTGATAATAATGAATTAATGAGTCAATTGTAATGAATTTGTATTGTAATCAATTTTTTTATATAAATTTGTAATTGTGTTGTGAATGTTTTCTTGGTATTTTGAAAGGTTGATTAAATTCAGCCAAATCTTTAAAAAAAAAAAAAAAAAACTCAGTAATGATGACCCCAACGGCACTACAAAAACAGGACAAATTAAAGGAAACAAAATGCTGGTGAGAAAAGAAAAAGTTGCCAAAAAAGAAAACGCAACGAAAAAAGGTATCAAAACCATTCAGATCACATTTGACAATACCACAATGGAAAAACAGTCTAAAGACTATAAACAGAATAAAGAAGGAGCCTCAAGAAAAAATGACGATTGGTCGTGGTTGGCAAGCTCTCTAATCATTAACAAAAAGGACTAGCAAAATAAGAACGGCAGAAAGGTAAAGGATTTGTTAATCTCCTGGAACACAAGGGGATTCAGACACTTGTTCAACGATGCAAAAATAGTGCTGAGAAATGCATCGATAATATGTTTTCATGAGACCTGGATTCAGGAACAACCATTCTGTGAAAACTGAGGTACTCATCAATCCTGCACAAAAAGGTCACAATGGAAGACTACATTCATGGCTTCTGGTGTTAATAAAGCAAAATAACGGTACCATATTCGCCAAAAAAGGAAATCCTAACCCATTTGTACAATGGCAATAATTAAAATACAAGAATAGGAGCCAAGTAACGGAAGCAGGTTACTATTAATGAATAAATACTGGAACCAGCTAAGAATTAAATCACAGAAACTGCTAAAAAGCATCTCAAAAATAATAACTGAGGAACTGGCAGAAAGATTCACTCTTAACCTTGATTATATGTGGAGATCTCAATCTAAAATGCTTAAACCAACATGGCATACCGATTCTCGATAAACTGAGACATAGCGAGTCGAATGCAGCAAAATGGATCCAGATGACAGAAGAGAACCATCTAACAATGCTAAATGGTCAGGTGAATGGAGTAATCCAACCTGGACAAATGACATTCTAAACTCAACAATTGACTATCTGTGGATCCTGAACAATTGTCTACACCAACTGGACAGATTTGAGGTAATATCACAAAGTGCCAGTGACCATAACATCTTGAGACTAACATGGCTAAGGAAAAAACAGGCAATGTGTGATACTCATCAGGCCATGTTAGAAGTAAACCATGGGGGAACCGCCTATGACTAAAAAGAAGAGACATCGCAGTTCTGACCAAGAGGTACATTGAAAAAGTAAGAAGCCATGACGCTGTAACCTCTTATGATGCTTTACTTAAGACCTTTGAAACAAAAAGTACTGGAACGAAGCTACCCTTGCTTAAGCCGAAGCATCAATACAGTACTAGTGTAGTAGCGAAGAGGAAACAACTACGACAAGATATTAAAAAAATAAAGAAATCATTCACGGGCATAACGCAACAACAAATAGTCAAATTAAGAAGACAATATTACAAGAACTGGCTGATTGGGTTCTGCCAGCAACGAGACCAGGAACAAGGAGAACAGATGTTGCGAGCTTTAGCATAAGCTACCACAAGAGAGTTGTGGGACAAATTAACAATCAAGCATTGAACCAACAGAGTTGTATGGCAATTGGGGTCACCGAACTAGACTGGGTAAACCATTACTCCAAGGTGTTTGGAAGTAAAGCACCGACTATGAAAGTCGATGTAGTAAACAAGATATATCCCTGGAAAACAATGATGGACGAAGAACAAATAGAGCAGACAGTAAAAAAAACTAAAGGATTCCGCAGCTGCAGGCCCAGATGGGATAACAAACCTTCATCTCAAAAAAGATCTGGGAAAATGGTTGGTACTAATTAAATAGATATTTAAGAACATTCAAAAGCAAAAATAAACTGCCAAAATCGAGGACTAAAAGCATTACAGTACCGATCTTTAAGAAAGGAACGAGAGAAGATCCCTCAAATTACCGGCCCATAGCACTGCTTGATACTATCGGGAAAATATTAGTTGCAGATCTGCAATGCAACCTGACTGAATGGGCGGACAGAAAGAGAATCATAGACACTCGTCAGACAGGCTTCACATAAGGCACTGGAACAGAATTAAATCTGTTCATTCTGTCACTGCTCAAATTGAACTCCATCAAAACCAAAGAGCAGATACACCTAGCCTTTATAGATATAAGGCAGGCTTTTGATGGGGTGGACCGGCACAAACGATGTGCAAAATTACAAAAGTGGAGCTGCCCGGAGGAAATTCTACAGCCCATAAAAGCCCTATATGCAAACACCTCCATGCAAAATAAGAACCAATGAGGGAAATCGAACGATGGACATAAGAACTGAAAGAGGGGTAAAACAAGGATGTCCACTGGCGGCCACCCTATTTAAACTATATATTGCCTATCTGCCTGAGGCCTTGAGACAGGCACAGCATTTTCCACCTAAAATAAACAACACTGAAATATCAATGATGTGTTATGCAGACGATATTGTTCTCGTAGATAGAACACAAATTGGCTTGCAGCATCTGCTGGAAGAACTACAATCTTGTATGGTATCTAACAATCTTGAAATAAACGTTGACAAAACCAAGATCCTGATGATAGGAGGATCCAAGAAAGCCAGTGATCAACGATTCACATGGAAAATTGGAGACGGGAAACTGGAAAAGGTAACTACCATAAAATACCTAGGCATCAAATTCAGTCAGTCAATTGCCAAAAAGAATTGGGAACTGGAACTATTAGGTAAGGCAAGGAAATTATGCTCTCAAGGAATCCTAAACGGAATATTTGGTAAATTCACAATAGCCGCAGTACGTTCTTTCTATATTAAAAAAAGTGACACCGATTCTGACATATAGAAGTGAAGCAGGCTTAAACCTATCATGGAGAATATGGGCAAAAATTGAAAGTATATTCTGGAAACCGATACTGAAATTGCCCGATGTACGCCAATTGTAGCAGTAAGAGCAGAATTTAGGCTGAAATCACTCTAGGGGTGGTGAGATGGAAATCCCTATCTCTCTTAAGGAAGATCTCAACAAAAGAACTAGTAGATGGGTATACAATTCTAGCCCCACCTGAGCACGGCAAAAGTGTGCTTTTACTCAACAACTGGAAAAAATGCTGAATGGAACAATTAAGTGAGATGGATTCCCCACTTGAGGAGATAATTGCAAATCCTAACAAAGTAAAAGAAAAACTAAAGAGACTGAATTGGATAAAAACGAGAGAAAAGCGACTCTCACTCAAATCACAAAGAATTCCTCTATAGAACACCGGCAAAGAGATATGTTGCCAAATTACCTGACGAAGTTCCCTGACATACATTTTCGAGTAAGCCTGATGAAAATAAGACTCAATGCCTATCCGACTAATTAATTTCTGCACAAAAGAGGGAAGCGAGGTGTATCGAATGGCTTAGTCAATTCTGCAAAAAACAGGATATTATGGAAACTACGAAACATCTGCTACTTGAATGCTCAGCTCTGACGCAAGAAAGGGCTAGATGACTAAACGGTTACATGACACAATTTAAAATGAAATCAAACGAAGATTGTTGGACCGACTGCACAAGGGAGAAACGCACGCTTCACTTGTGCTGGAATAAACTTCTTAGAGTTTGTACTGAATGAGCAACAACGGAGGCAAGAGAAGGATACGTCAAAGTTATGGATAGCAATTCATAAACTTGGTAGACAACGTCTGTTTAATACCCCAGACAAAGATCTCCTATAGATTGAAAAGGAAAAAGATTGAAAGATGGACAATAATCTAGATGAGAGCACTGATTGATTTTATGTGTAAAAAGTTTCTTTTTGTAAAACGAATTCACAATAAAAATAAAACATTTTACACTCTGCCTACTCCACCATCATCCTCTGCCTCCATCTCCCACTTTCGTCACACTTATACTGATGAAGTGCTATCTCTATTGATAAAGTCTAACCCCTCTTGTGCCCCATCAGACCCACTTGGTCCTCAGCTAGTCAAGCCTATTGCCACTAAAGTGGCCTCTCACCTCGCTGAGCTCTTCAAGCTGTCATTCAAATTCGCTTACTTTCCCTCTTTTTTCAAAAGAGCCACGGTCATCCCTCTTCTAAAAAAGCAAGGGGCTGTCCCGAACCTACCGGCTAACTTTCGCCCTTTGTCTCTCCTTCCGGACTTCTTTAAAGTGTTTGAAAGGGTTGTGTTCAACCGTCTTACCAATTTCGTAGACATCCATAACATTCGAGACCGCTACAAGCAGGTTTCTGCTACTGTCACATCATGGACACTGCTCTTATGAAAGTGTCCAACTTCATCGCTTCTGCTAAGCACTCAAACCTATCCTCTATCCTAATTCTCCTTGACCTGTCTTCTGCCTTTGACACTGCTGATCACTCTGATCTCCTTAATACTCTCTTTCCTCTTAGGATTCGGGATCAAGCCGTTGTCTGGATTGAATATTAACTTGCACCGCACCAATTCTCTGTCTCCTAGAGCAACACAACCTCTCAACTCACTCCTCTAACTGTTGGTGTTGCACAAGGCTCTACTGTGGATCCGCTCCACTTTACACTCTACACTTCTGCTCTTGGGGCACTAATCTCCTCCTTTTGGTTCTCGTACCAACTCTTTGCAGATTACACCCACATTTTCTTCTCTTTTCCTAAACTCTCCTCTGATTATTCTATCAAAATGTCCAACTGTCTCTCTGCCATTATCCTCTTTGGTCTCCCCAGCTATGATTTATGTCTTCTCTACAAGATCATTAACTTTGCTACCAGAACTCTCTTTGAACTCTTCACACCTACTGCCACGTACCGTCACCAGGCTGGATGGCTGATAAGGCAAAACAAGGCCATATTTAAATGTATTCTCCTGGTTCACAAATCTATCCACAGTAAGGCACCACTGTATCTATCCAACTCTCTATCCTTCTCATAATGTCTGCACTGCCTCATTGACTACCCTTGTGGCTCCTCGTCCTCCTTCTGCTTCCGCTCTTTCTCTTTTCTTGCTCCACTTGCATGGAATTCTATTCTCCCGGACATCCGAGAAACAGTCCACACGTATTTGTTCAATACCAAACTAAAAGCCTGCCCTCTTCGCCTCCAAGTTACCCTCTTAAACTACCTCTCATCTGCCTGCTAGCAAATGATGTTCCCTCACATTTAACCTGCCTCTGTCGCTCACTTCCTCTGCTTCCATTCTAACACTTCACCCAACATGATTACGTCCCGAACACAGCTAACCATACTGTCAACCTGCACTTAAAAATGTCCAATGTCACCTAGCCCTAGCAATTGTGACTCCCTGGGTTATTCTTAGCGCATTAGGCGCGGTAACCATTTAAAATTGATTCTTGGATTTTGAAGTTGTGACTGTCCTTCTGACTGAGCCTCAACCACCATTACAGCGCACAAGGCTGAATCCATTCCAAGATGGCCACCTGTGCCTTCTGAAGCCTCCCCTCCTCTGTGCTTCCTTCATCTGACCTGAGAAGCCGGATGATTGGCTCTCCCACCCTACTTCTCCACCCATCAGTCACCGTGAAGCGCAAGCCGGCCCTTCCGGGAAAGGCCCTGAGGGCAAGGTCAACAACTGTCCAGAGAATGTCCTGAGCTGACCAGAGCCCAGTGCCATACCCCCTGCTCGTTTCTTATGAGGTTGTGAGTCATCCATATTTGTCTTACCTACTCCACCTGCGCCCTTACCTTGTCCACTGAATCTGCTCCCTTTATTGCCTTACCGGCATCTGCTATGTGTCACAGTCACTGCATTGGACGTTAAGGTTGCTTAAAACATTCGCAACAGTGTGCCACCTTTAATCGGACCTATGTACTCTACATTCTGGTAGACATCTCTACTATCCCCTCTCCTCATAGACAAATCACATTTATGTGTTCGTTATTAATGCATTTGAATGTGTGCCTTTCTGTATTTTAATCGACTGCCTTTTTGGCTCGCTCTGCTAAAATCAAATCTAGGTATCTGTACCCTAATACACTGCTGCCGCGGTTACTGCTGCCTTACTTTCTGTGCACACCACTGCATCTACGGTGGTCATTGTTATTATTTTTTAACATTGTGTGCAATTTCCTACGACAGCACCTCTACCTCAACCACCCTTTTTGTAGATCTGGTAGGCATCTGCTTTTAGACTGTATTAGGCCAACATGCCCTCCACCCTCACTACTTAGTTTGCAAGAATACTGCCCACCCTACTCTACCTCACATGGCACACCGGTGGGACAGTACCCAATTAGACCACCGCCTCCCTCCACTACCCCAATCTTCACAACACCATGACTATGCCGTCCATTGCTCACCACACCAACCCTTACCTCAACAACCCAGCCTTATGGCTCCAACAATTTGCTTCCAGACTTTCACCAAACATACCATGTTCCATCACCCTGAGAAATGCCAGACTTGGCTCGCGACTCACGCACGCCTCCCATCACTCTGCATCTTAACAAACAGCCTCTGACCTCCACCGCATCCACACACTTGAAAAACCCATCATCACCTCACCCCAACCTCCCTAACACTAGCAATATTAAGGGTGCATTAATCAATGTCCGATCACTCACGGCTCACACTCTAGAAGTGGCTGACCTTATTCTTACCCTCGACTTTATGGCTATCACCGAAACCTGGCTTCACGCAGCCTCTGGCCCACTACTCTCCCTTGCCATCCCTCCAGGTTACAGAATTATCAGACACAATCGTAACTCTAACCAGTCCAAAGGTGGTGGCATTGCCATTATCCATAAAAATGCTCTAAACTTCCACCTCTCCTCTGTGCATCACTTTTCCTCTATGGAAGCACTGACAGCCAAACTAGCCGTCACTCCTAACCACTCTATCACATTCCATCTACTTTACCGGCCACTTGGGCCGCTATCCACCTTTGTTGAGGACCTCTCCAACATTATCACTCATAACACCAAAACCAAATCCCAAGCCTCGATATTAGGGGACTTTAACCTGGGCCTCACTGATCCCAACGACACTGCTGTCATGACTATTGATAATATGCTTATGAATGCAGGATTCATACAGCTTATCAACCAACCTACCCACGTTAAGGGCAGAACCCTCGACTGGCTAGCCTCCCACAATTGTCCTATCCATATCATCTCTAACCAACAATATGCATGGACCGACCACAACTTAATTACGTTTAACATTCAGTCCAAACCTGCCAGCCTCTCTCCTACAATTGCACCGGCTACTGCCACCCGCAATAAACATGACATCACTTGCGACAGACTCCTCCCCCTCCTCCTCCCGGCTCACAATGACCAGGTTCGCTCATGCTCCGACCCCACGGCCATGGTTGACACCTTTAACCTTGCTATGCAAAAAGCCTTAGATATCATCGCCCCATCCAAACTGAGAAAACCCAAACCTTGAGCCCACCTGAACTCTAGGTTCTCACCCCAGCTCAAAACCCTGCACAAAGAAAAACAAATTGCGGAATCACATTGGAAAAGCAGCCAGTCCGCAGCCAACAAATCGTGCCTCCTCCTGGCCACCCTTAACTACAAGGAAGCCATATTCCAGGCTAAAAAAGACACTTACAATAAACGTATCGAGCAAGCCAAATCCAACACCAAAGAACTGTTTAGAATCCTAAAAGAACTTGAAACCCTTGTCACTGCACCAGACACTTGCATCAAAGATAGCACTTGGTGTACCAAAATCCAAGATGCTCTCCTCGGCAAGATTGCCACCCTCCAAATTAAAATCAATAACAAACAATCAAGCCTACAATCCAACCCACAAACCAACCCTATCCCCACCCTAAACCACCCCATCCCAGATTCTCTGACTCCTTTTAGCTTCTCTCCACTCTCCATTTCCGAAGTGGAAAATATCATCACCAGCCTTAAACCGACCAATTGCCAAGGCGACCTCTCCCCGGAACCTATAATCAAGGAAGCAGCTCATGACCTAGCGCCATTCATTACTACGCTCATCAACTCTTCCTTTAGCTCTGGGATCGTACCTGACAATCTAAAGGACGTGTGGGTCATCCCCCTATTGAAAAAACCTACCCTGGACGCTAGTATACCCACAAACTACAGGCCAATCAGCACGGTCCCGTTTTTACTAAAAATCCTTGACCGTGCAGCATATCTACAAATTCAAGATTACCTTGAATCTAACAAACTAGTGGTACTTAGGCAATCTGGATTCCGGCCACGTCACGGCACTGAAACTGCTCTCACAGATTTAAAAACACAGATTGAAGATCTAAAAGACAAAGGCAAACTTGCTCTCTTACTCCTCTTGGACCTCTCGGCGGCCTTTGATCTCGTCAATCATGAAATCCTCTGCCACCACCTTAAATCAGCCGCACACTTCTCTGATAAAGCTACAACCTGGATTAGCTCCTTTTTAGACAATAGTTCTATGCGCGTGTTCTCTCCACTAGCCCCACCTGCACCCGTCTCCTGTGGTGTGCCACAAGGATCTTGTGTTTCGCCCACGTTGTATAACGTGTTCACCAAACCTCTCTTCGATATCTTGGACTTTCTGGGTGTCACTTACACCAACTACGCTGACGACACCCAGATACTAATCCCTATCTCAGTTGACTACACGGCTGAGTCCCTCGTTATCAATGTCATCTACCAGGTCATCCAGACGTGGATGGCTCAACACGGACTCTGTCTTAATGACGAAAAGACTGAGATCCTTATTCTTGGTTCGCCACAAAAACTTACCAAACTCGACCCTGCGTTCAAGTCCTTCATCATCGATGGGAATATTATCCCAATAGCCAAGGACACAAAAACCCTAGGGATCTACATTGACTCGACCCTATCCCTGACCAGACAAACTAACTCAGTCTCTTCCGCAGCGGCATATACCTGCAAGCTTATTACAGCCTGTCGCCCTTTCCTCTCCGCAACCAATTGTGTCACCCTGGCTAGAACTCTTGTATTATCCAAGATTGATTACTGCAATGCACTGTAAGTAGGCACCAATTGCTGCAACCTAAACAAGTTACAAATTGTCCAAAACAATGCCATTAGAGCTGCCCTCAACATTCCCAGGCGCCAACACATATCCGACACCAGACGCAATATTTGCTGGCTCTCAGTCCCACACCGTATCTCCCTGAAAACCCTGGCTCTTACCCACAAATGCCTTCATAACCAAGCTCCCTGCTACCTGGCCAACCGATTTGCCCTCTACAACTCCATTAGACCCCGCAGAATGGCTCATTTAAACTGCCTTGAGGTTCCACGTTTCAATCTCCAAAGATCAGGTGGAATTAGGTTCCCTATCTTGACAGCTAAACTCTGGAAAACGCTTCCTAATGAGCTTGGAGCAGAACCCTCATTCCCGAGATTCAAACACCTTACGTAAACCTGGCTGGCCGCCCAGGACATTTAGCTCTGGGTTCTCTGCTTAATTTGTACATGTATATATAATCTGCTTGTCCTCTCATTGCTATTATTATACCTGTAAATTCTGTATTATACTTGTAAACTTTGTAATTATGGTTCTGTCTGTTTTCTTATGTTGTAACTAAGTGATGCGCCCGGTTGCCCCTGGGCCTGGTGCGCTATACAAATAAATAAATAAATAAAATACAAATACTTATGTATTGTCCCGCGTGACTGTTCCAGCTAATCCCCTCCACAACCTGGTCAGAATGTCCCTCAAACTCACCCCATTGTAAGAAGTGCACTGCTTCCCGTCAAATCTAATTTTGTATCTATTGTACATTCTTTTGTGATCAAAAGAGCATTGTTCCTCCTGTATATAAATAAATAAAAGTAAAAGTAGACAGTCATGCTATAACAAAGTGAAAGCATTTTCCCATGTTTTCTCTTTCGTTCGTTAAATATCATGTTGCATCAACAAATAAAAGGGTCCTCCCACCGAGCAATTGTCTTGTTGAAGCAAATTCTTGCCTGGAAATTGCATTGTTGTTTCCCTGTCTGTAGTTATTGACTGCACTCTAAACATTCTGATTGGCAAAGAGGAGGCCAGTTAAAATATCCATGTGCTAATAGTACTTAGTGCCTGGTGGAGGCATGCCTGGCTATTTTTCACAGATGGCACACAAATCACTCCCAAGACTAGGATGCATTTCAAGGGTTTTTATTGAAAATCTAGTCGGTCCTAGGGCCGCCCTTTTCTCTCTTCTTAATTCAACCTCCTCCCTAACCCAGGTATCTCTACCCACTGGGTTAGTAAAGAAGATTGACCCCTACTGTCTAGGTCTGCCTTTAACTAAAGGTGAGGACCTAAAGTCAGAGCACCTTTTCCCAAAAGACTCGATTTCGGACACCCTGTTGGATTCAATCCTCTTTCTACCATGCTCCCTCTCACCGCTCCCTCCTCTGCTCTGTTTCTTCTGCTCCCCTGTCTCGACTCTGCCCACTTCTCCTACCTCCAATCTTCAGTCCCTCTAATGTCTCTCAGTTCTTTCAGGCCTTGGCTCCACCCTTTCATGTTGCTTCTCCCTCTCCCACGCTATTCCTCCCTTCTGGTTCTACTACTACTTCTTCCTTTCCCCAACTACTACACCCTCTTCCCCACTACTACTGCTACTCCTTCCTCCCTCCAACTAGTGCTCCCTTCCCCCACACTACTAGTACTCCTTCCTTGCTGCAGCTGCTAATTCCTCGCTATGTTCTCTCCAACTACTACTTCCTCCTCCACACTACTTCTTCTCCCTACTACTCAAATGTCCTCCATTCACTCATTGCCATACACTTCAAAAGAACCCCTGTACACTAACTCCTCTACCTACATTTGCCACACTTATGCACGTTCACACTGCAGTGCCACTTCTGCTCACTATCCATACCTTACTTGCTCCTGAAAACACCTCCACACTCATTCCTTCCTCTTGCTGGGCTCTTGATCTGTCTCCTTCTCCTCCTCTGACCTCAGCCGGCCACCAACATTTGCTCTTTCCTGCTGTCCCTTCTTGTTCTCCCATTGGACTTCTCCAATCCAGCCCTCACGAGCCTTCCGGGTGGGGAAGTGTTTGCCCACTCTCTTTGTGAGGGCATGCCACCTATAGTCAGTGACGTTCGAGGAAGCTGATTGTCTCAATTCAGGCTAGAGGGCTTTGTTTCCAGCACCCGTAAGGTAAGTCCAATGTTCTTTGGGGTATGTTCCCCTTGTGTTAGTCCCTGGTTGTCTAGGGGTTTCACTGCTGCCACTTGGAGCTCGACTCGTTGCCACTTGGGATCGGCTACTCTGCTGACGCATAGTAGCGTGTCAGTTGTCTCTCTCTCTCTCTCTCTCTCTCTCTCTCTCTCGCTCTCTGTCTAGGGAGCATTTTGTACAAGAGGCATGGAGTAAAATAAAGGTACTGCAACAATGCATGCTGGCACCAGGGGAGAGTACAGACATTGGGGCTAGAGAATCCACCTTGTCACATGTTTTAATGCCATTTGCATAATCACTGTCGTCGCGGGTTTACTCAAGCAGATTTTATTCAGCTACGGTATGGAGACCTTGAATGCCGCTCTGTTCTTGGAAATAACAAATGTTTGTACTGTGCACAAAGTAAAGACTTACAGTACATCATTTTTAAATTCTTAAGAATGTGTCCCAGTCTAAGGTTTGGATTTTCCTCTACTAGAGCCTGTATCAGGGGGTTCCATTGAAACCCTCTTCCTGGCCTGGAATGTTTTTTAAATGGTTACAGACATATATGGGTATGACCTTTGTGTTTTTGATACTCAAAATAAGACATACCAGTTGAGGCCCCAGGCATGGTTTGTTAGTATGGCAAGTGGCTTTCGCCCCCTAGTGTGTCTCACCATTGTAGATATTGGACTATGCACGCATTACCGCTTTGAAGAGATCTAAAGTGACATTGACCTGGGGCTTATATTATTTTGGGTTGAGTTGGAGGGAGTATTTTACTACACTGGTGTAGCAAAGAAGGCAATTCTTAAATCCAGGCATATCTATGTATCTGTTTTTTACAAACACAATGAAAGTTGAAGGTGTAAATCTCTTATGAAATATAAAAAGGAATGAAATGAAGGCAGAGGTCAGACATGATCATGTCTCGTAAGTAGTAAATCCTGAAGCCCAACATGAAATCCTTCTTTGTACGTGGAACCTGTGGCGAACAGTTGTACATGTTTATGACTTTTGTCTTAAATGGCAATCACCCAAATTATGATGGTCCATTGAAGATCGTATGCACAAGAAATATTATGAAGGCTTTTACTTAGTTCATGTGTCTGAGAGAGTTCTTCCCGGTAGAATTTAGAATATTTTATACAGTTTTCCCACCTAGAGAATTGCACAGAGCAGAGCACGGTAAAAACAACACTTAGTCAAAGGTATTTTGTTCTATTTTCCTTGCAGGCAAGATAACGCTGCGAGACCTAAAGAGATGTCGCATGGCGCATATATTCTACGACACATGCTTCAACCTGGAGAAATACCTGGACCACGAGCAGCGGGATCCCTTTGCAGTGCAAAAGGTATGTGTGCAAGGCGAAGTGGGTAGCAAGGGGAACAGCTCATTGGAAGGCGGCTGACACGTATGCTTTTCTGAAATGGAGTTCGTTTTTTAATTGGATGCTTATATATAAAACAAATGACTAATGGAGTGCATATATCATATTTCTAAATTCAATATAAAGTTATATTTAAAAACGCCATAGCCTAAACATCAATACTATAGAAATTGAGGGAAATAAGTCCATACAATCCCTGTAAATAGAATAAAACAGAACCTGTTTGTTCATTGTAATGTCATTTACACACATACCTGAGAGAACGTCTCAGGGAATTTACAACAATTTAGTCACTCAGACAGTTCAAAGTATTGCTGTTTAACCTTTTTGAATGTGTCCACGTGGTCTCTGAGGCAGACTATTCGTTCTAATGTTGCTAAATGAACAATCTCCATTAGCAAATCTTGCTTTTCAGACAAGTAAATGACCTTAAAAGAGCTATTTAGTTTTGTTTTTGCAACCAGTATACCTTTACCATCCTTAGTCTGAATGTGTGGGATACGCTTCTGATCTTTGATATGTCCATTTATAAAATAGGTCTTCAGACAACATTATGTGTATGGCGCTGAGTGTAAAAAAGCACATGGTATTTGAAATACTGATTTTTTTTTTATGAAACTGCTAATTGTGAATTGGTATCCCTTGAAGTGTTTACCACATGGGATACATAGAAAGCATTGCACGTGGTAAAGATGAATTATTTACAATATGCAATACGTTCTGTGTACTCCATGCACTAAATGTATTTAGGTGGCATTTCAAAAACAGGAGGTTGTTAAAAGACCACGTTTTACCACAACCAGCATACTCATAAGGAGGCCCATTGTTTGATTTCCACTCACAATATTAAAATATGCTGTGTTCAAAGTCAGCCCACGAGTCGCGTAAACACAATCTAGAGCGCATCTAATAAGGCCACCTCGTGTTGCTTATGTCTTTAACATCCATTTGTCCCAATCAAATGAAGTCTGAACATGTTATCAAGGTACAAATACAGTCCAGTCAAGGTTTTTTGTTGAGTGGATACCAATTTCAGGCTGGGCTTTGTTTTAAGTACTATCGAGGGATAGTGTAGCTAGGGTGATTGTTATGCTAGTTTCTGCCTCATCCTCCTAGACTGCTTTGCAGTCCTGAAATTGAATTGAATTACTTTTTAATTCAATGCCTACCTATTGGAAGATGGCGCATTGGACTGTACTCAGTGAGGCGCTTCATTGTTGCAGGAGACCTGCTGTCAATATTAAGTGAGACATTTCCCAGGCTCTGGGTTACTCTGAAATAATTTCAGACGACCTTGAGCAAATGAAGATCCCAAGCCATTCCCCTGCTTCATGAACAAGTAGGCCACTTGAAAACAAATGGCTGAATCCAAGGTTAGCTGGGAGAAATCGAACATGGTGCCACTTGCACTTCAGATTATCTATAGGGAATGTAGCCAATACCCCAGAAGATCCGACATGTTAGAACTGTGCTTACAGTGCTTACAGTGAGAATATTGATATTATGAGCTACGTCATATAATGGTCCAAACTTGACTTGGGTGTCCAGGCAAGAATCAATGGCGAGAAAGGAATAGTGCACCAAGAGCTTGGTGCTTTCAAAATATATATATATATGTATTTGTTTTTCTTGCAAACCCCCCACATATAACAAAATAGAAATCTAAATGGGAAAACACACCTGGTATGCAATTTCCGAACACCTAAAAGCAATGGACAAGCTCATGCATGGGTTTAGATGACTAGCAGTGTACATAGCACATGGTTCCTGATATACCCTTGTATATCATCAAGCATTTGCTAGGTAAACTGCTAATCATTTGTTCAGTCCTTCTCATACTTAGTATGTAAGAAATCACTCTGCCAAGAAGTGGTAATCTCATTGGTATTGTAGTTACCCAATACGGCCTGCATTTTGGAGTAGATGACGGTGGCGTATTCCACTGGAGTCATTGCTGTCAGTAATAAACGTTACACTCAGCAAAAGGCTTTTTTTCCTTCAATTTCTGCAGCAAGCTCGACGTGAAAAGATTCTTCCAGCTGACATAACCTTATTGCCTTGCAGCTAAGCCACTCCATCATTGTCTGGGTATTTATTGACTGATGCTTGACACTATGGCAGCTGGCTATATGAGTTTAACCACTTAAAGACCAGCTCAGAACTAACCTTTTTAGAGTGGTCATTGCTAGAATATTTGCCCTATATTTATTCCGGTTATGTAAGCTGCTGGTGGAAATGCATCAGTTACTGGAGGTATATTTTCGGCCTGTTATAATTTGACCACAGACTGTAACAAGGCGTAGCGAACGTCATTCCCAGGAAGAATTTTCCCTTTTTGGAATGTGTGTGGTATCCAGACCTCTCTTATTGTAATGAGGCACAGATTCTGCATCATGGGCTTTGACCTGATCTATGTCATTTTTGCTACCAGACCGCATCCTACCCAACCTTAATGCCATTGTGAATAAAATTAAACTTTTAAGAGCATCTGTAAAATACAAAGTAGAATGCACAACAGAGGATAGCACAGGGGCAACCGTGCGTTATAAAAAAAACAATTGAATAAATAAAATGTGTGCTCTACTGTTTAGAATAATCCACTAATACAGATGTCTTGTTGGCAAAGATGTCTGTTACTAAAAGATGGAAAGGTACACTCAGGTACAGAAATTAATAACCATTTCATTTAACCAAGACCAAGGCATTCTTGATTCTAGTCTTATTAGCTATGCTCACTGTTGACTGATACATTGACAACTTCTGACTCACACATACCAATGCCATGTTATTTCTGAATGAGTCCCCAAACCTCTGACAACCTTTGCCTCCCAACTAACCTTGAAACACTTGTGTATAGGTGCGTTGTAAATGCCATATCATAGCATATCATATCAATCTCTGTTTGCCAAAATAACATACAGTGCAAGACCACGTCTGAAAAGCAGCCATCAAGACCCATGATAGAAGGATTTACATTGACAAGAAAATCACTTCGTGGAAATTTACTTCAACAGAATTACTATGTTTTATTTTTTTAATGGGAGCCCATCCTTTCCACCCGTACTGCGCCCCGTGGCTTTTAATTCGCATATATACATTTCATCCCCACAAAGTCATTTTATTGAAGTAAATTACAACAAAGTAGTTTACTTTGGCAAAATAATGATACACCGATAGAATGTATGGCTGTGGATTCCACTGATAGATTAACAGGATTTCTGGCATCTCAACGAAGTTGCTTTTGGCCTTCTCCTTCCTTCCCTCAAACCCCTTTGAAAAGGGCTCAGAGTTGTTTGTAGGGCTAGTTTGGTGCTGCAATGTGTCCTTCCACTTTTCCTCCAAGCCAGTATCACGCTAGACGGACACCTAGAATTGGCCTTGTTGTAGTATTGATCCTGTTGATGTTACTAGGAAATGGTTAATGAAAGAAGTAAAACCTCTGCCTTCCAAAGGTTTCGCAGTTAATATTTCATACTGTTGTTTTGGTGCTCTCCTCAAGCTATAATTTAATTGCTACTACTGGTGGCGCTGTGTAATCAGCAGGTACACAGCGCTCATGCCAGAATCCATTGGCCACAAAACAGCAAGTCTAAGTGCTTCATTTTATCTTTGACATACCTTGAAGATACACTGGTTTACATGAAAACGTGATGGGCAGAACACAGGTACTCCAGACAGCAAACTGCCTTATTATAAGGAAACTCTGCTTTTATTTAATCAAACATAATCTTTTCCCCTCTGTGACATAGGATGTGGAAAATGATGGTCCAGAACCCTCTGACTGGGACAGGTATGCTGCAGAGGAGTATGAGATACTTGTAGCTGAGGAGTCGGCCAATGATCAGTTACAGGAGGGGTAAGTGCATATTTTGTGACTCATCGTCCATTATTTCTGATCTGCACCTATTCACTGGTTTCATTGAAACTGGATTATTAAGACAGTACTACAGTCTATATGCAGTATAAATTTGTCCTGCTTCATTTCAATTTCAGTATGTCTATCCTTCAGCGTGGTCATGCTCTATGAACATGACAATATTAAGCTGCCTGTCTCTATTTACATTAAGCTTCCTTTATCTTTTTTGCACACCTGTGTTGTCTAACTGCAGCAAATGTACACGTCCTCCCCTCACCAGCTCAATGTTATTTGATTGTGTTCTGCAACAACTTTTTAACCTGTTTATAGGCCATTCATCTCTGGCACACGGCATGGACGTCCTGATCTTCTCGCTCAACTGGATGCTCGTGAGGTGGGATCTTATTACCCCAAGCATGGTGATGGGAGGACTTGTAGTTATTAATACTGTATCATGAATATATTCTTTTATTTAGGTCTTTAAGTATGGGTTTTCCTTCTTTCTTTTCCGTGGTTGAACTTGGTTTGCGTGTCTCTTTCATGAGATAGATCATTGAGAGGGCAAACACGTGGATAAACACATTCCTTGTCCTTCCCTGGTCTTTGCTAGTGCATTTGTCAGAATTGCAGGTTTGAGGGAAAGAATTGTGTATTGCTTTTCGTACAGATCCCAAGCTGGTTCAAGTGGTGATGCCTCCATCTCGCCCTTTCATTTGAAAGCTGGTGAAACATTTTCCATGAGTCGATTGTGGATAACCGTTGAAACACAGAACGAGCTATCCTCCTGCGTGGTTCTCTCATGGGAGAAATTAAGATGAGGTTCTCAGATCTAGTCCTCCTCCCCGTCGTCTTGTGTGGTACTTAGGTGCTAAGGCTTATTGGTTACCAGGCTTTCTTTCCCCTCAATGTAGGGTGAGATATGTATGGAACAAAACTATTTTCTCATAATATCCCCCTCTGCCTCAACTGACATTCTTTAAACACTGGGGAAATGTGATCTCTGATTTGTATAATTGTCCTTCGCCCTAGTCCTGCATGCTAGTCCTTCATCAGAATCCTTCACCCTTCATGATAGTCCTTCCTATCAGTCCTAGTCCGTCATCCTAGTCGTTTTTCCCAATACTTGTACTTCATCCTAGTACATCTCATTCATCATAATTCTTTGCCCTAGTTCTTCTTCTCTGTCCTTCTCCATAGCTTTCCATCATCTGAGTATTCCCGCATCCTAGACCTTCTTCACTCTTGTCCTCCCTCTCCTTCATCCTAGCGCATCGTTCTAATCCTTCTCCTTCATCATAGTCCTTCTCCCTTAACTGTCTGCTTTGTTCCGGCC
Source organism: Ambystoma mexicanum (assembly GCF_040938575.1). Classification (NCBI taxonomy): domain Eukaryota; kingdom Metazoa; phylum Chordata; class Amphibia; order Caudata; family Ambystomatidae; genus Ambystoma; species Ambystoma mexicanum. The sequence goes on from NC_090932.1 coordinate 452,367,809, forward strand.
GTTTTTCCTAGTCCTTCACCTTGATCCTAGTCGTTATTCCTAATCTTTCTCTGTATCCTAGTCCTTTATCCTAGGCATTTGTCTTAGATCTTCTTCATTCGTTGTTCTAGGGACCAAGTCATAGTCTGTCTTCTTCCTCTCTCTCACAACTGTGTCAGGCATAGCCTCTGAGTTAGTCACAGTCTCCCTCTCTCACCCTTGTATCACTTCTTTCCCTTTCCATCTGTCCCTCTTATGGTCTCTCGCTCAGCTTCTCTCACTCTTACTTGCTTTTTCCCTTCGTCTCACTGGAATGAGTGATGCTGGTCAGAGTGGAAATGACACAAGAGAAGGCAAAAAAAGAAGTAACGGCTAAATGAAGACCATGTAAGAGTGTCGGATACTGAAAGTATAAAATGTGTTGTAATCTATTCCAATTTCACTCTGGTATCCTGAAATAACCCCCCGCCTGCCATGCCCCCATCTGGAAATGTGTGTGGTACATCTACATTTTGGAACTGGGGCCCTCGCTTGGTTGAGAGTTCGAGGTATGCATGAAATGTAAGCTCTGTTATTAAGCAGGAAACTTGCAGGTAATGCCGATGAAGCAGCTGCTTCAGGCGTCCAAAAGGTAAACCGGCATGAATGCTGCTCAAATGTTTCTCATACAGAAATTGGCATATCCGATCTTCCTTACATCATAATTTATAACTAGCATGATTAGATGAATGCTGATGCCCCCTTTGCATGGGCATGGCTGATAAACTGATACTCAGTCTTGCAGTAGCACAATATTCTCATCTTGCTGCGAACTCTAGTTATAAAGCAGTATATGTCATCCGTCTTTGGTGTCATATATCATATATGTCTTTATTCTATTTCATCGTGGTACAATCCTACGTTTTGGACCTCTAATAAACTTTACTACGAGTTGCACAATTCTGTTGGACATCATTTATGGCCATTGGTGATTGGGTCTTGAAGGCGTGTTGTAACATTATTGATTATGCCATGCTGGAAAGTACAAAGACCAAAAGTATTGCTGAACCTCTCTAGCCGGGTGTTTAAGCTGTGGGCTTCATGCCTCAGCTGCTAATTTAAAATGTTACATGTTTTTAATCAGCCAGCAGAGTCTATCAGCTCACGTGATAATAGTTGCTTGGTGAATATTCACACAATATTTCAGAGACCATTGGATCTAATCTCAGACGGAAAATACGAGTATACATAATCTTAAATCCCCAACCTCACCACACACAAACGCACACCAACATAACTCTATTAAACATCTAACAAACAACCGTGACAACTGGATCCCCCCCCTTACAGATACAACAAACCAGTGTGTTCGATTTTACTACCACCCTAACCACATGCAACTCACACAGTAGCAGTACACGGTATAAATCAACATAACATAAGAAAATCATTGGTTTGCATGCCTTATTTTTTTTTTAGCTCTGCCTGCTTGTTATGGGGCAAGCACAAATTCATGACTGTAAATGTAAAATACAGTGAACAACTGCAAAAACCCAAAGTATTGGCCTTACTGCAGCTTGTTTGCTGAATTAGCAGATCCGTAAGGGGGATGAGGAGTGTATGTGAAAGTATAAATGCTTGGTACACCTTTCACTTTGTTCAGTTTCATTGATTATTATTCTCTAAAATACGCAGTCTTGTCAATATCCTTCACCTCAATATGTCTTTCCTTTCCCATTGCAGCTCCTTTGAAGATGACTACGAAACAGATGAACTCATTTCACCACCTGAAAACGGAAGCAAGATGGATGCCATAGTCATCTCTGACCTCTCAGCATAAAGGAGGATTCAATACAGGAAGAGGTCCAGTTGCTGGACAACCAGAGTGACCAGTGACTGCCATTATCTAAGGACTGCCCACTGCCCAGTTTGACATTTTTAAGGATTTTTTTTTCTAGTTCATCTTTTTTGTTGATGAGATGTGTTTTTTTTTCTATACTATAAATAATAAGAAAACTATTTCCCCTAAATACATGTGACTGCAATACATCTGGCTTCAACGTCAACAAGAACCACGAAAGGCTTTGTGCAATATGTCTTAAGTGCTGTGCATTTGTGTAAATGTCTAACCTTCCTTTTGGATACGTTATCTTCATCTCACTTTTTGGTTTAAATTATTTTCCTTTTCTTGACCTATAGATGTGAAAATATGTTTAGTGCGTTCATACTGAAGCCTCCCTTGGAATGGAACACCCCATCAGAACAGGACTGTTGTACAAGCCACCTCCACGAGGAAAGTGTTTCTTAAGTGAGGAGAAGACTGTGGACGCTGGGATTGGTTACAGAAATGTGAATTTCCCATTATTTATACCCACGACATGATGCCAACATTTAACCTGTTTGTAAATGCTCCCAATGTTTGCAGTACAGACTCACCTACCTAAGTTATTTATTAATTCTAGGATATGCTTCCACTACACCGTCTCTCTAGTGGAGGCAACTGTTTTTAACAACTGGAGTTCGTCCTCTTACGCAAAGGAATGGTAAAGGCTCCCAGCGTGCAACAGTTTCTTCCGCTCACTTGGAAATGAACATACTTTCAAGCATGTAGTCTGTTCTGCTTTTCTTGAACTCGTTTCGCTTGCAGCAAGAAAACTAGTTCTCTTTCTTGGCTCTGTGGCTATTCCTGTATGACGAATCCGTTCTTTTTCTCAATGTGAACACTAGGCAAAAACATGCATTTGGCCCATTCCTTAACCACACCTCTCCACTCGCAGTCTCTTCCTCTCTCATATGCTCTCTCTTCCCCTCGCGCTCTCTTCTCTCTCTGTCATTTCCTCTTATCACTGGATGCATCCACTGGCTTGACTATTTCTTCTCTCCCAGAACCCCATCTAATTGTGCAATTTATCCCGCTAAAAATGCCATCTAATTGTACATAGTAGTCATTCGCCATCGCGAAAACTATAAAAGTGGTCTGCGCTATCATTTTTTGAAAAGTTTGTGGCTTTCTCAAGAACAACCCAAGTTGTCAGGTCAGTTCTCATGATGTTGGGGTGGACGCCTGTGTCTGGCATAATGTAAAGGCGGGACAACTGTAACCCTAACACATTACTGTGATGGTTGTCATTGGTCATCCACAGTGGTCCACAGTTAGGGCTTGATCAAAAGTGACTCTGTGAGTTAACTCATTCTTAGCAGAACTGAGCCATGTTAATCTGGTGCACAGTTTGAAGTGCTTCACAAATACATGTTAGTCCTATTTAACTTCTGTACTACCTTTAACTCCCAGCCTAATATCGAGTTGATTGCCTACTCTCTGTGACCAGAAAATACATGTTTTCTCCAACTCTTACTAGGTTGTAGGACCTAAAGGAAATGCATACATACATTTTTAGGATAAATAATTTGACAATAACAGGGGTAGTAAATTCCATTAGTATCAGTGATTATATCTCCGATTCCTAGTGCTGCATTTTTTTTATGACAATCATGCATTATTGCAGTCAAGATGTACTCTTCAGGGTTTGAAATGTAATAGAAGCTGAAATCTCACCATCCAACAACGCACATGAACTAGCGTTGAAGGACCGCACCATTGATTGTGCCTTATCCTGCTCAGAGACACTCACCCTCTCTGTACCCCATTGTATTTAGCTGATAATGCAGTTACATTCGTAATTGTCAGCAATTAAAAGGATTGGAACCCTTGCCATGTGCTAATTTTGGAAAGCTTTCCATAAAATGGCTGGCCACATGCTGTGACAGACTTCTCCTGAAGCCAAACCTAATGCTGAAAGTGTGGCTTTTCTGAAGATCTCTTATAACAATAGTTGGGATGGGAGGATTTTTTAAGACATATTTTCTTTCCAAAAACTGTGATGAAAAATGCCTGATTTCAGTGTTAAGTTACTCTCAATTCGAGTAACGTGCGTTGTAGGCAAGGCATTATTGTTCAGTTGGAACAATATTCATTGATTGCTATCAACAATCACCAGAGAGTAGGGGTACAGTGAGTAATGTTCTTTCTATTTTCGAACGGCCCTTTCGGAAAGACTAGGAACCATTCTTTTCGGGGAGTAACCCCTGAATTGTATCATTAAATGTGAGTTCAGTATTGCAATGCCACTCCTCTCGTCCTACCATTATTATCACTCAAGGATCCAGCAATAACCCTCTCCCAGTTACTCTTTAGCTATAGGGGGCCTCCATGCACGAATGGCTTGTCAGTCATGGACTCCAGGTGACATGGCTCCATCAGCAATTTGCAGCACAGAAGCATCAGGAGGATGGCAGGGTGACTCGCCCCCAACGCACTTGCTCCCTTAGCCACAAGCCGAAAGGGAGAATCAGAGCACGCTTCTGCCTATGCCCCTCACAGGGCCTTCAGGGTTCACAATGCTCGAAATAAGGGCAGAAGATAAAGGAGATGTCCTAAGGGTGCGCAACTGGCAGGGACCCCATTAGTGATTGGCACATGTCTGTTTATGGTACAGCAAAAAAGCCTAGGACTATGAAATACCATTTGGCACGTTTCACTCCCCAAGGCCTACAGGTCTTTCCACTTGCCAGTCCCCCAACACCAATACTTTATTCTGAGCACTTCCAATGTTCCGTGACTTCCTACGCTTAATTACACAAACAAATGTATATACATTTCATTTATATGTGCCCTAAAGTGGTCCTCCTGGTGGCAATTAGCTCAATATATGTGCCAATTAATTTAGAATTTCTAGAGCCACTTTTAGGAATAGTTGCAACAGAACCCCTTGTGGGGTTACGGAGCAGTCTGAATGGGTTCACAGAAATTTTAGTTGAATGTGCTGACAGATTTGTTTCGTATGCCGAGTTCAAAGCATAATGTATATAGAGTTCATATTGTATTTTTCACCTAAGAAATATGGCGTAGTGGTGCACTAGTGCTAGCTCTCATCCAGATCACGCCTAATATCCCCAGTTGCCTCGGTGATCCGTTAGGATAGATATTGGATATAGTGCACCTCCGCAGCAGATAACTGCATTTTTCGTGCTAAACACCTTGTTTGGATCCAGATGTATGTCTAACTAGACGTAACATGTTGAATTGCACAGTGTCCTGCTGTCACTAAAAATGCATCTGTGAATTGAGCACTATCAAAGATCATCGCGAAGTTCCCAGCCAGAGACGTGACCTTGTTTCTACTGTTAAGATTATTTTGTTTCAGACTGGAGGCCGGTGGTTCCATCATTAATGTAGGAAGATTCATCCGTGGCGCCTGGGGAAGAGAACCCTACCCGGGCACCCAAAACATAAACACTGGTATTTTACATGTCTGTGTCACCAGTAATGACTAGAAATGTCTGGGTCTGTGAGAACACGCTAGGAGCAATCAGATTTTCCGTCCAGTGCACTTATAGAAAGGACTACTCGCCTTTCATGCAGTCTCAAGCAATTTACTGCAGAGCACCAACTACAGGGATGGGACCTCTCTGAGTGTCACACTTGACATCATCCATCTACATCTATCAAGTAGCCTCAAATCCAAGGCACATTTGAGGCCAGCTCACTGAATGAGCTGCAGTCTTAAACCCCTTTTCCGTGGGTAGATCAGAAATCAAGCAGCATGATCTCAGGTTTAGATCAGGCATGGCTTGCGCTGTTGATCTCAGGTGTAGCCCAAGCATGGCTTCCGCTGTTGATCTCAGGTGTAGCCCAAGCATGGCTTCAGCTGTTGGCCATCGTTTCCTTATCTGGCTAAGGACAATCACTGTTAAAAAAGCAATAATTCAGCTCACCCCAGCCGGTTCATGTGTTATGTTTAACCTAAAAAGAAATGCTCTAAAATGTTTTCGCTTTTCTTGCTTTTTACCTAATTGTGTTATATTTACCATCGGGAGTGTGCCTTACTTTCATTTGTATGTATACTTTGTAGATAATTTTGGTGTTTTTAAACTGTAAGTAGTGTATAGAAGAATGATGTGTTACCAGGTACAGAGCACACCCACCTACCGTGTGGCACATGTTAAAGCCTGCTCCACGATTATAGGAACATTTTAAATATGTATTTTTTTAAAAAGAAAGTTATCCACTATTTCAGACATCCATATATCTGATCGTGTGTTTCTGCCATTGAGTGGCAGTGTTGTAAAATAAAATTACTGTTGTCAAATGTATCAAGCCGATTGGGAGAGGGATGGCAAAGGATTACCGCCATTTTTTTTGGTTGACTATTCGGAGTAACTGGATGTGTACAGTGAGGAATATGCTCTATTATATAACGTTTTAGCTCATCAGTTTATTTTCATGCCATAAACCTGCCGTATTTAATTCAAGCCAGCTACATTAAAACACAGCACAAGCTGTATCAAGGGAGAAATCCTGCATGCTCACTGAAAAAGTGAAAACTGGTGGTCCATTTGTTTTATTTTCGTACAAGTCGTGGGCAGGAAGCACACATAGGGTCTCATCACGAGTGGGCGGTCTCCCAGCGGTTAGTCCGCGGTATACCACCCAACGCAATTGGTGTTACTGCAAGTTGGTCCGACGCTGTTAGTGCCGGATCACAAGTTGCGGTACCGCAGTAAATGCTAATGTTTTGTTAGTCCAGGGGACTCAATGGGGCATTTTTTCGGCTCAGTAATTGTGCACGAAAATGGGCTCGAAAGCTCAGAGCTGGAGGTGAATGCTCCGAGTTTCCCCCAAATTGCGATTGAGCAGAGCAGTAATTACACTACATTTTTACTGCACTGCCCAACTCCTGATGAGGCCCATAGAATAAAATGTGGGTATTCAAAAAATATGGAAAATGACATGAGGGGCAAACGTATGGTCATTGCCTAAGAGTCCAGTGACTCTGCAAAAATACTCTTAGTACTGCTCCATGAATCAGGGTGTTTGTTGGCAGTGCAAAGTGACTTTGCACCAGTGAAAAGTCACTTTGCACTGTGCAAAAAATTCCATGAATCAGACCCTAAGTGGCATGTAGATAATTATTTAACTTGAAAGAAGTAATCACTCAATCATGGTGATTGCTTTCTCTGACTTGAACTCTCATTAACAACCCAAGCTTGAGGCAAGATCCCAGGATGCTTCAATACCAGATAAGTTGCTCTGCTACTGGAATCCCAAATTCGTGAACACCACCCCCCAAAAGCATCGTTGAGCAGTTGGTGCACAGCATTGGAGTTGGAGAATACATTATCACATGTGCTTCCATAACAACGTGCCTAGAGAGCAAGTGCAGCATGCTAAGCCACTCATGTTATTGAATGCAGTCAATGGAAGAAATGCTGAATTGCAATTTACTCAATTTTACGATGAAGCTCAGTTAGACAGTATTGCTGGGGTACAGCGTTTCCACATCTATTACTCACCATGCCCTGATATGATGCAATATACACATTCTAGAATAAGCCATGTGCCCTTACTAAACCAGTGCAATCAATAGGAAGTGCAGCATGACCATTGAATGTGATGTGTTCATGACTGGCCACAATATCAAACACAAATGTACTCACTTCTCATAAGCACATCTCATATTCGAAAGCACAGTACACAGAACAGATGGGGCAATCGAGGCATACCCACTGATAAATTATACTTTATTCGTTGCGTGGGGACTAAAGTCCTCGTGTTAAATTAGCACTTTAATAGAATAAATGAACACCCTGCCTAGGTTGCACACTCTTGAAATTGTCACTTCTGAATTATTCATGTGTTTCAAAGTGCCTAAGCAAATGTGCCACTGCCCAGGAACGTCTTGCAAGCGCGGTATGGCTGTGTGACCACAGCTTTCAGTTGACCAGTGAGCATGCAGGACCGCCGCTGTGAGGTAAAACAAGTACCTTTTTCTTGTAGCCATGTAAATAAAAACTATGCAATTGAAAGAAGCACAATCTACTGTAAAGAGGCCTATGTAGAGTACTGTAGTTTTATATTGTGAATGTTTTACATAGACTGCATTGGAACCCGCCCTACCGTGCCATTCTACGCCGCTTCTGGCCTCAGCAAGTAGGAAGCGCAACTCCTCTGAGCTTTGTGATGGAAGCCTGCTTGCTCGCAGACATGGCGCCTGCATTTTTCTATATTTCTTTCACATCCCTTCAGTTCCCCCCACGTTCACCTTCTGGTAACCAAAATAAAGAATTTACTGTTTTTCAAAAACATAAAATGTTATCTTGTACTTGAATGGATTCGAATGAGGTGTCAAAAAAAATTGATGACCGTATAATGAAATTCATTCATTTGTTTACCCAAGTGCCCCATGAATTGAGTCTCAAGGTGCTGTAACCCTATCATGACAACCTACTAAAGTGCAGGAATATGGATGGCTTCTTACAGAGGAATAGTAAGGGCCTCATTTTCATTGGAGGCATAACGTAAGAAATATGCCTAAAAGCCTTGCGTAAGGCTTTTACACATGTTTCTTACATCATGTCCCCTTTTAATTCATTTGTATCATGGAGAGGAAGGTCATGGCAGGGGAATTCAAATGCTGCAGCATTTGCACCAGCATACATTTTCATGCCACTACAAACGCAGGGAATTCCTATGGGGTCCGCCAGCTTTTTATGCACCAGCAAAAAGCAGGCAGACCCCATAGGGATCCGTCATTTACCTCATTTGCAAGGCGGAGTGCAAAGGTGCACGGTAAAAGGTTGTGTACCGGCTTGTACTCCACCTTTTACCTTGCACATATGCACTCTTGCATCTATGGCAACCTAGAAACTCAGATTTCTTTCTCCTCCTTGACTCCCCTTATCATCTTGCAACAAGAATGTAGAATTTGATTAACCTGTTAAGTTACACTATGAGATGATGCTGGAATGGGTACACTACACGCGTCATCGTTCTGCTTTGTGGCTGACGGATAAAGTCTGACCATGCATGCTTGTTTGCTAAAAATGCTCTTAATGGAAAAACCTGCGACAGGAGAATGATCAACCCAAACTGTTCATGTGATATGCTATTAATAGGAAACGATTATGCAGATTCACCCCATGGTCTTGGCCATTAGTCTAAAATGTGCCTGAACAGCTGCTCTCATTGTCATTTGATGGAGTGTTATTTGCACCCTGGTAGCCTTGTGCATAACCATATTAAAAGGGCAGAGCTTTTTATTAAGACTTCAGCTGCATAAAAATCTCGGAACAAAATGTGTGCTCCATATATTTTTCCCTCACTTTTTTTTTACTGCAGATGTTTTACTGCATTTTTCTGTTAAATAAGGGGGCGGCGGCACCTCTAGCAAACCAATGTGCTCTTCCTCAAACCAACCATATTTTTTAAAAAAAATGCATTGGTTTTTACTGCATATTATGCACTTGATAATGTGTGCAGTGAATATTCCACAGTAAAATCGCTGAATACCAAATTGTGGAGTTGTGTGTTTGGAAGTGGCCCCATCTTCTAAGAGATGTATTAAAATATCAGATTATGCTTTTAAACACTACCAGGTTAAGGCACCCTTTGTAAAGAAGGAAGCTATTTTAATATTTGTGAATCCTGAACTATTTATCCACAATCATGGGTGCTGAATCTCCTCTGCCATTTCATCACATTTTACAGCAACTTGAAAAAACACCCACCGTAAAAATATCAGTTTCATCAAATTCTACCACTCCCACAACTGTATGATTTGGTGGAAAAAGCTGTACATATCTGACACACCAATGAATAGAAGTTCATGAATCGAACATGTCAGAAGATGCATTATTTATATCTGCAAAACACAATCAAGAGCAGTGATCTTCAAAGTGGTGGGGGGGCGGGTGAGTGGCTGCCCCCGTAGGGGCCTAAAGGATGTCCATGGAAGGAGAGGACGCTTTAAAAAGGGCTTAAGATGACTGGTTTTAATATAAAAAAGGATTAAGGTGACTGCTTTTAATAGAAAATATAAGATGATCTGAGGGGTAGGCTGGGTATGAAAAAGTTTGAATACCACTGAGCTAGAGCAATAAACATGTAACTTGGTCTTATATAATTCTCCAAAATGTGGAAAAGGTGGGGAAGATACTCTACACATTCTAGTATTATGTAAGCAGATTCAACGACATTGCACTGTGCTATTTTATGAACGTAGTCAGCCGTTAGTAAAAAATATACAGGTATCAAGTTCCGTTATTATGCTTGGGTGGGCCTAAATATAACAAAATGGTCAAGCATTTAATATATAAGCTAACTGCTATTTCTAATTCTATTTATTTATATACAGGAGAACAATGCTCTCTTAATCACAAAAGATTGTACAATCGATAAGAAGTCAGATTTCACAGGAAGCATTGAGCTTCCTACAATGGGGTAAGTTTGAAGGACATTCTGACCAGGCTGTGGAGGGGAGAAAATGTAACAGTCACTGGGGACAATAAATAAGTGGACATACAAAGATCATGGACAACCAACATCGGCTATTGTCACGAGAACATGATACCTTAAATTGTTACTACATTAAAGCTTACGTAAGAAAAATATATTTTTGAAAAGTAGAAAAGAAATCCTAGGTCTACGTGGCTATAAAACCTATGGAAAGAAGCCTGCTATGGGAATGTATAATTTTAGGAATGAGAATGGGGTACTTCTAAAATATCTTGCATCTTAGCTGGCTGATTGTGTAGATTTCAACCTTTACTATGGACTTGTACTAATTTCTTTTTTCAGTTGTTTAGAACGTTGACTATCTCCCTCTGTTAAAATTACAGATGGGTGAGCCTTAAAAGTGCCTGACTCAAATGCTTGCTCAAACAAAGTAAAAAGGAGTGGCATGATTGCCCCAAACCTTTCAATCCTCCAGCCTCCATAGAGATGGCACGTTAGTGTAATCAAGCCGAATCAGCAAATGTCTGATTTGACTCTTACATGGCTCGATTCCTTGCAAGCCAATTTGAGCCAATATGTCGCTATGGCCTGAATTGGGTTAACGCTTTTGTAAACAAAAGACATATTTTGATTCAAACCAGCTTAATGATTTTCGAACCACAGGAAACAGTTGATTTAAACTGTGTCGAGTCAGCTCAACATAGTAAAAGAAGCTGAAGAAAAATGTCTTTTGTGAACAATGTTCTGAAATGGAGACCTGAGACTGAACAAACGCACCTTGCTGTCTGAGCACTGTCTTAATGGAACTCGTTATGGCATTGGTGGTGTGGCAAAAAATGTTGGTAGTTTTGTTACCAACGTTTTCTTTGGCAGTAATTAATTTACTGCCATTTTTACCACATCGCTAAATTCCAGTTTTGGGGTTAAGGTGGCCGAGATAACTGTGTTGGTGTGGTATGGTATGCCAGAGGTCTGGGGGTTACTACAACCTTACCCGTTCAGCTCGCATGGCCCAACAACCCTCCCCCAGAACAAACGGAGGACTCAGCTAAGGGCAAGTTAGTCTGTCGTTTATTACAAAAACTGATAGGGATCATACAGAACATTCAAAAATCCCCAGAGTCACTGTTCCCAAACCAGTGTCAAGCCTTTTTGTTTCAAAGTAAAGTCACAACATGGGCCTTTCCCCCAAAAAACCTATCCCACTTTCTGGTTGGGTGATCAGTGTGGTATACTGTATAGATTTCCCCTATAGATCTTAGTTGATTGGCCCTCATGTCAGGTGGCTGGCCTGCCCCTTCCCCAAGAAACTATTGCATTGTTGCAGGGTCGCAGGATTACCATTGGCCTTTGCCCTCTGCCATCCACCCCTGGATTTCTGTCCCCTAATTGGCTGCAACTGGTCTCCCATGGGCCTGGGACCCCGCTCTGTTCCCAGGGCTCTGTGCACCTCTTCAAGGTGATAAGAATGACTGTTCCAATGTTTATTTGTTATCTGATAAAAATCAATAAAAAGAGTTTAAAAAAAAAAGAATGACCGTTCCCAATGCATCTGTTAGCAGTACCACTTTTGCCTGTGAGAGTGCCCCTCACTGTTGCAATGTTGTTGACAAGTTCATGTGTCACTTCATGTCTGTGTTGCTGAGAACTGTTCGTTTTACCACCATTGGTGAATAACCATTATCTAGCTGGCCGCATCATGTATTTGAGGACCACAAAATCAAGCTCATCTGGTCTGCAATTTATGAGGATTTATTCTGTTTTTCTGCAGATGGCCCTTTGTCATTTTAAGTTTGTAATGTGCTGCTTGCCTCTGACCTTGGCTGTGCGCCCTGGCCTTCCTGTTCCATGCAGCCTGTTTCGGCTTTCCCTCATCTCTCATCCTGCGGCTTGTGGCCTTATGTCATGGGTACCAGGCATGCAGTCGGGGCAAGCTGGGTGGAAGCTTGGCAGGCCTGGCATAGGCACACAAAAAACCCATAGCAGATACCTTCTTTTAATTCCTTCCTGGTGCTTGTAGTAACTTCCTGGTTACCAGTTCCTGTTGCAAACAGGAAGTGCATGAGTCCATGAGCTCTCTAGTGTTTGAATGTGGCTGACTATATAAGCCACACCCAAAATTCTTACAGTGCTTCGTGTTGCTTTCTGTAAGCTGCATCAGCAACACACTCACCGTGCTCCTGCTTACCTGCTCTGGATCATCCTGCTTCTGCTTACCTGCTCCAGATCATCCTGCTTCTGCTTACCTGCCCGGATCATCTTGCTTCTGCTTACCTGCTCCGTAGCAACCTGCTTCTGCTTACCTGCTCCGGAACATTCTGCTTACCTGCACTGGATCAACCTCTATGCTTTCTCCACGCCACATCTTTCCCCGGACACGAGGTGAAACCTACACCGGCACCTGTAATCACAAAGAAGAACTTTCATTAGTGCGCTTGCTCCAGTAACGCTGCGCATACTCACCGAATCTTCCCACTACGCTGGAATCCAGGTTTGTAGTCCGAACACCCAAATTCCTGCAAAAGAAAGGAGAGACATTACTTAAGGCGCTCGCTCCAGTAACGCTGTGCATACTTACCGAAATTCCTGCAAAAGAAAGGAGAGACATTGCTTACTGCGCCCGCTCCCGTAACGCTGTGCATACTTACCGAAGCCTCTGTGCATACTTACCGGACCTCCGAGGCTCTCCAGTAGCGCTGAACCCAGACTCGTGACGCAAGCACTCCATAATCCACTCCTGCAAGGGAAAGGAGAGACATTACTAGGTGCGCTCGAACCTATAATGCTGCGCATACCTACCGTTGGTTCAGATTTCTACACGCAGCGATACTCACCCAAGATACCTTTGGCAAAATAAAGACAATTCGGACAATACCGGGCTCTCGAAATCCACTGCGCAACGTTCGCCTTGTGGAAAGGACTTTCTTGCTAGTGAAGAAACTAGCACATTGAACACTCTACCTAGCTGTGAAGGCATATAACAGTGTGTGGCATCAGAACTTGGCAAACAGACATTGGCATCATCCCTACGAGTGTAGGGCTGTGAATCTCCCATAGAATCGCACCCCTGCGAATGCAGGATAGAGTGCACACCCCACTAAAAACCAAGGAAAGCCCTTAGGGGACATCACAGCACATAGTAGAGGGAAGGGAAGGGGCCCAGGGGCATCAGGTGAACCCAGGTCTGAGTGTGCATCTTATATTTGACAGGTGTTCCTCTGGGTGAAACAGGGAAAGTGAGAACTCTGGGTCAAAGGAGGCTCATCCATCACTCCTGCAGAGACACAGGTGAGTGTGACACCGTATGTGATCTTCCTTCTACTTATATTGTGATTTCTACATATCTATACCATGCTATGTTTTCCCTAGGTTAGTCGTATTTGGTCCTTCCAGTTTCCTTTTGTGATCCTGTAGTTCCATAAGGTTAGTTGTCCTAAGCATCTGCAAGCTTGCTCTGCATCTCTTCGTTGGATTGCGTTCAGCATTTCTGCACTTAGCTAAGGAGGACAATAATAAAAGTTTTTGACAGTATGTATATGTGTCCATCCTCTACCTACAGAACTGTGTAACCATGTTCTTAGTGTATTCACGTGTGTGTTTGTGTAATGTTGTGCATGGCTGTGAGTGTGCTTCGTGACTAACGTGGCTATGTCGTGTTGTCACTAATGACATCAGCACATTGGTTTGTCGGCATTAGTCAAGGTCATCCATTGAGGCATTTGGGTCCATGATCAATGTTGAAGCACCTGTATCCATAAAGATATTCACTGGATAAGGTTTGAATGGCTGTCTGAGAGTATCTCTCCACATACGTGTCAATCCCTGGTTCTCCTTGGGACTGGCTGAATAGTGAGTGACTTTGGGCCTTTTTGACTCTTCGGGCCGTCATGTTCATGGGGGTGAGGAGGGGCATTCCAGGGACCCTCTCTTCAGTCCTCCCTCTGGTCGGCCTGCCGACCAAACCTTCATACTTCGTCACTCTTGCTTTTGGTAGCCAAATCTTCATTACTTCTCCAAGATGTCCATAGTAATTTGCATGGTCATCGTAACTCCAGGTCATATAGGTAAAGTCTCCCTCTGGGGGTTGCACCATACCCATTTCCCTCAGTATCTGTTGTTGTCGAACGGATTGTCAAATGTTATCATCTCGGTCGGGAACAGTGGGCACTCCTTTATCCTTGCTCTCAGGTTATTTCTTTCCTCCGTTATCTTGTCTTTCTCTTCTTCCATGTTCACATCCACTAACATCTTCATCCCTATTGTCTTCTCAGTAGTTTTACGACATTGTGTAATGCAGATCTTGACCACAGACAGGTCCCACTAATCCTAATATTAGGGCTCCTAGTAATACTTTCAGTCCGTCTGCTAACAATGTTGGCATCCATGATCATATGTATGACAACCAGCTGTGGTCCTTTCCTGTTCCTTTGGCTTCCTCCTTCATCTTGGCACGCATCTTCAAAAATTTTGTTGCTGATTCTGTCAGTGTGCCATTCTCTCCGTTGTTTGGAGGCACGAACGTGCAATAGGAACTCACGATCTTGGCGCAAACTCCTCCTTGTATTGCTGTGAGAAGGTGTAGACATATCTGTTTTGTAGTGCCATCAATCTTACTGCTTGGAGCTCTTCTTTTATCGCATTGAAGCCATTCACTGGCAGGTTTATCGTTAGCATCAGCTCCCATCTTGTTATCTGCAACCATTTCGTGTTTGTATATGTCTGGAAAGCTGGAACTACTGACGCGAAAAACATATCTGTCCTGCTGAACAACCGATGCTCAGGTGTTACATTGTCAAGTGATGCTTCTGATTCTGATGAGAAATAGTTGTCTCGTTTCACTCTACTCACTTAACCAACCGTTTATTTCTTCTCTTTTCTTCCAATTCTGTTGATCTCTTCTTTCTCTTGTTAGTATCCATTTTAGGGAAGCCGTTTATCATCTTTTTTTGTTCATTTGTTTTATTTGTATATGGTTTAGACAAACCTTTACAAACATATTTTACTGAAAATAGCATAAAAGAATATTATTTACACACAGAAATAATAGCATTTCAATGTATTTTTTTTGTAACTTTGCAATGTTAGATGCAGCTGTCCAGTGCTGAAATTATAGCACTGGACAGCTCCATGTAATGTTTCAAAGTTACGAGAAAAAAAAATGTAAATGCCAATATACACAAAAACCTTGAAACGTGACATGGAGCTGTCCAGCTCTGTCATTTCAGCACTGGACAGCTCCATGTAACGTTTCAAAGTTTTAGTGTATATTGTGTCGCCGGGTTCCGAACATAAGGATATTCTGCTTCTACAATATGGTTACGGTGCAAGTCCTGTATCAAATGCCATGACCTCCCTGTCGCTTTTTTAACCGGGTACTCAGCTGTGTTGCATGGTGATTATGATGGCACTAGAATACCCTGCTTCACTAGTGCTGCAATGGTATCATAGATACCTTCATCTGCCTCTCTTGAAAGTGGATATTGTTTAACTCGTGGCAGAATGGCTCCTGGCTTTAGTTTTATTTTCACTGCTCCTATCCACTTCAGAAGCCCCACATCATAGGGACTTTTGATCCATAAAATGCTGGGGACCTTTGCCAAATCCTCCTTGAGAAAAGTCAGCGGTGCTTTTAGCGCCATTGCCATTCTCTGTGGTACTTCTTTGTAACATATTCTCACCCAATAGGTGATGCTCATTTCGAACAACATCTCGTGATGGATCTATGGCTTTGAATAGTTCTTTATCTGTGACTGTAGTTAACCTGTACCCTTCAGCTATTGCGATCGCTGCTCGCTGTGGTCCCCCTGTGTCATCTGTCCCATGCACTGCTATCCAGTCGTCTCCCGGGATCACTGCCTCTAATTATAGTGGCACGATCATCCCTTCTTTCTCATCTAATGGTATCTCTGGCCTGAATAAGTGCTCGTTTGGGAGGCACCACATTTTCCCCTGAATCCCTGGGAGCCATGCTACTATTATTTCAGTCCCATATTGGAACAGCTCCTCGTCCACTGGCACCCCTTTCTGTACCCTTTGTCCACAATAAACTTAAATGATTTCTCTCACATTTAGAAGATGTTTCCCTGGTGTGTAGCACACTATCCCCTTGTCTGTGAATGAAATGGTCATGTTAAGTCTGCTCATGATGTCTCTCCCCAGTATATTTACAGGTGTCTGTTGAGAAAAAAAGTAGGGACAAAGATAGATCATGCTCTCCTATAGAAAGTGCAATACCCTCTGTAAAAGGAACCACCTCCATCACCCCAGAGAATCCTTGAACATTCATGGAATCGCCTGACATACTATATTTCCGTTCCGGGATGCAGAATCT
This sequence comes from Ambystoma mexicanum, assembly GCF_040938575.1. Lineage (NCBI taxonomy): Eukaryota > Metazoa > Chordata > Amphibia > Caudata > Ambystomatidae > Ambystoma > Ambystoma mexicanum. Next base: position 452,384,392 of record NC_090932.1, read on the forward strand.
GGTCACCCTGTGTCTACAAGAAAGGAAAAAGTCTTGTAATCTATCGCCACCACTATACGTGGTTCCTCCACAGGGTTGGGTGTAATCGATATGATGGAACACATCAAGTCTGTCTGTGGGCTGTCCTATTGAGGGTATAAGCACATTCTGTTCCCCAGGAATGGGTTACCCCCCACTACAGTGACCCCCCAGTTTCCTAATAGGAGCTGTGGTCATGGAGTCTGCACATGCCACTGTCCCGTCGTTTGGTTTTGTGATGTTCTGCATCTGCAGAATTTGCTGTGCTGTGTATGGGTGTTGTGTGTTACCCTGCATCTGTAGTGCCTGTGAATACTGCTGCACAGGCACTTGCATTTGCAGTGCCTGTCTCATGGGATGGTGTGTCTCTAGTAATGCATTTGGTGACTGTCCTTGTTGTGTTGTCTGGTCCTGAGTATAATACTTGTTCTGTTCCCCCTGGTACGCTGGTTGGTATTGCACTCCCCCATTCTGTTGTGCCCCTCCCCTGCTTCTGCACACCCTCAAGATATGCCCTATCTGTCCACACACCCAGCATTGGGGTGGTTCTCTCACCTGCCTTTGGAAGCCCCCAGCAAACCCCTTTGGCCCCTGTTGCGTTTGCAGCCCATATCCTCAACCCCACCCCCCCTGGAAACCCCTGTGATTCTGCTACATCTGATGCCCATACCAGCGTCCTCTAGTTGGCCCGCACCGTCCTCGAAACTCATGCTGCGTATCCCCCACCTGATGAATCCACCTCCCACGGGCAGTGATGCGTACTGCGTCTGTGTGCCCCTTGTCCTCCTGTGCTCATCAATACTGCCCCTTCCATGGCTTATTTAGATAGCTTTTTCTGCACTAACTTTGCCGCCTCCTGTTTTTTTTCCCTTTCACTTTTTCCTTGTGTTCTCTTGCATTAACCTACAGTAGTTTACTATCATGAGCTGTATTTCTGACCAAGGCTTTGCATCCAACCCCAACGATTTCTTCAGTTGCCTTTGCACCTGTTCTGGCAACCCTTAGCATAATGTGTGGTAGAATAATGCTATTGTTTTGTCCCACGGTTCTCGCGTGTCAAGGTGCCAAAGCTCTAGAATCATCTGAATATAGTGTAAGGGGTCTTTGTCTTCCCCCATTTTGCGTGCCATAATCGCACTGTTTGACGTGTCTGGGTACTGTGTCCGTAGAGCTTGCCATACGGATGCTCGCAGTTAGCAAATGGTGCACAATTGTGCACCTTGTCCTTGGTGGTTATTCCTGGGTACCCCACCCTTCTCCATACATCATCCGCGGCTTCCCGAGTATCGCCCCTAGTAGCCCCTTTACATCCCCCACTGCTAGTTTTTGTCCTGCTGTCATCCTTTCCATTTCATATATCCATTTCCCCGCATCCACGGTTAACGAGGGTAGACTACACCTCAAGTTTTCCTTGTCTATGTCCTTCCATGGTATTTATTGAGGTCGCACCCTCCCTTTTCCAGTAAGGGCAACTGTGTGAACCCAATCTCCCCATTCGCCCCTCGTGTCAGCCTGATCTGCCTATCCGGTCTCGAGACCGGATGGTAGTACATGCCCTTGCCGGCTCCCCCTTCCTTCACCCTGGAAGATGTCTAATCCTCTGCATGTATGGGATCAATTCTCCCTGGGGTCGGCTGGGCCGTCCGTGGACCTCTGGGCAGGGAGGCCCCAACTCCTCCCGCGTATTCCAAAAATGAGTATGAGACACACACAAGAAGCAAGGTGGTTCTGCTGTTTATTGAACAACGGCAGGGATGGGTCTAGGATCGTACGCGTCCGTCCTGACTCTCGAAATTCATGGGGCTCGCAGGCCCCTTTTTGCTTCAGTATGACGCGCTACTTGCGTCACCTGGGAAAGTTAGCAAAAAACCTATCGCCACTCTGGATTGGTTCCTCGAGTGGTAGGGTTAGTATAGCATACGCATAGAGGAGATTGTTAGTGGTTAAGGGTCAGTCAGGTGGTGTACTTGGGTTGTCCCTTCTATTAGATACATAAAAATTGTTACACAAAGACCCCTAATGATTGGCTAATGTTAGTGGCGTCAGTGATGAGTGCCCCATGTTCTGATTGGTCCACTCGCGAGCCCCCCAGCCTGGGACCATCGTTGTTCCCAGCTCGCGGTGTACCTGTCATTTGGAACAATATGTAACTATGTGTTTGTGCAGACAATGAGTGGATTTGCTCATATGCTTGAGAGCAGACTATTCCCACCGCTGTAGGTGTCCATTGGGTCATTTCATTGTTGCAGCCTGTGTCTGAAACTTGGGACCTAGGCGACTTCTCCCTCCTGGGTCTGGCACCCTGTCAGGTTCGGCTTGGTCACGTGAGGAGAGACCGTGGTTGAGGCAGAATTCTGCACATTTAATGTTGTATTTTCCACTGTGTGTCTGGCTTAGTTTGCAGGTGTGACCTTGGCTTCGGCTTGTGGCATGCGAGTTGCAACATTGCCCCCTTCGCTGTCGGTTCTCGCTGGGCTCATTCTGCAGGGTCAGCAATTGTACTCTTGTTCGTTCAATGTTCGTGGAGGCTCTTCTTTGCGGCCTACTTGGGCCTGGTGCATAGGTGGGGATGTTTAATGCACGGCACTTCAGGTTACGGTATCATATTGCTTCATATCCAATATCATGTCTTCGTTGCATTTTTCATCACAATGCATGGGTTAGGAGAAGCGTCAGCAAGCATTTTAGATGAGTGCTTTGTGGGTCTTGCGTTTCTGCTTTTTGAAAAACCTATGTGAAAAATAATAAAGATGCGCGTCAGTGGGTGTGTCCGTCACCTACGTCATAGCACTGAATATGTTCTTCGTGTGGATTGGTGTGGGAGTGTCCAGTGTGCATGGTTGCATGGGTGTTCTGACCGTTGGCTAGGTCATCATGGCATCTCTAACGATGTGTTTATGTACTGTTGAATGGTTCAGTCGAGTTCATCCATGCCGCAGGTGTCGGCTTGAGCAGGGCAGGCTGGTGGGCACATCCGTATGTTCCTGTACCAGGGTATTTGGTCGTCTGGTAGATAGGCAAATTCATCTTGTGGCGGGTGTCTGGGCCGCGATCCTCTAGGCCAGGGGCGCGAGGGGATTGGGGGAGTCTTTTGTCCCATTCTCCTACTTCAGTCCCCCCTCTGGTCGACTTGTCGACCACAAACATATCTTTTTCTTTATCTCCTCTTACTCTCCATATTTTAGTTACTCCTCCCAGGTGTCCATAGTGGTTGACATGGTCTTCAAATGACCAATACATATACACACAGCTTCCTCCAGGTGTGAAGTATACCCATTTCCCGATGTAGCTCCTCGGGTTTCTTGGGTTTACGAGCTTCACGGATGGCGGGTCCAGGTGGTTGGTGATGATTTGTTTGCGTAGTTTTTCTCTTTCTTTTTTTATTGTTTCTGTGTGCTGGCCATCATCAGTCGGCATCAAGGGGTGCATACCAACCATTTCGATCATTTCGTCTGTAGTGCGTGCTTTCCGGGCTTTCCAAAACCTTACTATGATCAGTGCAGCTCCAGCCAGTATTATACATCCAACTATAATCTTCAGTCCGTCCGACAGCCACAATGGCATCCATGACCATAACATTGAAAACCAGCTGTCATCCTTCTTAACTCCTTTACTTTCTTCCATCATTTTGGAGTGCATCTGGGCCAGTTGTGATACTGCTTCTGTGAGTGTACCATTGTCAGCATCGTTAGCAGGAATAAATGTGCAGCATGATTGTCCTATCTTTGCGCAAACTCCTCCTTCCATTGCTGTAAGGAGATCTAATATGTATCTGTTCTGTAGTGCTACCACCCTCACTGCTCGCAGTTCCTCTTTTATTGCGTTGAATCCATTTACTGTAGAATTAATTGTCATCATCAGCTCCCATCGGGTTATATGGAGCCATTTTGCGTTTGCGTAAGCTTGTAGTCCCGGATGTATTATTGACGAGAAAAACATTGCTGCTCTGCTGAATAGTCTGTGTTCTGGTGGGATTGAAGTGAGTGCTGTTTCTGACCTTCCCCATAGGTAATTTCCTGTCAGTTGTTCTCTGTGTCTCTTTTTTCTATTCAGGACATTATTGTTGTTTTTGTTTTCGTTGTCTGATCCCCTCTGAGATTGTACCGATCTCTTCTTCCTCTTGTTTCCTTCATCCATTTTGGGGAAGTTCGCCATGTTCACATGTTTCTGGGGCACCACTAGTGATGGTACATTAATGTGTACCATTGTGCATATACCGTTCCACAGAGGGGGCAGTGTGTGGTATGCCTTGTTTCCGCAGGCCCAGTAGTGGTCCATTAATACTGCTGTTCCTGCTCCCCCCTCAGGTAACTCTATCACGCTGGCACAGTTGGTGTTGTATCCCACGTCCACTTCTCCTCTATGCTGGTAGCATATCTTAGGTGCAGACAGCGGCGGTATGCTCATTGGGTCTTCATCCTTCTCCATCCACGTCAGCATGGGTACGTACTTGCCCCAAATCGTCCAACATCTGTTATTGTGTTCATCAATAGTGGTAATATTTTCTCTTGTTACCATGTTGCTGCCAACCACTCCTATGTCCCATTTGTTGTCCATGTACACCTTCCCTGTTATTGTTACCAGTGGTCTTTCCCAACATCCTTGTGTACCAGGAACTTCAGTGGTGTACCAGTCACATGGTAGGTATTGTAGTGTTACTTTCTTCGTTTCTCCCTTTTCAGGACCACTTCTCATGTATCTGAATGCTTCAACGTGCAAACTGCTCTTGTGGTAACTCAAATAAGTCTTGAGGAAGTTGTTTTCGTATGGATGTGTCTCGCGTTTTCCACACCAGTCTCACCACCGTCCCTTGAAATCGCCCTCTCGTTTGGAATAGTGCCAGGTATATTATACATCGTGCTGTCTTTTCATCTATTTCTGTGGCAACGAATGTTCGAGAAGCGCTCATGGCGTATGGGATCAATGAGCAGACGTAGCAGCTTTCTTCTGTTGTCTGCCTACCTATTTGGGTCATGTGTTGGTACCACATGTTGTTCGAGACGTGTGCTGAATCTGTTATGTAATTATCAATGCCTTTATTATCTGAGTATGTGCTGCATTTAACTCTATTTCCCTTATGTGGAGGTTTGCTAGTACCACCTGACGTAACGCCTGTTGCAGCCGAGAGGTGGGGGTACATTAGGTTTGGGTGCCGCCAAAATATTGATAGCATAACTTTTCCACCATACAGAGGCAGCCAAAAAACCAGTGATCATCAAAACCCCTATCATCTTTATTACAAAGGCTAGTCTCACCGGCATTTGCTCTTACCTTGCTGCAGTCCGGCAGCTTATTCTTGCGACGTTAAAGTTGCCCGCCTGAAAATTCTCAATAAGCTTGTTATTATTGTTAGTTGTTGTTGTCAAGCCCTCCCTATCAAGTAGTCGTTCAGTGCCCAGGCGAAGAGCTGTTCCCACGCCAATCTAAGCGATCTGTCTCTTAGGGCAGGTAAGTGTTGGTGAAGATGGGGCATTGATTGTTCTATGGCCAAGATAAATGCGGTGTAGTAAACACGTATCCTCCTTCTTTTTAGGTACTTTGGCCTTTTTATGTAATATACAAATTGGTGTGATAGGGTTTCAGGGTAATTATCGTCTGAGGGTAGCATCTACTCCTGGGCAATGTACGCTGTTAGTTATCTATTTTCTTAGCAATACAATAATACACGGTACCTGCATGTGCGAGAAAGAAAAAGAGAACATACAAGTGTTTACATGTGTATATGTGCAAAAACAATGTCCTTCAATTGGGTGGTGGCCGTAGTGGGTAGGGGGTTTGTGGGCAGAGGGTTTGGGGCTCAACTGGCGGAAGTCTCTTTACTCTTTGATCGTGTGACCATGGGGTGGGCGGTATGGGAATTACCAGTTTCTATTTCAGTACTTGTCTCTGGGTATTCTGGGAGGTTGCAGGGTATGGAGACACTGAGTTCTTCAGCTGCGGTACACTTCTCTTTCTCCGTAGGTGACGCTGTCACTGTTCTTCCAATGGCCCTGTCGGTGACGCTAGGGCGGGTCTGGAGTTTGCAGATCTTCACGTCGTGTAGGTGATTCCAAGCACGTTTATCCTGCAACTTTACTGCTCTCGTAGATACCTCCTCTACCAGGTGGGGGCCAGTGAAGCGTGGGCTGTTCCACTTTCTATTGAAATTGCGGAGTAGCACGTGGTCACCTTTAGCAATTTTGCACAGTTTTTCCTTTTCCAATTCTTTATCCGCGTCTTCTTGTTGATCACTCTTAGTCCCGCCCCGCGTGCGCTCGAGCTGTTGAGACACAAACACTACACTAGTAATCAAAGAAGACACATATTGGTACATTTCATCACCAAGAACAGTTGCAGTGTTTTCATAGTCTGTGAATGCTCTTGATGTGGCGTTAGAGGAAGGCGCATTTGACGTTCGGTCACCACATCGAGAGGAGTGAGATGGTGGTCGGAGCCTGGTCTATTCCTTAGCTCAAATAGAGCTAGTGGAAGGCAATACAACCGACTCTTCTTTGTCGTTTGCTGTATCTTTGCAATTGCCTCCTTCAATAGGCCATTCAGGCGTTCGCATATACCGTTGGCCTGCGGGTGATATGCACACGCAAATTTATGCTTAATGTTCAATAAGGATGTAATGTGCTGGAACATTTCATTAGCGAAATGCGGGCCGTTATCCGACCGCAGTACTTCGCACACTCCCCACCTGGGGAAAACCTCCCTCACTAGAAATTTAGCTGCTCTGAATGCATCTGGATGTGAGCAGGGTCCTGCCTCAATCCACCTGGAGAATGGGCATACCACTACAATCATATACCTATTTCATTGACATACGTTGATCATATCAACGTAATCAATATGGATGTGCAGGAAGGGTCCCTCTGGCCATGGTATAGTACCTTTTATCACTTGCAGTGTGTGACCGGCCGTAAACTGTTGACATGTGAGACAATTGCTGATAAAATTTGTCACATGGGAATTTAACTCGGGGCAGAACCAATCTTCCCTAATTCGTGCTGCAATAACTTCCTTGCCTGTGTGAGCTGGGTGGTGGAGTTGGCTCAGGGCGGTGTTCAATAGTGCCACTGGCATTACCATCTTTCCAGCGTTACCTTGACGCCATAGTGCATCAGTTGGCGACATTGTACATCCTCTCTTTACCCATATTTCTTTTTCTGCCATTGGTGCAGCCGCTTGTAACTCCATTATTTGTGTGGCTGGGAGATGAGTGTACCCTTCTCTCATCAACAACTCTTTAGCTATGCCCCTCCCTCTCCCTCTCTCTGACTCTGGGGGGTTCCATATCTCACCAAAATATGCAGCATACTTCGCATGTGCGTCTGCTGCTGCATTTCCTTTTCAGATATGATCTTCTCCGTTAGTGTGTGCGAGGCATTTGACCAAAGCTAGTTCTTGGGGATCATTTATTACTTCAATTAACTCAGCTAATAAGAGAGCATGTTGCACTGGGGTGCCGTCAGCTCTCCTAAACCCTCTTCTCCTCCATTTTGTCAATCCTGAGTGGACAGTAGACGTGACATATACGCTATCAGAATATATAGTAACTCTTTTGTCAAAGCTTTCCTTCAACGCCAAGATCAATGCAACCAATTCTGCTGCTTGAGCAGAGTAATGTTGTGGTAATTGTACACACTTCACTGCCACACACACCAATTCCTCTGTCATTTTTACAACTGCTGCCCCAGTTCTCCTTATCCCATCACTCTGGTCTATTGTTGATGACCCATCAATGACTAAGAGCTCTCCTCCATTTAGCGCATCCTCTTCAACTTTTCTAGTACATGAGTACATTTCGGTAGTCTGCGTACAATCATGTGCATAGTCGCCTTCCTCAATAACTTCCGCTATAAACCTTGCAGGATTAACTGTGCTGCATCTAACAATGGATAATTCTGGTCTAGATAAGATGATCTCATAACCTGACGCCCTCTACGTGGCTAGTGTGGACTTAGGCTTGTTCAATATTGCAAATAGTGCATGTTCCACAAATAGTGTGGTTGGGCACCCCATTCTAATGGATGATGCTTTCTCTACCGCGAAGGCAGCTGCGGCGAGACCTTGTTCGCAAGGGAAATGACCTAACATAACAGGATCCAAGTGACCGCTGTAAAATGCTACTGGTTTGTATCCCATGCTTGTTTTTTGAGCCAACACTGCTTTCATTACTGCTGAGTCGCAATGTGAAAATATAAAGAATTGTCGTTCATAATCTGGGGTGGCCAGTACCGGAGCAGTTGATATTGCGTCTTTCAGTTCATCAAAGGCCTCTTTCATTTCCCTTGTCCACCCCAATTTTTTCTCCCCTTTGTTAGCTTCTCGCAATGCTTCAAGTAGGGGTCCTATGTATGAGCTGTAATCAAATACCCATGCTCTACAGTAGTTGCACAATCCCAGGAACTGCTGCAGCTCCCTCACTGTTTGTGGCAATGGCGTTTTTGATATAGCCTGTGCTCTTTGTGGTGCAATCTTTCTTCCGTGTTGGGATATCAGCTGACCAATGTATAATACATGTTCCTGACAGTACTGTAACTTTTCTTTGTCTACCTTGTAACCCTTTTCAGCCAATATTGTCAGCATCTTCAATGAGTCCTCCCTGCATCTTTTTTTGCTTGTGCTGCAAATTATTATGTCGTCAACATATTGCAACACTGTGCTTTCCAATTCAATGTTTCCCAAGTCCATCTGTATTACTCTGTTGAAAATTGAGGGTGACTCGCAGTACCCTTGTGGCAATCTGGTGTGCTTCCATTTTGTGTTTCTGTACGTGAAGCTTGTCAGATCTTGTGAATCTGGATGCAGGGGTATTGAGAAAAAGGCATTTTTGAGGTCAATCACTGTAAATCGTGATGCCTCTGCTGGAATTCCACACAATATTGTGGCCGGGTTTGCTGCTATGGGGTATTCTGCTTCCACTATGTTGTTCAAGGGCCTGAGGTCCTGGATGAAACGCCAAGACCCCCCTTTAGCTTTGCGCACTGGATATACGGCTGTGTTACATGGTGATTCTGATGGTACCAATATGCCATTATTTATAAGGGCCGTTATTGTTTCATATATGCCCTCATCTGCCTCTTTTGATAGTGGATATTGTTTCACTCTAGGGAGTATTGCACCTTTTTTCAATTTAATTCTTACTCCCCCTATACTTTTTATACATCCCACGTCATAGGGACTAGTAGTCCACAATGACGTTGGAACTTTTGCCATATCCTCTTCAAAAAAGGGAACTGGGGTGGATGTGGGTGCTTCAAGTGCCATTGCAATTTTCTGTGCCACTTGTTTGTATGTCACTCTTAGCCATATATCTACACTCATCATAAATACCATTTCGCCTTCTTCCTTTTCTTCTGAAAAGAGCTCCTCGTCTGACACCTTGGTGAGCCTGCATCCCTCAGCTAGGGCTATCACTGCCCTCCATGCTCTTCCTTCACTGTCTTGGGCATGTACTGCGATGTAATCAGCAGTCGCTATAATGCTCTCCATGCTCACTGAAATCACCTTTCCTTCTGGTTCATTGGCTGGTGTTTCTGGTCTAAACAAATAGGCTGTCGGCCTCCTCCAGATCTTTCCTTCTATTCCTGGCATCCATGCGAATGCCATGTCTGTTCCGTACTGGAACAGTTCGCCATCTACTGGCTCGGCCCTAATCACTGTCTGTCCATAGTATGCTTGCATAATTTGCCGTACAGTGAGCATGTTTATTCCAGGAGTGGAACAAATTATGCCGTCCTCCGTGAAGGAGATTGTCATATTCAACCTGCTCATTATGTCTCTCCCGAGTGTGTTCACTGGTGAGTCCCTTGAATATAAAAGCAGGACGGACATGTCATAATCCCCTATCGATAAGGGGATGTTATCAGTAAAGGGAACCAAGCCCCTAGCCCCAGAGAATCCTTGGGTGTTCATGGCCTCACCTGACATCTGAAATTTACCTTCCCTTATGCAAGACCGGGTCGCCCCGGTGTCAACAAGGAATGATAATTTTTTGTCACCTATCGTTACCTCTATGCATGGTTCCTCCACACTATTAGGTGTTACCGACAGGATGGGACACACCAAGGTCGTCTGTGGGCTGTCCTATTGTGGGTATAATGATTGACCACTTCCAGTGTAAGGGTTGTGTCCCAGGACCGTCACCCTTCCCAGTTGTGTTTGCTGTAGCTGTGTATTGGTAGAGGTTATTTTGTGGTCTTGAATTTGAGCGGGTTGCTGCACTTGCTGCACTTGAGGTTGTTGTGTTATCGCTACCTGTTGTTGTGATAGTGAATATGTCTGTGGCTGTTGTTGTGTTACTAGTTGTTGCTGCACATTTCCCGGCAGCAGTGCCTGCTGTTGTTGGTGGCTCTGCTGTTCCCTTGTAGGCCCTTGTTGTCCCTGTTCTCCCCATGCTGGTGTGCGGGGTCTCATTCTACATGTGCGTGACATGTGTCCCAATAATCCACAAATCCAACATACCGGTGGTTCCCTGGTCTGCCATGGGAAACTCCCTGAATTGTCCTGGTATACTGGTTGCCCAGTGGGGTAGAAACTTCTGAATCCTCCCCCTTGCTGTTGTGTGTTATAGCCGTATCCCCTCCCCCTCCTCAGTCCTCCCCTTCCCCTTCCCCTGTTATAATTATAATATCCAGCTCCTGATGTTGAGTATCCTCCTCCCATGTTAGTCGTGTATGGTGGGAGTGGTGGCAGCTGTTGTGCTACAATCTGTGGTGATTGTATTTGGGAGGGATCTTGTGCAGCCACTACTTGCGTGGGGTTTTGTGTCATTGTTGTAGGTGTAGTTATTAGTGCACCTTCCATCGTGTATTTAGTAAGTTTTTTCTGCACCAATTTAGCCTCTTCCGCTTTTCTATCCTCTTCCTTTTGTTTCATCTTTTCTTGCCATGTCCTACAATGATGTACTATCCTCAGTTGTATTTCTGGCCATGCTTTTGCTTCCATCCCCACTACTTTCTTCAATTGTTTCTGCACTGCTTCTGGGAGCCCTTGTATTAGTATATGATAGAATATTGCTGGTGTTTTGTCCCATTGTTCTCTAGTTTCCATACGCCACTTCTCTTGAATTTCCTGGATATAACCAACAGGATCTTCGTTCTCACGCATCTTGCGTGATGTAATCGCTCCTACGTCTGATGTGTCTGGGTTTGTACCCTCAGCGCTTGCCATAATGCATGTCTGCAGTTTGCGAATGGTGCCCCATCGTGTGATGTGTTTGTTATTGTGACCCCGGGGAAGCCTGCTCTCTTCCAGATGTCATCTGCTGCATCCCCCAATATTGATATTAGGAGGCCCTTTACATCTCCTACTGCCAGTTTCTGTCCTGCGGTGTGTTTTTCCATTTCATATATCCATTTCCCCACACCTCCACTTAATGATGGGAGCCTGCACGTTATATTTTCCTTGTCTGCATGCTTCCAAGGGAGTATTGTGGTCTAACCCCTCCCCTCTCCAAAAGTGGCATTAGGTTGTGTCCTGTCTGACCCCCTGGGTTCCCCAGAGTCGAGTCCGTGTACCCCTCCTCTTCTTCCGTGTCGTCTACATCGTCTGTTGTGTCCATATTTCCCCTGCTCGTAACTGTTTCTCCTCCATCTCTTCCCCTTCTTTTATCATTTCCTTTATTTTATGTGGGCGTGTGTATTCGTTCTTCCTGCCTGCGTCCAGGGAGGTCTCTAAGCCTGCCTGCATAGGGTGTGTGTTCGTGAGGGGTGGGTGCGGGTGTAGGTGGGCAGTTGCACGGGATGAGTGTGGGGTGGTGGAGCATGTTGGATGGGATAATGAGGGTGTAGCTGCACATGTCTGCCTTCCTGCCATTCCTTGCTCTTCCCCCTCACTTCCCCCCAGTTCTTCCTTTCTTCTGCAGGCCCATGGTGATTCCCTGTTTGTCCGGGTGATGTACAATTTATCTAAGCTTTCCCTGTCCCTATTTCTTCCTTCCTTCTCCATTCCTTCTTCTTCCTCACTACAAAAGTCATCCAGGAGCGACAACCGCCAATCTGTCTTTTTCCCCCTAATCGTTACTGTTTTTAAGTCTATTAAATCCATTCCTTCCGTTTCTTCTTTACCAATTCCTCCCCTTTGTGCTGATGTTGTTGCTACTTCTGTGTCTCTGCGTACATATCTCCTTACTTCTCTCTCCCCTTCTTTTTTCTCCGCTATCTCTCTACCAATTTCCTCTCTTTTCTTTATTAATTCCTCCATTACTTCACTACTCATCTTTTCCAATATCCTTTCCTCTTCTCTCTTCCTTTCCCATCTCTCTCTTTCCCGCTCTAATATGCTTTCTATCATCCTCCCTTCTTCGTATTTCTTGGTCGTTTCTGATAGTATTCTCCTCTTCCATATTTCCATTTCTTTTTCTTTCTCTTCTTCCTCTCTTTTCTTGTTGCGCTGTGCTGCTCGGGATACCCTTTCTGCTACTGCCTTTACCCTTTCAGCTTCTCTCCTTCGCTCTTCAGTTCATTCCCTCATTTTTTCCAACTCGTTCTTACTTTCTTTCCTTTCCCGTGCTCGCTCTCTTTCCTCTCTCTCAAGCTGCTTGATCAGGGCATTTTGCTCATTCCTTAATTCTGCTAATCGTTCCTCCAAAATCTCTTCTTTTTCTCATGACAGCTCTTCCTCCTTTCTTTTTCCCCCTTCCCCTTTCATCTCGCTCTTTCTCTCATTATCCTCGTCCATTTTCCTAACTATCTCCTTCTCTTCTCCTGTTAATGAACCTCGTAGTTTTAATAATACCTGCGCAGCTACCCACTCATCATGTCCTATTGCTGCGATTTGTTCTTCGCTAGTCCTCCCCTCCCCTGCGGGCATCTTCGTATACGTTGACCCCGCCGTACTTGTCTGCTCCCCTACCGTGTGGCCACCTGTAGCTGTATATGGTGGTGGGCTGTATGCCGGGTTCGAGTACGCCTCAGCCGCCCTTAATTGTTCTCTCACTATTTCTCGTAGTTCCGTTAAAGGATATAACCCCCCTTCCTCTTTTTTCACTACCTTCGCTAGGGGCATGTCGTCGCTCTGTTCCTTTTTTATTTCTTTTTCGTTTAGGTTGCTACTCTTTTCTCCTCCCTCTTGTCCATTCCCCGTGCACTGTGTGCCTTCACTCTCTTTTTCCCCATTCTCTTCTTCCTCCTTAATCTTCTTCTCTTCCTTTGTTTCCCCCACAGTGAACATTCCGTTTGGTCCTGGTCGGGACCCCTGGAACATTCTCCCTAAGTTAAACACCTCCACGTGGTGTGTCAACTTCTTCCCCTTGTATGTGTTATGCAGATGGGTTAATAGTGAGTGTTGGGTATATGGGTCGAAACTGCCATTAGGCGGCCATGGTGTCGTCATTTTGTTGTCCGTCCCTTGTGTCCATTATATGCTGTATTTGATCAGTTTCTTCACATTGCTTGTTGGGCGTGGCATACTCACCAAGTTCTCTTGATGCGGGGCCGCTCGACTGCGTGCACCCCTCCAAGCGGCTCGCCACCTCCCCTCATCTGGACCACGTCTGGACACTCGCCAACCGCGGGCGGGATACTTCTCAACCGGCTCCCGAAGACCAATATCCGGATTGCGCTGTCCGGTCTTCTCGCAGTTCCGCGATGGTCCTGTAGTCCTCAAAAGGGGGCAGCGGCAGAGGGGGCCGTGCCGCCGGGCCTCCTCGCAACGAGAGCACTCGGAAAAATAAAATAAAAAGCAGATCTTAAACAGATCTCAGCAGTGCCTCCAACTTGTCGGGGGGAAATTCTCCCGGGGGTCGGCTGGGCCGTCCGCGGACCTCCGGGCAGGCCCCAACTCCTCCGCGTATCCCAAAAATGAGTATGAGACACACACAAGAAGCAAGGTGGTTCTGCTGTTTATTGAACAACGGCAGGGATGGGTCTAGGATCGTACATGTCCGTCCTGACTCTCAAAATTCGTGGGGCTCGCAGGCCCCTTTTTGCTTCAGTATGACGCGCTACTTGCGTCACCTGGGAAGGTTAGCAAAAAACCTATCGCCACTCTGGATTGGTTCCTCGAGTGGTAGGGTTAGTATAGCATACATGTAGAGGAGATTGTTAGTGGTTAAGGGTCAGTCAGGTGGTATACTTGGGTTGTCCCTTCTATTAGATACATAAAAATTGTTACACGCAGACCCCTAATGATTGGCTAATGTTAATTGTGTCAGTGATGAGTGCCCCATGTTCTGATTGGTCCACTCGCGAGCCCCCCAGCCTGGGACCATCGTTGTTCCCAGCTCGCGGTGTACCTGTCATTTGGAACAATATGTAACTATGTGTTTGTGCAGACAATGAGTGGATTTGCTCATATGCTTGAGAGCAGACTATTCCCACCGCTGTAGGTGTCCATAGGGTCATTTCATTGTTGCAGCCTGTGTCTGAAACGTGGGACCTAGGCGACTTCTCCCTCCTGGGTCTGGCACCCTGTCAGGTTCGGCTTGGTCACGTGAGGAGAGACCGTGGTTGAGGCAGAATTCTGCACATTTAATGTTGTATTTTCCACTGTGTGTCTGGCTTAGTTTGCAGGTGTGACCTTGGCTTCGGCTTGTGGCTTGCGAGTTGCAACATTGCCCCCTTCGCTGTCGGTTCTCGCTGGGCTCATTCTGCAGGATCAGCAATTGTACTCTTGTTCGTTCAATGTTCGTGGAGGCTCTTGTTTGCGGCCTACTTGGGCCTGGTGCATAGGTGGGGATGTTTAATGCGCGGCACTTTAGGTTACGGTATCATATTGCTTCATATCCAATATCATGTCTTCGTTGCATTTTTCATCACAATGCATGGGTTAGGAGAAGCGTCAGCAAGCATTTTAGATGAGTGCTTTGTGCGTCTTGCGTTTCTGCTTTTTGAAAAACCTATGTGAAAAATAATAAAGATGTGCGTCAGTGGGTGTGTCTGTCACCTACGTCATAGCACTGAATATGTTCTTCGTGTGGATTGGTGTGGGAGTGTCCAGTGTGCATGGTTGCACGGGTGTTCTGACCGTTGGCTAGGTCGTCATGGCATCTCTAACGATGTGTTTATTTACTGTTGAATGGTTCAGTCGAGTTCATCCATGCCGCAGGTGTCGGCTTGAGCAGGGCAGGCTGGTGGGCAGGCTGGTGGGCACATCCGTATGTTCCTGTACCAGGGTATTTGGTCGTCTGGTAGATAGGTAAATTCATCTTGTGGCGGGTGTCTGGGCCGCGATCCTCTAGGCCAGGGGCGCGAGAGGATTGGGGGGAGTCTTTTGTCCCATTCTCCTACTTCAGGCAACTGTGTGAACCCAATCTCCCCATTCGCCCCTCGTGTCAGCCTCTGCCTATCCGGTCTCGAGACCGGATGGTAGTACATGCCCTTGCCGGCTCCCCCTTCCTTCACCCTGGAAGATGTCTAATCCTCTGCATGTATGGGATCAGGTCGTCCATACTGCGTGATGCGTCTCGGAACTGTTTTGATCGATTGTCCTTGTCACCCCTAAATCCCCCTCTGTCTTTTCCTACTTCCCATGTCACGCTTCTATCTGTGCTTCCCCCTGTCGATCTACACCTGGGTCGCCCTCTTCCCTAACCCTCACTTACCTACGTCCCGATGTCACTGTCGAAATTGTCGATGAATCTCAGCTTCCTAGAGGTTGTGTCTTCGCTGAGCTTCCTGTCAAAGTCAATGAAGTCCCTGCTACCCCTTTCTCCCGGAGGACCCCACGCCTGTCTGTCCGATTGAGTGGCAGTCCTGTCCTGTATGGTACTGCTGTCTTGCTCTGTTCGCATACATCCTCCCACTTTGTCGTCTACTGTGCCCATTGCCTACTTTTCCCTTATGTCCCTTACTGCACGCTCCTCCTCCTCCTCCTTATGAGTTGCACTATTTCCCACTTTCTCCATTCCCTTCTCACTAAAACTTTCCTTTCCTTCTCATCTTCCTCCCTTTGCTTCTCTATCTCCTCGAGCTCCTTTCTCCTCCTCATCTCTCGCTGCTCTCGCTCTTTCTCCTCTTTCCTTTGCTCGTCTCTTCGCACCCTCTCGCGTCCCTCATCTTCTTACTTCTGTGTTCTTTCCACTTCTTCCATTATCTCCACCCAGTCTCGTGCTTCGTTGCTCCCCTTATGACCCTCTATTTACTTACTCGCCTCTACTGATTCTCCTGTTGTTTCCCATCCAGTTTCAGAAGTATCAGCCCTCCTACCCATTTGTTCAATGCTATGCCCTCTAGCCCCTCCTTGGTGCTCGTCTGGGTCTCACCGCATGCTCCGTTCCCACCATCTGTCTGTCCGGCTCCTTTCTGTCACTCCTCCTTGGTATATGGTGGAGATTGAAATATTGGATTTGTGTACCCCTCCGCTGCCTTCAGCTCCTGTGTATGGTGATAAAGCCCCTGCACTTCTTGTGAGAAACCTGAAGGTGCCTCACCCGCTAGTCCCTGGGGATCTGTCATCCGGTGGCCAGGACGGCCATCACTTTTGGATCCAATGCCTGGGGGTGTACTAGTGTGGCAATATCACATGGATGAGGGGTCCTCGGGGAGTGGAAGTGGGACACCGGAGGGTAACACCTTTTCCCCATTCTACCAGGTAGGATATCTAGGAACTCAACCCCCGTCCCCCTTTCCCGACATAAACATTTTCCCATGGACAGCTCACTGTGAAAGAAAACGGACTAACGCCCGAGCCGTATACCTGGCATGTCCCAACACAAGTGTCATGCAGAGTCAGGCAAGTACTGATAATTACACACACCGGACTGCCATCACACTTCCCCACACGGCTAAAAGGCGGAGCACGAAAGCACACTCTGAGCAAGGCAAAACACACGAGGAAGCAGCAGTTCCGAGAAGGCTGTTTAACATGAGGAGAAAGATGGCAAGACCAGGAAGGGTCGCAAGGAGGGATTTGCCCATGGCTTTTTCAGGGGAAGAAAACCGCTGCTTTCACGAGCCCTCGAGAATAAGAAACATAAGAGCAGGAATTAAAGCTGAAGAAAGGTGCAATTTGTGTCAAAGGTACCTGGGGCTCTCCCGCATCGATAGCCAAGGCGGGGAGGAGCGATTGTCGCTGTGGTACTGTTCTTGGCTCCTACAACAAAGCCACTCCAGTAAAGTCTGCACAGCCGGTGAGTCAGGGAGACTGATAGCAGACTGGTCTGTGTTAGAACCAGGGTTGCGAGAGGAAACATTGTATGAAGGAATCTGCAAAAAACAGAGTGTAAGGCGTATCTGATGGGCTACGCAAAAATTATTGAATATCCAAGGAGTGACTGAACTTTTGAAAACCAAGATACATATACAGAGTGGTCCGGCACCACGTGGGTGCTCATTCGAAGGTCTCTGTTAGGTATCCAACTGAGTGTAAAATTGTTAACCGTGAAATTGAAGTGGTCCTGTAATGGGTCAAGCCAAACCCTGTGCACATTCGAAAGTGTTCGCTAGATAAACAAACTGTAATTGGTCCGAGCCCGGCTGAGGGAGACTAATTGTGAAAAGGGGATCTGAGCCCAACTGAGGCGTTTCCGGGGTGAACTGGGAGTCACCCGAGAAAAGACTGTAGTACAAAAGGGATCTGAGCCCAGCTGAGGGAGATCCAGGGTGAAGAGTGAATTGCCCTACTTAAATACTTGGAAAGGAACTTTCTTATTTGTTTGATACATCAGGCCCTCTGGATCAAGAGACTTGATAACTTAAGAGACTTGGACCTAGAAGGCCCTGATACTTGAAATAGAACTGTGTCCTTGTGCTGAAGAAGCCCAAGAGTGTGCTATGCTCAAGTGAACCGCCTTGCCCCGTGCTGAAAATGTGGGGAAGGGAGGCCATTGGCCCCAACATCCTGACTTATCATTTTGTGAACACTTCTTTCTTTTTCATGAAATGTCTACCCCTAGGTATCTGAATGTGCTAACCTCCCATTTAATCGGTAGCACCGGCAATGTGTTCGCGGGTTTCCCTCTATACCCTTCTAGGGGAAACAAACATGACTTCTGCGCATTGATCGTGATACCAGACAGTTCCGCATATTGCTCAAACACATCCAGTATATACTGCAAGTTTTTTTCTGGGTGATGTAGTTATAGAAGCATATTGTCAGCATATAGAGAAATCAGGTTCCTACTGCCCTGTGTGTTTATACCTGCATCTTGATATTCCTTTCGGAGATACACTGCTAAGGGTTCCAAAGCTGGAACAAATAACATCGGAGACCATGTGCAACCTTGTTGTGTGCCTTCGCTCAACTGTCATTGCTCTGAGATGGGGTGCCCATCCTTACTCGCGCCACTGGATTACTATACAACAGCCGTACCCATTTAATATATGTGGACCCTATACCAAAGCTTTTCAATACTGCCAGAGCCATGACCATCTGACCAAGTCAAATGCCTTGACTGCATCAAGCAAGGCTACCGCAAAATGCTGTGTGCTTCCTTGGGTATGGTCTATAATATGGTGTAACCTCGGTTACATGTTATATTGCTGTCGGGTACATACCCCGACTGGTCTGTATGTATGAGCTTGGATATTGCTGGCTTATGCCTATTAGCCAGTAAAGCTGTGAGGATTTTCACATCTTGATTAAGCAAAGGTGTCTGTACAATACACAGTCAGTATCTGGCTTATTGGGCTTCAGAAGTGGGATAATAATTGACTCCCTCAATGACCCTGGCAGCGTGCCTGTGTCTAACACTTCATTAAGCATAGCTAGCAGCAGGGGTGAGGGGTGGGGTAATATCTTCCATAAAGTCTTCATAAAATTAACTGGGTAATCCGCCTGCCCCAGGGGCTTTGCCATTCATCAACCCTCTTATAGTGTGTTCTAATTCCTCTATGGTATGGCGGATTCCAACCTGTCTGCGGTCTCAGCGTCCAATGTCGGGAGTTCTTTCTGTGAAAGCACCTCCTCTGTTTCGGACAATGGAGTTATTGATGTCTCTGCATACAGCTCCCTGTAGTAATCATGAAAGCATTTATTTATGTCTTCCTGTGTCCCGCGCTCCTCTCCATCCTCCCCTACTATCGCTCGTATCATATCCTGCTTAGATTCACTCTCATAAAGCCAGGCCAGCAAGCATTCCAGCTTATCTCCTTTGGCATGTTGCCTTTCTACATATTTCTTATAACTAAGCATGCCTAACTGTCTCCAGTGCTCTAGACATTATTGCTGCAGACGGACGACTTTCTGGGCTCGCTCCTTAGACATGTCTCCAGAGCCTTCTATGGCTTCTAACTTAGCTTCTGCATTATGTAGCTCCCTTTCTATTGTGGGTTGCATTCCTTTTGATTTAGTTATCGCTGTCCCCCTAATTACTACTTTGAAGGGTTCCCATAATGTACATGCTGATCCTACACTTCCTGTGTTATGTTTAAACTATTCCTTCACTCCTTCTCTGAGGTGTTCTCGGAACACTGTGTCTCTAAGGTAGCCTCGATGTTGGGATGTGTGTCCTAGGTGGGGAGTTTCTGCCATGTGACTACCAAGGGGGCATGGTCTGATAGTACCCATGCTTTGTAGACAGCCCTACTAAATTCACTGAGGGTCTCTTCACCTGTAAAAACATAATCTAGTCTAGTGTATAGATCTTGTGGGACAGTGTAATGTGAATATCCACGGGACTGTGGCTGTGGGTGTAGCGTCCTTCATATAACAGCCAATTTGAATGCCCATAACAGTGTATTCAGTGCCTTAGCTGGAGGGGCTGGGTGCACAAATTTGTTGTCAGATCTGTCCATCGCCGGGTTAAGTGTGCAATTAAAATCGCCTCCCCATATTAATGTGCAGTCCCTATATGGGCTGATTTGTGGGTATATCAAACGGAAATAGGCTGTTGTATATTGGTTTGGTGCGTAAGTGTTTATGTTACAGATTTCATGACCTTTCACCACCCCCTGTACTACTATCATCATGCCATGATGATAGTAGTACAGTAGTACAGACGGCGCCACCCATATCAATACTTCTCTAGCATATGACGAACCTAACGTTGTACCACTACATTTTTTGGCTAAGGCAATTTGTTTCTCTCCTGTGAGGTGTGTTTCCTGGAGGAATGCTATGTCAATTTTTTGGCGTTTCAGATTAACAATATTCTATCACGTTTAATATAACTGTTCAGGCCCCTGATGTTCCAGGACATTATTTTAAGTTCCCCCATCACACATGAAGATTCTGACATAATTCAACAGTTTTCTGCGCATATTATACAAACCCTGTGTGGATCTATAGGCTAACTCCCAACTAACTTACCCAACTCCCCTACCATTTCCCCCTCAACAATTGCCCAGCGCAATACCTCATGCTCAGACATCCCCACTCCTCAAATTGCCCCAGTTGCTTGCCCTCGTGCCTGGAGTGCAGCAGGCGGTTACGTATCAGCTAGTATCCGAAGAAAAAATCCAGTCTTAGGTGGAGTACGCTTCATCGCAATACGTACCTGGATGGGCACTGGATTGCCGGCTTCTGTATATTGCAAAACTGCAATGCCTATGTCTCATATTAGGTTGACTTGAACCACCAATATATCTGGAGAGTCAACATTTAGTTTGGTAGACTTTAGAATGATATGATAAGGCCTAGATTTATTAAATTGTCATTACAAATAATAATTACTAAGAGCATTTTTTTTTCCTTTCGACGTGTGACTTTAAAATGGTAGATTTAGCTGGACTGTAGTTGAGCCTGACATGTGTTTATGCAGGATTCAACTCTCAAGACAAGAAGTGCAGAGATCATCTTTCTGTAAAACAGATTTCCCAATTATTCAGCGACTAACGCATTAACAGAGATGAAGTGGCAAAGATGTGAGTGGCTTGTATGGAATATACAAGAAAAATAAGTTAATTACATTCCAAATTGAGATTTTTCATGGTGGCAAACATTTTGTAAGGCAAGCATAGTCATGGTTCAGGATGCACGGTAAACTGGTAATGACCACTTCAGGAGAACATTTGCACACATACAACTTTGAACCCTGACCCAGCAGAGCAATAGCACATCATCCATTGTGTGTCTACTTCATGGAAATCCCCCTATTAAATTAAGCCTTTGCTTGCAGCATATCTATCAGCACATATTTACTGTTAATTCAAAACTCCAGCAAGACCTGCAATGGACACCCACTTGAAAATGAATGCATTTCAAATGACAAAATTATTAAATAGATGATCAGTGCTAACCTTTTATCAATTTGCTTGATTCAAACACCAGGGGACAGATTTTCACTTTTTTGGGGTGCAAGTGATAAGATATCCTAGTATCCTATCACATGTGCCAGAAAAAGGAGCAGGCCCCGTCCCAAAGGACATCTGAATAAGGGCATCTCGGGTGCATTGATTCAGATGTACTTTTTCACCTGTCTGTGTATTTGCGCATTTCAGGGGGAATGTCTGCGTGTTTAAAAGCACATCCAAAGTTAGTAAAATGGATGCTCTTTTAAATGCGCAGAAATGAGGGGGTTCCCCTGATCCTGTGGAAACAATTGCAGGGGGAGGCACAAAACATGGCAGGGTCAGTTTCGAACCCTGTCATAATTTGGGTTTTAAATTTAGAAGCTGCGGTTTAAAGCCCAGATGTCACTGGCATGTTTATCACCAAAAAGGGATGAAAATGCTCTTTTAAGCATTTCACCAACACGGGCACTGTGGTTGCTGAGAGCCTCTCTCACTTTAGTGATGGGAGAGCACTCCCGACACTAACGCGTGCAAGGGGGTTTGACAACACATCCTTGCATCACTGTCCAGCCCCTCTCGAAATGCTTAGGTCACCGTTGGGAATAAAGTAACCTAAGCGTATCTGAAAGTATTGCAAATGAAAAGAGGGCATTCTTTGTGCTCTTTTAATTTGTGCTACGTTTTGTGAATCTGAACCCAAGACTAGATTTGACTTCAACAAAGTGGCCTGGATGACATACATATATAAAATATGTATTACTATGTATGAATTATTCATAAAATCATATTTTTAAATCTGTTATGGTTGAAGCTACAATAGCCTGCGGGATGTCTCTGAATTCTGAATGTTATTGTGATTCTGAATATATAGGCATCAGCAATTACACAGGTTCATACAAGAAGTCATAAGGACACGGCATATTTCAGTCTAATTCTAACATAATTCTTGAGGGCAGGAGTAGATCCACTTATGATCTTGTAAAATGCATGGGGCAAATTGAACAAAAGAGGAGGATTCTGGTTGGTGCGAATATGTGACAAGAACCTAGCATAGGCGCTATTATTTGAAAGTGCTGCATCAAATGATGCTGTATGGGTGAAGTTTTGTTGGGTATTTAAAGTTAAACACATAGGAAGTTGCGAGAGTTCTTGGGGATGCAGCACCGGAAGGGAGCCTGTCCAACAGGGAGAAGAGCTGATTGAGGTTCCGCCTGGATACAGCTGATGGAAATCCTCGTTAAGAAGGCATTTTCAAGATGGAGCTAAATGCCAAAGCCATCCTCAAGACAGAACCGGATCCCCTGAGTGGGATTTGGGAACAGGGTGAGGACAGAAAGGACCGGCTTTCCTGGCAGAGTTGCCTGGATCTGTCCTGACCTGACAAACTAAAAGTGGCAACAAGCACTACTGTTAAAATATGCCAGCCCAAAACGCTGGCTCCCCATGCCCTATACAGCGCTCCACAGTACTGCACTACTGTTAAAATATAGGCTCATTGTCTAGAGGGCTCACACATGTACGATTCCTGACACATGCTCCATCTCTGAATATTAAATATCACACCTTACATTGTATGTATAAGACTGTTTCTCTGTAACGTACCAACCAAAGCAAAGTTTTTCTGGGCCGCTTATTGTAACCCTCAAGCAAGCCTTCTTAAGTATCCTTGATAGCGCCTCTATGCCCGTGGGCTGCAGTGCGCTTTACAAATGCAAAATAAATAAAATAAATAAATGACCCCAGTGTATCTAGATACATGTTATGATATGCTATGATATGGCATTTGTAACGCGCCTATACACAAGTGGTTCAAGGCGCGACCAGGCAGGGAGGGGGGAACAAGGGGAAGACAGACAACGATCCTACTAGGCCAGGTGTCATTCAGACCGCGCAAGTACAGGGGTAGGGGGAAGGGAAAAAGTGCAAGGGAAAGGGGGAGGGGGGGAGTGCAGTACAAATAAGTAGAATAGAAATAAAATAATAAATAAATAGGACCAGCTGGTGGCAAGTGCAAGGTAAGTGCAGACACGTGCTGGGGGGGGGTGTAGTGATACAGAGACAGTCCCGCAGTGCAGGGGTTGCCAGGGAGGCAGTGCAAGTGAAGAGTGACTGGGCCCAGGACCGAGGTCGGTGAGAGTGGCCCAGTTGCAGAATCAGTGCAGTTTTGGTGAAGAATTTTGCAGGGGAGAGGGAGAGAGAAAGCAGAAGTGAAGAGGAAGGTTTTGAGGTGCTTCCGGAACCGGAGATGGTTCTCCTCAAGTTTCAGGGAGGCAGGAAGGCTGTTCCAGAGGGAGGCCCCTGCCGCGGAGAGAGATCTACCCCCAGCTCGTTGCTTCGAGAAGCGGCTGACCCTGAGGGAGTTGGAGACGGATGAGCGTAGGGCTCGGGAAGGAAGATATTTAGGCCCCAGGCCCCAGAAGGCCTTGTGGACAATGCAGAGGGTTTTGAACTTAATCCTCGCAGCCACTGGGAGCCAGTGTAGAGACTTCAGTCCTGCAGAGATACGGTCCCTGGGCTTGAGGCCAAGGACAAGTCTCGCAGTTCTGTTCTGGATGAGTTGCAGAGGGCGGAGAGTGGAGGCAGGCAGATTAAGATAGAGGCTGTTACAGTAGTCCAGCTTCGAGAGAACCAGGGCTCGGGAGACAGTGAGCTTCTGGGGGAAGGAGAGGAAGGGAAGAATACCTCTGAGGAGGTGCAGCTGGTAATGTGACTTCTTAGAGACGTCAGATATATGAGGAGAGAAGGAGAGTGTGGAGTCGAAGATGACCCTGAGGTTTTTTGCCTTGCAGGTAGGAGCAGGAAGAGGGCCAAGAGAGGCCGGCCAGAGAGCTGCAGGGAAGGAGGGAGTGGGTGTGCTGATGAGTAGGATCTCAGTCTTACTAGCATTAAGGCAGAGGTCATTGGCAGCACACCATTCCTGGATAGCAGACAGACAGTCAGATGAGGGAGGGAGAGGAGGAGGCCGAGGGTAGCCTGAAAATGAGCTGGGTATCGTCCGCATAGCACTGAAAGTCCCTAAAATTATTGTAATCCCATATAGCAATTGAAAGTAGTTTTGGGGAACATCGTTTACAATCTCTGGAACAAACTCTGGCTAAAAGGAACAAGACTTTGGAGTCACCAACCATTGGTTTCATTACAAAATTTGGCAACAATCATAAATATGTTAGGAAAATTCTGGCCAAACACTGGGACCTTCTGAAATTGGATGATCACATTTCTAACTTTGTTGACGAAAAACCCTGAATTATTTTTAAGAGTGCACAGACACTTAAGAACAAACTAAGCCCTTCAAACCTACCAGATCTTATGGAGGAAACACCCAACTGGTTCAAATCCACCAATGGATTTAGGAAATGCGGGACCTGCACCATGTGCAAATATGCACATGCAAAAACACATTGTTTTTCGGGTGGCAGTAACACAACTCTGAAAATCAAACAACCCATAAACTGCAGGACGAAATATGTGGTATACGCAATTATATGTGTATGTAATCTGGTTTACATTGGGAGCACCATCAGGGAACTCAGGACCAGGGTACGTGAGCATCTTGCCAAAATTGGAAGTCAGGACCCTAGACTGCCTCTTGCTTGTCACTGGCAAGAAAAACACCAAATGGATAATAAAGCAGACATCCGGTTTATTGGTCTTCAAAAAGTGTCCCTCGGAAGACGTGGAGGTGACAGAGAAAAGAAACTCAGACAAACGGAGGC
The DNA here is from genome assembly GCF_040938575.1 of Ambystoma mexicanum. NCBI lineage: Eukaryota > Metazoa > Chordata > Amphibia > Caudata > Ambystomatidae > Ambystoma > Ambystoma mexicanum. Next base: position 452,409,227 of record NC_090932.1, read on the forward strand.
AAAAATAATTTGTAAATTTAATTCAACAGTATTTGGCCTCAACACAGCGACAACGAAATGGTGTCCTTTTTACAAAAACTTGATTAACAATTATGCTGTGTTTACTGTGACCTAAAATATGTTTACCATCTCACTCATATGATGCACTGGGGGCTTTTCCCTTATAAATAAGAACGACATTATTTGATATCTTTACACTAAATAGATTACCTCACGTTTGTTTTTCCTTAGAAAAAGCTTAATACATTAACACAATTACGTGCAGACCTTTAATCAGATTAACTACTCAACTTACCGTAAATTACTACACTTCTTAAGTTATCTCTTACTCCCTTTCAATATGGCCGCCTATGAGCACGCGACTAGACATGGAGGAAGGACAGACCAAGGTATTCATCACCATAGCAACAGATATAATCACAGAGAGGACGCCTAATGGCGCGCCCTCGAGATTCTTAGCAACTTTGCGATCGGACGCTTGTAATGGGAACAGCAGGTAAGAGAGCGTCTGACAATTCATGGCCCGCCGCATTTAAAGATACGTGTAATTTCGCGCACGCAAACGTGTGCTGTCACTTTTCTTAGATTCTGCAACTCGCTAATATGCGTAATTCTCGCGCACGCGAACATGCGTTATCACTCACTAAACTGTGTAAACTATTAATACGTGTTTTCTTGCGCACGCGAAGGTGCGCTTTCATTCACTAGACTGCAAACCCTTTAATGCATATAATCTCTCGCACGCGTACGTGCGTAAATACTTACCAGTTACTATCACTCATTTAGACTCTGTAAACTCGCCAATACGTGCAAATTCGCGCACGGGAACTTGCATTTTTCACTTACCAGACCGCACATTCTAATAATACGTGTACTCCATATACGCGAAAGTGCACTTCAACTTGCTAGACATGGAAAAACAATTTTACGTGTATTTTCGCGAACGCGTGATTTTCACTTACTAGACCATGTAATTTAGGAATACGTGTAATTTGGCACATATTAACGTGCACTATGATTTATTTGAGTCTGAAACCAAGCACCAAGTTTAAACTTTCAATTTCAAGATTCTCTAATCATGTATGATAGCAGTGTGAATATGATATTATTTTACAATTTACAGGGATTAACCCATTAAATATATGGAAGCTTGTTTTTCGCATTGTGTGACAGGGGCATTCACATGATTCCAAGGTAAACCTTTTTACACACCTTTTGACATGAGCATATATGAATGAATATAATAGTGTTTATATAAAATATATCGCAACTAATATTTGCTTTGCATCTACCTCTCTCCACTTATCACCCCTGCTTTCTCTGCCCCCTTTTCCCCACCCTATTTTTGTCTGTTTTTTTATTTCTGGTATCCATGTATATATTTGTTTCATGTATTTACACTTTGCTTTTGGATGTACAATTAACCTTATTTTGCTATTTTAATTTCGATACATACACATTCCATAATGTGATTATCTTATGTTTTCATTCGTTTTATGACTATATGGTGTTATAGACAAACTATTAGCCCTGATTTGAAAAAGGCCCTTGGAGGACCGAAACACGTGTCATCGTTTTTAAGGGCATTTTTTTCAAATAATAAACATTTTTCTGCAAAGATTTGGCGCAGTCTGTTTCCGGGTTACTTATTCCTCACATTATCCTTCAAGGGGTCTTTCACTTGGCTAAACCCTGCACCTGGTGAGACGCGACTCCATGGATTTTATGTACTGATTAAAGCAACTTTGTTTTTCTTTCATCACTATCAGATGTCGCCAAGTTAGACCAAACCTTTTAAGACAAGACTTTTTGATGAACTCGTTTACAATCAATGCCACTAAATTTGGGGCAGGGTCTGTAAGTGAAACTTTGTTGATGTATAGACTAGAATGCCTTTGACTCTATAATTGGGCAGAGTATCATAGACTCTGACAGTAACCAATGATTATTTTCCTGTAATTTCACAGGAGCAAATTATATTTGGGTTTGTGGCCATGGTGTACAACATGACAACCCAGGGATATTGTGCCCTGCTCACTCCTTCTGCTATCCTAGAACCCAGAGATATGGCGCTCTGCTCACCCCTTTTCCCTTTCTGCCACTCCTACCACTAGCCCCTGCTACTCCTAATCCTACTCTAATGCTACTACTCACACACTCTACTTTCATACTCAAACACTCCACAGATCCCCTCCTTATAATATGCTCAACACTCCTTTCACTCTCACCTCCTCTGATTCTTGGATCTCCTCCACCACTCCTGCCCTCACCCAACTAACCCACACTAAAGCATTCACACAGGCTTACTTAAATACACCACCCCTTCCCAGGATTGGCATTTACCTTACCGAATAGCTTGCCTGGCTCCAGGAGGTATGACGGGAAGGCTTAAAAGGGCTGGTAAACCCCACTGCTTTTCCAAGATTAACCCTGCTAGGATCCATAGACATTGCATGGAAGGCCTCCATGGGGCCTCTTAAAATAATTATATTCCTTTGTGGCCCTCTCTAGAAGCCTTTATGGAATATTTAAAATAATCCCTGGTGGGTTGGCGGGCCCCCTGTGGGCACAGAATCCAGAAGACACAGTCTGCTGTGAAGCTGCCGTGTTGTGATGGATGTGGCACTCCTTGGTGCCCCGTCTATCTTTGCTGCAGCCTGCAGTCGGTGTTGTGGCATTCTCAGCACCCCTTGCCAGGCAGGTTACCTCAATCTCCAGTGTCTCCTGGGTGCAGCAGGGCTCTGTCTGGCACTGTTACCGGCATCCACTGTTTCCTGAGGGTTCCATCATTGCAGATAAGGAAGGGTAGGGAGTGGGCCTGCCTGCACTTGGGCACCTATGTTCCCCCCCCTTAACAGGGCCACAATGCTGGCCCTGTCACAATATGTCGATATGGAAGTGCCTGCAGCCCCATCGGACTGCCAAGGCCTCCCTCTCTATCTGAGAGTGGCTGTGCTCAGTGCTTGCCAAGTCTTTGCTGGAATATGCTAAGGGACACCTGTCCCCTTGGAGGTCCACCTGAAGGAGAATTGTCCGTAGCCCAACCAGACTGGTATCGACAACGGGTTTGGTGGCATTGATGGATCAAAATAGGCCATCAATGTGTCGGTCATCAGTGCGGCCTTGGTGGCTATGAATGCGTCCTGCTACGCTTGATTCCAGCACCAGTCTTGATCATTCTTGTTGAGGATCTGGAGGGATTCCTGCAGAGTGGCCAAGTTAGGAACAAATAGACCACAAAAGTGCACCATTTCCAAGAAACTCCACCTTCGACAGGGAGCAGGCGGGTGTCACTTTTTTAATGTTACAGACCTTCTTGGTATCCTGGGACAGCCCCTGTTTGTAAAATACAAACCCAAAAACGTCCACCCAGGACTGCAGGAATTGACACTTCCGCCAGTAAAGCGTTAGTCTATGTTGAGAGATCATTTCCAGCACAGCAACGCACTTTACCATGTGATCCTTGTGGGAATCCGAAAAGATCAGCACATCAACACTTACATTCAAATCCCTGGGAGTCCTGCTAGCACACCCCTGATGGTGTGCTGAAACACCTCAGCCACGGAGGACACCCCAAAGTGGAGTTGCTTGTAGTGAAATAAGCCTACTTGGGATGAACATTTTGTATTAGGGTGAGAGTTCACATGCAGGGGCATCTGATGATAGCCCACCTTGAGATCACTTACCGAGAAGACTTTGGCTCCCTGCAGATCAGCTAGGATGTTATCGAGTGTGGAAGTGGGATGCTGCTTCCTTTGGAGGGCTCTATTGGGGAGCCTCATGTCCACACAGATACAGACCTCCTCTGGACACTTAGTTGTTAACTACTGCTATGGGAGAGACCCATGGCATGGGACCATTAACTCAGTGGCGTAACACAAGCTCTGGGGGCCCCCCTGCAAGCCATGCTGAGGGCCCCCCCCCCAACTCGGCAACAAATCACGAGTCGCGCCACACTCTGGGCTGCCCTAGATTACCACGTTTGCGCAATACACACAAACGTGTTGCTGAAGGGGTATGCCACACACTGCACTAAGAGAAAGATATAAATATGTGTTTTAATGCAATATACAGCACACTTTCTGAGAAAAATTTACTAAAAAGCCACAGTGTTTGCTATTATTGTGTAGGGTAACAGCAATCCAAAACATGCAAGTCACCAACAGTGCACATGAACATTAATGCTTTGCTATGAAAAATGCCATGCCACAATGCAAACATGTCCAACTGGCTGCACAATGTAGACCAGTGCAGTGTAGACGCATAATAACATTACAGTAAAGCATGCCAGGACAGATTAAGACATACGTAGACTGGTTGCACCAAAATGCCAGTCGAAGCAATAAGACTCACCAAGAAGAGAGCACACATTCAAGCCTGCGTCTCTGCGGCCTCTGACAACACAGCAAAACTCTTTAAAATCTGTAAGGAACCGGCCAATCCTGTTGCGGTTTCTACCTCTCCTGTTCCCTCAACAGGCCCTCTGTACGGCTTTGGCCTCTCGCTTCTCCGCTAAAACTCAGGACATCCTGTCCACTATCTCCTCTTCCTCTCCCGGGCCCCTTTGGCCATCTCTCCCTCTCCTCCTCCTTTCTCCTCTTTCTCTCTAATGCCTGACAAGGTTTCTAGACAAGTCCCATCTATGGAAGTGTCGTCAAAACAGGTGCTCGCCTGCTCCTCCAGAACCATCAAGGACCACGTTGACACGATCCAGCCTTGGCCGATTTCTGTAATCATTCTTTTGCCACTAGAACTTTCCCCTCTCCCTAACTCTTGGAAAAGCTGGCCAACTGCCAGCTTACTCTCCACACTGAATCTGTTGGTTGTCTCCATGACCATCTGTCTGGCTTAAGAGCTGCCAGAGGATGGAAACTGCTCTCGCGAACACCTGTGAAGAACTGATCTCTAACCTTGATTCCAGCATTCCTTCTGTCCTCATCATCCTGGAAATTTCCTCTGCTGCTTTCGACACGGTTAACCACGCCATCCTGATCAATTGACTCCGTGAGAACCTGGGCATCATGGATCAGGCCCTGGAGTGGCTGACCTCCTTCCTCTTGGACCACCCCTCCCAGGTCCAGCTTTGTCCCTTTCACTCTGCCACCTCTCTCCAGATGTGGCGTTCTCCAGGGCTCTATCCTCTTACCCTGGTTTTCCAACCTCTACTTTCCCCTTTGACCCACCTGATCTCTACCTTCTCCTCTAATTTACAGTGTTATGCGGATGACACTCACCTTTCCTTCAGGCTCCCCTAAGCCTACTCTCCTCTCTCGCTCATTCCTGGTGTCATCTTCAACTCCACTCTCTCTTTCTCTCCTCACATCTCGGACGTTGCCATGAAGTCCCACTACCAGCTGCACCTCCTCAAAGGGACTCTTCCATTTCTCACTTTCCCCGCAGAAGCTCACTGTCTCCATAGCTCTGGTTCTCTCTAGACTGGACTACTGCAACAGCCACTTTCTCAATCTGCCTTCCTCTACTCTCCACCCTCTGCAACTAATCCAGAACAAGTCAAGACTTATCCTTGGCCTCAAGCCCAGGGACTGTATCTCTCGAGCCATGAAAGCTCTCCACTGGCTTTCGGTGGCTGCAAGGATCAAGTTCATGGCCCTTTTCATTGTCCACAAGGCTTTCTGGGGCTGTGATCTGCACTGCTTCCAACGCTATCTTCCAAAATACCTGCCTTCTAGAGCCCTAAGGGTTAGATGCTTCTCCAGGCAGAGAGTGGGGGGGTGGGTAGATCCTTCTCTCCTGCAGGTGCCTCCCTCTGAAATGGCCTCCATGACTCTCCAAACTTGAGCCGGACCACCTGAATTTCCGGAAGCAGCTCAAAACGTTCCACTTCTCCTCTGCTTTCTGCAACACAATACTGTTGATGCGCGATCTGTCGGCAGCATTCGACACAATCAACCACAAAATTATACTCCAACAGATTGGAAGTATAGGCAGAGCAGCTAAAGTTGTGGTGGATTGGTTTGATTCCTTCCTACAAGACAGAACTCAACAGGTGGCCCTGGGAGTCTTCCTCTCAGAGTTAATACAGCTGAGATGTGGAGTCCCCCAAGGCTCAGCGCGTTCACCTCTGATTTTCAACCTATATATTCGACCACTGTTTGACATCCTGAGGAAACACGGTCTACGTGTAACGCTCACCTGATTCTCGCAGAGGCGCCGGTCTTGACTGGGCGACTACCGTATCTTCAAAGGTGATGTGTTGCACCCGGTTGGCTCTTTGGGCTGGACCTCTGTGCACTGTATGCCTGACGTGTAGAGTAAGATGACTGCAGATAGAAAATATGGGGTTAATGAACTGGGGTTATTGGGGTGTCCCTATCTCTTTCCTCTTCTCCTCTCCTGTAGACCCCAAAGGTTAACGCTCTCACCTTAGGTAAGTGAATGCCGAGCTCTCCATCTGCCTCGGGGCAGGGTGCTGTAGCCAGTTTCTTCACTGGATAGGTAGCGCAGGCCTCTTGACTTCAGAGGACTGCTGTCCGTCGATTACTGCACGAACGGTAAGTTTCGAGTCATTCAAATGTCTTTTTAAAGTCTTTAGTAATGATGTCTCTTGTTTTGCAGGGTTCCGGCGATGGCGGATGACGGGCTGAAGTGAGTTGAAGATGGAGCCCGTGTGATGAATAGAAGCGCCTGGAAGCACGTGAGTAAGCGCTTGTTGCCTGCTTCATGATGCGCTCTAACTGTCTTTTTATTTTGCAGGTACGAGTTCGGAGCGGCTGCAGGGTGCCGGAACACCCACTGGACCAGATGTGGAAAGGAGCAATGGCACGCGAGCATCAAAGTTCCCCAATGTCTTCAAACGCACCCTGTCCCGTCCTTCAGATGCGGACGCAGCGCCGAAGGCCTCCGGAGCGTGCGAATAGCTGGCAAGCCCCTGTCTCTCAGATGCCTGAATGCAGCACGAAGACCTCCGGAGCGCACGAAGAGTAGGCAAGCCCCTGCCTCTCCGATGCCGGAACGCCAACCTGTTCCCTCCCGTCTCCACAGGTGTTGCTGAAGACTGGATTCAGGATGGCAAGCCCCCGCCTTTCAGATGCCGGAATGCCAACCTGCCCCCTCCCGTCTCCATAGGCGCCGCTGAAGACTGGACCCAGGACGGCAAGCCCCTCTCCCCAGGCCCAGGACTGGACGCAGAAGACACGATGAGCGTCCTGCTGCAGAGGGTGCAGAATAACGCAAAGCAAGATTCATCCACCGGGTGTGGTTTAAATAGCCTCCTGTAGTGCTTAGGTGTCTCCTTCCACAGCCACGCCTAAGTAAGAAAAGAGTTCCTGGTAAGAAAAGAGTTCCTGCCTTCCGGAAGAGTTCCAGTGTTCTAAATCTAGGGAGTGGCTCCAGCCCCACCCAACAGGAAAAGTAGTTCCAAACAGAAGAGGATCAGAGGCTCAACTGGCAGGCAAGTAAGCAGCATGGTCTGCTGCAGGTAAGTCCACCCAAGCATTATGAGCCCAGCGCTTCGAGCGCTGGGACTGGGCATATTTATGAGCCTGGTGCCACTGGCGCCAGGACTGGGTCCAAAAGGTCCCAATTGGGACTGGTTGGCACTCGGAACCTGGGTTATGGATCTGCTTCCAAGGGAGTTGGGAAAACCCTGACCTTTTGGAAGCAGAGATCATGACAGTACCCCCCCTCAAGGCCCCTCCCAAACCGGGCTTCTCCGGGGGTTTTGGCTTGTCAGGAAATGTTCGGTGAAATCTTTTGATTAGGCGAGGAGCGTGGACATATTCAGCAGGTTCCCAGGATCTCTCTTGGGGGCCGTAGCCTTTCCAGTCAATTAGGTAGAATAGTTTAGATTTGGAGATCTTGGAGTCCAGAATGCTTTTAACTTCAAACTCGAGTTCTCCATCCACTAGGATAGGTTTTGGAGATTTGGTTAGTCGGGTTTGAGGTTGCACGGGTTTTAATAGAGAGACGTGGAAGACCGCATGTATCTTCATGTGCGGGGGCAAGTCCAACTTGACCGCTACTGGGTTTACTATGGTAGTGATGGAATAGGGACCAAGGTATCTTGGGTTGAATGTGCGTGGCCCTTTTAGAGATAGATATTTGGTGGATAACCAGACTTGATCCCCTACTTGATAGTGAGGGGCTTCCTTCCGATGTTGATCTGCTCCTTTCTTGTATTGTTCTTTAGCCCTTTGAAGGTGAGAAACAGCTTCCTTAAAGGCTTGGGTGATTGTAGAATGCAGGTAGTCTACTGCTGGTGTTTCAAGATCTTGGAGGGGATCCAACTCCGAGGTTCGAGGGTGACTGCCGTACAAAAGAAAAAATGGGGTTTTCCCAGTTCCCGAGTGGACAGAGTTATTGTAGGCATACTCGGCTATCCAAAGGATATCTTTCCAAGTTTTTTCAGTTTGTTGCAGCATGCAGCGTAAATACTGTTCCAGAGTTTGATTGGTCCTCTCGGTTTGTCCGTCGGTCTGAGGGTGGTGACTGGTCGATAGTCTCACATCAATTTGAGCCGACCGACAGCAACTTCGCCAAAAATGAGAAATAAATTGACTACCTCGATCCGAAATTAGAACCGAAGGAAAACCGTGCAGTCGGACGATGTTTTCGAGAAATTCTCGGGCCAGAGTTGCTGCTGTTGGCAAGCCTTTGAGCGGAATGAAATGCGCCATCTTGGAGAATAAGTCCACGATTACTAGAATTGTATTGTATCCGGAGCATGGAGGTAGATCGGTGATGAAGTCCATAGAAAGCGTATGCCAAGGGCGAGGTGGGATGTCAATAGGGCGTAAGAGGCCTGCTGGTCTTTCCTTTTGACTCTTGTTTTGGGCGCATACTCCACAGGACATTATAAAGTCTCTGATATCTTTTTTCCAAGACGGCCACCAGAAGTAGCGCTTGATCTTTTCTGAGGTCTTGGCTATACCGGGATGACCTTCCATTAAAGAGTCGTGATAACAAGAGATTACTTTTTTCTGTAAATCTGTGCTGGGTAGGTATAATCGTTCTTGGAAATACAATAAGTTGTCCTTTACTGCAAAGTCCTTTCCCTGCAGATGCCAATTCTGTATATCTGATGGAGTTACAAGTTGCCTGGCTTTATCCTTAACTTCCTCTATGGATTCTGTGGCGATTACACCCAGAATTCTTTGTTCGGGAATGATTGGTACAGGTTTAGGGTTGATCAAGTGTTCTTCCACTCCCATCCGAGAAAGGGCATCGGCTTTACCGTTCTTTGTACCTGGTCGATAGGTAATTATGAAGTCAAACTCGGCAAAGAATAATGCCCAACGGAGTTGTCTAGAGGATTGGGCTTTTGCGGTTTTCAAATATTGCAGGTTTCGGTGATCCGTAATCACAGTAACGGTGTGTCGAGCCCCCAGCAGATAATGCCGCCAAGCCTTAAAGGCAGACTTGATAGCCAGAAGTTCCTTGTCAGTAATCGTGTAATTGACTTCAGGAGGCGAGAATTTGCGGGACCAAAATGCCACGGGATGCAACTGATTGGTTACCGGGTCCTTTTGTGATAGAACTGCCCCCATGGCAAGGCTTGAAGCATCAGTTTCCACGATGTAGGGGAGTTCGGGGCGAGGGTGTTTTAAGATTGGTGCAGAGATAAATTTAGTCTTCAAATCCTTGAAATCTTGTTCCGCCTCGGTAGACCATTCAAAACGTTTGTTTTTCTTTAACAAGGCAGTGATGGGCTGGACTATTCGAGAGAACTCGGGGATAAACCTGCGGTAAAAGTTAGCGAAGCCTAACATGCTTTGCACACCTTTTACGGAGGATGGTGATGGCCATTTGAGAACTGCATCGACCTTCTTTGAATCCATACGCACCCCGCCAGGTGATAATATGAATCCCAAGAATTCAACTTCAGTCACGTTGAAAACACATTTTTCTAACTTGGCGAAAAGTTTGTGTTGACGCAATCTTTCGAGGACCATTTTCACGTGTTTCCGATGTTCAGATTCCGATGAAGAATAAACGAGGATGTCGTCAATGTAAACAACAACACATACATCTATGAGCTCTCTGAGGACATCGTTCATGAAATATTGAAAGGCGGCCGGGGCATTGCAAAGTCCGAAGGGCATGACCTGATATTCAAATAGCCCATACTTGGTGCGGAAGGCCGTCTTCCATTCATCGCCCTCTTTTACTCGTACCAAGTGGTAAGCTCCTCTAAGATCCAGCTTTGTATATATGCATGCTTTTCTGACTTGGTCCAGGAGTTCAGGGATCAAAGGTAACGGATATCTATTCTTAACGGTGATCTGGTTCAGGGAGCGATAATCGATACAAGTTCTAAGGTCTCCTTCCTTTTTTGGAACGAAGAACAAAGCTGAAGAAGCAGGGGACTTGGAAGGACGAATAAACCCATTTGCCAGGTATTGATCCAGGTATTGTCGAAGGTGAAGGTTCTCAGGCTCGGTGAGGGCATAAATTCTACTACAAGGAGGAGTAGATCCAGGTATCAGGTCTATCTGGCAGTCATAAGACCTATGAGGAGGTAGAGAGTTAGCCTGATCCTTCCGGAAAACATCTTGATATTCTAGGTATTCGGGAGGTAACTGGGGAGTCTCTGAAGAAATTGCGGCCAGTGCAACACCAGGTGGAGGGTGACAAGTAGAGAAACATTCTGGAAACTGGACCGTTCTTGCTCGCCAATCGATCAGAGGATTGTGTTTCTCTAACCAAGGTATTCCTAGAATAATCTGAAACTGAGGGGCCTTGATCACATCGAACACGATCTTCTCATGGTGTCCATCTTGACTTACTAGCGTCACTTCTTGAGTGGTATGCGTTACTGGCCCGGAGGCTATCTCCGTACCATCCACCGTAGTAATGACGTCCTTTACAGCCTTGGGACAAAGAGTTAGATTCATCCTCAAAACCATTTCATGATCCACATAATTGCCGATGGCACCGCTGTCGACGTAAGCTTCAATTGCATGTAATCGATCCGGATTATCAGGGCTAATGAGGACCATAGGTATCACGAAATGCGAGGTCACGGAACTGGTTTTTACGCTCGGCAAGAGGACCTCTATTCTTGTCGGGCGAGGTCGTTTCCCTGCTCAGAGTTTGTAACTTTGGTAACTGCAGCTCCTACTGCCTTCTTGGCAGGTTTCACCGGACAGTCTCGAAGAAAGTGCCCTGCGTTTCCGCAATATAGGCATAATTGCAACTGTTTCCTCCTTTCCCCTCCCGCTGTGTTAGAGGACCTTTCAGACCCCCTATTTGCATGGATTCCCCGGAGTCTACTCCTTTGGAAGGAGTTGGCGGTTTGGAAAATACTCGAGCATCAAACTTGGAACGATCGGCCTTCCTGTTCTGCAGCCTGTGATCTATTTGAACGACCAAGTCTATGTAATCCGAACAGTCTTGTGGGGGATTCACTACTTGGGCTAAAACGTCTTTGAGCTCTCCACGTAGACCTCTATAAAACAGCGTAATCCTTTTGTCCTCAGGCCATTGAGTTTCCACTATTAGTCTATTGAAAGATGCAATATAAGCCAAAAGGTCTTGATTACCCTGTCGCAACGAAAGAAGCTCATTGTCCAAGGCCTGTCCCTGTGAATGTCTTGCGAACAATTTTTCCATACTAAGCTGAAAGGCTTGAAAATCATGGAGAACCGGATCATCTTGATGAACTAGAGGGATCGACCAGTCTGCCGCATTGCCACTAAGGTACGAAAGTACAAAAGCTACTTTAGCTTGATCAGTTGGAAAGGCTGCTGGCCGGCATAAGAAGTGCAACCGGCACTGATTGATAAATACTGCAAACCTCTTTGGGTCACCAGAAAATCGCTCGGGCAGAGCCAGAGGTACATTCCCAGGTAGGTTGATCTGCACTGGATTCATAGAGGATGTTGAAGGAAGATTTGCCCCTGATGTGGGTATCGGGGTCTGTCCGGCTTGTGACTGTAGCACTTGTCTAGCAAGATTGTCTGTGCTCTCCTTGGAAATAATTAGTTCCCTTCTTAGAGCATTCGTTTCCTGACGAGTTGCATGCACTTCTGCCCTTAGTTCCCCAAGTAACCGGGCTAGGGGGTCAGTATCCGAGGTTTCCATAGCGCCTGGGCGAGAGTTTTGCGGTAGGCTTTGCGTTCTGTAACGCTCACCTGATTCTCGCAGAGGCGCCGGTCTTGACTGGGCGACTACCGTATCTTCAAAGGTGATGTGTTGCACCCGGTTGGCTCTTTGGGCTGGACCTCTGTGCACTGTATGCCTGACGTGTAGAGTAAGATGTCTGCAGATAGAAAATATGGGGTTAATGAACTGGGGTTATTGGGGTGTCCCTATCTCTTTCCTCTTCTCCTCTCCTGTAGACCCCAAAGGTTAACGCTCTCACCTTAGGTAAGTGAATGCCGAGCTCTCCATCTGCCTCGGGGCAGGGTGCTGTAGCCAGTTTCTTCACTGGATAGGTAGCGCAGGCCTCTTGACTTCAGAGGACTGCTGTCCGTCGTTTACTGCACGAACGGTAAGTTTCGAGTCATTCAAATGTCTTTTTAAAGTCTTTAGTAATGATGTCTCTTGTTTTGCAGGGTTCCGGCGATGGCGGATGACGGGCTGAAGTGAGTTGAAGATGGAGCCCGTGTGATGAATAGAAGCGCCTGGAAGCACGTGAGTAAGCGCTTGTTGCCTGCTTCACGATGCGCTCTAACTGTCTTTTTATTTTGCAGGTACGAGTTCGGAGCGGCTGCAGGGTGCCGGAACACCCACTGGACCAGATGTGGAAAGGAGCAATGGCACGCGAGCATCAAAGTTCCCCAATGTCTTCAAACGCACCCTGTCCCGTCCTTCAGATGCGGACGCAGCGCCGAAGGCCTCCGGAGCGTGCGAATAGCTGGCAAGCCCCTGTCTCTCAGATGCCGGAATGCAGCACGAAGACCTCCGGAGCGCACGAAGAGTAGGCAAGCCCCTGCCTCTCCGATGCCGGAACGCCAACCTGTTCCCTCCCGTCTCCACAGGTGTTGCTGAAGACTGGATTCAGGATGGCAAGCCCCCGCCTTTCAGATGCCGGAATGCCAACCTGCCCCCTCCCGTCTCCATAGGCGCCGCTGAAGACTGGACCCAGGACGGCAAGCCCCTCTCCCCAGGCCCAGGACTGGACGCAGAAGACACAATGAGCGTCCTGCTGCAGAGGGTGCAGAATAACGCAAAGCAAGATTCATCCACCGGGTGTGGTTTAAATAGCCTCCTGTAGTGCTTAGGTGTCTCCTTCCACAGCCACGCCTAAGTAAGAAAAGAGTTCCTGGTAAGAAAAGAGTTCCTGCCTTCCAGAAGAGTTCCAGTGTTCTAAATCTAGGGAGTGGCTCCAGCCCCACCCAACAGGAAAAGTAGTTCCAAACAGAAGAGGATCAGAGGCTCAACTGGCAGGCAAGTAAGCAGCATGGTCTGCTGCAGGTAAGTCCACCCAAGCATTATGAGCCCAGCGCTTCGAGCGCTGGGACTGGGCATATTTATGAGCCTGGTGCCACTGGCGCCAGGACTGGGTCCAAAAGGTCCCAATTGGGACTGGTTGGCACTCGGAACCTGGGTTATGGATCTGCTTCCAAGGGAGTTGGGAAAACCCTGACCTTTTGGAAGCAGAGATCATGACACTACGTTTCCACTCTTATGCCGACGATACGCAGATCTATGTGGAGACATATAATCTGCCGGAGGCAGTTGAAAGGATAGACCGGTGTATGCAAGACGTCAAAAAATGGATGGCTTGCAACCAGTTACAGCTCAATGCAGCCAAAACGGAGGTAATCAGAGAACAAAAACAGAGAGGAAAGAACCCACATAACTCCACAGATCTTAGGTGAAAACATCCCGTTCTCTAGGAAAGTAAAAAATCTTGGTTGCATCTGGCAAGAAAACTTGGCCAGTGAAGCACAAGTTGGGGCAAAAATAAAAGCAGTATATTACGCCCTGCGCTTGCTTAGGAACGTACTTCCTTTTTTAACACCCCAAGATCAGCCAGTGGTGGTGGGAGCCTTGGTAAATGCCCATCTTGACTATTGTAACAGTCTCATGACAGGGATTCCTATGAAACAAATGTCAAGACTACAAAAGTCCCAGAATGCGGCAGTGAGGTGAACTGCCCACCTGGGCAAAAGAGATCACGTTTCTACATCTCGGAAAGCATTCCACTGGCTGATGGTGGAGAACCGTATTAAATTCAAGGTGGCGTGTCTGGTTTATAAATGTTACCACAAACTCGCACCCAGATACCTGAACACGAGAATCCACCAGTATTACCCTACCAGAGATCTCCGTTCAGGAGACAAACTCCTGCTATGTGTCCCTCGGACAAAATACACCTCTAAAGGAGATAGGAGGTTCTCCGTGTTCGTCCCCAAGCTGTGGAATCAGCTGCCTTTTGGCATTCGTTCATGCACTACACTGGCAACGTTCAGAAAGAAATTAAAAACATTCCTATTCAAATGAACTTAAGTAACCATGGTGACCCTAAGCCTCCACAACTAAACACATAACATATAGTTAACATCTGCGCCCGAATGCAATTGCTTGCTTGGTGCGCGTAAGAAATGAATCAAAATCAAAATCTTTCTCTCTCTCCCTCCCCTGCTGACCTACCTGTGCGCTGTACCAACTGGTTGCTTGGCTACCCTCTGTCTCACTGAGTCCAGGCTCTTTCTTGATCAGTCACCCTTGCACTGCCTCCAGGCCTACCACGCAGTTAGTGGCTGTACCTGTAACCCTACAATCCCTTGTTCTACTTGCACTACCCAGAGCCGCGCTGCCCTGGCGGCACTTACTGAGAGCATTGCTGCCCTGTTTTACCCTCCCCTCTCCCTTGCACTTCTCGTTCTCGCACTTGCACGATCTGAATGACACAAGGCCATTTGTCATAAGATCATTTGTCTTGTCCTCCCTCAGATTTTCTTCTCTTGTCTTGGCGTGCCTAAAAACACTTGTGTACAGGTGCGTCATATAGGACTTCTTATATCATAACATATCATTTTATCACAGATGCCCAAATAAATATACAGTGCCACAGTAAGAAACGGCTAGACTGGCAGAACCCAAATGCCAGTCTAGCCAGCTAATTACACTTAGCAGGGCTGCTTTATCAGAAATGCCCAGTTAAAAAAAGTCATACCAAAACTGAGAAATGACTAGACTGGCTGCACCAAAATGCCTCTCTAGCCACTAATACCACATATCATGCCTGCTTAGCATGGACATGGACGACCATTATGATTTATTGCACAACCCCATGCCCCCACACATCCCTCATTGGCCCAGAATTACCTCAAAGTCCCTCTTCCTTGTCCCAGTTCTTACGTATGAGGCTCCTTGCCTCACTGGTAAGTACTGGAGCAAGAGTGGGACTAGGAGTAATGAAGATGACAGGTAGCTACGTCAGGCATTACCTTAATGTACCTCTACCTTATCCCACTTGTGTATGAGGCACACTGCCTCATACACAAGTACTGCCTCATACACAAGTACTGGGATGAGGAAGAATAGGGCTAGGTGTAAAGAAGATTACAAATAATTAATAAAGGCATTAAACACAAGTAGTGGTGCAACACCATTGAGCTGACTGGGCTTCAGCCTTCCTCCCACCCCCACTGAAATTGTGGGCTATGTTGACTTGACCTGGCTAACCTACAGAGCAGTTGCCGGACAGAAAAGGACACAGATGTTAAACGGCACCTGGGTTTTGTCGTTAACAAGGGCCCGGCCCAGCAATTACTAATGTACAGCATTTCACTGTTAGTACCTGCATTCAAATTCCACATTTTTTAAGCAATTGAAATTGTGATGTGGATTTAGTACTTGCATGCCAGGGGAGTGATTGGAAGGGTAGAGCTGAAACAGGAGACCAGTCATTCTCACAGCAGCCCATAAGTGGGTGCTTTCAGACCTAAAGGAGAGAGTTAACTGCTTGTAACATTGAAGCTGCACTAGAATAGTCTCATTAAAATGCGTAAAGAAGTTAGAAGCCCCCACACAAATAAGTTTGCTCCTCCCCACCACACGTGAAGTTAGCACCTCTCCCAACATTTGAAAAGTTAGCCCCCCTGAAATGTAGGTTTTGTTGCGCCCCTGAACACAAGCACACACACCATTCACCATATATACACACGCACACCCAGCCATCCATATATTTAGGAGTGCACCCTTTCACCATACAGGCACACCCAGGCAGCCACCCGTACATTTAAGTGTGCAACCTTTCACCACACAGGCACACACACCAAGGCACCTACCCATACATTTAAGTGTGCACCCTTTCACCATACAGGCACACCCAGGCAGCCACCCATACATTTAAGTGTTCATCCTTTCACTGTACACGCACACATGCATACCCAGCCACCCATACATTTGTGTGCACTTTTTCACCATACACTCCCACACGCACAGGTCATGGGTTGAGGGGAGCCATAATACTTCAAAAACACATTGGGCCTCATTAGGACCCTGGTGGTGATGGTATTGCCGGGCTCCCGATCCCCATTCTGCCCAGTAGGGCAGAAAGGGGGTGGGGAGCATGGTTGCGCCGGCACATTGATAACTGTGCCGCCGCATTACCAGTTCTGCTTGCGGGTTCCTGACAGCATAACTCGTAATTGCGCCGGCACCGTTATCAATGTGCCGGCGCAACCATGATCCCCACGGGATCAGGAGCCTGGCAATACCGCCACCCGCGAATGGGCAATTACCCGCCCATTCATCTTGTAACGGGCCGGTTATTGCCCAATTGCGGGATGCAGTGCCGGTAGCGAGGATGGCGGTAGCCGTGCCTGCCATACAGGCACGGCTACCGTCATGCTCGCATGCTCGTAATGAGACCCATTGTTTCTCTGACTTCATAAATAAATTATTTCCGTTAAGGACTGAACCAGAACAGAAATCATTTCTTTATGAAGGCAGAGTGACTTCAAAAATAAAATATTTATTTTTGAAGTCATAGGGCTTCCCCCACCCCATGACATGGAGGCCTCCAGCCTAGAGTCTTCATGTCATGGGATGGGGGTAGCCACCAGGCATTTTGTATTCACTCTGCCTTCATAAAGAAATGATTTCTGTTACAGAAATAATTTCTTTAGAAATGCAAAGTGAATTCAAAAAGAAAAAGTAAAAAAAAAAAATTAATTTTGCACAAAAGAAAATATTTTTTTTACACTCCAAGTGTGGCCCCCCTTTCAGAACTTGTGGTTGCGGGGCCCCCCGCAGTACGGTGAGTGCAGGAGCCCCTGCCACGCCAGTGCATTGATCCTTTCTATGACGTCCGCTCCCTCCAGCTTTGCCACCTCCTCCTCAACCTTTTGGCGCAAATGGAATGTGCTCCTGCGGTGATGCAGTGCTACTACTGGCTGCACTGACTGGTCTATGTGCAGGTGCACTTCCTGGCCCTTAAGGCAACCGACCCCTTCGAATATGTGGTGAAATTCACTCAGAAAACTGTTAATGTCTATTTTCAGAGACCTGAAATGCGAACTGCACCAGACCTAGATCTTCCACTATGGAGCAACTGAGGAGTGGATCTGTGACCACCAAGGATACATAGAACATGGCATAAACGAATGCCTGCTCATCTATGACATTGGTATGCACCCTCCATCGGTAGAGGCGGGGAGCTGGTATATGTGAAAATTCATATCCCTGGTGGAGCCAACTTGGGGTCAGGATGCTTCCTGCAGAACTGGGAGGAGGGCATGACATTGACTGAGGCCCCTATGTCAATGAAAATGGGCATAGCTGGGGACAGAAAGGACACAGAGCACCAAGGCTTCCGGTGGTTGCCCTGGGCCCACAGGCAAATGGGCAAGATGAATATTGCATCCTCAAGAACTGCTGCCCCTTCCAGTCTTGACAACACCGACCTTTGGTGTTGTCAAGACTGGACCTCCTCTCCTTCCCTCATTTCTAATTGCCTAATCGCCATTCAAAATTGGTGTGCCGCCAACGATCTCTGTCTAAATGCCAACAAGACTGAGATCCTCCTTATTGGTACATCTTCACCATCTTTCCCCCTCACTCTCTGGCCCTTCTCCTACCCCTGCCTGCGAGGCTAAGAATCTAAGGGATCATCTTTGACTCCACACTTTTCCTTCTCCGCACACATCTCTGACGTCTCTAAAAAGTCAAACTTCTTACTGAACCGCCTTAGAGATACTCTACCTTTCCTCTCCTTCCCTCAGAAGCTCACTGTCTCCCAAGCTCTAGTTCTCTCCAGGTTGGACTACTGTAACAACCTCTTTCTAAATCTACCTGCCTCCACTCTCCGCCCTCTACAACTAATCCAGAACAGGACTTCAAGACTTGTCCTTGGCCTAAGCCCTGGGATTGTATCTCTCTAGCTCTGAAATCCCTTCATTGGCTCCCAGTGGATGCAAGGACACTCTGCATTGTCCACAAGGCTTCCTGGGGCCTGGGTCCAAAATACCTTCAATTCTCCCTCCGCAAATACCTCCCCTCTCGAGCCCTTAGCTTCTCTACTTCTAACTCCCTCAGGGTCAGTCGTTTTTCATAGAAATTAGCTGGGGGCAGATCTGTTTTTCGGCTGGGGCCTCCTTTGGAACAGCCTCCCAGCCACCCTGAAACTTGAGGAGAACCATCTCCAGTTCTGGAAGCATCTCAAGACCTTCCTCTTCGCTTCCGCCTTTGCCCCACTTCTCCCGTGCTGACCTGTTTTTCTCTCTCGGCACCGCGCACCTGGACACCCTCTGTCCTTCGGGCCTAGGTACCTGCTCCCCCTGCCTACCTCCAGCACTGCCTCAGACCCACCCCTTGCACTGGGATTCTGTATCTGTACCCATACAGCCCCCACTCTTCTTCTACACTTATCAGATATACACTATTTGACTAATCTTGCACTTGCCACTTGCTGGCTGCACTACGACTTTTCACTGCCTTTATTTATTACTGCACTTATCATTTATTCTGTTCTCTCCTCTGTTCCGCACTTTCAACTTCTCCCCCTTCCATGCACTTTCGCCCTTTTTCATGCACTTGCGCGTTCTTAATGTCACTGGGCCTAGTAAGATCGTTGTTTATTTTGTTCTCCCGTGTTCCCCTCCCTTATCATATCATATCATATATATCATATCGTCCAGGGCCACTACACATCACTGGAGTGGGCGCGTTTGCACGAGGGGAGCCCTGTGCAAATGTTCGAAGAGATGACCAAGGGTGATGGGACTCGGCACAGGAAACCATCTGGGATGAAGACTGGTAGGGCACAGCCGCACGGGAGAGCCATCAGTTGGGCTGCTAGCGGACACTGCCTTTGCACCAGAGGAGCCCTGTGCAACTTTAGAGGAGACGATCCAGGGTAATGTTGCACCCGACCCAGGTGGAAAGTAAACCCCTGAGGTGGCAGCACAACCAGGCTGGATCAAAGAGTCCTCAGGGCTCCTCCAGAGCATCACTCGCCTTGGCTGTGGCCAGCTTACGTTCCTAGCTGCTGCCGGGGAGTGAAGAGGCCTTAGGGAAGACCTAATGGCCGAGAGCCCTTCTCTGTCGAGCGGATCAGCGTTGGGCATGCCACCCGATCAGTCCTTTGACTGCAGCCAAATGAAGGCAGTGTGGGCATTGGCTCCGCCACAGGAAGTGGCGTCCAACTGGAGTGAGGATCATGCAGTATGTCCAGCGGGTCGCAGAGCATCTCTGTCGCGGCCTGCAGCAGGACAACAATGGTGATGGGGTGGGGGGTGTTTGGCCAAGGCCCACCTCGTCGCTGGTTGCTGTAGGGGCCGCTACGGCAGTAGGGGAGCACCCAAAGATAAGACGCAAACAAGGATGTGATCTGTACATGACTCGCCCTGTGCATGGGCGGGGTCCTTCTATATTAGTCTGGTAACATAGGCACCACCTGGTTTGAGTCCTGCGTCAGAACATCAAGGACGATCTGGACTCTGAGTAATCAAAATAGTAAGTAATCAGGGTATTAGTGGATCCTTATCACTAGGGCTTTAGGTCTGCTGGGCATAGCCAAGATGATGCCCTGCCAGTCTCAAATATCAGCTCCCTAGCTCGGGTGCACTAGTCTCTGCCCCTATTTACTGTGGACACAATGCACACGGGCAAGCATTTTAGCATATAGGAGAATGAGACGTTGTCCCCATTTGAAAGAAGACCAAACCACACACCCAAAAATTAGGCTCTCTAAAGGAGTATATATCGCTCATGGTTAGTGTGAGTTCTGTGACTGTCAAACGAAACGAGCACTGAGCCCAATTTAATTTACATGCTCAAAAGAAGGCAATTCTTAAATCATTGTCATAGAAACATTTGTCAAATATAACAATCTGTGATCATTCATTTCCTCCCAAAAAGCACTCTGATTTTATGAAAAGCGGCCAGGCTCACCTGCTCCTTTCAAGATGGCAATTTATTTACTGTACAAAGGTGATTTTCTCACTGGCTGAATTGCTGTTTATATACCTAGATAGAGCGTTTTATTCACAGACCGAGAAAAGTTGCATCAACAAGAGAAACACTGTGTGCAAACAAGTCCACCAGAGACCATGCTGGGTGACCTAAAATACATGTGCAGGGTCTCATTGTTTGGTGTAGCTTCCTCCCCTTTAGGCCACGCCCTGAACACTTCAGGACACGCCGACTGTTCCCCTCCTACCCTCGCCCCCTTTTGTTTTGACAACCCACTCTAAAGCACTGCTTAGCACATGTTTGCGGATACATGTAACTGGGTAGGAACGGCCATTTCCATTAATGAGGCAAACTTTTGCTTGTGATAATTCATAAAAAATTGCATCCTTCAGAGTTTGAGCTGAATTCAATGTAGTTAACCATTGCAGGCCCATGAGCCAACTTGCAGTTTACGTGCAGGTGATTGATTCTTCATTCCCTTCCAAATCGAGCTGTGACAACAATGTGGGGGTACGGGGGTGCGTTCGGGACCTGACCCAATAGGCGCCGGCCGTTTTGGAGCGCCACTTTGGCCGCAGAGCCCCTTGGCACGGCCAGAGTGGCGCGGAAGCCATTTTGGTGCCTAGCAGCAAAATAATGGGTCTTCCAGAAAGCAGAAAGGTAAGAGATACAACAAGAAACTATTTCCTCATCAGGCAACCACATCTTCCTCATCAGGCACCCACATCTTCCTCATCAGGCACCCACATCTTCCTCATCAGGCACCCACATCTTCCTCATCAGGCACCCACATCTTCCTCATCAGGCACCCACATCTTCCTCATCAGGCACCCACATCTTCCTCATCAGGCAACCACATCTTCCTCATCAGGCACCCACATCTTCCTCATCAGGCACCCACATCTTCCTCATCAGGCAACCACATCTTGCTCATCAGGCAACCACATCTTCCTCATCAGGCAACCACATCTTCCTCATCAGGCAACCACATCTTGCTCATCAGGCAACCACATCTTCCTCATCAGGCACCCACATCTTCCTCATCAGGCAACCACATCTTCCTCATCAGGCAACCACATCTTGCTCATCAGGCAACCACATCTTCCTCATCAGGCACCCACATCTTCCTCATCAGGCACCCACATCTTCCTCATCAGGCAACCACATCTTCCTCATCAGGCACCCACATCTTCCTCATCAGGCACCCACATCTTCCTCATCAGGCACCCACATCTTCCTCATCAGGCAACCACATCTTGCTCATCAGGCAACCACATCTTCCTCATCAGGCACCCACATCTTCCTCATCAGGCACCCACATCTTCCTCATCAGGCACCCACATCTTCCTCATCAGGCAACCACATCTTGCTCATCAGGCAACCACATCTTCCTCATCAGGCACCCACATCTTCCTCATCAGGCAACCACATCTTCCTCATCAGGCAACCACATCTTCCTCATCAGGCAACCACATCACCTCACAAAACAGTGCATTCTTTTCTGACCCATCATATTTGCGCCCTAGCGTTTTAGCTATATGTTGAAATATGCATTATGCTTTAATGGACTTTTACAAATGTATTCTGTACATATTTAAAACGCCATTTATAAGCAGAGTATATGACAACCTACTGTATCTGGTGGGCTGTGGTGAATGGTAGCTCAAAAATGTGTGCATATTTGAGTAATCACAGGGTATTGAAAAGCTGACGGTAGCTAATGCAATCAAGTCTTGCCGTATTTTTATAACTGAGTATTTATATTTTAATTGGTGTTTGCTGTAATCCACCATGCTGATTTTTTGACTCCTGAAACAGTATGCTACATGATGTCTTTAAATCAGTTTGCAACGATACTGCGCCAGAATATGCCGGTGTCACGAAATAAACCCTCCCCATAAAGGTCTCCTCCGGGAAACTTTATTCTGAAATAACGTCTCCCCAGGAGAATTTATTCTGAAATGGAATATCCCCCGTGAAATAAATTCTTCCCCATGACAAGAAATTAATTTCCTCTCATTTTGAACACTTATACATCTGTCATTGTAAACCGTGTCTTTACTTTTCTAGGGAGGGTTTTGGAAAAATCCAGTCAGATGAGTCTCTGTTGAAATATTGTTGAGCTGTCACCTTGATGGAGAGAGACTCTGTAGCATAATAAACTCCTCACCCCCTTGAAAGGGGGGGACTCTGTACCAGAATAAACGCTCCCCCTTGAAAGGGGAGGCTCTGTACCTGAATAACCGCTCCCCATTGAAGGGGGAAGACTCTGTAGCAGAATAAACTCTCCCACTGTTTCAGAATAAACTCACCCCTTGATGGAAATTCTGTAGCAGAATACATTCTCGCTCTTGAAAGGGGAGACTAGGTACCAACCAGAATAAACTCTCCCTCTTGAAGGGGAGACTCTGTACCAGAATAAACTCTGCCCCTTGAAGGGGAGACGCTGTGTCAGAATAAACTCTCCCCATTGAAGGGGGGCACTCTGTAGCAGAATAAACTCCCCCCTTGAAAAAGGAGACTCTGTATCAGAATAAACTCTCCCCTTGATGGGGGAGATTCTGTAGCAGAATGCACTCTCCTGCTTGATGGGGGAGACTCAGTACCAGAATAAACTCTCCCCCTTGAAAGGGGAGACTCTGTACCAGAATAAACTCTGCCCCTTAAAGGGGAGACACTGTGTCAGAATAAAGTCTCCCTGTTGAAGGGGGACACTCTGTAACAGAATAAACACTTCCCTTGAAAAAGGAGACTCTGTATCAGAATACACTATCCCATTTATGGGGGACATTATGTAGCAGAATACACTCTCCCCCTTGAAGGGGGAGACTCTGTAGCACAAAACACTCTCTCCCTTGAAAAGGGAGACTCTGGGCCTCATTATGACTGAGGCGGTAGCCGTGCCCGTAAATACTGTCATTGCTGCCGCCGGAGTCATGAAATTACCAGCACCCGGCAATGAGGATCTACCGGGGAATTCCAGCCCTGGCGGACCTGGTAATTCCCCTTTGCTGGGTGCCACTAATAATTACTATAGGGCTCAATGGGAATGGGGAGGTCGGATGCACGGGCACCATTCGTGAATGGTGCCGGTGCATCCGACATGGTCTGCTCGCGGGTGTCGTTCCGCCCACCAGGTCAGACCTGGCAGGCAAAAAGGCAACCGCAAGCAGACCTTGTAGTTTGCCGGTCCGGTAACAATGGTACCAGCAAACTTATCGGTACTGTTGTTACTGGACTGGCAACCAAGTAATGAGGCCATCTGTGTCAGAATAAACTCTCCCCGTTGAAGGGTGAGACTCTGTAGCAGAATAAGCTCTCCCCCTTGAAAAAGGAGACTCTGTATCAGAATAAACTCTCCCCCTTGGAAAATGAGACTCTGTATCAGAATAAACTCTCCCCCTTGAAAAATGAGTATGCAGCAGAATACATTCTCCCCCTTGAAAGGGGAGACTATGTACCAGAACAAACTCTCCCCCTTGAAGGGGGAAACTCTGTACCAGAATAAACTCTGCCCCTTGAAGTGGAGACGCTGTGTCAGAATAAACTGTCCCCAATGAAGGGGCACACTCTGTAGCAGAAAACTCTTCCCTTGAAAAAGGAGACTCTGTATCAGAATAAACTATCCCTTTGATGGGGGAAATTCTGTAGCTGATTACACTCTCCCCCTTGATGGGGGAGACTCTGTAGCAGAATAAACTCTATCCCTTGAAAGTTGACACTCTGTACCAGAATAAACTCTGCCCCCTGAAAGGGAGACTCTGTATCAGAATAAACTCTCCCGTTTGATGGGGGAGATTCTGTAGCAGAATAAACTCTCCCCCTTGATGGCGGAGGCTCTGTAGCAGAATAAACTATCCCCATTGAAAGGGGACACTCTGTACCAGAATAAACTCTGCCCCTTGAAGGGGAGATGCTGTGTCAGAATAAACTCTCCCCGTTGAAGGGGAACACTCTGTAGCAGAATAAACTCTTCCCTTGAAAAAGGAGACTCTGTATCAGAATACACTCTCCCCTTTTATGTGGGAGATTCTGGAGCAGAATAAACTCTCCCCTTTTATGTGGGAGACTCTGTAGCAGAATAAATTCTTTGCTCTGACGGGGAGATTCTGTACCAGAATAAACTCTCCCCCCTAAAAGGGGGAGACACTGTATCAGAATAAACTCACCCTATTGAATGGGGAGACTGTATCAGACTCAATGCTACACCTTAAATGGGAGACTCTGTTGAAGAATAAGCTCACACCGTTGATGGGGGAGGCTCTATATACTAATAATCTCTCCCCTTTGAAGGGTAGACACTGTAGCAGAATAAACTCTTCCCCTTGAATGGGAGACTCTGTAGCAGAATAAACTCTCCCCCTTGATGTGGGAGACTCAGCTGAATAAACTCTCCCCCTTCAAGGGGAGACTCTGTAGCAGAATATACTCACCCCTGTAAGGAAGGCATGGTATCAAAGCAAAACACACAGGTGACCACAGTTAAAGGGTGCATATTGAACTTTTAACAAGGGTGTGATAAACCTAAATCTAAGATGGGGGCTAGCTACTACCATCAAATAATAATAACAATGCAGTTCTAGTGGCGTCTCATCAACCTAAAAAGTGCCTATACTAAAAACACCTATTGCTTATCCTTACCACCAATTTACAAACAGTGTGGGATAATGTTAACGAAAAATAAAGAAGTGTCGTGGGCTTTCCTTCCACACGTTTTCAGCATGGGACAAGGCAGTTCACTCGAGCATAGCACACACTCTGGCTTCTTACAGTTCCAGTACCAGCATCAAGGCCTTCTGTGCCCAAGTCTCTTTACTTATCGGTCTTATGATTCAGAGGGCCTGATGTATCAAAACAAAACACAAAGTTGTTTTCCTCTCACAAGTATTCAATTCAGATGATTCACTCTTCACCCTGGATTCCCCTCTTCCAGGCTTGGATCCCCTTTTTACGGGTAGTTCTTGGGTGACTAACAGTTCGCCCCAGATCCCCCTCTGTCATGTTCAGATCCCTTTTTACAATTAGGTCTCGGGTGACTCAATTCACCCCGAATGCCCCTGTGTCAGGCTCAGATCCCTTTTTGCAATGAGTCTCCCTCAGCTGGGCTCAGACCAATCTCAACTTTACTTTTGCTATCAAAGACTTTCGAATGTGCATGGGAATTGGCTTGACCCAATGCGGGCTGGTTACCATGACAATCCATTAGAGTGAGCAAGCTCCCGCAGTGGGAGGAGCCGGGAGGATTGAGCAACCGGACAGAATGGTAAGCAGGGTGTTTGCGCACTGAAGTAGGGAGATGAGCCCAGGAATTAGCAACTCGCCTTTTACCGTGCCCTTTGTATTGTGCAGGAATAATCTGTGTGGCAACTGAGGATGCCAGCAGAGGGATCGGTTTAATGCAGGGAGCAGCCTGCTCTTCATTTCCGAAGAAGGCAGCACCACACGGGGATTGCAATTGGTGAGTGCCGCATTGTGCTTTTGTTTCTCGCTAAAGTCGGGGTGTGAGTTGCACTAATGGGCCAAATGAAAGATTTAAACTAATAGAATAATGCTTCCTGCTGAGAAAGGAAAGTAGTGAATTAGAATGAAAGTGCTAGTATCAGTACGACATGCATGTTTGTAATGAAGGACTAAAGGTAGAAAGAAACAATGGGAACTTGGTAGAAATAAGGGAATGAGCACAGGAATGGTGCACTGACGTTTTGAAAAGGCATTGTACCTATAGGGCACCGGCTGCTAGCAGCAGCACGACATGCATTTCTGTCATGAACCACCAAAGAAAATGAGAATTTGGAAGACTAGAACGAGCACAGGAATGGTGCGCTCCTAGTCAGAAAAAATTGATGGGACCCGACCGTTCCATTGAGAAAATAGATGGGGTGTGCCAGCAGCCTACAGATTCCCTCATTTACTGTTCCCCATGTTTTTCCATGCAGAGGCACCAAACAAAGACCTCTGGATGAAGGAGGGAGTTCTTGTTTGAAATAGATGCTGGCAGCCGCAACCTTTAGCACCAAGTTGAGCACGCGGACACCGAGAATGAGCCCAAAATATGAAGGTCAAAGCGAAGTAAACCATGCCTTAAACTTTTAGGCCAATATGAGACTCACAGAGGGTGAGTATGTGTGGAATGCAATTGAAATTTTGCTATGTTAAGTTTTAGGGAATTAATCTCCCTTAGGCAATTGAATTATGCCCAAGAAACAGTATTCTTAAATTATGCTAGTTGGTAGTGGGTAACGTATACCTTCTAATGTGTCATTTCTGTAGGGTACACCCGAAAACACTCACCAGGTGAAGAATTAAGAAATCCGACTAACAAGAGGTCACAGTAGACATCTGATGTGTCCAAGAAGACACC
This sequence comes from Ambystoma mexicanum, assembly GCF_040938575.1. NCBI lineage: Eukaryota > Metazoa > Chordata > Amphibia > Caudata > Ambystomatidae > Ambystoma > Ambystoma mexicanum. The sequence goes on from NC_090932.1 coordinate 452,435,919, forward strand.
AGATGAAACTACACCAAGGGATGGCGATTTGATTTGTGGAATAGGAGGTCGTGAATATTCTGTGAGTGTTACCTTGAAGAATTTCCATAAAACCTTTTATAAAGTATGAAAGGAATGAAACATGTTGGGTGAGATAGCAGTAGTGGAAGTATGTTGTATGAGTGACATATGTGAAGTGTTTATATTGACACAATTACGTGGAATGATTTTTGTATGATGATTTATTTATATCAAAAAATCTGTATGTGCCCTATTTTGGGAATATCCACCTGATGAAGTAAGACATGTGTTTAGATGGACTGCTGATACAATGAAATATATCCTTATTAAGTATAGCAAATAAAATATTTTGAGATCTATTTAAAGAGATTTAAAGAAGATTTCTTTGACCCTGTACACAGACACAGAGTGTTGCATTGGTATAGGACTGCTATTGGGTGTACCAGAGCAGAGACTGACACAGGACCGTAGGACCATTTTCTAGTTTTTCGAGTTTTGTCTAAGGGGGATTGTTCCTTTGGTCGTTAAGCAGAACCTCTTGTCTCCTACTCAGTCTAAGATGTTGACCCAATGCAGGACCACTTCGATTTCACAATTTGCAATTACACTTTTATCAGAAAGCATGGTTACCTTCCCCTAGCTTTCTCTCTGCATCCCTCCGTCAGGTTCACACTTGCCTTTTTGGAATCACAGTTCACAATTTTACACTCTCAGTTGGATATTTAACAGAGACTTTCGAATGAACACCCACATGGTACTGGACCACTCTGTATGGCACCTATTCTGTTTCAAAAGTTCACTCACTCCTTGAATATTCAATTATATTTGTGTTGCTCATCACATACGACTTATGTTCCTTGCAGCTTTCATCATACAACGCCGTCGCTTGGGACCTTGGGTCTAACACAGACCGGTCTGCTATCAGTCTCCCTGACTCTGTGATAACTTTACTGGAGCGGCTTTGTTGCAGGAGCCAAGGACAATATCAAGGTAGCATTCTCTCCTCCCCGCCTCGGCTATCGATGCGGAAGAGCCCTGTGTACCTTCGACGCACAATGCACCTTTCTTCAGTATTTTTTCTCAGTCTCATGTTTCTTAGCCTCGAGGCCTCTTGAAAGTAACAGTTTCCTTTTGTTGAAAAGGCCAAGGGCAATTCCCTCCTTGCAATGCTTTCTCTTGTCGTCATCTTTCTCCTCATGTTAAACCACCATCTCGGAACGGCTGCTTTGCCTCGCTAAGGGTGTGCTTCCGTGCTCTGCCTTTTATCCGTTTGGGGAAGTGTTGTGTAAGTCAGATGTGTGTATTGTTAGTTTATTTATTTATAGAGCTCACCGGGCACTCAAGCTTCTGGGCACTTTACAGGTTTCAGATAGTTACAGGTAATAGGTACATCAGATTAAATGCATATACTGATAGGCATATACAGGTAGGAACAATTGGATAATTATATGAATTTTACAAAGATATATACATTAGTTAGAGTCAAGGTATACGGTCCAAGGTCGTATGGTGCTACTCTAGATCATCATAATATTATACTTCAGAGGTTAATCACTGGTCACAGGAATGCAGCCAACATTTAATGTTAGTCTTAAAGGAGTGGAATGATGGAAGTGCTCTAAAGGTATCAGGTATAGAGTTCCAGAGTTGTGCCGCCATGACTGGAAAGCTACCGCCTCCTGTTTTTTTAATTTTGATGTTGGGGATTCTCAGGCTATTGGATTGTGCTTTTCTGATGGGTCCTTCTGAAGCGTGTTTGGTGAATCTGTTCGACGGGTATATCGGTGCTTTGCTGGTCAGACATTTGTAGGTGAGGTTAAGTGCTTTAAGCTTAATTCTATCATCTACGGCAAGCCAATTTATGGAACGTCTTACATGGGAGATATGCTGTGATCTTGAAATGCCTAAGGCAGATCTTAGAGCTTTGTTTTGTAATGTCTGGAGTTTATTAATGTTGTTTTTACTGGTTCCCAAGTATAGTGCATTGCAGTAATCCAATTTGGATAAGATTAGTGCATGTGCAATCGTGGTGCAGTTGTCGGCTGTCGGAAATGGTTTGCATGCGTAAATCAGTTTACTAGTGTAACCGGTTACAGAGGCTATGTATGGCATTAATTTGTTTGTTGAGGTTGAGTGCAGAATCCAGATAAAAACCTAGTGTTTTTAGTTCTCTGGCTACCTTGATCTTGATACCATCAATAGTGACGGAGATCTATAGAGGTGAGAGCTTATTTAGTCTGTAGGTAGACCCAATGATTAAGAGCTCAGTTTTGTTGTCGTTGAGGCATACTCCATGCGTAGCCATCCGGGTTTGTATAATTAAATAGATTTTATTGATCAGTTGCACTTCTTTGTCATAGTCAACTTGAATGGGGATGAGAATCTGGGTGTCATCAGCGTAATTGGTGTATGAGACACCCAGATTGTCAAGTATGTCAAAGAGAGGTTTAGGGAATATATAATACAAAGTGGGGGAGACGCATGAGCCATGTGGCACACCGCATGTGATGGTTACTGGGTCTGCTGCTGAGGAGGGTGAGAAAACTCTTATGGATCTGTTATGTAAGAAGGAGTTTATCCAGGTGGTAGCTTCCTTGGAAAAATGGGCTGCTGATTTAAAGAGGTTACATAGGACTTTATGGTCAACCAGGTCAAATGCAGCAAATAAGTCCAAGAGGAGTAGAATGGAGGCTTCTGCTTTGTCTTTTTGATCATCCAGTTGATTCTTCAGGTCAAGGAGGGCCGTCTCGGTCCCATGCCTTGGCCTGAAACCTGATTGGTGGGTGCCTAACAAGTTGTTGATCTCCAGGTAGGATTGAATCTGGAGATAAGTCGCTCGGTCCAGAATATTAAGAAGAAACAGTACTGTAGTGATTGGCCTGTAATTGGTGGGGATGCTGGGCTCCAGATTAGGTTTTTTTAGTATGGGTAGTACCCAGGCGTCTTTGAGGTTGGTGGGGACTGAGCAAGATTTGAAGGAGGAGTTGATGAAGGTAGTGATGAAGGAAGCTATGTCCTTCACGGCTTCTTTAATAATTGGTGCAGGGCAGGTTTCACCAAGGCAGCGGGATGGTTTGAGGGATGTGATGATGTTTTCAACTTTAGTTGTTGAGGTGGATTTAAATTTAAATTGGTTGCATGGTTTGGTTTAATTGTTGGCTAATTCTAGCAGGGTGGCTTCTTGTGTTGATAAGGCAATCCTATGTAAAGTAGATTTCTTTGGCAGTGATTTTATCTTAGAGCATGGACATTTTGTTGCAAAGGGCATTCTGGATATCTGTACACCAAGCTTTGTTTTTAATGCAAGAATCATTGGGAGCAACCAGGGATTCTAATTCGCTTAGTATTTTGAAAATGCCCCTGGTGCTTGAGTTGGCTTTCTTGATTCTTTCATTGAAAGTCTCTTTTTTAGTTTGAACAATTTATTTTTTGTATCTGTCTGCAATGGAGGTGAGAATATTTTTATTCTGCTCAGACGGGTTATTTTTCCATCTGGTTTCAACCTGTCTTTTCTCTTTGCGAAGGGCTTTTAAGCTGGGGGTGAACCATGAGTTCACATGAGCTAACGGTTTTTCTTTGCTAAGTTTTAACGGTGCAATGACGTCAATGGCTGAATTGATTGTATTGTATAAATCAACCAAGTCAGTTGGGTCTGCAGGTAGGTGGATGGTATTAGTTATAGGATGGATGAAGGGTAAAGGTTGGCGACAGTTATGGTTTTTTTTGCATCTGGTTAGTGCAGGGGGGCCATAGGTTTTGCTCTGCTCGTTAGTGGACTATCTTGAATAGAGAATGAGATCAGGAAGTGGTCTGTGCACACACAGGGTTCAACAGTAGATATGCAGGAAATACAGTTGATATCTGCGATCCAACCCAAGGCACGACCTTTAATGTGAGTAGGTCCATTATTCCTAGTAGTGAGGCCTGCTTCAGTGATGGTGTTAGCTAGGATGGTGGCATTGGCTTCATTAGGATCATTTAGGGCTAGGCTCAAATCACCCAGTAGTATAATTTGGTACCCATGTTTAGCATTTGTATTCAAGAGGGACATTATATTTATTATTTATTTATTTTAATTCTTATTACACGCTGCATGTCCGTGGGCCTCAGGGCGCACAGAAAACAAAACAGGAGAAACAGAACATAAAAAGACTGGCCAGAAGAGTGAAATGGGGGATTACTCTGTATTGAAAAGGTGAGTCTTTACAGCCTTTTTAAAAAGATGATAACTTTGTTTTTGGTGTATAGCAGCAGGGAGTATATTCCAGAGCCGGAATCCCTGGGAGTCAAGACTGGTGCTTCCAAATTTAGCAACCAGGGATGCCCCAGGGCCAGGCAGCGCTATATAAATAATAAACTAAACAAAACCTTAGATCTTGGATGATCCAGTACTGTAGCAGTGGAAGAGTGAAGGTTCCTGCCAGTTGTCTTGACTTTGATATGTTCTGACAGATAGGTGGAGATACTTAAAGACACACACTTGTGTGTTATTGTTAGCACCTTGTGTGTTTTTCAGTGTTTTACTGGAAGCCAGTGTAGCTTCTTACAGTAGATGGAAATGTGGGTGCGGCGCGATTGTTCAAAGATGGTGCGCACACCGTTATTCTGAGCCACTTAAAGAGATTGTATATTGGCAGCGATGGTGCCGGACAGTAGGCTATTACAGTAATCCAGTCTGGAGTTAATCAAAGCTGTGGAAAGAAGTGCACAAATTTTCAGTTGGTATGAATGGGCGAATATAATGTATTCACTTGTTAATAAGTCCACAGCGAGACCGGATGTTGGAGACATGAGATTTCATGGATAGTTCATCATCCAGAACGACACCTAATGTTTTAACTTTCCTTTGGACTGTGATGACAATGGCCCTCATTACGACCCTGGCGGAAAGTGACTGACCGGACCGCCACAGCGTAAATAGCGTTTCCGCCATTGCACGAAGGAGCAAAGTGCGGCCCATTCCGACCCATCGGGCACGAGCACCACGGCATGGCGGAAGTGCAAAGTCCGCGATGGCGGAAATGACCCCAAAACGGCCCACACCGCCGCCGTACGGCGCCCTAGGTGCAATACCGCCACCCATCACAGCGGACACCGCAGTGTGCGCCTACCGGAAAGTACGGTGACCGTAAATATACGGAAACGGAAGTAAAAACATGGGCCCGGAACGGGAAACATCCCGCCGTACACCTATAAAACCACTAAAACCACACAACCACTAAAAACACTACCCTGAGACACACCCCAACCCGTCATCCACCCTAGCGAAACCAAGAAAAATGGGAAAAGTAGCGAAGAAAGCGTGCGACCGCAAGCGGCAGGTCCACTTCTCCCGTGAGGAACTCACCGTGCTAACAGAGACCCTCCAGGAGAATGCTGCCGTCGTCTTCTGCACACAAATGACCAGGACGGCACTTGCAAACAAGAAGGCCATATGGGCTCTGGTGGCACAGCGGGTAAGTGCGGTGGGGACCGCACCCCGCACCCCACAGCAATGCCGAAAGCGATGGGACGACCTGCGGATACGCGTCCGCAGCATACTCTCTGCCAACCGCAACATTGCCACAGCCACCGGGGGAGGTCCTGAATCACCCATCAAGTTGACCCCCTGGGAAGAAATCTGTGCCTCCACCATCGGAATGGAGAGCATAGAGGGAGTCGGAGGGATGGAGAAAGGAGTGCAGACATCCGAAGATTCAGGTAGGTGGGCCAAATAAAACAATGCTAAATCCACAATGTCCAATCATGTGAAGTACCATGTGTCCACATAGTGCAACAGAAACACATGTCCAGGAGAACGTCCACACACATCGGCCTGATAGCGCACTTTAAAACTCACAATAAATACATAAATAATTAAAAACCCCTAAAACACCCACTACACGTGCAGCAGGCACACCCTAACTGCAGGCTGCCAAACAACTGCACCCTCACTCCACACACAAATGAAAGCACCTCCAAGGCCCCGACCCAAATCACCCTCAGGTACCACCCCAATGCATGTGATACAATGCCATTCCAATACCCACAGACCCATTAATAACCCTCGCCCTCCTTTACTCCACCACAGGGTCCGATCCAAACGACGAGCATCAGGACACCCCTACCAGCACACCTGCAAAGAGGGCCAAGACCAACGGCCAAAGACCCTCCACCTCAGCTGCACGCATCAAGACACGGCAGCAGCACAAATCAGGTGGCAGCACAGAGGAGGGAACATCAACAGGCACCCCAGCAGCCAGCATGCCCACAACACCACCACCACAGGTCCCCCCAACGGATGCCACAGAAGGCACTGCCTCTGGTGGCAGCAGCACCATAGGTGACACCCCATTGATGGCAGCATGCTCCGACACAGAAGACGGGGATGTCGAAGTCAGATCCATCCATGACCTGTCCCAATCCCCCTGTCTGTCCCATCCCGTACAACATGAGGATACCACGCAGGGGCACCCACAAGACGACGACTGGCCATCCCCCACAAGCCCTGTGGCAAGGCAACATGAGGTCAACAGCCCCTCTGTGACACCCCCGCAAATGGCCATGGCCCAGCAGAGGCAACAGTCCCTCGACCAGTTAATCGTGCAACAGCAGCAACTGGCCACGCTCCTCAAGGACCATGCCGATGAATGTGGGGGCACTAAGGCAGACATAGAAACATCAACTGAGACACTTAGGGCAGAAATGGTGAGAAGTACAGAGACACTAAGGGCACAAATGGAGAGTAGCACCGAGAGCCTGAGAGTCCAAATGGAGACTAGCACCGAGAGCCTGAGAGTCCAAATGGAGAGTGGCACCGAGAGCCTGAGAGTCCAAATGGAGAGAAGCACCGAGAGCCTGAGGGGGGAACTGCATGCGACGTCCACAGACGTATGTGCCGAACTTGCCGCAGTGCGCCGTGTGCTCACTGAGCTCTCACAAACCCTTAGGGACATGTATGGACGTGAGCAGGCAGAGACATCATCCGTTGCAAGTTCCGTCCAGGGCAGCCCCCAACGTAGATCTGGGAGGAACCTGCGCTCCACAGGCAGGGGTGCCCCTGATACCCGCAGAGGGGGCTTGCAATAGCGACAGCCCACTGACAATGAGCATCTTTGGACACTGGTGTTCGGGGGGGAGGTAGGAGGGTGGAGGGGGTGTGTTGGGCTCACTTGGGTGGCGGGTCGATAGGGTGTTCAATATGATATCACATATGCCATAAACAGTGCACGATCAACCAATGTGATGTGTGGACAATGATCATTGTGTACTAGGCCATCATAGGCGTACAGTCCATATTGTGCATGTACCAGACACACACAGTGCCACGAGTACCGTGTCCATGTATCAGCCACCAGGCGTGAGTGCTAGAAGCATGCATCAATGAGATGCTGACGAATGTCACGGCCCTCCGGTGCCTCGCAGACTCCTTGAGGTGCTGCCACATCCCCACCCTCATCATGACCATCATCAGGTGCTTGCAGTTCTGCGTCAGGGGGCATGGGCACATTTCTACGTACGCACATGTTGTGGAGCATGACACATGCCATCACCATCTTTGCAACCTTCTCATGGCGGTACAGGAGTGCCCCGCCAGACCTGCTGAGGCAGCGGAAACGAGTCTTCAGTAGGCCGAATGCCTGTTCAATGACTACACGGGTACGTGAGTGGGCATGGTTGTAGTCCTCCTCATGCTGGTCCCGTGGGTTCCGGACTGGTGTGAGGAGCCATCTCTTCAGTGGATATCCAGCATCACCTGTATGTGGACGATAAACGGATTATGTGGAATGCCATTGCTACGTACGCACACCACCCCCCCCCTTCCTGCCAGGTCATTGCCGAATCACATACCCCACATTATCATGCATGTAATGAGACTCACCGAGTAGCCAGGATCTGTTCCCTGCATGTCGCTCCATGTAGCGTGGTATTGTAGAGTTCCTCAAGACCATAGAATCATGGGTTGATCCCGGGAATCGGGCACAACAATGTGTAATGATCCTGTTGGAGTCACACACCATTTGTACATTCAGGGAATGAAATTGTTTTCGGTTGCGGTACTGGGCCTCCATGGCATGTGGGACGACCAATTCAACATGGGTGCAGTCGATGGCACCAATGCAACCCGGTATGCCGGCAAGTGCATGGAATCCCACTTTCGTGTTTGTAATTTCCTGCTCCGAGCGTGGTAGGGAGATGTAGTCGTCTGCGTGCTGCAGGAGGGCATCGAGCACTTGCAATAGTGTCCGTGAGAACAGTGGCTGAGAAATGCCATGCAACTGTCCGACTGTGTGCTGGTAGGTGCCTGTGGCCAGGAAGTGGAGTACAGACACCACCTTCAGTAGGGGTGGGATGGCGGTTGGGCTATCTATCATGCTGACAAGGTCAGCCTGTGTCATGTCCACAATGGCGGCTATGGTGTCCCGGTCCAAACGGTAGAGGGTGTGGATCTGCTCATCAGTGAGGTTGAACGGATGTGCTCGGAGGCGTGGGATTGCGGCCTGCCTGCGTGGTGGTAGTGGCTGTGCTGGCGGCCCTTGCTGGCCCTGCCTTGCCCTCCTCCTCCTCCTGCGTCTCCTCCGTGCGGCCGGTTGTAGTTGGTGTTCGTCTTCTTCTTGGAGTTGGAGTACTTGCAGTGCTATCAGGTCCCCCAGGGCCAACATCGCGAGTCCTGCCGGTAGCATTTCGGAGTGGGTGTGGTTGTGGGAGGAGACTGGGTGTGCAATTTATGTGTTTTCAGGCTGTATGGCCTCCACCTGTGGTGATTCATTCCACCTGTGCAAGCTGCTCTCCCCTTTGGCCGAGCACGTCCCGCACACAACGCTGCAATTCGGTAATGGCATCTTGCTATTGCAATCATGTATTTGTACCCGATGGCCGTGTAACATTTGTTGATATGTACATTCGGCTATGGTCCCATTGTTTCACATACAATCTTTGCCGTCGCGAACAGACTTGTGAAGGGTCAGTGGAACGTAGTACTCGAGTAACGGTGGGCCCTCATGCATCACTGTACCGAGTTGCACCGACGGGCGGGGCGTCCCATTTGTGGGTGAAGGCAGTTTCCATTTTCACACACAGCCGCACTAGATGGATTAATTTGTGATTTCAAACGGCCACAGATGCCTTTTCGACGTGATGTTGCAAATGAGGAATTCGAAGGGCGGCGCTTTCGGTTTTCAGCTCGCGGCGAGGAGATGCCCACAGGTCTGACTGCAAATATAACGTTCTATTGTTCAATGTCCTTGAGACAGGGGCCATGGCGAGGAAGCAATGATTGATATGAATAGTTTGGGATGCGCAATAGCGACGTGGGCGATGAGGCCGGACGTTCCCAAATACATGTTACTTCACAACACTGGAATTACGGGCTGGGGCACTGTGGATTTTGCAGGCTGCATAACGCACAGACTCAATGGATATTTCTAATGTTATGTGAGTAAATGTTCAGGCGTTTTTATACCGGGATGAGGGAATGATGAATGGATGCATGGGCAGATGATTTGATACAGAGTTTGCCATGTTCAGGGCTTCTTGGAATCTATCCGCCTCCCCTGCGCTATGTGATGCAGGGCTGCCATAGTGGGACCATCGTCTATCTGGCCTTGTTGAGCCCTCCCTTTCTCGACGCGCCTTCAGACACTTGTGTCCATGCACGTTAACAATCCCATCAGATGGATTCTGTTTTCACAGACGCATGCACAGGTACACTCGTTTGTGATGGTGTTTACACCTCGATATAGATGGTTATGAGTCGCAAGTGGTTATGGGGTGGTGATGATCCTTTGGAGTGGGCTAGCATGCATATGGCTGTGGATTCAGTGTGATCATTGAAGTGAGTTGTTCGGATGTAGTTCTGATGGCCATTCTGTTCTTTTTCTTTTCTTTTGGTTGACAGGTATCTCCTCCCCTTTTGCCACTGCCATCTGTATGCCACTCCTGCAGATGGCTTTTACTCCCGACACCTGCTGCTTCGTGTTAATCAGTGGAGCAGCATTACGATCTTATGGGACGATCGCCAATGGGCCACATGCCCTTACGCAGTACTAGTGGCTCAGAGCAACATTTCGGCCTTTCAGCTGGACTAGTACCTCCCCATTGGGACGGCCCTGCGGTTCTGTGCGCTTCCATGTTGCCTTTTCGTACGTGAATGTGGCTCTGTGTACCATGATGGAACAGGGCGTCACACAAGTAGTAGCTGGTCATTTCTTGCGGATGCAGCCCACAATGGTGAAAAGTGTTTTGGAGTTCATGGCCTGATGGCTGTATGGGCTTGGTGATTTTGTTGTGCATTAAATTTCTATTCTGATTTGGCCCGTGTAGCGTTCTTCTTTGCAAGTGATGTGGCATATTCCTATTTGGGGAGCGATGTATTGTGAGGAGATCTGCATTGGGTTCCAGCTTCGGAGTTTAGTTGCGTGGTACTGTACTGGGCGCGTTTGCCTACGAAGCCCGTGAGGTCAGGGATGGGGGCTGCCAATATGACTGTTTGAATGTTGTCATGCTCAGGGGCGGGGGATTGGGTTTTGTGTAACAGATGCCGGTCAGCCAGGTGGACTGGTGGAATGATGTGATTTTCGGAATATTGCTGGTCACAGGTGCCTGTGTTTGCGTGCGTTTCTTGGTGGGGGACGGTGGTCATGTCCATTGGGATGGCTTCTGTATTCGTGCCATCTGTGCCCTGCAGCTCCCATTGGCCCCTCTTGTGTTTCATTTGTTCGTTGGCATGCATGGGTGACTTGTACATTTCAATGGTTGCATTGTGACTTCATTGCACCTACGGGGAGTTGTACTTTGTGGGCAGGGAGCGGTGTACAGGCACTCAGTGGGGCCGTTTACGGTTGATTCGCGATGCCGTACTTCTCACCATGGCGGAATGGTACATTCCGCCATGCTTGATGGCGTTAGGTACATGTCCGCTAGGGTCGGAATTAGCGTACCCTTGCGCCATGGTGGTGTTTACGGTTTGGCATGGCGCGTGCGCGCGTGCTTGGTGTAGTTAGCGTTGGCGTTCACTACGGTGTCGCTAATGGCTTCGTACTTTGCGGTGACGGGTCATAGTCGCACCGAGCGCTATTCGATGGCGGTATTGCATTTCCGCCATCGTTTTCCGAATTCCGCCAGGGTCGTAATGAGGGCCAATGTCTGCAATTGTGAACTTGGCATAGTGAGGGTCTAGCATGGACCGGGTGTTCTTGGTAGATACTATCATAAGTTCTGTTTTGTTATTATTCAAAGCCAGGGAGTTGCAGGCCAGCCAGTCCTGAATGGCTTTGTAGATGTTATTGATAGTTTCCACATCATTTTTGTAGTGGCCGCTGAACTGAATGACAACCTGAGTGTCGTCTGCGTAGTTTGTATATTGTATACCCAACTTGTTTAGAAGATCCAGTAGTGGACGAATATACAAATTGAAAAGCAGAGGCGACAGACAAGAGCCCTGTGGTACACCACAGGTCTGAGAAATGGTCATGGAATGATTGTTTCCCACACAGACCCTTACCATTCGAGCACCCAAGAAGGCTATTCATTTGGATGCCATTGTGGAGCCGTTCGCGACCTCTCCAAGCCTTGTCACTAGCAATCTGTGATCAACAAGATCGAAGGCTGCGGAGAGGTCGAGCAGCATCAACAGTGTAGCTTGGTTTTTATCTGCTATGCCAGCTAGGGTGGACTTAAGGTCTAGCATGGCGGATCCTGTGCCGTGACGAGCCCTGTAACCTGACTGTCGAGTGCCTAAAATGTTTTGCTCTTCGACATGGGCCTCAAGTTGGATATATGCAAGTTTGTCCAATATCTTCAGTATGAAGGTACATTGGTTATCGGTCTATAGATGTCTTTGTTGGTGGGTTCTAGGTTTTCTTTTTTCAGTAAGGGGGTTATCCAGGCGGATTTGAGTGCAACGGGTACAATGCCTTTGTCAAAAGAAAGGTTGATCAATTGGGTGTCATGATTCCTGCCCCTCATGTCCCCAGCCCTCCAAGATGTCAGGCTGGAGCCAGGCCACAATCACCTAAATGGCCCTCAAGGGCTTCTCCATCCCTCCAAAGACCCACTTGGAGTCAGACATGGTGTTTGTCGCACCAGACTCCCTCACTCCCATAGGATAACATTGGGGATTGGACTTGTAGTGCATTGATGGGGACAAGATGGATGCCTCCACATATTTCAGTTCCCAGAACTGCATGTGCGGTCTAGTCTTTTGGGTGTGGTTCAGCCCAGAGGCACCTGGGATACCCAGAGACTATTTAAGCCACACCCAGGCTGAGAAACATGCTTTGCGTTTTCTGCACCTGCAGCGTGACACTCACCGTGTTCGGATCGGTCTCCAGCAATGTTCCCTCTAATTATTTTTCTCTGTGTGCAGAACTGGTTGGATGTTGTGCGCAATGTTTTTTCCATGTGCACAACTGACTAATGAGGGAAGCCACTTTGTGAGCTACCGTTGCAGTAGTGAGTTTGGAAAGGAATTTCCTCATCCTAGCCAATGCAATTCTTTACAAATCTTACACTTTTTCCAAACGGATAGGCTAAAATAAAATATGTCATATGTGATTATAGAGAAAACTCGTCAACCAGTCCAAGACGTCAACATTTGCCACAGTACCTTACAAACATACTTCTGTGAAATGTATGTTTTATGCCACTGGAAAATCACTCATGTGTATTACAAAACACAAATATCTGTTGGCATAACTGATGTGGCTGTCAAGAAATTCAGAGAGAATACAACACTTGTCGATGGATTAATCGCAATTAAAAGCAATGGGCCTCATTACGAGACTGGCAGTAGCCGTGCCTGTAATACAGGCACAGCTGGCGCCGATATTCATTTTTTCCCTGTGCCCAGAAATGGGCAATTACCAGGTCATTGCAGTCTTGTCGGACCCGGTATTTGCCCATTCCTGGGCGCCGGAAAAGATTCTTCCCCATTCCCATCTGAGCCCCATAGGGCTCAATGGGAATGGGGTAGGCGGATGCACAGGCACTGTTATTAACGGTGCCTGTGCATCCGAAATGCTCTTCTTGCAGTGCCGGTACGGCCGCCAGGCCAGTCCTGCCGGCCGCAATGGCAACCGTGAGCAGAACTCGTAGTTTGCCGATCCGGGAACTACGGTACCGGCATGCTTACCAGTACCATAGTTCCCGGACGGGCAAACTTACAAGGCCCAATGTATCAAAAAACATACTGATAGGAGTTCAAGTGCCACTTTAATGAAGCCATTCAAGGGCCAGGAGAACATGCTTCTAATAATGTGTGTAAGGATGATAATTGCATCAAAATAACTGCCCCTCAGAATATGATGATCAAAGATTCCTGTGCCTCTGCTTACTATTCACATTACGTTCTTCTGTGGGTAGTGATAACACCAGACTTACAGCTAAGACATATGCACCATCAATTTTTTTCTCCCTAAAAAAAGGAAAATGTGCCTAACAAAAATGAGAAACAATGAACATATCATTGCTTAAACCCACAAAGCTCCACTGATATTTTTTCGAATTAGTGACCAATACAACAGTGGCATAAGAAGGAACTCAACTCAAGAGGAAATTTAAGGGGAAAGAACATCTTTTAATGAAGGAAATTATCCCTATTGGCAAAGCTAATTACTTGTTTACTCCCTGAAAAATCATTTGACTCCAAGTAGAGAGCAGAATCTGATTAGAGTCCTGCTTGTACCCCTACATGAGAAGTGAAATGACAGGGCACATAATAAAGTGTATAGTTTTGCCCACCCTTCCGCACGACAGCCTAGGTACAATTAGACACAAGCCTTACTGAAGAAAATCACATATACATGCCTTTTAAGTTAATAGCATCAATTCATCAGAGGTACAATTGATTGAGTGCCTTCTTCTGTAACTATGTATCCTCTTCTGTAATTCTTTGTGATCAGTTCAATAAGATGCACAGAGCTGCTAGAGCCAATACACACAGAACACATGGTTACATTGAAAAGCCCTCAGCAGCTGAGCATAGAAATAAAAAGAAGGTGCTTTTGTCTAGATGGGTACTAGCATTTCCTATCCTTTAGCAAACAAGCAACACATTTCCTTCAGCGTACTGCCGAAATATCTGCCTTGTTTTTTCGAATGTGCTGCTTTGTTCACCACCCGCAAGGAGTGATGACCTGTGCTCTTCCATCCATACCCTACCCCAGCCCCTGTGTTAGCCTCCAATACTAGTTGATAGAGCACTGTAAAATGTGATGGACTGTAGCAGTAAACACTGACTGGGATATTTGCAGACCCACAATACATTGCAAGCAAGGCATATTTATTGCCTCAAGATATTATGTGCATTTTAAAAATGTTATGACTCTGCATGTACACAATTGTTTTGCAGTGCACACTAGATTGTTTGCAACATACCCCACCCTTATATCATTGTGTAGGATTACTCAAGTGCTCAGTGAAACTGTTTTTATATAGAAGCGAGTTACCATATAATGTGTGAAGGTCTATACCCAAAGGAACTCTGGACACTTGGAAATGATGCAGATTGTGTGAAAAGCATTCTCCCGTCTGAATATCCGGAGCCCTGATACTATGAACGAGTAATCCCAGGCATAGTCCATACCCATTATCCCTTGTAGGCTAAGTAAATGATTTAGCAATGTTGCTCTCCGCTTATAGGGTAATGTTAGTAATGCTAAAATAGGAGATGCTGAGCATCACATTTGCCTTCTCAAAATCTTGAGAGGGCAAATTAATATTTGAGTTTTATAATGCGTTAACTTGCAAGGGGGCCACTTCAAAGCACTTGTGTGACATATGTTAAAAAAAAAAGAGGAAGTATGGGATAAGGTTATACATCCAAGTAGCCTTCTTACTTACAGTCAGTATCTGTTATTTGAGCTGGTAGTTCCATTATATAATGTGGGTAACACTTTTGGTAAGGCGCAATGAGTAACAGAAATATTGGCGCGTGACCGTTATTCATGTTACAACAAACATAATAGAAGTGGATTTAGGTACACATCTACTAACCTTTCGCAGAGCCAAGAGAGAAAGAGTCCAGGTTTGTCCAGTAGTATCTTAATGGGTTCCGTGGCCAAAGTCAGAGTCATAAGATAAAAGTGTGTTAGAGTCAGGTTTAGGAGTCCTGGGTGGAGAGTGAACATTATTTGGTCGATGTGTGCAGGCATATCTTGGGCAGATTCTTGATTTCACTGAGCCAGTTTTTCATATTTGTTTTTAACCACTTGTGTGTGTATTTTGTTGTTAGGGATTTTAGGTGTTTACGGTCACCCTTGCATAGTAGTGTAATGCAAATTAGCAGAATAAAAAGACTAGTTGCTTAATTTAAAAGAAAGACAATTGCAGGTTATTGCTGTGGCTTGTGCCTTGTTCAATCTTTTTGAATAAGTGAGAATTGTCTGTGTGCGCTGCTAAAAATCTTCTGAGCGGCACCCAGAAGGAAGCTGGGCAAGCGCACATGCGCACAGCTTAGAGGGAAAATTGGCCAGCAGTAGCATAACAGTACTAGGTTTGTTATATGCGATTGCAGACAAATATATTAGGCATGAACATATGTGTGTTACAACCAGCAAAGTTGACCAAGTGTAATTGTAGGTACTATGGCTTAATAATTAGGTGGTAGCATATCAGAGACGCAATGGCACAGCCGGATGGGTATAGTTAGTAACATTTCAATAAGCAATAGAAATGTAATAGTCTGGCAACAGGAGAGAGTCAGAGACGAGAACTACGGTGTCACTGTTCATAACCCATTCAAGTCGGGATCATGTTTGGAGTGGGAGCAAGGCGGTTAGGCGGATATGCAAGGACAACGGTTCCTTTGATGACATGAGAAAGTGGGGGGTCACATACTATGGAAGTAGTTAATCATATGCGGATCCCACCCGTGAAGGGATAGTGTGTATGAGCAACGTTGCAGATGTCAACAGGCAAAGATCAATGCAAAGGAGTTTGAGAAAAGCAGTATTGGCAGGAGGAATAGTGCTTACCGCCAAGGTCTGTGGCTTTAGGCGATCGTCCAACAGCAATATGATAGAGGTAGGCGTGGATCCATCAGTACACTACGTAGTACGAGGTGCAGCCCGAGGGAGACTGGAAGGTGATGAGCGGTGCAGCGTGGCTGGCCCCTTGGCACGGGCGGCCATGACAGGCCAAGACAGGTGCACGGCCTTAAGTACCCAGCCTTGCGTGAAAACGGCCGGCTGTAATTATCAGTAATTGATTGACTCTGCCTGACCCTTGTATTGGAACATGTCAGGTATACGGCTCGGGTGTTATTCCATTTTATTTCATGTTGGCACTATATGTGAAAAAGTGTTTGTGTCAGGAAAGGGGGGGGGGGTGAGTTCCTAGGTATCCTACTTGGTAGGATGGGGAAAAGGTGGTATTAGGAAGGGGATACCGCATCTCAACCTTTGGTGCCCCACTTCCACTCCTGTGGACCACTCATCCAGGTGATGCTCCTGCACTGGTCCATCCCAGGAACTGGATCCAAAAGCGATGGCCGTGTCCTGGCCAACTGGATGACAGAACCCCGGGGATTTGTGGGTGAGACACCTTCAGGTTCCTCACATACCCTTCCCCTATAAGAGGTGGATATGCTTGTTTTTTGTCCAGGTTCTTCGTTGTTAAGACCTGGTAGAGAAAAGGGATGAGATATGTCCAGGAACTCTCGCATATTCCATTGATTTTCTTTTGCCAATGTAGGTAGAGGTGAAATGGCTTTACTGCTCTCTCTAAATTAACCTATGAACTGGTCTCTAAGGGTTGACTCTGGTTTCATAAGTTCTTTATATCTTGAAGGGGTTTCGTGGGGTTCTGATTTTTCCCAGTCCCATATTAGAGAGTTTGGGAGTAGTAGGTTGACTGCCAGCAATTCTGGGGTTAAAATTCTCCAAAGGGAGGTGAGGTTTCCTGCAAAAGCGTAGAAAATGAAGAGAAATCCCGACCCAGAATAGCTTCCCAGAATAACGGCTGAAGATAATAAAAAGGACTTGCCCCAGATTTTAATGTGTATGGGTATTTTGGGGTATACTTCATTGTCCCCATGTACAGAGGTAACTCTAACTAGGGAAGCGTTCTCGAGGTCTTTTGCTGTGACCAAGTGAGGTTATATAGCAGTTTGTTTGCTACCCTAGTCAATTAATGCCTTTACTTGCTTCCCATTAAGCCAAGCCTTTTCATATGTGAAGTCAGCAGAAGACTGACATAAACATATGCTAAAGGTCTCTAAATCCTCTTTGTGTTCTTCCCACTCTTCCCCTTTTAAACAGCCTATTTCCATAGGTTCATCCCTTAAATTCTTCAGGCAGTATGAAGCCAAATACCCCATTTCTCTACAGGAAAAGCAGATGCGAGGATGTGGTCTGCTTCCTTTAGTTTCCTCATTTCTGCTTTCGTCTTTTGTATTAGGATCAGATCTCTTGATTTCTTTTGGTATTGCTTCCTTGATTCTATACAACCCTGCTTGTTTGTCTACTCCCTGAGGTTGAGGTCAGTGGATAGGTTTGTAATCTTTCAGTTCCTCTCCTAGCTGTGCTGAGTGGAAGTGTTTAGCTGCATCTGGGTAGTTTTGTGCAGTTTCAATGGCCATGGTTAGGGTAGGTTGACTTAACGGTAAGACAGCGTTTTAAAAACAAAGGGGGCAAGGAATTGGTGAACTGTTCTAGGGTTATCATCTCTATTAACTCTCCAAATGGGAGACAGGCACCCAAAGCCGGTGACATCACCCCGACCATCCTGGAGCTATGATGGGCTATGTTACAGAATTTCACTCCGGGAAGGGATGGGAACTCTGCCAGGGTTCCCTGAAAATGATGCTGCACTTTGGGATGGTCAACCCACATGGGAGGCAGCCGCCAAGGCCAGGGACATCACCCTGACAATCCTGGAGCTCTGGCTGGGCTGCATTACAGAATATCCCTCTGGGAAGGGATGGGGACCCTGCTGGGGCTCCCTTGGATTTCTGTTGCCCTTGTGGACGGTCAACACTTTTTCTTTTCAACCCAGGTAGGTGCACCCAAACATGTGAGGTACCGTTTTCTTCGGAACACATGTGGGAATGTTGAAAGGTAGGACATGTGTTGTTGGCGTTGTGTTTCGGAGGTTTGCTGATGGAAAATGACAAAAAATGGTGTTTCTTTACCTAAATTCTGGACTTTGCCAGGCCTTTTGGGTAATACATTCTAGGGCAAGTCGTGCAAGTCAGACCTCTGTGGATTCCCACAGGTATCTTCTTTTCTGAAATGCATGAGGTTCCCTGTTTTCCTTGGTGGCTGTGACACCCGAGGCCCAAATCTGTAGGCTGTCCACAAGACCAAAATCCTAAAAAATGGCCTGTCCCCAAACCCTTTGGGATAGCAGTGGTTTAGCCTTTTCCCTTTGCGCCCAGGCAGGTGCACCCACACATGTGAGGTACCATTTTCATCGGGAGACCCGTGGGAATGTGGAAAGGTAGGACATTTGTTTTCTCTTGGTTTTGATAACGTTTTCATACATTTGCTACTGCACTTTGTTACACAACCCTTTCATTCCCCAAATGTAACCTACATTTAGTCGCTGCTTTAGGCACTGTACGCTTTTGTAACCTGCACAAGTCACCTATTCTTTAAAAGGTCTGCCTGTGCTCTTTTAATAAATGTATGCTTACCATTCCTCACCACATTTTTTTTCCTTATTTTCACATGCTAAGTGCGTCTGTTTAGGCCATCAGCATAAAAATTCTGTGTTGCATGGCTCTGTTTTTTTTTTGGCTTGTGGTAATGCTTGTTTTGTGAAACATTACAAAAAATGTGTGATTTCCTAACTAGAAGAGTCGGGGAAAGTATCGGTGCATTGCTTTTCTCAATATTCACAGAAAGCCTGCTTCATTGAATATTCTGAGGGGAAAATCTGGGATTTGCGTGCGAAATTGCATGCAAATGCCTGTAAATAGATTCATGGAAAGCAATGCGTATGGCTTACCTGGAACTTGCGAGGAATCTGTGCCAGTCTGCCACGTCACTACGACGCGAGGAATCCTTGTGCAAGACTCCAATAAGAAGGTCGGCCGGGCCTGCGCAGCCACCTAAAAAGGGGGCGAAACATGTGGAATGAGGAAGAACAAGCAAAAATGGGGGTGTTACGAGGGACATTCCACCGTCAAACAATCACACCGCCCAAACGTTCGCAAAATGAATGTATTCATGGGATTGAACAGGGAACGTCTGTTCGCAAAAAAAACACGCGCAAATCCCAGAATACCTACGCGCACAATAGCAGATGTTAACAAATGCATATAAAGCATGCAAGCTCAACAAACGCACATATACAGCCACAATGAATGCACCATTTGTTGCAGCATTCATCCAGGGACACCTCAGGAGGAGGATGACCAGGGCCCGGATCTTCCACCCATGCACCAGCCTTTTTGGGATGCCTGATGACCAGGTCTATGGCAGGTATAGGCTCCCCCCCTTATCATCCTAGACCTGGTCAGGGAGTGGGAAGATGACCTCACATCACCCACCATGTGCTCCCAAGCACTGAGCCCCTTACAAAAGATGCTCACTGCTCTGCATTTCTTGGCCACTGGGTCATTCTAGCGGACCACTGACATAGTAGGTAGTATCTCCCAGGCCACGCAGTCTCGCTGCCTACACCAGGTGTTGGCAATCATACCTGCACAACCTTCTGTCTGCCGGCATAACTATATACCTAGAACAATGGCAGAAAGGCAAGCAGTGGTCCAGGATTTTTAGGGGGTGGCACACTTTCCAAAAGTGCTAGGTGCTATTTATTGCACCCATGTTGCTCTAAGTCCACCTACAGCAACAGAGCACATCTACTGCAACCGGAAACATTGGCACTCCATCCATGTTCAGGTTGTGTGTGATGCCAAGGGTATCATTACTGAAGTGTATGCCAACTATCCTGGTAGCACACATGGTAGTTACATCTTCAGGATATCCCTGCTACACCGGGCCTTGGAAGCTGGGAAGCATGCCAATACATGGCTCATTGGTATGACTGGCCATGCATATGCATGCATGTTGTGCACATACCAATAGACACTGTAAACAAATGCCCATGACAACCATTCTCACATCTACAGAGGACAGTGCCTACCCTCTGAGCACATACATGATGCCGTCCATACGCAACCGCAATACTATATGCAACACCAGTAGTCTGCAGGATCATTGGGGCAGCAGTGTCCTGCAGAATGTTGATACACACCGTGGCATCCCAGTTGACATGGTGGTGGCATACCATCCACACCCACAGGCACACCGCTTGTGTATGGCTAGGCAAAGGGCACTTGGAGAGACTGCACAAATACACAGCTTGTGCAATCTTTTTTCACCTAAAATGCTTCCCCTGTGGAGTGCACACAATCCAGCCAAATCCCAGGTGCAGTTCAATGATGATAATGGGCCAATCTAATGGGCCAATCCACTGTGCCCAAAAAACTACCCTGATAAAGTGCTGTTGGAAGTGCAAATTTGTGTGCATCCATTAGAATTAAAAAAACATTACCTTTCGTGCTTCCAAAAGAAACAAATTGAAGAGGGAGTACATCACTACCACCATGGCAACAATTGAATGAAATCACCCCTTAGGCACAGAAAACATCTCATATGCCTAACATACCCGTCAAATGTGTAAGCACCGATAAATCCTGAAACTCATCAAGCATCATGTCTGAGCTGCAAGCCATACATGGCCTCCAAAAGTAACATGTCCACAAAATATAAGACGCACAATGACCTATTGCTGCACCTAAAAAACAAAAACCCCACCATGGGGTCATGGACCTCAAGGCTACGGTGGACCAAGAGGCATGCATGTGCTGGCACCCTCATCCTGATTTGAATATGCAGGTTGAAGTGGTGCTGGCCTGGTCCTCAGTGGCGACCTCACGGTTGCACAGAGTTCCTCTGAAATTGTCTGCCTCAGTGCTAACACCTACGGTTGGAACAGTCCTCTGGTGGCTGCATGTTCTTCATGGATTGCAGCCCTGTGGGCCAACATCTCATGCCTCATGGCATCCCTGTGTGCATGACCCTCTGCAAGCAGGGATGCCTGCAGACACTGCAGATGTGCCTGTCGGCCCCTGATGTTGGCCTCCATGTGCAGTCTGTGGCAGCGGCATGTGGACTGCATGGCATGCAGCTGTTGTGCAACCTGTGTTGCTGGAGGGGTCATAGAAGTGGCCACCCTATCCAAGCCCTCTACCAAACTCTCAAAGACAGCACCCTGTTGGTGTGCGGAATGCAACATCTGCTGCTCCTGCTATGTCTGCCCAGGCTGCACACGTGCCCCATGTGTGCGTGGCCCACACCTGCCTGATACAAGGGAGCATGACCCTTGCTGTGATGCCCAAGTCCTTGGCTGCAGGTCTGCAACACTCCCTCGGACATCTGTCCCAGGACCAGAAACCAATACATGGGAGGGTGGCCTTGCAGCCGTAACCACTGTAGACGAGGGCCACCACTGACTGGCCTTGTGAAGGCACCTGACACCCCTGCAGACTCAGGGGCCACAACTGCTCCACCCATTGGTGCACTCACCTCCGCCACTTGTCTACAGTAAACATATATATCACATACCTGTCCTGCAACAAAATGCAGGGCATGTAGTCAGAAGAAATTCATCATACACACACTATGGCCAACAAGCAATGTGAGCATGGCATGTGCAGAATGGGCAACAAATTCCCTGCCCAGGGTCATGGTGCCAGTGGACACATTGCCAACCAACAGGGTCGTTAAGAAGCATGTTAGAGGCCATGTTACCGCACACTTTTGACCAATACCAGTGAAATGGGCATGGACATGTGTCTCTGTGACGTGCAATTACATTACATGGCAACAGGCAGCCACACATATGCACATACAATGCTGCATCCATCACATGCCACACCAGTGTTGACTTGGTACATGGATTGTAGACAAAGGGAGAATGCCATAAGTTAGGGAAACAGCAAAAAGTCCCGGGTGATGCAGGGTTGTAAGAGGAACTCATAGGCAATATCCGTAAAGTGGAGAGAGTAAGTCAATTAAGTTGTAGATAGGACCAAGGTACAGTGACTGACAAGCAACATGGTTTTATAGTGGTTGCTATTTGAAGCAGTTATTCTATGTTGTGTGGGTTATGCTGTGAGATGTTGAACACTATAAATATGTGAAGAGTAACAGAATAAACCTGCTCATGGGAAATGGAGTTTGAGTTACAATGTAAGGAGTGTGATGAAAATGTCACTTAGGTGATAAGTGTGTGTAGAGACCCTGGTATGTTGAGAAAAGGTTGTGCCTTATACCAGCGGTAGGGGAAGGATAAGCCTTCCACAAGAGTTGAGAAGATGTAGTAGTAATTCCCATAGTGATAAATGGAGCCCCACAGAACATTATAGGGGGTCACGCCTTTACTAAGTGGTAATGGGGAGGTCATGCCTGCCGCCATTAGAAGAGGGAATCATTTCCTGGGAATAGTAATTTCCGATAGAGACAATGAGTTTTGAAGGGATGGAAATGTCTCTAGGCAACAGGGAGGTCATGCCTTCTGCCGTTGATAAGGAGTGCGGGAATTGTATTTTCCATTACAGGCAATAGTGCCTGCCACCGTTAATAAACAGAGGGAATAGTAGTGCCCCCATAAAGGTAGATGGGAATTAATGGGACCCATAGTTGATCAGAGGGATGGGTATGCCTTCCGGGAGGAAAAAGGGTAATGGCAAGGTCGTGCCTGCAACCATTTTAGGAATAAAGGGAATAGCACACCCCTTCTATAAGTGCAACGTATTGTGAGAATGTGTATGTAGTTCAGATGTGCCTGCAACCACATAGGTGTAGAGGGAATAGTATTTTCCCACAAGTTTTATAGAGTAGCACACCCTCTCTAAAAGGTGCAATGTTTTGTGGGAGTGTATGTTGTGTATACGTATGAAAAGGAGATATGTTGTAATGTACATTTGTGTGTGTGTGTCTGTGGGAAGAGAAGGAGAGATGCTGTAAAGTGCTTGTCTGTGAATGCATGAGCTGAGAGAATGTTGGAGTGCTAATGTGGAATATTGTCCTGTGAGTGTGTGTCAAGGTTCTAGCCAGTGTCAGTTGAAGCTGAGTTAGCCTGGGTGATGGGGCCCAGTGGTCAAGTGATCCTATTGTAACAACCTGATGTAACTGAGAATAAAGCTTAAGTGTTAAACCTACTAAGAGTACAGAAGCAACCTTTCTACATAAACCACATGGTTTGTGTCCACTGGACATGAGTCAGTCCGCCACATGACATGGTTCACCAAGGGCAGTCATTCCAATTTAGCCAGATGTGCACCACAATTATACTTCTTGCTGATGCATTACTTCACATACTCAGGATGTACAATGTTGATCACTCACCAGGTGTGTCCTCGTCATTTTCGAGGCCTCCCATGCCTTGCCCCTGCTCCAGTAGTATGAATTGGCTCGTACCCTCTTAATGCTCGTTCAGCTCCTCCTCCTCTGGTGATCCCCCTCCAGTTGTCAGAGCAGAGGCCAGAATTTTAATAATGATGTAATGAAATATTCTTATCTTAATGTTTTAGGAATATTAACTTTTGGTGCTGTGTACCTTATCTAGCCGTTTAGCAATATTATGGTTTTAAGTCATCTTATATATTTGGTATTGTTTATTCTCAATGTGTGGTTTTAGGAATATTAACTTTTTGTACGCGTCACTCTTGTTATATCGATTTGAAACCTAATCCTTGGTCTTTGTGTGTTTTCTACTCTCTGTCACTCTACCAATACTATGGGTCTCGATTGTTAAAAAAGAGCAGCTTTGTTTTGTTTTCGTTTATTTGGTTTAATATCTTAATGGAAATATGTAACGTTGGTTGTGTCTGTTAGTTTTAACAGGATTTTATGGGGAGGGTTTATTTTGTGATACCGGCGCCTAATAGTCCCTGCACCTTGTCGCAGAGCTTTAAGTGGGCCGGGGCCCGGCCCCGGCAGTCTCCAAAAAGTGAGGCTGAGCTGGGGCCCTGCTGGGGCCCCCGCTTTTACCACTTGAGGCCGGGTCATTGTCCTGCCACGGCCGCAGCCACGACAGGAGATGAGCCTGCCGTCAGGCAGCTGTGACTGAGAGAAGTGCAGGGCAGTCACAGCTTCGCTCAAACTAGTTTGCGCGAAACTGCGACTGGCTGGCCCTTATGTTAGTCACAGCTCAGGCAACTCACCCCGCCATTACACCCTTTTGTCTCCACTCCCTGTTGTGCCTTTTAGAATTCCGTTTCAGCAGTGCACTGTAACAGCACAACAGGAGTGGAGACAAAAGGGTGTTAATGTTGGACCCATTAACCCCTGACAGAGACATTAGCTGAAAGCCTGTTTGATAACAGAGCAGACGTTAGGAGGAAGGAGAAAAGCTACAAGACTGAAAGATGGCGTACACCGACTACAGCACCTACAGTCAAGCTGCAGTCCAACAAGGGTGAGTTGTGATGCAAATACCTATTGGAGGTTACTGTGCATGTAACGTTTAAGAGAAATTAGGTCAGTGTTTGTCTAACTAGTTTGTTTTTCTGCACGTCCATTATTAGTCCATGTGTTTTTTTTAAAATCTATAACCTTGGGTTTTGCGCATCCAACGTGGCAGGTGATTTACCTCCTTTTAAAATAACGAGATCCTGTTTGATTTTGATGTAAGTTTACCTCACAATCAATTTCATATGCTGGTCCAAACCTGTAGGAAAGCAGCACATCGCAAGGATCTCTCCAGGGATGTGTATGAAATAACACTCTCCCAATGCCCGTAGTTGTACCTTGAATGCTGTATAGTGCACATTAGCGTGTGTCCTGCACCAAAAATGGACTCTAGCCACCCATGAACGGTCCCTTACTGTTTGTGTGTGTTCACAACATCAGTGTGTGCAGGGTCGGATTGGCCACTCGGCCTTTCGGCCCGTGGCCGGGCCGACATCGTCCCTGGGGAGTGGGGGCTGGTTTCTGGCCATGCCTGGGCCAATTCTCTTTCAAAAAGCCTTTCATCCTTCTTAGGTCGATAAATGAGGTCGATAAATGAGTGCCAACACAGGTTGGGTGATATTGTATGCATATTTGTTCTATAAAAAAGAGCTTAAGCATAAGTGCTATACAATAACATATTATTATTTGGCCTTGGACGTCTGCTTGGATTCACAGTTATTTAGTGTTCTTAGGAACAATGATATTTGATACCACATCCTGTTTTGTCAAGGGGTGAAAGTTTGTGTTTCATCGCTTCCTGGGATGTGACATTGGGTTGAGGTCAAATGACATCACTTCCAGTGCTGTCATCAGAGGTCAAGAGTCGTGAGGCGAGGGTTTTTTTGGGTGACCGGGCCTTTTTCTTGTCCCAGTCCGACCCTCAGTGTGTGGTTAATTTAACCTGAGAGATGGCATATCTTGCTGAACTCCCTCACTGCTAGCGGGTCCTCCTTAAATTGTCAAATATATACATATCATGCTGCAGATAAGACAGTGCAATTAAATGATTTGCACAGGACCACACGTTTTGGTTGTACCAGCAGTGTTGCAGTATGTGCTTAGTTATATGGACGAGACAACCCCTGTTTATTTTAACAGGCTCTTCTTTAGGCCACGCCTTCACGGTTTAGGCCACGACCATAAATGAGCCCCCCACCCCTCAATTTCTTGCCCCACATAAAGCACTGCCTGGTCGGCTGCGTCCAACTGGACGCGCCAAAACATCCAGCGCCAGAACAGCTGCGCCAAAATGTCCTGTTCCACGGTTGTAATCTTTGGCAGCAGTTTATAATCTAATACTGCCCTCTGGCGGGCATTATAAGAAAGTACACCCCTGCTTTCTGGAACACCGACTTCTACGAAATTGCATTGTGTAAATGGCATTATTGATAGCGTTTGTATGTATTAATAGAGGCCGAACAATAGTCATATTTTTTTTAGATGTAAGAAGAGTATGTTATAGGACATTTGAGGGACCTGCGACCTGCCACAGGCCTTTTCTATTTACCGTCAATCAGCATACGCACACGCCGTGCACACAACGTTGTCATTTGCCAGCTGCGACTTGCTCACTCGCCGAATAGCTGATTGTTTCGTCTTTCACAGACCGCGCTATACAACACCTCTAATCAGTAGCCTCCACCATCGAAAAACTACAGTTGTCCTAAAAATGCGCAATTTCTCAGGAAAAGAACATTTAATAAACAGAAGAAAGGTGTTGGCTGCACTGAGATTGTTTTTTTTTCATTGTGCCCACAGAGATTCAAAGAACCACGTTACTTTTAATAAGAACACACGTACTTACATTCAGTAATGTTGATCCTGACCTGTGCGTTGCCTTTTCAAAATGAGTCAGGCACACAAACAGTTTGGAAGACGTAAAAGCCTTGGCTTTGCGGGGGTAGGGCAGGGGCAGCGGGGCCAGGGGCAGGGGCAGTGCTACATTAACCCTATGTTTCCACAGGGCATATTATCTATTTTAACCCTATGTTGTGCAGGGCAGTGCAGCATGGCATTAACCCGTCAGAAAATGCTTTCTGCCGTCAGAAAATGCTTTCTGGTCTACGGGGCAGGGGCGGCAGGGGCAGGGGCAGTGCTACATTAACTCTATTAACCCTATGTTTCCACAGGGCATATTATCTATTTTAACCCTATGTTGTGCAGGGCAGTGCAGCATAGCATTAACCCGTCAGAAAATGCTTTCTGCCGTCAGAAAATGCTTTCTGGTCTACGGGGCAGGGGCAGCAGGGGCAGTGCTACATTAACTCTATTAACCCTATGTTTCCACAGGGCATATTATCTATTTTAACCCTATGTTGTTCAGGGCAGTGCAGCATAGCATTAACCCCTCAGAAAATGCTTTCTGCCGTCAGAAAATGCTTTCTGGTCTACGGGGCAGGGCAGGGGCAGCGGGGGAAGGGCAGGGGCAGCGGGGCCAGGGGCAGGGGCAGTGCTACATTAACCCTATGTTTCCACAGGGCATATTATCTATTTTAACCATATGTTGTGCAGGGCAGTGCAGCATAGCATTAACCCGTCAGAAAATGCTTTCTGCTGTCAGAAAATGCTTTCTGGTCTACGGGGCAGGGCAGGGCAGCGGGGGCAGGGCAGGGGCAGCGGGGCCAGGGGCAGGGGCAGTGCTACATTAACCCCATGTTTCCACAGGGCATATTATCTATTTTAACCCTATGTTGTGCAAGGCAGTGCAGCATAGCATTAACCCGTCAGAAAATGCTTTCTGCTGTCAGAAAATGCTTTCTGTTCTACGGGGCAGGGCAGGGGCAGCGGGGCCAGGGCCAGGGGCTGGGGCAGTGCTACATTAACCCTATGTTTCCACAGGGCATATTATCTATTTTAACCCTATGTTGTGCAGGGCAGTGCAGCATGGCATTAACCCGTCAGAAAATGCTTTCTGCCGTCAGAAAATGCTTTCTGGTCTACGGGGCAGGGGCAGCAGGGGCAGGGGCAGTGCTACATTAACTCTATGTTTCCACAGGGCATATTATCTATTTTAACCCTATGTTGTGCAGGGCAGTGCAGCATGGCATTAACCCGTCAGAAAATGCTTTCTGGTCTACGGGGCAGGGGCAGCAGGGGCAGGGGCAGGGGCAGTGCTACATTAACTCTATTAACTGTATGTTTCCACAGGGCATATTATCTATTTTAACCCTATGTTGTGCAGGGCAGTGCAGCATAGCATTAACCCGTCAGAAAATGCTTTCTGCCGTCAGAAAATGCTTTCTGGTCTACGGGGCAGGGGCAGCAGGGGCAGCGGGGGCAGGGCAGGGGCAGCGGGGCCAGGGGCAGGAACAGCGAGATCTGCTCGAACTGCCAGGAACAACTGCCTCAGCTACAGCTCTTCTTCATTAACAAGACACTGTGCAACTGCAGTCCGGAAATCTTTTCGGCCATCAAGGAAATTTGCGGAACTTTCCTCAACTTCAAAGGCTTGTCCTTCCCTAAATATTTGTCAAACTTTTCATCTAGCCAAATTCTTCTAAACTCTGTGGCAAAGACTTAACCATTACTACCAGAACTGTGCTACCCTATACAAAGACTCTGAACCATTGACTTTGGCCCAGGTCTATGAGAAGAATTGCTGCTTGTAGTTAACTGAAACCCTTTGGCCTGCCTATGAATGTATTTGGGCTGTCTATTCTCATAACCTTGTCTTTTGACCCTTTTATTAAGTATCTCAAGTGCCATTTTGCTCCCACTTTAGGGGAGCTAAATCTGTTAATGTACTTACCGGTTGTATTTTTGTGGTTTATTAGTGTGGGATAGTGAGCTGCTTATGCTAGTGTAATGTTTTCAAACTGACTTAGTAAATAAATGTATATTCTTTTACCAAGAAACCTTGAGTAAGTGTTTGTTTGAATCACTATATTGGTTGGTCCTTTGTGTAACTTGCTCTACTGCTCACTTAAACTCTTGAGATAAGTCTGGCTGCTCAGCCATCGCTACCACTTTACTGTGTAGTACAGGCTTGTACCAAAGGCGAACTTGTGCTTACACTTGTAGTCTTAATTGCATGTAGTGTTCCCAAAAGGGTACTGCATTTGATTCTGGCTAACTCTTCCCACCCCCGTAAGGTGTTTTAGGATGTTAGGGAAGGAGAGGCCGAGCAAGGGAGCGGGCCTGTAGCAGTTTGGGGAGCCTTTGAAGTGGATGTTCCTATTGGGGTTGCATGTGGAATAGGGGTGGGTTCTGCAAACCCTCTGCCCCATGTCTTCTCATCCCACCTACTCCAAAACACATTGCTGGCACCCTGTTTGCTAGCGCCCTCAGCTATTGCTGACAACAGAGCAACCAGTGAAAACACAGATATATTCAATGGGGTAAGGCGATGTTATGTTTTTATGGATAAAAGGAGTATGAGAGCAGGCTCGACAAAAGGACCCCCAGATGTGGGGCCCGCCTTGTATTGGAGACATAGATTGTCTTTGTGTCATTGTGTATTTCCTGCAGCCATGCTGTCATCACACTGGGGTGCATTGTCCATATAAGGAAAATGAGGAGAAAGTGCATAGTCTGTCTAAGGGGTGGGGTTCTGGCAGGCCTTGTAAGGGCAAATATAAGGGGGTGGACCAGTGGGTAAAGGATGACAGGACTTACTAACTCAATACATATATAGACGTAACTGTTCCCAACTTGAAACTTTTGACAAGGAATGTAGAAGTATGGCTTTAAAGTTCCAACAAAGATGTTACCCTAAGAGAGTGCTGGAAAGAGCGTACAGTAAAGCACGTGAAAAGGAATGTTTCAATTTATTAATAACTAAAGTTCCAACTGAGGCAAACCCAGAAACAACAGACACTAGATTGATTTTAACGTTCAGCAAAGCTTCCAATAATATACGCCATATAATGCCTAAACCTTGCATATACTGAAACAAGATGAACATTTGGGAAGTATTCTGGGTAATAACATTAACATCATTTTTAGACGCTCTACCTCGCTCTAGGATAATCTAGTATCTAGCTATATGAGCCCTAAAATTACTCAAGCAGGTCAAGGTTGGCTAAGTATTGCCTCAGATGGTTTTCAGAAGTCTATGAAATGTAAGGCGTGCAAATTCGCAAAAAAACACTAAGACCTACCTCCATCCTGTATTACACAAGAATGTGACTATCAAACCTAGGATCACATGTTAAACAGAGTATGTGGTATACGTACTCACCTGCCCGTGTGATAAATGGTATGTGGGGAGTACTATTGGTAAACTAAAACTCAGAATTCTGCAACATAAGAGCCATAAAAAACACTGACCCCACATACCCCATGGCCTTACATTTTCAGGAAAAGCATGAAAGTAAATTAGAAGGCTTTGCTTATTTTGGCATCTATACTGTTCTGAAAGCAGCAAGAGGAGGCAACCGGGAGCTCCTCCCCAGACAATCCGAGACAAAGTATATCTTAGACCTGGAAACAAAGAAACCAAAGGGCCATAATCTGGACGAAGAATTTTATACCTTTCTAGGCACTTGAGCATGCAGCTTGTACCTGCATTTGAAGCTTAGAACTCATGCACTTTGCATACACTTAAGATATTAATAGCATCATTGTTCTTATAATTGCAGAGACTTTTTGGTAACACAACACATTAAGCACAATCTCTAGTATAAGTAATACATCTTACACAGGTGGTTCTTTAAGAAATGTATTACAAAATTGAATAACTGTTAATGTTGAATGATAACAACTGATAACTCTGAAAATTAAAGATACCGAATACCAAGTAATAAGCACTAACCTGATCCTACAGCAGACATGAGAACAGCAATTGCAGAACGTAAGGACCTCCCGGAGGATCCTGCCCCCCCTCACCGGAATAGAACGGCCAGCGAGGAAAAAACCCTGGGCGATGTAGATGTGCGACTTCTCAGATGGATGGAGCTCCTTCTGGTGTAGACTCACAGGAATACTGGGGCACAAGTTCTACAGAGTAAAGAAAGGACAGGGAAGTAACCAAAAAGAGGTAAGTCTGGAGGTAGAAGAAGAAAGGGAATGGGTGTGCTCTTACTGATTACTCCTGAATGGGTTTGGCTTTGAACAAGGTTGCGGAGCCCACTCGGTACAAATAATGATCCTTAATCCCAGACAAGAAGGATCAGGGGGTCCCTAGAAGACAAAAGGGAATTAATAACGGAAAGGGAAAAGAAGCTAGCAATCCGATGCAGAGGGGGAACTCACTTTTTCTAGAAGGACGGGATTGCCACTACTTGTAGATCGCTTGAATGATGGGTAAGGAGCGTAAGATATCATGTAATTTGGAAGAGATGGTCGGATCGGAAATACAGCAGAAAGTGTGCGATGCAGAGGATTTCTAAGAAGGGAATTAGCGGGAAAGGGAAATGAGGACAGAATAACACGAACAATTCAGGAGAAATAGGCAATGCCCTAGATACGAACTTACGGAGCGTCACACAACACAGTAGCGATGCTTCGAGGTGAGAGTCTACGGTCCTTTAATGGAGTCACATGACCCGCTGATAGAGTCCGTTGAAGGCGTGAAGAAACTAGACTGCTGCTACTCACATAGATGAGATCCGCGGCCATCTTTAATACATCTCGTTGTATCGATCCACACAATCTCCTACTGTGTAAAAGGGGCCAACGTCGGAAGGGTGTAACAGTATGCCCCCTCCTCATGAGTGGAGCACCCGGCTTCCCAGGGTGTAGACGGAAAAATCGTCGCACCAAATGGGGAGCGTGGACACCAGAGGCTGGTTCCAAGGTTCTTTCCGCCCGGGAATAACCCTTCCAATCAATGAGGAATTGGAGGCGACCTCTATGATAACGAGAGTCACAAATGTTGGCCATTTCATATTCAGTTCCAGTATAAGTCACTACCGGAGGAGGTAAGGCCTTGGTAGACCGTTGAAATCGGTCTTTCACTGATAACTTTATCTGGGAAAGATGAAAAACAGGGTGGATACGAGACCAGGAAGGAGGTAAAGCCAAGCGAACAGCGGGAGATCCTACCCAGGATACTAGCTTGAAGGGACCAAAAAACCTAGGAGATAGTTTGGAAGGAACCAGATGTTTCGGGAGAAATCATGAGGCCAACCAGACACTGTCCCTCACATTCAAAGCTGGCATCTCCCGACGATGTTTGTCAGCATATTGTTTGGTTCGGTCCTGTGCAGTTTGCAGAGCCAAACGAGCTATACGGTGTCCAGTGTGGATGTCTGCTATTAGACTGTCCACTCCAGGAGAATTGGAGGGAGGTGGAGACACTGTAAGGATGAAAGAAGGATGATATCCATAGGAACAATGGAAGGGACTAGTTTTGATAGCCGAATGTCTGGAGTTGTATGCATATTCTGCCAACGGCAACATATCAGCCCAGTTATCTTGAGCTTCAGACACAAAGCAGCGTAAATAGCATTCCAGCGTCTGATTGAGGCGTTCAGTCTGCCCGTTGGTCTGGGGATGATATCTTAAACTAAGAGCCCTCTTGATTCCCAGAATGTGGCATACCCTTTTCCAATATCGAGATGTGTATTGAGGCCCTCTGTCTGATACAATAGTTTCAGGAAGACCGTGCCGGGAAAACACTTCTGAGATGAATACCTTGGACATCTGAGCTGCCCCTGGGATCTTGAATAAAGGGGTGAAATGAGCTCATTCTGTGAAAAAGTCTATGGTGACCATAATGGTGGTGTATTGAGACGAAGGTGGAAGGTCTACTATGAAGTCTGTAGAAATTATTTGCCAAGATCTTTCCAGAATAGGCATGCCGGCAAGTAAGCCAAACGGGGAAGCTCGCGTAGTCTTGGATTGAATACACGTACTACACGTGATAACATAGTCACGTACATCCAATTGGAGAGCGGGCCACCAGAAATGTCGTTTGACAAGATCGAGGGTGGTCTGAATACCTCGATGCCCGGCGGCCCGGGAGTCGTGACACATCCAGAGGGAGTACCTCCGTTTGGAGAGAAGGGGAAGGAACTAGTACTTGTTCGGCATGGAAGTACAAATCTTGATTCTAAGTGAGGTGATGAGTAGAAGCAAGATCCTCACACAACTGTCGTTGCTGGAAAGTTTCTTGTTTGAGAAGTTGAAAAAAGTCAGAGATAACTGCAACGAACTTCGCCTTAGGGAACATCTTTTCAGAGCAGAATCTGGTGGTATATGGATTCTTGTGAGACAGAGCATCTGCTCGCAGGTTTTGGTTTCCTGGCAGGAAAGTGAATTCGATCCGATACGGTTAAAAAAAATGAGCCCATTGTGCCTGTCTGCTATTGGTAGTTTGAGCTTTTTGTAAGACTTTGAGATTCTGATGGTCTGTCCGGACCTCCACCGAAAAGGGCGAGCCTAACAATAGGTGCCTCCATTCTTCAAAAGCCTTTTTGATAGCTAATAATTCTTTTTTAAGTACAGAATAATGTTCTTCTGAGGAGTTAAATGTTTTTGACAGATAGGCAACGGGTCTTTCTTCCCCTTGATCCGACTTTTGCAGGTGTACAGCTCCTAACGTATGGTGAGAGGTGTCTGTTTCGACAATAAACGGTCGGGACTGGTCGGGAGTAATTAATATTGAGGCGGAGGGAAACAATCCTTTCAAATTCTCGAAGGCTTGTTGAGCTAGCACATCCCAAGAGAATTGTACCCCTTTCTTTAGTAGTCGGGTGATAGGTAGAATTGTCTCTGAGTATCAGGGAATAAATTTACGATAAAAGTTTGCAAATCCCAGGAATTTTTGGACTTCCTTGATGGTAGTCGGGGATGGCCAGTCTAAGACTGCAGAAACTTTCTTGGGGTCCATGGAAATGCCATGAGCAGATAAGACGAATCCTAGGTAAGTTATTTGTGGTTGGTGAAATTCACATTTTTCTGCTTTGCAGTGTAAGTGGTTGGCCTGTAAACGATCTAGGACGGTGTTGACGTGATGGATGTGGTCATCTTTATTCGCAGAGAAGATCAGAATGTCATCTAGATAAATTATGACAAAGTGAAGGAGAATGTCTGCAAAGAGGTGATCCATAAATGGTTGGAAGACCGCGGGCGCATTTACCAGACAGAATGGCATTACCTGGTATTGGAAATGGCCAAAAGGAGTACGAAAGGCAGTCTTCCACTCGTCACCAGGTGCAATTCGAATTAGGTAGCATGCCCCTCGAAGATCTAATTTGGTGTAGAGGGCAGCTCCACAAACTGCTTCAAGAATATCCTTGATCAAGGGCATGGGGTATTTGTCCGATATAGTGATCTTGTTGAGTCCTCTATAACGATGCAAGGTCTAAGTTCTTCCAAGTCCTTCTTGGGAATAAAAAACAGAGAGGCACCCGCAGGAGATTTAGATTCCGTTATTAGACCATTCTGAAGATTCGCATGGAGATAGTCTTTGAGAGCTGTCTTTTCTCGTTGAGACAGCACATACATCCGTCCAAACGGTCTAGCTTTGTCTGGGAGAAGATCTATATGACAATCGTCCCTCCGGTGTGGAGGTAGTGTAGGAAATTGGGGTGTAGAAAAGACTCTGTGATATTGCTGGTGACATTCTGGGATCATTCCTAACTGGCCAATGGCGGGAACCTCGTGAGTGTCGGATATCTCAGAAGGAATCTGAATGCCTACAGAATTTTGTGATAGACAGTGAGAAACACAATATTCAGAGCCTAAAAAAAGGGTACCTGCCTTCCAGTTTATAAAGGGGTTATGAGTACGTAACCAAGGAAGGCCCAATATAACCTGGAAATGGGCGGCCCTTATCAAATTGAAGACCAATGTTTCTTTATGAGAGGCAATTAAGCATGTAACAGGTTTGGTTTGTTCCAAGAAAGAAGAACATTTTAAGACACAAAAGGGTGCATATTCTCGATAAAAGAAGCTATTAAAAAAGAAACTAATTAGTTCTACTAACATTGTAAACTCTTTTTGAAATGTTACAATGTTTGTTTCTAATGATCAAGTCTAGCATCTACTATGGCAAAATAAGAATGTTGCACTTTTCTAACTGGGCAAAGCACACTATCATAACTTGGAATAGTCATTTGTTGTTAGTCAATAACCATATACATTATTTTCTGTTTTACTATTTCAAACTACCTCTCTGAGAAGGGGAGGGGGACACATGTCACCAATGAGTGTTCCTGGCTGCTTTGCACAACTCAAAATAGCCTTTCAGGAAGATAAGAATTACCACAGATTTTTATATTTGACAAAGTGGTTGTGTGGTACCTATGCCCGTTAGACCATTCCTTTAAGGTGCAATATAAACGCTTTTTAACATAACATCATGAAGCTCATGTTGCTCAAAAGTTTAATAATCGGTGGCAGGGAGCCGTTACGTGTTGACCCCGGCAATACATTTTCAGCATTTGCAGGCAGAGGGCAGAAGTGTAGGGCAAAAGGCGACATACACGTGTATACGCCACCTTTTGCACTACACCGTGCAAAGTGAGTAAATGCTGCCTGGCATGCTTGTATACAAAGTAGTGTTTACTTTTAAATGTGAGCGCTGCTTGCCATGCTCTCAACGTGCAAGCAGTGTTCACAATTACAATTAAACACTGTCCGACATGTGAGCATGCGGGGAAGCGTTTAATTGTAATTCTACACGGTGCCTGTCATCCAGGCAGCGTGTACAGTGGACCTCCTGGGGTACGTCTGCCTGCTTTATGCACCAGTATAAAGCAAACTCCATAGGCATCGTCACAATTTGCACTGGCATGAACATCCATGCCCGCGTAACGTCGAAATTTGTTCACTGTCGAAAAATGCTTAGGGTGCTTACTGCGCATGCGTGGTGTTGGTGCGCTTGCGCAGTAACTGACAAACACTAAGCATTTTTCGATGGGTAGGATGGAATGATTTCGGTTTCGGGTATATTTAAATTAATACAGCGCTGCCCAGCGCGACCCCCGCCCCCCCACCCCAAGTGCCCTGCGTCATTGCGCCCCCGCCCCAAGCGCCCTGCCAGGCATTCTAACGGTACGTTTAAATAAATACAGCGCTGCCCAGCACGGCCCCCGCCCCCCCAAGCGCTCTGCGTCAGGCATTTTTTGAAAATGATCACTACTGCGCCCCCTCTGCCCCCCACCCACCACTGAAGGGCATTTTATGAATATTACATGCATCATTGCTGCACACTCCGCCCATCCCGATTCCCCCAACCACAGAAGGGCATTTTTTGAAAATGCCCTGCATCACCCCGCCCCACCCGACCCTAGTGTATATATAGAATGGTCGGGTCCCATCTATTTACATCTTTGTTTTTTCAGTGAATGCTGAAGGTAAGTGAGCATGCAACTTTCCCTACTTTCTCACCCTTTCTCTTGCCTACGTTCTCACCCTTTCTCTTGCCTATGACTGCTGCTCCTCTTAACTTTTCATACGTCCTGCTTCCCTTATTACTTTCTATGCACATTTATTACAATATGTTCCCTGCTGCCTGCACCCACTCCCCACAAACCCCTTCATTATCACGTCCACTCCCACACAATACACACACTTATTATGCTGCCACACTCCTGCACCCTGCTGCACCCTCTCCTCCCATGTCTTCACAGTGCATACGTAGTTGAACTATGTTCCCTGCTGGCCTGCACCCACTCCCCACAAACCCCATCATTATCACGACCACTCCCACACAATACACACACTTATTATGCTGCCACACTCCTGCACCCTGCTGCACCCTCTCCTCCCATGTCTTCACAGTGCATACGTAGTGGAACTATGTTCCCTGCTGGCCTGCACCCACTCCCCACAAACCCCATCACTATCACGACCACTCCCACACAATACACACACTTATTGCAATATTATGCTGCCCCACTCCTGCACCCTGCTGCACCCTCTCCTCCATGTCTTCACAGTGCATAAGTAGTGGAACTATGTTCCCTGCTGGCCTGCACCCGCTCCCCACAAACCCCATCATTATCACGTCCACTCCCACACACAATACACACCACCAAACACTTGCCCCTACTGTTATAAGGGAACGTGCAGTGCACTGAAAGTGAAGCTTTCAACTTTTTCCTACACTTTTCTTTTAAATAGAAACCATTCCGAAACGGTTTCTTTTTAAAATAAAAGTATAGGAGCTGTAGAAGGCCACCATTGTGCACCCTCTTGGGCCATGTGTTGCTCACCTCTCCTGGTTTCCCCCTCCTGCCCCTTTTGTTTTCATGTATTACCCATCACTGCAGAGATGTTTTTATGGGAGGGCAAAAGGGGCACTTGCCCCGGGCCCCCAACTTGGAGGGGGCCCCACAAGACTGCCTGATGTAAATAAGTAAGATTCTATTTGTCACCAGACTTAAACAGCACACATCAGGATATTTGATGGCCTGCTGCTGAGACTCTAAATCTATTGCCTGTTGGTTGTTCTGCCTTGATCAAGTCAACATGTAATGCTGTCTGTGTTCACCGTGGTATACATAGCCAGTGTGCTCACTAATGCACAACTCCTGTTGCATTCCTTCCTTCTGTAGCATTCCTTTATTCCTGTGGGTATTATGTTTATCATGTGTAATAGCCAAATGTGTAATGCATATTGATAGTTCAGAAGTTAGCTCAGCGTGTTGAACACTCATTGCAGAGATATGTGTTTATATGCAGGAATAGGTCTAATCATGGAATGGGTCTTACATTACTGTTCTGTGAGGTTTACCTTCTCATGTGCTGGTGTCCTTTTTTAGCCTATTACTTGATCTTTCTTCTTATGGGGGCCATTTAAGTGGAAGGGGTGGTAGACGGAACAGAGCGGACCAGATGTTGCAGGCCTCAGGAAAGCATATTTTAATGTCTGCTCATTTGACCCAAAAAAGAACTGTTTGCTTTTTTGTGCACGTTTATAAATGACTATTTCAAAGCCAGTGTTTGGAAGCATTTGGAGCTTTAAAATACAGAAGACAAACCCAGATTAAATATTTGAAATCACTTATGCTGGTACCTAGATACTTCCCTAGATGATGGAGAGAATGAAGCTAGAATCATTCCCATTTTGCATAACACCCTTCTATAACACTGTCATGTTTCGTAATGTGATTTGTGTACTTTCAAAGTGTGTTTTATAAAATTAGATTATTTTAGTTCATGGTAAGAACTGGAAAACAAAGTTGTTAAATTTAGAAATTGCAGAGTTGGCATACATCCCAGCTTCACCCTTAACCAATGTGTGGTCCTGGGCATCAAATGTAATCTTGTATTGCCCAACCTCTGAAAATTGCCAGTCTCTACACCTTTCAAAATTGTCAGCCCTTCAGAGTGATATCCTTCTCAGAGTATGATATTCAAATAAGCCTCACTCATGGTTTCACTGGCTATATTGTTGCTTCCACTATAATAATGAGCATTGATATATTGCACATCACTGACACTTGTTCCTTTTGCTCTGTAATGGCAACACTATATGTAAACCATGTCCCACTTCTCATTTCTGTTTGTCTGGACACAGACACCTTCCTGGTGACTTTTAATCTGTAGCCACTATTCATGCTATAGTATGTGTGGCTTTCTCCTTTTGTCCTTCCTTCCTTCAAATTGGTCTCCATGCTCGAGCACTTTTGCATTCTGTGAGTCAGCTAATGTGAGTCTGTCTATTCTGGGTTACATGTACCTTTTACATACAGCTCTGAAATAATACTACAGGCTGTAGACCTTCCTGCATGCTATTGTTAAAAAGTCTCCTGTATCTATAGTAGAAAAGAAGGAACCTCTTCATAGAATGCTAATGTTGGCCTTCAAATGCTACTTGTTGAAGGGGAATTAAAGGCAGTAAAGAAGCTTAATTTTGCATGCTGCGAGGCAGCATATCAACTTATAGGTTGTGATCACGACGAGGGGGGTAGGAGGGAAGAGTGCAACCATATATTTTTGATCACTTAATTCCTTTGGTTTGGCCACCTTCATGCACCCTCTACTCCCATGTGTTACCATCTTTGTTCTTGTGGCCCCTCTTTCCATGGTTGCCCACCTGCATGCACCCTCTCCTCCCATGTGTTACCCATCTTTGTTCTTGTTGCTCCTCTTTCCATGGTTACCCACCTGCATGCACCCTCTCCTCCCATGTGTTACCCATCTCTGTCCTTGTTGCCCCTGTCTCCATGGTTGCCCACCTTCATGCACCCTCTTCTCCCATGAGTTACCCACACTCTGCTGCCTTGCGTTACCCATCACTGTTCTCCCACCCTGCTCCCTCTCATCTCATGTGTTACCCATCTCTATCCTTGTTGCCCGTCTCCATGGTTGTCCACCTTCATGCACCCTCTAGCCCCATGTGTTACCCACATCTAGCACTTTTATTTTATATCTCTGTAACCCTTCAAGAAAAGCACCTTGGGCATCTCAGGGTTTGGGCGCTATATAAGAACAATAAATAAGTAAATAGGTCTCCAGGTTATGTTGTGGAATGGGCTGTCTTACATTTCGGAAGCTAAGCGATGAAAGAAATGCATATGTCAAAAGGGGGATTATCATTGCAAATTTGTGTTAGTTGGTGCAAGCAGTTTTGTTCTAACAGACGGGCTCTAGAGAACTATGGGCACTGGTTATGTTGTGGAATGGGCTGCCTTACATTTCAGAAACTAATGGTGAGCTTCAATAACTTGTAGTGACACAACTTGTCTCTGCAGATGTCTTTCATTGTTAATTATGCAAGGTCTAGTTATCCAGACCATTAATGGCGTGTGTTATGACATTTTCTTCATGTGCTGTTTACTGCTGCATTTTGTGTTTGAAGCTTATTTCGAACAACTTCCATATACTTGTGGCATGGCCTTGTTGCAAGTTTGTGCCGACTACCTAAAGTTGGAGTGTGCATGTGTGGAGTGAGCACAGTAGTTGGGGTGCAGGGGGGGCTGATGAGTATGGGTTGAGTGATGCTAGGGGTTGCAAATAGGGTGTACAGTCGGTATGGAGAGGATGAGCTGACAAGCTATTACCAATAGTGCCTTTAAAGGCAGCGAGTATAGTGCTGCAGCAATGTTGGGGACAATGGGAGTGGCAATTTAGGCCACAATGTGATAGTTCACCTAGAGCGAGCTGTCAGATTAGCACAGAGCTTCTTTTATGCCACATGGAATGAAGGCAGCGATAATTGCAAGCTTGCACCCAGACCATTGGGGGAATCATGCTAAAGAGCCTAGTCTTGCGATGCAGTGAACACTATGGTGTTGCCTAGACTATCAGTGCTGCTGTCAGATACCTTCCAGCTTTCTCACTTACTCTATGGTGCTCTCTGTTTCTCTCTATTTCTGTCTCTATTTCTATCTCACTATTTCCGCATTTCAACAGAGAGTGCGAGTGAAAAAATAGCAAGAAGCGAGATTGTTCCTGTATTCATCTTTTGCAAGGATGTCGTTTCAGCAGAGCGGAATACAGGGGAGTTCGGATCCTAATGACACTGCTAGTAAGCTTTCCCACACTGTCTGAACATGCTGCAAAATGCACTGATATTTAATGATTTCTTTTAGCTGAATGGGAGTGCTAATGATCAGTGACAGATGTCTGAGCGAAGCTACTGCTTTGTGCAGTGTTCATGTTCTTTTATGTTTAAGAAATACACACCTGCCATGTAAGTGGGTGTTGTGAGTGTGGATGAATATGAGTCAAAACTATGAGGTAAAATGTTATGGATGTTTTTTTAGTGTGATACAGGGATCTGGCAGGCAAGTGAATCAAACCAGCTTGCCGTGGAGAGGGGATGAGGGGACATTATCAATTCAAATGTTGCTGTCCCTTGTATTATTGCTGCAGCGGGTCCCGAGCTCTCCATCCTGACACTGGCCTTGACACATATTCTGTTGTGAAATGTTTTTATTAATTGCTGCTTTTTAAAAACATATTTCAAAAACTATACAAATGGTCTCGTTAGGACTGAAAGTGTTAAGGTAACTTTTCATTCATTTCTTCTTACAGACCAGGGAAGTCTCCAAAATGTCTGTGTCAGTTCAGAGAATGATCTGCAGCCTCAGTTCTCTGTCCCGACCCTGGAAGAAACCCAGCCAGCTTCCGGATCAAGATGCCACCTTACACCAGAGGTATGCTTTGGCAGCACGCAT
The DNA here is from genome assembly GCF_040938575.1 of Ambystoma mexicanum. Classification (NCBI taxonomy): domain Eukaryota; kingdom Metazoa; phylum Chordata; class Amphibia; order Caudata; family Ambystomatidae; genus Ambystoma; species Ambystoma mexicanum. The sequence goes on from NC_090932.1 coordinate 452,476,381, forward strand.
GTAATACACTAATGCAATAAATAGTTTGCACAATGGAGTGAACCAGCTACATATAGGGCAATAACAGATCAGGGAACATTTACTAATATTGAAATAGTTAATGAAATGTAGCAATACTTTCATGCTCACAGGGCTTCAGAGGCCACTAACACCCTGGTATGACTTATATGCTTGAGTTAATCAAGGGCCTTAACGCTCTACCCCTGTGCCATTGATGGGCTGGTGATGCTTTCAGAACTCATAATTATATGATTATTACAGCCGCACCTCCTCAGACGTACTCTTCCTTTCTTCTCCTTCCCCTAGAAGCTCACTGTCTCCAGAGGTCTGGTTCTCTCTAGGCTGGACTACTGCAACAGCCTTTTTCTAAATTTGCCTGCTTCTGCTGTCTGCCCTCTGCAACTCATCCAAAACAGAACTGCAAGACTTGTCCTTGGCCTCAAGCCCAGGGATCGTATCTCTCCAGGACTGAAATCTCTGCACGGGCTCCCAGTGGCAGCGAGGATAACGTTTTAAACCCTTTGCATTGTTCACAAGGCTTTCTTGGGTCTTGGGACCTCAATAGCTTCAATTCTCTCTTCCTAAATATCTTCCTTCTCGAGCTCTTCGCTCATCCTCTTCCAACACCCTCAGGGTTAGGCGCTTCTACAGGCATCGAGTTGGTGACACTTCCACTTATTTATTGTCCTTATTTATGGTCTTATCTATCTTTTTTGTTATCCTGTGCTCTGCATTGCCCCCTCCCCTTTTCCTCTGCACTTCACCCCCTCTTCCCTTCCCTGCACTTGTGCGATCTCAATCTCACCTGGCCTACTAGGATCGTTGTCTCCGTCTTCCCTCTGTTTCCCCTCCCTTGGCTCGTTGTGCATTATAAATGCCATATCATATCATACTAATAGTAATTGAGAAAAATATCCCGGCTTTGGATCACTTTTCTGACCTATTTGCATTTCTGTGATGGCACTGTTTTGACTGCAAGTGACGTGACACGCTGGCAATTGTTTTGCACCTTTGTAAACTTTGAAGCAAACATTGGAGATGTTTTGAACTTCCTTAGTCGCAAAGTTTTTCCAGACGGGTTTACAGGCCCACAAAGGTTGAACCTGAAACGTAATGCATCCAATTTCTTTGTAAAAGGTGGGTATATTTGCGTGTTCACAATTCAGGGTGAGTTACAATTTTGCTTATGCTTATTGACAAACTCCTAATGCGGCCCTATGTGTTTAAGTAAGTAATTGGAAATGTTTGCCTTCATACAGTGCATGTGTGACACTAATAGGAGTCCTGAAAGAGTGATCAGGTGTTGCAAGTGGACTATTTCAGGATTTCTTGTGATAAGCAAATAACATATGTAACATCCTTAAAGTATCTACTAAAATGTGTTTTTGCAAAGGCAAGTGTAATGTTGAAAGAAACACACCTAGCATCTGTTTAATAGTGTTATTAGGCTGGACAAATGCAGGTAATCCTAACTGTATTTTTAAAATATTTTTATGTGTGTAAGTGTTTACATCTTCACAACACGTTACTGTTGTATTTAACATATTATAGCACACTTTGATTTCTCCCCTCCCCTCATCCCCAATGGGTAGGCCAAGTAAGTTTGTCCCACCTCTTGCCTTTTTAGACTGTATTCCATCCCCTTTCTAGAGTGTGTTTCCTGAAGGAATAGCACTGCAAGTTTGACTTTCAAGAGTATCTTCCCAGTGAGAGATCTTTTTTTTGTGGAGTGTAGCCCCTTCACGTTCAATGTTGCTACCTTTCAATTAGCTATTGTCCAATCGTGGAAGCCTCCCTACTCCTGTGATCTCAAACAGTATTTTCCTCCGATCAATTTGTGATGATGTACTGCATGTAGCTCCACTCCTGCACCCTTCTTTCTGCTCCCCTTGTCCAACTCTTTCCCTTCTTTGTTCCTTCTGTCCCTCTTTTGTCCCACCTTCCCTTTTTTGTTCCTTCTTTCCCTCTTTTGTCCCACCTTCCCTCCTCCACCCTTCTTGTTTCCCTCCCTCCCTTTTTCCTCTTGCGGCATTTGGCCACCCATTTTGGAAGATTCGGTCCTAATGGCCAAACCACCATTGTAGTGGCTCAACTACTCCCCTATTACTCCTCTCCTACGCAGCACAGGGGCCGGAGAAATCGGGCAACCATCTTGTTTGCGGCCATTTTTTACACTAGGACAACATCGAGTACTTTTAAGTGTGCCTGAGAAAACGTACATTGTTTTATTTGGAAGACTTTGGTTAGAATGGGAAGCTATATCACTGGCAAAAAGATAGTGATGGTAGCACGTGAACTCGAGTAATGTTATGATGCACAATGTTTCAGTTGAAGTCACCAGCAAAAAATGTATTTCTTGGCTAGTCTTTCATCGCTTTAATACTTTTTACTCTGTACTTAGATGGGAGTTTGTATCGGTCATCGAAAGGCAGGATGCAGAAAGTTGTGACTAGCCTGGCAGAAGCAATGAAAGTATTTAGAGAAGTTCATGCTTTAGGATCTGGTGGCCACACAGGCATGGTGAAAACGAGAAACGCCTTGGCTTCTCGTTTTTATTGGCTAGGCATGTCAAATCATATTGATGAATGGGTAAGTATGTTGTCAGTATTATCTTATGACATGTGCATATATACATAGACTTCACCTTGTAGGTCTGACACTTAAGCAGTTAATCTTGTAGTGTTTTGTGGATTGTGAAGTAGCCATGCATGGCGCTAATGTTTGATACTGATTTGGTTAGTATGTAGTGTGCATGCCTAACTTAATGTACTAGAACATATTGAAAAGGAAATATCAAGTTTTCAGTGAATGCATATTCGTACAAAATTAGAGAGTGGAAGTACACCAGCAACTTTTTGCCTACCTTTTCCATCTATAGCTCTTTAGTGGAGAAGTAACTTTACCCTTTCATCCAAGGTATCTACTTGTGAAGAATGCCAGAAAGGTAGTGACATCTTCAATGTTGACCCTGTCCTACACAGCATAAAGGTACAGTCATGTAAAAATCTTTAAATTTGCTTTCAACACTTAACTTGTGTCCATCTTGTTATTATGCATCCTTTTCTCCCTTCTGTTCTTCCTTTTTCCTTTTGCTCTTCTTCCTATTCTCCCGGTCCTGTTGACTGGCCATCTTGTTTCGTCCTTTATCTGCCTCCTCTAACCGTCTTCACATTCTTTGCCTTTCTCCCTCTCTTCCAAGCTCATGTCATTAAGCTGTGCCTGTACTTCCTCCTGTCCCCGCTTTTTCCTGTCTTCTTTGCCAGGAGTGGCAGACATTCATGGCATTGGTAGACGGCTTAGGTGACATTGTCTTCCTTTCATCACCCATGGGGATAGAAAAATAAACACATAATGTAATATTTTTTTTGGGAGGACCAGGTTTTGCCCAGGCACCCCTTTTGTGTATACCTCTAGACAGGAGGCCACCACCCCCCAGGGGGTCGTGACCCACAGTTTCAATTCCGCTCTTTAACGGTTATTACCTTGGAGCCCGTTTTGTTGATGTGCTGCATTTTAATGAACAGAGCTTCTTAATACAGATTTGCAAAGTTGTCTCAAAAACATTTCAATGCAACAAAAGCATCCTACACTTTTTGTGTTATCTGCATCATGAAATCTGCTGATTGCATTAATTTTTTTCCCAAATGTAGGTTTCCAAAACCTGGGAACTGGTTGGGATTGATCTGCTTAGTCCCCTCCCACGTACACCTGAAGGCTATCAGTACATCTTGACTGCTATTGATTGTTATTCAAAATGGGTGTATGCGTATCCTTTGCAATCAAAGTCTGCGGTGGAGGTAGCGAAAAATCTTGTTGCTATGATATATGAGCAAGGTTGCCCACAAAGGATTTTGACGGATCAAGGGACAGAATTTGTAAATCAGGTAAGTAGTGTAAGAAACGGTTTGGTAGTACCAGATTGGCATATTGTTTAATGTGTCCCTTTTGCATATGTTTTGTGAATGCTACTGTATATAATCCGCAATAAATATTAACATGGCAAAACAACATGTTTGTGTATTATGAGTCCATCCAGTGGAATCCATTTTTTTTTGTATTTGTATAAAAGATTTTATATTACAAATATACAGGTGTTTTTTTTGTTTGTTTTTTTTTTTAACTCAGTTGTGCACAGTTGAACCAAACGTAGCACTTACCATTAACTGTGCCATGGTCCTCTGTTTTCTTTGCAGTTAATATGGATTTATGTAAGAGCTTACAAATAGAACGCAGCGTGGCAGCAGCCTATCACCCCCAGACCAATGGTTTGGATGAGAAAACCAACCACAACATCAAAAGGTAATTTCCGGTCTGTTTGGAATATCTAATATACGTTCCCCATTGTTGTTTTGGAACCATTTCACCCTTAGGAAGGCAAAACAACATAGCGGCCAGTGGTGGTCATGGGGTGTGACATGGTGGTGTTCCCCCTCCCTAATCAGAGAGAAAAGCAGTAACACATGATAGCCAGAGCTCCATGGCTCCTGTGAGATGACTAGATGGTCAAACAGTATACATAGGTAAACCTTTCCTAGTTGTGGGTTGTGCACGGGCAAGGTACAATTAGGAGTTTAGGTCAAGAATTGGTTTGTGTCAGATGGCAGTGTGGGGTGAGAATGATGTGGACCTCTCACTGCAATGGTTGGCTAGTTATTGTGGCAGTATTTCAGTAATTCTCTTCCAGTGATGATCTGTGTAAGGAACATTTATTCTGTCTCACTGGGGATGCCTGTGTCTTTCTTTAATGCTCATCGAACATGGAAGGAAGTGATCATTTTGCAATGTTTTAACTGTAATGAATACTGCATGTGTCGTACAATAAGAAAAAAAAATGCAAATATTAAAACCATGTTGAAATGTTTTCTTTTCATTTGCAACGAAGGGCTCTCCTAAAGGTAGTGAATGAGAAGCAGAATAATTGGAACCAATTTCTGTTACCCATCCTTTTCTCGTTGCGAAGCAAGAAGCACAGCTCCACCAATTTCACTCCTTTTCAACTAATGTATGGGCACGAAGCAGTGTTTCCATGTGAATTGCCTGTAACTTACCCTGTAAGTAGAACATGTTGTATTGAAAACTATTGTGCAAAAACTTGTACCATGTTCTGTGATTGGTTCTATGTCACAGTACCGCATTTTAAATAGTGAACACAAAAACACCTTTGTCACATCTTTTTTTGTGGTGCCTTTTTAAAATGTCATATTTTTACATAATCCCTACCCCACCATCCCTTGCAAGGCAATTCCCTTCCCCACCCTCAACCACTTTTGTCCTAATACTTCTGTTATATTGGAGTAAGCCTTTCAAATTGAACATTAACATGAAAATGACATGGGTGTTAATTGTAAACGAGAACAAAGTTCAAAAGAATGTTTATAGGGCATCCAGGTTAAAGCATTGGTGTTGCATTAATTTACTGTCATCCTTTTCTTCTGGGGTGCTATGTATCACCTTTGTACTTTACACAATGAGAAGTTCCTTATAAGTTTGCTAGGACAAGATTAGGCATACAGCGGCAGTGAGCACATATATCGGACTCATTGAACTAATGCTGCAGTGAGTCAAGTGCAGCACATTTGCTTTGATTTGGCTTCAGCGAGACTGCTGATTTCTATGTACCCGTCCCGGGCAGTGAGCCTAATCTGGGCTGTTGCATTCATTAACCTTGCCATTTTGATTACCATTTGTAGCATGTCTTTATTATACATCATTAACTATCGACATAAAGTACTAAATAAGTTGTGTAACAATACTTTATTTTAAGCTGGATCAGATTTTAATGGCAGAAGAGAGTGATTACGTTAAAGGCAAAGAAGAGCAAGATTTAAAAAGAAAGGAAACTAGAGCAAGAGTAGCAGAGAATGGTGGTGTCGCCCAACGTATTCAACGGGACACTTATAAGAAAAGAGTTTTAAAGAGGAGCAGAAATATGCCTGTGAACGTTGGTGACAAGGTACTTTTATTGAACGCCAGGAATAAAAGTCGCAAAGGTGGTGTACTGGAAACTAAGTGCCTTGGACCTTACATAATTAGGTGTTTGGAGGGAAAGAAAGTGTACCTAAGAACAATGGAAGGACAAGACTTGAGGAAAATGATTAATATTAATCATATAAAGCTGTTTAGAGACAAAGTGACTCAGCAGGATAGCACAGCTGCAGACCATCAGGACATGCAAGTTCCAGGTAATACAGAGGACAGCAGCACAGCTGAGGAATTGCAGACAGGAGAGGATGAGATAGAATCATTGGAAACAGAGATTAGCACACGTGTAGAACATGAAGGGGGTGAGTTTACATTTTCTAGCTATTTGGGGTTGCCAATTCCCCAACTTGCTGGTTCTGTTACTGTATAGCCAATCAAATGCAAAGTGCTGATGTTTCTTCTGTTCCTTAGTAAGGTAATGCAAAACATGTAGACTCAATACATTTGTTTTGCCATTCTCAGACAAGCCTTGTAGCGGTACTTCTTTCCCACCTCGTCTGGAAGCAATGGTTGGGCCCCACAAGATCTACGATACATCACTGCACATATTACAAAACAGAGGATGGATTTCAGATGAGGTAGGTTGTGTGTTTTTGCTTTTCAGTATTATGATTTTGTTTTAGATTTATTGAATTCTGAGGTCATTGCTACTTTAAAAGATTCGGATATCTAAAAGAATGAGGGTAAAAAACATCAAATCGTTGGTGCACACAAAAATTGAGATATGCATGATGTAAAATGATTATGAAAAAAGATGTCTAATTACAGTCAGGTTATAAAAATTATTTATCATATTTTTTTTGTGTTATTAGCACCGTAATAGAGAAGGTGAAAGTGAATTAAGCTTTCGGTGCACATCTAAATTTGGTTGTGTGAAATATTGTAAAAGTAATAGGTACTTAATGACATTTTCTCTATCTTTGTATAGGTTATCGATGCCTATTTGCATGTTCTGATACTGAAAATGCAACCCGTATTAGAGTACGTACATTGCAAAATATTCAGAATTTTTAGTTTCTTGTATGAAGTTATTCGTAAAAGTACATTACATTGTAATTTTGTAAAAGTTTTCATGGTGAGTAAGCTCGTGCAATACGTGAGGAGCCTAGCTGCAGAAGAGAAATTATTAAAATAATTACAACCCAGGGTGTGAATATGAATCACCCCATTGTCGAGGTTGCGTACATGGCTGGTAACAGGACTCCCTGTGCTCGAGGTAGTGCACTGCTACCAATCATTTACTCTCCCTCTGCTCATTATGAGTGAATGCTATAATCAAGGCAATATCAATGTGATGTGACTTGGTGCGGCACAGGCTGAGTCTGAGAGAACTTTCATAGCCCTTTCCTGTAGAAATGAGGTGATCCATTCACAGGCTTTGGGGGAGAAGTTGGCTGCAATAGAGAGGTGATGGCAGAGGGTTTTATGGTCCACAAGGTCAAAAGCCGCTGATTAATCGAGGAGCAGCAGGAGCGCCGGGTTGCCATTGTCTCGAATGAGATTGTAGCCATTCCCTCATTAATATTTGAATACTATTGTTTTCAGTGATAAAAGAGGATCAACTTAATGAACTGGAGATGTAATGCATAACAGTGGAGTTTGAGGCTTTCTTTCACCTTTTTAAAAAAAAAATTGCCCAAAAGATGTAATTTGTAAAAGTTATTTGATTGACCACTAAATACATGGCTGAAATGGAGATGGTCATGATAGGGAACTGATTTTAAACCTTTTCTAATGTACTCAGTGTGAAACAGGTAAGGTTCCAGGCCATCTCTTCCTGTGTAGCAACCAGTATACTTGGCGGACGCTACAGAAACGCCTCGTACAAAAAGGTATTTCACTTTCACATGCTGTGCTCGGGTGGTAATGGAACAAGAAAATATGTACACATTTTTTGTAATGTGATTATGAACTGTAACTTTTTTTTCCCCAATTTGCAGTTTCCACTGCAGAACAGTGATGAGCTGTTATGTCCCTACAATACTGGGAATCATTGAATGATTGTGGTAAAATTCCTTTTTAATTTAAAAAAAATAAGGGCGGTGGAGTTGTTTCCACCAATTAGTGTGTATGGTGTGTGCATCCCTAACATACCATTTTTTTAATGTGCAGATTATTGCCTTGAAGGACAGAAACCTTCTAATTGACCCAATGGGGGAAGAGAGTCAACACAGTCGCAGGATTCTGCAAAACTGGAGGTAAGTATTATTTGTAAGTTAAGTAGGTTATGTTGTAAAACCATTCTCTGGCATGTATTCACATGCTCATGAATATTCCCAGTCGCCAGGCTGGGAATCCTCGGTAAAGAAAAAATCTGACGCCTGTTTGTATGTCCCTACTGTCCTGTCCACTTGCCTTGTATCTGACGCCGCTACAGATAACCACCATATCCCACCACTACTCTTACACTCTACTATACATCCATCATTCAACTAGAACTCAGCTATAAGTACAACCTCATGAACACCTCATCACCCTAATAAAATGCAACTAGCTGAGCACATTCCAGCCTAGATGTTCACATAGGCGTTCCTCAGGCCTAAAACAGACAGAACTCGGTCTGAGTGTCCACCCACCTGACTGCACACATCCAACTAACTTCTCCTGCATCACACCTAGTGCTAGAAAGCAGGTCATATACAACAACTACACCAGCTGCACACATAACCGATGCACACACGCAGCATACAACACCATCTCTCTCGACTGACTTGAAGCACGGTTCCTGGGGCGTTCCACCTACCAGCACTTTGAGGTCATAGCAATTACATATAAGGCGCTATATAAGTGCCAAGTAACATAACATAACTTACAGGTATTCTGCAGAAGACAAGTTAGGACTTTGGGTTTGGATGCAATTGCTGCTGTTTTCTAATTTTTAGCAATAGAATGGAAACTCAGGCTCATCCACATTAATCACTTAACTTTATTTGTGTCTGGTACCCAATATATTTTTTGATAACATTGAGCACTGTATGTATCTATTTTAATGAAACGAAAACACATTATTTAATGTGAACAGTGATTATGAAATGAGGTTTGCATCTGTGGAATCACAGGGCTTGCACTTCTCTGTTGTGTATGTTTTAAGTTTAACTGTAACTTTTTTAACATATATTTAGGACTTCAGCCTTTCTTATAGAAGAACTTGGTCCTATCGGAAATGATTGATTTTAAAATGTGAATTATAGTGCAACCTTATTCTGGACAGTGTGTGTATATCTGGTTTGAAAAGATAAGTGTTTTAACTTTTGTATTTTTGTATTTGTATTTTGGGATTTGTATTGCGCTCAGAACTGACCAAACCGTATAATGGCGCATGTGAAAACATAGTGCAAAGAAGACTTAGTTAGACCCAAGTGTAAGATCGTCAGGATATTCGGAGAACCCTATCTGAACAAGAACGTTTTTAGTGCTCTGCGGAATTGATAGTGAGCTAATAGTCCTCAACTCCAATGGTAAGGAATTGCACAGTTTTGGACCGACTATCGAGAAACTTCTATCACCCCGGGACTTGTACAATTGTATTTGTTGTGAGGCTTTTATGGAAGATAGCCGAATAAAGCTATGATTATGATGACTAACTGTTGGCTCTTGGTAATGCCTGTTCCATGGCCATGTTGTGCTTCTGTCATGCGTGGACTGAGACTCACAACTGCTAACTTGCACTGTTCTGTACCAAGGACTTTTCTAACCACCTGGGATAAACCAGTGTAGACCAGAATGTTCAAAATGGATTTGTGAAGGGATAGGAGGAGGTGCTATGAAAGGCGAGGTTGGTATACTCCTTTCGGCAGGAGCGTTTAGAAGGAACTGTCCTGTGATTAGTTCGAAGGTCACCTCCATGGACTCCTGGGTAAAGGTATGAATGGACCCGATGGGGTGGGAGGCCTTTTCCCACTATGCAGGCTTAAGACTTTCAGTTCCAAAAGGTTCATGTTAGATTTTATTTTCGTCACTCGACTGGGAGCTGTAAAAATGGAGGTCAGGGCAGGTTGTGGCAGTTTGCGATAAATATTCTTCGTCTGTTTTTTGTCTTGCTACTACTCAAAACTGTGAGCCTGGTTTCTCTGTCAATCTGGCGCCACGACTTGGTTCAGTCACGCACCGTGGACGCACCACCTACTTGTGGACCGCTTTCTCTGAACACCTCTGGCACTCCTAATTGGGAAGTAAAGAGTCCTATTTCAAAACTCCAGAGAGGTGGCGGGGAGGAGGTTGACCGTAAGTGGTGCATTCTCGTAGCTGCTGTGGTGGGTTTTCGCTCAATAGCAAGTTATGATGCTGACTTTCCGGTATGTTCTGGTAATAGGTGGTAAATATCTGGTGAAGCAATTAACAGAGTAGGGATGCACCTAGTCAATTTATTAAAAGAAAAAAAATCTGTGAGCTCTGGACTACCCGCTCTCTGGTAGACATTGGACTGGTAAAACATTAACCAGAGAAACCAGTAATAAATCAGGTCTACATGAAATAGTGGGATTAAGTGCAATTTGAGGGTGTATGTTTATCTGTATAAGGACTACTTAGTGGAGTGTCAGGCATCCGAAGCCCCTCCCTCTCAGGGCCATAGAAATAGTGGAGTCACTGCGTGTTCGGACTATACGAAGTGAAAGGAGGGTGCATAAAAGGAACTATTAGGATCATGCATGGGAACCGAACATTCGAAGGAAGTCCCCATAACACCTAAGACAGTGTTTACACACACTTTATGTGCCTGTGCAATGTACCTAAACTAAATTACATTTTGATGTCTAACACTGGAAGTAAATAAGTGCTATGCTAAAAACATGCATCTCCCAATAAGAGTTTGAGAAACCATGATCAATTGTAAACTTGCAGAAAGTCTTTGTTATTTTATCCAAAATTGAGTTAACAAGGATCTGACTATTGCTTTCAACAAGGTCAACAAAAGAAGTTAGACTCCAAACAGGAAGCTAAGGGGATTACTGGCTATTATTATGTTTTTATTTCCAATTCGATTAACAATGGTATTTTGATTCCATTTACTTAGGTTTTCACACCAAGCATAGTTAAAGCCCAGTACTTTGAAATACAAAAAGCATTAAGGACTTGTACGCTTAACGGCCGGTCGTGGTGTCGACGGTACAGACTGAGAGCAGTTCAAATGTTTTAAGTCTGAACAATGACTAGGTTTCTCTCTGCTTGCCAGCATCCTGGCATGGAGCCTGCTAATGCACCACCATATACATGATCAAAATAGACCGCAGGCATGGCGATGTGGTCATACTATAGAAAGAGGAAGAATACAGCACACCGTTCAGACCGCAAAGGTCATATCAGTGGAAAATATGCGCAATAAGACAAACATCGATTTAACAATTGGCATGCAGAGTGAAAAATATGCTCAATTGACCATGAAAATATAAAATATATCAAAGTCCCGACGAAAGCGACTTAACCTGAAAGTTATAAAAGTCACTGAAACTGCTCGACATTTTTGTTACAGATACCCGAGTCCAAAATATAAGATCTAGGAATTGAGAAATGGCAAAAACTATGATGGCAACATATTCTAATGAGGGCTAATTAAAAAAAAATGTTGGATTCCAAGATGGCCGCCGCGAGGTGAGGACGTGTCTCTAGGGTGACCAGATTTAAAAAAAAAGAAACCCGGACGGGTCACCGAAATAGAAGTAGGACTAAGGTAAATACACAAACAACTTTAGTCCTACTTCTATGTCGGTGGCCTGTTGCGGGGGGGGGGCAGAGGGGGTGTACTAACATGCACAATCCTCTCATTCGAGGAAAGCCCGGGAGGGGAGGGGGAAGAAATGGGGGCATGAAAAGCATTTCACGCCCCCATTCGTGCAAAAAGATTTGCGCCGGGACCCGATTTAGCGATTTCGAAATCGGGTCCCGGCAAAAAAAGTGGCCATATCCAAAACTCCCGGGACCCCCGTACGTTGGGTGATTTCCCCAGACTGTCCTGGGAAAACCCGGACATCTGGTCACATCTGGTCACCCTACGTGTCTAGAACTCTTCTGTCCGGGCTGAGAGAAGCAGGCTTCGGCCTAAAATCAAAAATACCTCTGTGAACGAAGCTGTGCCCCTCCAGGCAGGAAAAGAAACCCCCTACTGACACTGCGACCCTCACCAGGAAAAAATCAATTAAAAAATCACAGTGAGATCCCCCAATGGCCCGCCAGAGACACTCATGTAAGGTACCAGCAGACAGCGTCAAGCAGCAGGCGCGGTCCAGAGAGGGGACCCAGAGGTTGAGCCCAGGATCTGCAGTGAGGCGATCCTGCGAGACTGGCTGTGGGAGAAGGGTCCTCTCTTGATATACATCAAATAGGCAGGGCGGACCAGAGAGGTGACCCACGGGACGAGCCCAGCACTTGCCGTGAGTCGAGCCTGTCAGACCGGCCGAAGGTGAAGGGTCGCACCCCCCCTCAGCAGAAGCCAAGCAACAAACGAAGCAGACCAGAAAGGGGACCTGAAGGACGAGTCCGCTTCCTTCCCGCTCCCTTGGAGTCCAGGAGTGTCCCGGTTTGAACAGACTACACAGTGTGAAGGGGAGCGGTGTCGGGAGGCGCCGTGGAGAGAGTACTGTCGCTGTGCCTTGGTACTCCCGCACCAGAGGCTCAAACATGGCTTCCCCAGAGAGAGGATCCCGCAGGGGGTCAACGTGGATTGGAGCGGGGAATCCCACAACACACCGGCCTTGACTGACACCCTGAGTCATCATGCAGGGAAAAACAAGTTAGTGGCTGGGCGAGGGAGCAGAGAAGGGAGCCATTGGGCATCACACCCGACCGGTGCTGGGGGCTGCGTGAGGTTCCCAGGCACAGGTATGCTAACGTGGCCTCAGAGGACGCTAGAGGCCCCCTGTCCTCCCCCTTGCATAAGGAATCCTATGCGGTGGAGAAGGCAGGCGCAGTGAGAGCCGCAAGGGGATTAAGAGGTCCATATGCACAAGGAGGAAAACGAAGCACAAAGGAATCACATCAGGTCCCCTTCCCGCGTTACAAGGAGGGAATCTGTAATTGGGGACGGGTCTGAGGAGGACCTCACAGGAAGTGGAGATCAGAGATTTCAGGTCCATTGAAGGGGCCCATGCTTCAGTCCTGCACAACCTCACTCCCCCCTTGCAACAGAAGGCAACACCAAACATAGCAGGCAACCTAGACGGCACTAAGGCCCCCCTCCCTCCCGACACCTAACAGTGAAGCTCAGTCTGGTCCCCCTGGTTGGGGCCCACATGGAGCGCAAGCCACGCTGAGCCAAAGGAGGTGGAGGGCCCAGTGGGAATCTTCCTTTGCTGACAACGGGAACAGAGGTAGTCACACTCAGCAAAACACCCACTCTGGGACAAGGAGTAAAACCAAAGGAGGAAAGACCAGTGGCACCCAGGAGCAATGTGCGCTGTTGGGGGAGAAGCAGAGAACAGGGGAATAGCGCCACAAATGCCAGGGGCCACAGCGAAGTACACCTCGTCCAGACCTAAGGGGCAATCTGAGAAACAAGGGGGCCAACTGGAACTCGCGCGCTGCTGGAAGCAGCAACAGGGAGAGGGTCAAGTCACAATGGTTCCATGTGTTAAAATCGTGGCAAAAATGGCAGTGAACACAAAATATTGCGGCAAAAATGCTTTGGTTTTCCCACCGCAATCCATTTAAAGGATGCGGGGGACACCCCTGCAACCCCTGGACCCATTATACTATTTAAGGGGAGCAGGGGACACCCCCGCAACCCCTGCTCCCTTTAAATGGTGTACAACTTTAACCGGTCAAACCACTGCATTTTTGCCGCGTTTTTTTGTACAGGCAACATTTTTGCACCGATTTTATCACTGCTTACCCCCGGGAAACAACCCATTGGAGGGGCTGAAGGAGAACCCACACAAACTATGGCTCTCAATAAAGACGATCTACAAGAATGCCTCAGAGGCATGGAAGACAGACTGAAGAGCGCATTCCAGGACCAAATAACAAAAATGAAAGATAACCTATGTAGCTCGCTGCAGGTGGTGAGGAAGGAGGTTACTGAGCTGGGGAACCAAGTTGATGTTACAGCGAGGGGCCTGTCAGAAGTGGCTGAAGAGGTTAAACAGAATAGCGAGCTCCTGAGCAAGTAGCTTGGGCCACCCACAATTTGGGGTTACAGACTGAGGACCTTGAAAACCGCACCCGAAGGTCGAATATCCAGGTAAAAGGTCTGAACAAGGACATACCAGGCGCAGACCTGAGGGGCACCATGTGGCAGTGCTTCGGGAAACTTCTGACTGGGACCCAACCGGAGGAAGTAAAAATCGATCGTGTACATTGGGCCCAGGAGGAGGGAGCCTGGTAAGACATTCTGCGGGCGGCCAAGGCACAGGAAAGAATTACAATCAACGGCTCCCAGATTTACCTATATCAGGATCTAACGTTCACAACCCTGCAAAAGAGAAAGGCAATGCAACCGCTAACAAAAATTCGAACAGCAAAGAGCATTGCATACAAGCGGACGTTCCCCTTTGGACTACTCTTCTCATGGGAAGGCAGACAACAAAGAGTCACCACGAGGGCCTAGCAATAATGAACCTAGAAGAAAACACACTGTCCGCAAAAACCTAACTCTGCTCTGTTCAATGAAACTAACAGACCTTGGGAATGGTCTGAACATAGAGGCAGAAGAGGAGGCAGAGATGTGACCTTGAGAGGGCCGCAAGCCAAAAGGAAAGAAACATAGAGGCAGAACCTGTCCTGACAGCCCAAAATAAGAGGAAGGGAAAGATGGGGCACAGCGGGGAGGAGTCAGCGTAACGTAGCCCGGACGGGTGGGTGCTGAGTAGGTGGCGACCGAACATGGAATCAGACAAGGGGCATAGTTCACCCCCACAGGGGAATTTCCCGGGGTTATATCAGGTACAGGACCCCAGGTTAGTGTCTGGGGCAGTTCTTGGGAACCTGACCAGGAGAAGGGGGGAAGGATGGGGAGGGAGGGAAGAAGGGCAGGGGTATGTTGGGGATCCAGAGTTGAGAGGGGTTGGGGGTTTAAGGCCTTACAGTGAGGAGAGTTTAAAGATATAGTGGGGAATGGGGAGGGAGGGTACCAGACCTGCAGAACACATTCCTGGGGCGGGGCTAGCCGAGCACGGATGCTGAGTGAAGGTACGGTCCACTTGTTGAACAATGTCGCTTAAAATCACCTCATGCAACGTACAGGGACTAAAAAAGTGCAAAAAAGTGGAAGCGATGCTTAACAGATGCTAGGCAGACATAATCATGATCCAAGAGACCCTTATAAAGAAAGCTGATAGACCATTGCCCAGATTTAGACACTACACACTCATTCACCAGGCAAACGCCCAGGGAAGAAAAGCAGGAGTATTAATAGGCTTCAAAAACCACCTCAATGTGCAAGTGTTAGCCACATTGGAAGATAAGGGAGAGAGATATTTATTCTTGCGGGTTCAGGTTGGGAATAAACATATTACATTGGGGACAATAGATGCTCCCAATGCCAACCAAGTCACATTTCTCGGGGAGACAGTGCTAAAACTGAAAAAATTGGCTAAGGGGGAAACCATCTCTTAACAGGTGATTTCAACTTGGAGTGGGAACCCTCGAAAGATAGAAGCGCAAATAGCGTGCAGGGGTGCACACCTTCACCCAAACACCTACGGGAAGCCTTTGATAACTTCAAAGATGTATGGTCTGAGGTGAAGGGAGAGGAGAGCGGATTCGCGTGATTCTCCCACATATACCAGATATTCTCTAGGATCGACTATTTCTGGATCTCAATGTCCCTCTTGGGGGAAATAGTGGATGTGGAACTAGGCACAATCTCACTGTCCGGCCATGCTCCCATTACGTTAGCGATATGCAGGTGGGAACCTCATAGGGGCCTGTGGGCATGGTCATTCCCAAAGCAAATCTTGACAGATGAGGGGACAGTGGGCAAGCTGAGGGGGAGGATAGAAGAGTTCTTTGAGCAGAATGAGACTGGAGAAACATCACACGAAGGGAACTGGGAGGCATTTAAAGTGGTGATTCGGGGCAAAATTATAATAGTACAGTCCCAGAAGCGGAAACGTTGGGAGATCATAGACCGAGATTTAGAAACCTAGATAGCGGTGGCCACACAAACACTGGTGGGGAATAAGTGCAGGACCAACTATAAGAAACTAAAAGAGCTCAGAGCGCAGTTGGAACTAATCAGGTCTCAGAGTGCAGAAAGAGCATTACTACATACCAAACAGCTTTATTACATACATGCAAACAGGGTGCATAGTCTCATGGCGAGACAATTGCGGAAGGCAGAGGCGTCCCGTACTATCACATCCCTGAAGCAGCTAGATGGGACAGTAACAACAGAGACAGAGAAGATTATAAAGTCCTTTGAATCCTTTTATGGATCCTTATATAAATCTGATAATCCTACTCAAATTGAAGTGAAACGTTATTTGGGACGGGTTAACACCCGCAAAATCTCCTCCACCGATGGGGCTAGATTGGAAGAGTCAATCATGAGGGAAGAGGTGGAGAAGGTGATTAAGGGTCTCCCAAGAAACAAAATACCAGTGCCAGACGGGCTCTCGGCATGCTTTTACCAAATGTTCCAAGACATATTGAGCTTGAAATTGGCTAATCTTTTTTATTTCTTTTTAAGAGAGAGGCGCAGTAACCCCATCCATGGCAGAGGCCAAAGTGATAGTGCTCTCCAAGCCAAACAAATTCCCTAAGCTGTGTGGCTCCTACCGCCCCATTGTGCTCTTAAACTTAATGCCAAGATCTACATAGGAGTCCTCCAGACAGTCCCCCCTACTACCAGAATTGACAGGATCCGATTAATCGAGGTTTGATCTGGGTAGACACACTTGGAACAACACAAGAAGGGTGTCCCAACTAATAGAAAAGGCTGAGCGTAGCGAGGTGCAGGCGGGCCTGATAGCACTTGACACTGAGAAAGCATTTGACCATGTCGAATGGCCATTATTGTTTGAGGTATTAGAACAAATGGGGGTTGGACCGCAGTTTTTGCAAATGATAAAAGTTGTCTACAAAAGCCCCACTATGAGACTCTACATGAATGCATGTCTATCCGAACAAATACAAATATCTCGGGGCACGAGACAGGGATGTCCGCTGTCTCTGCTCCTTTAATTTACTTTAATTTATATTGCGCCCTACTGACTCAGAACCTTAAGGGCGCCAAACATAAAGTGGGACAGAGAAATACATCAGCCAAGGCTGAAGGAAGTCCTAAACCAGGCCAATATCAACAGAGAGGCCATAACATCGGCAGAGAGAGGTCTCTCTAACTGAACAAGAATGTCTTCAACTTCTTTCTAAAGACCGGAGTGGAGATTTCCTCTCTAAGACTCTGAGGGATAGAGTTCCAGGCAGACCAGGCCACAGCAAAAAATGCTCCCTTCCTAACCTGCAACAATCTGCAGGTTGGATTTTTAATTGACTGGTATTATTAGATCTAAAATTATGCATATTAGCTTTCTGTGTCAATTCTTCATTCAGGTACTCTGGGTCTGTACTGTTTAGGAATTTATGAGTAATCAGTAGAAGACGGAACGAGATGCTATCTTTTATGGGAAGCCAAAGAAGACTCCTTCTGCCTCTGAGATATGGTACCTTTTTTGAGATCCGTAATGACTCTGACGACATTGTTTTGAAGTACTTGAAGACGGTTAATATGCTATTACAGTAGTGTATTCTGGAGCCCATCATAGTCCTGGCAAGTATTTTCCGGTTCTTTCTGGAAATGTATGGACATGTATGCGTCATAAGGTTAAGATAATATGACGTGGAGGACAATAAGCTACTGACTTCGGCTTTCATGTTCAGATTATGATCGAATAAGATTCCAAGGGTCTTAACTTTCTTTTTATTGTAATCACACATCCATCTATTTGCATCTGAGTATATTCTAGCTCCACTTTTCGGGTTTTTGCTTCTGTGCCCACTAGCATCAGTTTGGTTTGCTGATGTTTAATGCAAATCCATTCTTACACATCCAGCTTTGGATCAAACCGTAGATCGTATTGATGTTGGTGTCATCCTCCACGAAGTTGCCAGAAAGCGGGACGACACATTGTGTGTCGTCCACGTAGTTTGTAAAATCTACTTTATGGCTTTCCAAAAAATCAAGAAAAGGAACAGTAAAAATTGTATAAAAGATTGGAGACATTAGGCTCCTTGTGGTACTCCCTGTGTGAGCTCCCTAGGTATTGCCTCCGCTATGTTGCTACTTACCATACATTGTCGTTCACTGAGTAAAGACCTAGCCCAGCCAGCTAATGACCCTGAAAACCCTGCTACCTCCTCCAACTTGGTGACCAGTAATGCATGGTCCACTAGGTCGAAGGCGGCGGATAGGTCTAAAAGCATAAGCATAGCCAATTGACCATTATCCATACTTTGACGCAGCCTGGACTTAAAATCTAACAGCGCTGTCTCTGTACTGTGACTCTCTCTAAACCCTGATTGCCACTTATTCAGAATGTCATGGTTTCTGAGATGTGTCAGAACTTGTGAGTATGCAACTCGATCCAAGATCATAAGTAAAAATGGTGAGTTTGAAATCGGGCGGTAATTCAATGGATGAAGAGGACAGGGACCAGGTTTCTTCAGTAAAGGGGTGATCCAGGTATTCTCAATGCTTTTTGGAACACAGCCGTCCCTAAAGGAGGCATTGATGAAAGTACATAAAGTCGGGATTAGCGACGAAGAACAATCCTTAATAGCCAAAGCCAGACACACATCCCCTTGCAGTTAGTGGTCTTTAGCTTTTCTTTAATCAAAGCCAATTCTGGTCGCCTAACAGGTTTAAATGAAAATGGATCTTCAGGTTTCCATATTCTTTGAGTGATATTCGTGATTTCCACCTCTATAGGGGTTATGGCTTTCTTGGCAATAATAATCTTATCTTTAATGCTGTTTAGTTGGTGCCCATGGCCTCTTGTATCAAGGTGCACCATTCACTATCTCTAATGACTACCTCCCTATTATCCTGGTAGGGGTGTTCTAGCTCCCTGAGAATTTTAAATAGTTCCCTCGGCTGTGAATGTGTTTTTTTAATATGGTCTTCAAGATAGGATTTTTTAGACTGGATGACAGCTAGCTTAAACTTTTTTGCTGCCATACTGTATGCCTCTATCTGCTACTGCACAGAGCTTTCCCATTTGTAAACTGTTTTAATCTTTAGACTCTTTAGTACCTGCAAAATCTTCGGAGAACCATGGGTTAGTCTCCCTTTGAATCACTTTCTTTATTCACCAAGGGGCTATCGCATTGGCAGACTTCTGTAGGGTAGCCATCAACAGAGGACTGATCATTCAGCCCCTGGTTTAGTGGGGAGAGCCATGAGCTATGGCATCAGGCATGAGGTTTTTAGTGTTACTACAACGCACTGAGGATTTTATGACTTTCTTTCTTGCAACCTTCTTCTCGCATGCTATCTCAAAGTGAATAAAGAAATTATCAGACCATGGACATGGGAATATATTGGGGTTTGATAAAATGACATTATGTCCCGGTACCCAATGTAACGTGTTGCCTTTTACATTTGTAATATACCTAGAACCACTCATAAAGGCCTTTTACATGTGTAATACACGTAGAACCACTCATACAGGCTATCAGGCATAACCAGGGGAGACACAGGATATGCTTTGGAGGCGAGGAACACAAAATCTCAGCCTTCGCTGAGGATATGCTGATGACTTTGACGCAACCAACTTCCTCGTTACCAACGCTTCTACAGGAGCTCTCAGCAGTAGAAAAGGTATCGGGATTGAAAATCAATGGCACAAAATTGGAATTATTGAACCTACAGCTAACACAAGACCATCTGTTGCCACTATAGAGAATCTCCCCATTCAAATTGACGTCCGATAAAATAGCCTATCTGTGGGCGAACCTAACCAACTTGATATCAGCTATGTATGGGGCCAACTTTCCTGGGATACTTTCAAACTCAAAGCAGACTTGAACAGATGGACCCCACTACGGATCTCCTGGATGGGAAGAATGGCCTCAATAAAAATGGTAGTCCTCCCTAGATTCTGGGGGCCTCATTCCGAGGCTGGAGCTATCCATGGAGTAAAGAGCACCATGGTAAGCAACCATGGAGCTATTTACTCCATGGAAATCCGGCATGGTGAATAGAGTAATTACCGGTCCATTCCAAGGTTGGAGGGACCGGTAAGTCCCCATTCACCATACCGGTTCCCCATCCCCATTCCTGCCCCCATAGGGCTCAATGGGAATGGGGAAGGAGTAAATTACGGCACCGTAAATTACGGTGCCGTAATTTACTCCAAGGTCCCTTTGCGGGTTGGATTTTTAACGCCTGCTAAAAGCAGGCGTTAAATGCCAACCCGCAAAAGGGAACTCGGAATATGGTGGTAAGTGTTAACGGTCACCGTTGCCATTAACGGTGACCGTTAACCCTTACCTCCAGCCTCGGAATGAGGCCCTATATCTCTTACAGACCCTCCCAATTAAAATCCCATCATCCTTTTTTCAAATCCCTGAAGAGACTGCTAATTCAATTTATTTGGCAAAAGAAAAGACCGAGGGTAGCTCTAGAGACCTTGATGGCACCTAAAACGATGGAGTTATAAGAGAGTGGCTTAACAATAACATGTCTAAACCGTGTACTAGAATGGATCAGGCACTGGCTGGGTTCCCCCTGGGGGAAGTGCTGAAGGTGAGGCTGGATAGGTGATATAGACCTAAGAACATAGGGTTGAGTCACATTCTTTCATCGGTCTGCGACATATGGGACAGACTACTTAAGCAAGGTCGATTATCAACAACCCTATCCCCCTTCACCCCGATGTTTGGAAATCTAGAGTTCTCCCTGGGTTTGAATCAAGGGGCATTTACAAGGTGGAGGGCAGTGGCTGCACAAAGGTGGGGGACATGTTTGAGAGGGGGAAGCTTAGATCATTCAAAGATTGCAAAGGAGCGTTGGGCTTGTGTGAAACCGACAGATTTGAATACTATAAGCTGAGACATTGGATGTAGCAACCAGAGGTCTATCAAGCAGGGTTGAGGGCCCTGATCCTGTTTGAAAAATTCATAATTACACACTCGGGGGACAAACGCCTAGTGGCATCGCTATATCGGTTATTGCAGGGAGAGGACTCTGCTAAGGCGTGGCCCTACATGGAAAAATGGAAAAACACTGTAGTGAAGAGATAACTACACACCAATGGGAAACACTCTGGGCACAAATCCCGAAAATAACGAAATCCATACAGACCAGGGAAGCATGGTACAAGATGATGGTACAATGGCACTATACCCCCAAGAGACTGCATGCTATGTACCCAGGAGTATCCCAGGAATACTGGAGGGGCTGCTCAGGGAGGTGCGACTGGAGGCACATATGGTGGGACTGCCTGACACCACAAGGTTTCTGGAATGACATAAAAACCAAAATCCAGAAAATGGTGCAGGATCCCCCAGAGTAATTTCCAAAAGCATGGATGTGCGGCCTCTTTGACCCAGAATTTCAGATCCTGTCAAAACCCCAGCACAAGGCCTACACAATCCTGCTTATAAGTGCATGGACAGTCATAGCGATGAAATGGAAACATTAGGAGCCCCCCACGACAATAGGCTGGCTTTGTAAGACATGGGGCACAATCGCGATGTAATGGATCACCTACGGAATACAAGGGAACAGGGACAAATTCCACCAGGAGTGGGGAATGATACTAGATTACCTACGGGGAGACTATGTAATCCAATGGTGGCCCCAAAACAGGTTGGTGGCCAAGCGAGAACGCCACATTTCGTTTCTAGAAGCAGGTCTGGGAATGGAGGGGGAAGGAAGGGGAGGGAGTGATGGGTGGAGAAGGGGGATTGTTTGCTTGTTAAATTTGGAAATGCCAATAAAAAACAACTTTTAAAAAAAATCCCATTTGAATGTACCTGTTTCAGCAGGCATTTTCAGGTACATCACCCCAGAATATTGGTCGCCCTGGGGGTATTGTACTACCTAGGAATTGACGTTGTTTTGATTGCCATTGAAACTGTGCCATATAATGGCATTGCTATTTATCTGTTCTTTTATTCATATTGACAAATATAGGGCTTTTTTCTTCGTATACCTTTTAGATAGGTGGCACACATCTAGGGTGGTCTAAAAAGAACTGCTGAGTCTGAGGGGTGCACCACACTCATCCTCCTGAATCTCTCTGTGTCCTTTGATATGATCGACCACACAATACTGAAGAACAGGCGCCTCACCATAGGCATCAAAGACTCCACCCTGAATTGGATCACCTCCTTTACTTCCAATCACTCACAAACGTTCTCCTTCCCCCTTTCTCCACTGCTCTTCACCCAGTCACAAAAGAGGTGCTGCAAGGAATGTCCCTCTCACCACTCCTTTTCAACCACTACCTAAGCCCTCTTGCCAGCTCTCATCCGCACACACAACCTTACCTGCTACAACTACGCACACAATACGCAGATCATTTTCAAAATCCCCAATGTAGAAGAGGAGCCAAGTACCTCTGCCGGAAGTTCTGCCCCCATTTTGCAACCGGAAACTGCGACATGTGCAAGGGCAACAATTGTACCCATACCGCGAAACGTCCTTGAAACAAGGTATCCATTGAGAAAACCATATATGATGTATCCGCGAAGAAATGACAGTCTTCTGATGGAAGTTCCGGAAGAAATATGAAGATGAATGAAAGAGAAGACTGGTGACGTCACATGAAGAACAAATGACGCACCCAGAAGAGATGCCGATGACAAGAGTGTATAGACCTTTCTAGAATATGATGGCGAAGTAAAGAATTGAGCAACATTTCATGTGCGAAATGAAGATTGCACGTGCAGAGAGCACCGAAGAAAATACAAAGCCGTTTTATAATTGTACAGATGCAGTAATGCAAGTAGGCTACGTAATCATGAGGCTGGCTCTACGTAGTGTATAGACTGCAGGCGGTACCGCCACATATATATGCATAAGTGTGTACTGAATCTGGATGTTCCACAACGCTTTTTAGCAAACTTGGACCCCGAGAATGGAAGGGCTAAAAGTGTGGCGCAGTTGAATAAAACAGCTGACGGCGAAGGAAGATTCGAGAAGGCTTGTCTGGCCCAGAGTCCAGGGTTGGGGCAGCCAAGAACCTGGTTATCTATTCGAGGAGATACAATGAACAGGAGAAGCAGGACAGGCTCGTGTTGAGGGATAATGGAAAAACACGAAGTGACAGGTTGTATCTATTTAATAGTATTAAATACAACAAACAAGCTCAAAAACGTGGTCTCAGGTCATATGGTCAGATGAAAATAGACTATAGGCAAGCTACGCCGACACCAGAAGATAAGGCCATGCTCACACTCCCTTTTATACTCGAGCACAGTGATCCTTTGCAAGGCCGAGTTCAAAGGATTCATTGCATGGCAGACAGTAGGAGTGATGATGGATTTTGGGCTAATTGGGTGGGGAGGCATGACCAAGCTAACCGTCCAGCACCTGGGGTACCAGCTTGCATGCTGCTTGCAAGTGGAATATTCCAGAAGGGTACAAGCATGCCAACCATTATAGAGGGCCACGTAGCAAAGAGCCCTATAGTTTAAAAACCAATTAAACGAAGTGTATTCGCATGACAGGGAAGATGACTTGCACTAGGGGTGGGCTTAGCTGTCCACCTGGCCTTAGAGACCCAAACACAATTCCATACCCCATAAAAAGTATACTCAGATTTTCCCCTTAAGCCTATCACATCCCCTAATAGGTTTTCTTATTTTGCCAAGTAGTATGACATCAGTGATGATGAGTTTTTGTCATAAATATGTTGTTTTTTCATGCAAATTATCGAGAGACTTATGACTGTTCAGCGTCCGATGATGCCCGTTGTACTCCCTGTTTTAGACAATTGCAAATAAAACGGTTGTGTTTTGCCAACTTCCTGAGTCGGTCTGATTATTGATGTATGAATAAGATCTGCATCCTCATCCATCTCAGATACTGTTACCGCCTCTTAAAGGGCCTAAGGGTTCACATGGTAGAAGAAAGAGGATGATTCAGGTCCATCGGTTAGAAGGCTTGTAGTGTTTTCGCAAAATCGGATACCCTCCGCGATCCAGCCGGAGGATTGCAAAGTTTCCTGTGGAGAGCGGCGATATATAACTCTTGCAAGAAAATCGATATAGGTGGGACGGTCCCTCTTTCACAAATTCCCTCCTGGTTTCCACAGGCACTGAGCAGACCGAAGGTGACGGTGGCTGATTGGAGGAGGGGACGATCCTGAGGGTCTGGAGCTGAAAGGCGAATGGTGAGTAGATTAAGGGGACTGGCAGAATAAAGGGGGTGGGATTGTGGTGATAGAAATAGAAACGGGGGGGTTGTTTAATATATGCCGAGGAGCATCAAAAAGAGCCCAGTGTCCTAGCTCAAGGAGTTTTAGAAGGAGTTATTTCAAATTCCAAGTGGGTACTTAGGCAGCACATAGACAGGTCTATGAGAGGGAATAACCCAAACTCCAATCAGGGTATTTTAGGGGCAAGAGATAAAAGTGAAGAGCACTGAGGAAATATGTGTAAAGTTGACTAGTCTGTCTGTTTGCATATTTTGTGTATTGAAAAGAGAAGTGTTGAAGAGCGACAAAGATAGGCTTGTAAGAGATAAAAAGTTATCTATCATTTAGTCATTGTTGGTGCCGGCTGAATAGATAGATAATTGAGAAGTAGAGGCTTTGAGTGGCTGTAACGCTCACCTGGTATCCACGGGGGCGTCACTCAGCCTGTTCTGACATCTTACGAACTCAAACCCTTCCCTGGAGTCTACTCGACTGGAGACTGGGCCTGAAACACAGGATTGGTAGAGTTTAACTCCCTATTGTCTCTGTGTGCTTGAACCCCTTCTTCCCCAGGGTCCAACCCTTCCCTTTGATCCACAGCTCACCTTGTTTTCTTGGAAAGTGTGCTCTCCGTCGTGCTTTCAGCGCAGGGGCTCGTTGATTGATGCGGGCTCGTTGCTGCCTAGTTACTTCACTGGCAAGAGTCCGACAGGTAAGTATAATGAGTCTTTTGAACAGTTCTCTAACTTCGTTCCTTTCCTTCCTTAGATGATGGGCGGAGTCCGTGGATGGATGGCGACGTGCTGCTGAGATGAGTAGCGCTCAAGGTGAGTGAGAGCGCAATGCGCAGTGCGACCCTTTTGTATTTGTATTGAACTGAGTTCTTTTTCTGTGTCCTTTAGGTGCTGTGATGTTTTCAGCGTGGATGCCGGTTATGAAGAAGAAATGCGGTGAGTAAGAGCGGTATGCGGCGCCTCTAGCTGTTTCCACGCTAACCTGGAGTGTCTTTTCCCTCTTGCAGATGGATGAGAAGTTCCAGAGAGCGGCTGGGATTCAGGTAAGCGTTTGAAGCTTGTACAGTCTTTAAAAATAAGCGAAGATTTGCTGAATGCTTATTAATGCCTTTTTTCTGTTCTTTTCCCTTTTCCTTAGGAAGCGGTGTGCCAGGATGGGAATGACACCGCCAAAGATGCCCGCAGAACAGAAGAAGCGATGAATGATGGGAAGAAGCACCGCAAGGTAAGGCTGTTCCTAACGGTGTTCTTGTTCTTGCAGGAGCTGAGCACAGAAGAAAGATGCAGGCCTACTGGAGACCGATCCGAACACGGTCAGTGTCACTCTGCAGATGCAGAAAACACAAAGCATGTTTCTCAGCTTGGGCGTCGCTTAAATAGTGACTGGGTATCCCAGGTGTCTCTGGGCTGAACCACACCCAAAAGACTAGACTGCACATGCAGTTCTGGGAACCAAAATATGTGGGGACATCCATCTTGTTCGCATCAATGCACTACAAGTGCAATCCCCAATGTTATCCTATGGGAGTGAGTGAGTCTGGTGCCACAAGCGCCAAGTCTGACTCCAAGTTGGTCTTTGGAGGGATGGAGAGGCCCTTGAGGGCCATGTAGGTGATCGTGGCCTGGCTCCAGCCTGACATCTTGGAGGGCTGGGGACATGAGGGGCAGGAATCATGACAGTGGCATAGGTTGGAGCGCGCTCATATTTGTTATTTTACTGAAACGTATTTTGTGTAAATCAACGGTAAGTATTGACAGTCAATTGAGACTTATCACAATGGGGGATATTACTCCACTGATGCACATGTGCAAGACACTACCAAAACATGCACCCAAGCTCAAACAGTATAGTGCGGAATGGGTCAAGGGTACAGCAGACAAAATGTTCATACCATGGCCACAAGGGGGATCATTGTGAAAGGCGGTTTTGCAACACATGAACACATATTTGCACGCTTTCTAGACAGCGAAGAAATTGGAAAAAAGGCTAGCTATTTTAGAAATCTGGAAGATGTATCAAGAGGAGCGGGAAGACCCACCTCCTGATGATAGGATGCTTAATCAGTGCAGGGAGGAAGGTGCTGAGCCTTCTGCTCCTTACTTCCCCTGAAGTAAACAGTGAGAGTATGAAAGATGAAAGATTGTATCTGTTAAGGGAACGGAAGGCGGCAACGGTATATAGTAATCTGATATATCAACCACCTGCTTATAGCAGTGACGATAGTCCAAAGGAGACTGAAGAAAAGGAGGAGATCTTTCAGGTCCTACATGACAAAGAGGAGAAAAGTGAATAACCAAATATGACCCCAGACATAGAACGAGAGATTAAGAGATGGAAAGGAGAAAAGGATAAAGCTGAAGGATAAAGCTGACGAGGTAACGCTCATACAGAACAAATGGGTAGGTGGACAGATATTGCTCAAGCTCGATGGGAAAAGTATAGAGGAAGTTAGGCAGAGGGAAGTTCAAGACGAACAAGATAGAAAAGACAGGGAACGAGAAAAAAGACTGAAGGAGGATAAATATAAGAGAAAGAATAGACAGAGGCGAGAACAGATGTATCAAGACAAGCAGCAAAAGAAAGAAGAAAGGGCAGAGGAACAAAGGAAGGATGACAACAGACAGTGATCGAAGAACGAGACAAGCAAGAGAATATGAGACAAGGGGCCTCATTACAAGTCCGGCAGTAACCCTGCCGGCGGGTTGCCAACGGACTTGCAATATTTACCAGCCCCTGACTTGCCAGAATCACAAGGGGATTATGATCCCGGCATTCCAGGAAGTCAGGCGCCTGTAAATGTTAATCCCCATTCCTATTTGAGTCCCACAGGACTCATTGGGAATGGCGAGCTTGGAACCACAGACACCGTTCATAACGGTGCCGGTGCTTTAGTGGAAGTCTGTGGGCAGGTGTCATTCCGCCCACCAGGTCTGACCCTGGCGGGCAGGATGGCACCCACCCGCAGTCTCGTAGTGTGCCGGTCTGGCAACAACGGTTCCGGTAGCCTTACCGGCACCGTTGTTACCGGATTAGCACACTTGTAATGAGGCCCAAGAGGAGAAATCAGAGAAATTAAGGGATAAAAGAATGCAATGCCGAAGGGAAGAAGAAGACCGTAGAGAGAATGAAAGGGCGGAAGAGAAAAGACAAGAAAAGGAAAGGGTTAGGCAGGAAGCAAGAAAGGGAAGAGAATTAGATGAAGAAATGGAGTGAAAAAGGAGACAAAGGGAACGCGATATTGATCACATTCATAAAGATTTACTGGACTCGAGTCCAGTAATATCATGGATCCATATAGAGAAGTTCCTTCCATCGCAGGAAGCAACAACAAGACCACTTAGGATAAACCTAGAGGAGTTCCTCCCGTCGCAGGGAGCAATGTCAGGGCCATCAAAAGTAATATTAGATAAGAACTTCAAGATAGGGAGCTTCGAGGATAGGATTGATAGAGCATATTAAGATTTGAGAGGAAGAGGTAAATCGGGAAGAAGAGGAAAAGAAGATTTCTCTATAGTCGCCCAATCACAAGGAGGAAATGGGTTTACGCCGATAGGCAGAGAAATGGGTTAGAGGGGAAGAGGTGGCTTTCAGAATAATCAGGCTGGTTTTTAAAATAACCAAGGCGGGTTTCAGAATATGCAGAACGATGATCAGAATATGCAAGTAGGGCTAATCGGAAGAGCCCCTCCTGTAGGTTGGACATGTGGCATGACAGGACACATTGCGCGAACATGTGGGAGCTAAGGGTATGTAGAGAATGGGCAATTCTCAGGAGGGGGATAGCTTATCCTCCAGCATATAGCTCACAAAATAGGGATGGGTTGGCCCAAGATCAGACAGTGTGTATCAAGCACAAGACCCGCAAATGCAACAGGCATTGCAAGCACAGCCAGGGGCGCCTCCAAGGGGTGAGCAAGCGGGGCCATGGCCACCCTTTTAAAAATGCTGCCCCCCCCATCGGCCACCCTGCGAAAAAGCACAAAAAAAGGCATTTTTATTTCTTTTTTTTTCGCACTGAACTGTGCATGGACAGTAATAATATGGCCAGTTCAGTGCGAAAAAAAAAAAGTATTTTTTGTGTGCTTTTTTTTGCCGCGGGCCCGGCTCGCAATGGACTGGAGAGTCAGAGAGCCACAGCGGCACAACGCCCCATTGATGATCGCACATCAATGGAGTGCCAGTGGACCGACCCGGAAATAAACACAGCCTGAGCGAGGCCATTTCTGCTTTGGCTCGCGCTGGCTCAGGCTGTGTTCCATCCAGGTGCCGGCAGTGCACAGGGCACTGGACTTTTCATGAATACTCTCTCCCAGCAAGATTACAAACTGGTTTTCAAATCGGGATTTTTTTTTACATAACCCGAAACAGCCATCGGGACATGGTATGTATTAGTGCGATTGTAAATGAGCTGTACCAAAAAGTAACATTGTGGAAGTTTGCAGAGAAGCAAAGGCTTCATAGCAGAAATTGGCGGGGTTTTGTGGCTTGATAGAAAACTACACAAACCACCTTACTACCTGCAGGTATAGTGTAATGAGCTTCTCCATGTCCCTAACTTATATATATTAAAGGAGCCTGTATGGCTACAAGTCTATATTAATATGTTGCATGAACAAAGCCAATTGACTATTTTACAACAGGGGACACGGAAAAATGACACGTGTGTATGATGTAGACCGTAGATTTTTATATGAACAGCACACCCTTTGAGGGATTCCTTTTGACACATGCACATGTTGCTTTTAAAAACATTGCTCAGAAACTCCAGAGGAGGGGGGCAAGAGGTCCTCTATAGCTCCCCTAAACATGTTCAGCCAACTCGCCTTGGAGATCCGATTGCAACCTGCAGCCATTGGTTTAAATCCCAACAGGGTCAGCGAAGCACGCTCCAATGTTCATAAAATGAGTACCTGAGCTGGGTTATTATATCCTTCACAGAGCGTTTTTCCAATGCGGTTTTCCTCTTATAAAACGCTTCTGTGAATTAGGCCCTTAGAATACAGGGCGGGTGAAATTCAGAGCCAAACACTACATAAAGGACCAATGGAGCTACAAGCTTCTCCCACACTTTAAGGATTATATGTGATATCAGGATTCGAGGAGAGCCTTGACATCAACCAGTTCTGATGTCATAAACAAACACTACACTACAGCCGTACAGTTTTCGAATCACATTTAGAAGCTTAGAATAGGATCTGCCCGTTCCGGCGATATCACTAGCAGCAGGCATCACTCCTGTAATGCCCAGTCCAGGCCCAGCCGGCAAGAACCTGTCTCATTTCTCACCTCGGAGAGTGGTGTATTTACTCAAACAAATACACTGATCTGCGAGGTGAGAAAACAGGCATTGAAGTGAAGGTGGGAGGCCAAAAGCCTGCCAGCCCATCAGTAGGACTCCTTCCACCCCCATGTTGCATCTAAAGGCTTAACTGCTGGCTCAGCTTTTACATGGCCTATGCTTCCAATAATTAACATTAACAAAATAAAGTATATTTGTGTGCATGCAGGGATTGTATGTATGTATGCATGGATGGGAGGGAGTGTGTAAATGATTGTAAAGGGTTGTAAATGGTTGTATGTTTGTTTGCTAGGCGGTGTCACAAGTGCACACCTATGAATTAATGCAGTGTGACTGTGTGAATGGTGTAACTGTGCGTGTTAATGAGCGCACAGTATAAATGTTCTGGATGCTCATGTGAATGACAGATCAGCTGTGTGGGTGCATGTGTCTGAATGTCTCCATATCTCCATAGGCCCCTATGACATAGGCCTGTTGAAAGGGGTAGTGGCGGTTAAGATTAAACTGAAGCCAGGGGCCATTTTACCTCGAGCAAGACAGTACTTCATGTCTCGAGAGGTGGATGAAGGTATTTTTAAGACTATATCAGCACTAATAGAACAGGGTATCTTAGTGACGGCAGAGTACCTGTGAAATACTGCAGTGTACCGTGTGCAGAAATCGAAAGGGGGGTCGTGGAGATTAATTCAGGACATGAGACCAATTAACCAGATTGTAGAGGCAGAGTTTCCTTTAGTTCCAAATCATGCAACAATACTATGTAGTAACCCCACAGAGGCACTTGATTGACTTGAAAAATGTTTTTTTCTCAATCCCGTTGCATAAGGACTCCCAAGACCTTACGGCATTTACGTTTCATCAGACTAAGCTGAAGAGCACTCGTCAGCCCCAAGGGTACTGTGAATCTCCATCGATCTTTAATAGGGTCCTGCAGATGAACTTGGGCAATATTAAATTGGAAAATAGTGTTGTGCTGCAGTACATAGATGACATTTTAGTTTGACTCTATTCAGCTAATGATTATTCTAGCAGACAAGGGATATAAAGTAGACAACGAGACGTTACAATATTGTCAAGAAGAAGTGTTGTATATAGGTCAGTTAATCTCACATGAGGGGAAGAAAGTCAGGCCTGAAAGAGCTGAAGCGATTATGAAAACAGCAAAACCGCACACGATAAAACAAATGCAGCAGTTTTTGGGATTGTGTAATTATGTTAGAGCATGGGTATTTGATTATAGTTCATACACAAGACCTCTTTTGCAGGCTCTGAAGAATGCACAAGTAAATAAGGAAAAAATAGAATGGACTGAGGAAATGGAGGATGGGTTTGAAAAATTAAAGAATGCAATTTGTACAGCTCCAGTTTTAGTAATTCCCAACTATTCTGGGAGTTATTTTTATTTTCACACACAAATGGGATAGTTATGACAGTGATGCTTACGCAGAGGACTACATTAGGTTACAAACCTCTGGCATATTATATTGTGATTTTAGATCCAGTTATGAGAGGACACTTTCCTTGCGAACAATCGCTGGCAGCAGCCGCGTTCGCCATTGACAAGTCTACCAGCATTGTGATGGGGTGTTCTATGATGCTGTTTGTTGAGCATGCATTGTTTGCCATTTTGGTGAAACCTAAGGGTACGTTGACATCTCAGAGGGCTTCTGCATATGAGGTCGTTATGTTGAATCCAGCAATCAAAGTAGTCAGGTATAAAATAGTGAACACTGCCATGTTTGTAGCCGAGCCTGTGGCAGAGGACGAGCATGTGCATGATTGCTCGAATTACGAGGAATTCTATGATGATATCCCAAGAGTAAAGGAGAATGCACTTGCAGGAGGGGAGGTTCTCTTTATTGATGGGTCTTCAAAAATTGATCAAAATGATGGGGAAAGATATTCAGGTACAGCTGTGGCAAGGCAAAGAGCTAATGGGGAATTTGAGGTGGTAGCAAGTGCAAGACTACCATCTCACTTTTCGTCACAAGCAGCAGAATGAATGGCGCTTATTGTCATGCTCGAGACTCATGCAGGGCAGGAAGAGATGGTGTAAAGTAACTCCACCTATATGACGTCAACCGTGCACGCTGGGCTAGCATGTTGGAAAAGGAGGAGCTACCCCCAAGCGGACAGCACTCCAGAGCAACAGGCTGTGTTATTGGACAGGCTTATCAGGGCACTATAACTCCCAGTAGCCATCACAATAGTTAAATGTGCACCACATACTAAGAGAACTGACTTTATAGCATGTGGGAATGAAGCCACAGACAAAGAAGCCAAAAGGGTTGCATATTAACTAGATATTTCAAGCTTTGATACTCCAGATGTAAAAGAAAAAGTAGTCACAATTATGATTGTAAATGAAGGGTTTAATCATTTGTCAAGAACTCAGTTGGTAGAAGTTCATGGTAGTGAAGAGGAAAGAATTGTGGAATCAAAGGGGGTGTTCTTTATCCCCTTCTGAAGCATTGTGGCAACAGGACAGCACTGGAAAGCCGGTGATACCTGTAGCCTTACTAAGGGTAGAGCTTGAACAGCTGCACTACCCTGCACATGTAACTAGGGAAAGCCTCGCAGCAGCTATTGCAGAGGACTGGTTCGTACGGAACCTGTTAGAACTTGTTGCATTTTATGTAGTAAATTGCATGGTATGTCAAAAGTTTACCGCTGGGCATATACTGTGAACAATCAGAGGAGTGATTCCTCTACCAAATGGTCCTTTTCTGCATTTACATATTGACTATGTTGATATGCTGCAAATATGTAGTGGATATATGTATATGATAGTGGTGGTGTGCCCATTTTCGAGATGGATCAAAGCAGGTCCATGTGATGCCACTTATACTGCAAAAGTTTTAGTCCCAGAAGTCTTTCCTAGATGGGGAGCATGTGCAGTGCCTAGATCCGACAATGGGCCCCATTTTGTTAATGAAGTATTTGAACAGATCAGCCTATTGCTTAGTATAAAACACAAGTTTTCTTCTGCACATCACCCGCAAGTGAACGGGATATGTGAGAGGCTCAATGGTCTTCTCAAAGAAAGAATTGCTAAACTCAAATTGTCACTGAAGAAGGGATGGCTGTATTGCCTGCCCCTTGCATTATATACATTCAGGAATCAGCCCGGGTTGGACCATCACCTCACACCCCATGAGTTAGTAACAGGGAGGTGAATGAGAACACCCCTGTCTGCTCCAACGAGGAGCAGGAACGATGCCCAGATGACAGCAGAATTGTTAGGAAATTAGTTACATGCGTATTTGACATGTATTACCGCTAGTATCTCTTCAGATCAACGGATGAAGACCATTCAGCAACCGGATGTGAAAATTACTATCTGTACCCAAAATTATTTGCTCGAGACCCAGTACTAGTGTGCAACTTCACAAGGAAGAGGCATGAGCCCAGGTTTAGTGGACCCTTTGTTGTAGAGAATGTCACTCCCTCAGAAGTAAAAGTTCAAGGAAGGCGTGCTGTTGAGACTGATGCATCCCCACCCGTTGATCTGGAAGCAAGACAAGAAGAAGCATTTCAGCACGTGCAGACTCGATCGATGATGAGGAAGAAGGATGCTAAGATTACTGATTGAATAAATGCAAGTGTGCATTTGGACTGTGGCTCACCCCAAACACTCTTTATAAATAATTTGGCAGGAGTGCAAAAGCAACTGTTCTTGAGCTGCAGGAATCTTCAAAATTGGACTTTAGAAAGTATTGACGTGCTAAAAAATGTCAAATCTTGATTTTGAGTATGACGACTGGAAAAGGGAGCATTTCCCTGATTCATTGCTCACTGAGTTTCTCTTTGGTAAGATTCATGGTTCTATCTGATTTCAATGACCATAGGTTCCTTTTTGCTGTCTTCATTTTTATACTCAGAGTTTACCCTGATCTTTTTGGCCGTAGCACTGACATATGTATTTTTATGCAGGATCCTAAGAATGGCCCTGTGATTAGAAGATTGCTTGCAGCAATAATTGAGCAGATATTTCAGTTACCTGAGCATCTAATGAATGTGCCTGATTAAAAAGGTTTTTTCCTTTCTTAAAAGTAGTACACAGGCACAATGTGGACTGTTGAGAATAATTCAGTTCCAGAAAGTGAACAAACTCTGCGATGTGTGGAGAATCACAACTGGTGGGGACTAATGTATTGTTGCATAATATATGCATGTTCAGCATTTATCGTTGTTTTCCTATTTTTGCTAATCCACACTGTCTACTTCATTGGTACCAAAAAGGTAGGAGTTGCCCTGATTCTTCCCACTGCAGTGACTTATGCAGAATTAGCTGTTGCAAAAAGACCAAGGCCATATGTGATCATACCTACACCTGTCACACACGCGAAGTCACCAATTTCTCTGACAAATGTTCCTATGATTACCCCTGTAGGAAGGATGTTTACTGATATACCTCATGACCATTTTGCACACACCCTCCTTGCAACAGGGAGACACAAGAGAAGTATGAGGGAAGATGATTATGAGTTAAGTAATTATCTAGACAGTACAGCACATTTGGGGAATAACATGTGATATCAGCACATGAAAGAGGTGGGAAAAAGAACCTCTGAGGAGAGTTGCTATATTTGTGCTCTTCTACCTTATGCTATGGGCAAGTCCAAGATATTCATAGCTCGAGAAATAGATGTCCAGACAGCTCATTGCCTGACTCACCTTGCACTCTGCCATACAAGAGGTCAGTTCCAGGGTCAAACAGCATCCTTGGTATGGGTGACTGAATGGTCAGCTCCAGAAGAAGATGATTATGTTCAAGATTTGAAGACAAGAGCAAGAGCATACACCAGAGATCATGTGATAAGATACGAACAGCCTGGAATGAAGGGAGCAGGAATCAGATTGGATATAAATAAAAAGCTCAACTGCTAAGGAAAGAAAGATGAAGAAATACAAAGAAATGAAGATTGCACATGCGGAGAGCACTGAAGAAAATGCAAAGCTGTTTTATAATTGTACAGGTGCAGTAACGCAAGTAGACAAAGTAATCATGAGGCTGGCTATACTTAGTGAATAGACTGCAGGTGTTGCCACCGCATATATATATATATATATATATATGTGTGTGTGTAAAATCTATGGATGTTCCACGACACATTTTATCAAACTTGGACCCCGAGAATGGAAGGACTGAAAGTGTGGCGCAGTTGAATAAAACAGCTGATGGTGAAGGAAGATTTGAGAAGGCTTGTCTGGCCCAGAGTCAAGGGTTGGGGCAGCCAAGACCCTGGTAATCTATTCAAGGGGATACAATGAATGTGAGAAGCAGGACAGGCTCCTGTTGAGGTGCAATGGAAAAACACTAGAAGTGCCAGGTTTTATCCATTTAATAGTATTAAATACAACGAAGGAGCTCAAAAACATGGTCTCCTGTCACATAGTCAGATGAAAATAGACTGTGGGCAAGCTACGCCGAGACCAGAAGATGAGTCCATGCACACACTCCCTTTTATTCTCAAGCACAGTGATCCTTTGCAAGGCCGAGTTCAAAGGATTAATTGCATGGTAGACAGTAGGAGGGTGATGGGCTATTTGGGTGGGGAGGCATGACCAAGCCAACCCTCCAGCATCTGGCGTACCACCTTGTGTGCTGCTAGCAAGTGGAATATATATATATATATTTTAATTCATTTTATACAGTTCTTTACAAACTTTTCAAATATAAAACACAATCTTCAATATGACTCAAATATCATTTCCGACTAAACATCATACATATTGCTCATTCTTACTCCACCTTCCATGATGAACAGTTCAGAAATGATAAGCTCACACAGATGAGATGCTGGTAAAAAACACTTGTTCATGTCTATCACCCAGCATCACTCTTCTTTCCAATCAAGTACATTTCCAATTGTTCTAAATAAAATATTAGCACAAAGGTTAGCCTTTTATCAGATCCTTCAGCCATCAAGTTCCACCAATCTTCTCCAATTAGATGTGGCCTTTTTATGATTACCTTACCCATATAGGCTATTCTAAGGGTTCTTAGCTTCTTACAGTATATTACAAGGTGCTTCAAGGATTCTGTATTTGATTCACAGAACCTGCAACAGTCATCTACGTTGCTTTCATTGTTTCTCAGATCCAGGACCACTTCATGAAGGTCTTCCTCTTCTTACCACATGGAAAGATGTTTAAATACTCAGGTAGTGTGTTCACCTCTGTTGATTCAGGGCAACTTGGGCCATGCATTTGTGATGTGCTCTCTGCTCTAAATTTTGGCACCAGTCTTGTTTCCACAGTTTTTTTTGACTGCATTCAGGTATTGAATCAGAGTTTTCTTATCCACTTGCAGTTGAGTGAGAATAGTTTCACATGTCTGTTTCCATTTGCTCAAAATGGATTCATCTGAATCTTTGTGTGACGTTAAGCTCAAGATTTGATATTGCTGTAGTTCGTCGGCTCCACTCGCTTTTCTGTATAATGAGAGCATGTGCCACATAACCTTTGAGTTTATCGAGGGTAATCCAAGCTCAAATCTGATGCAAGCAGTGGGGGTACTTCTTGGAATCTGTAAAATTTGTGTCCAGTAAGTGTTTTCACACCAAGCCCATAATGAATATGGGCATCCCAACATAGCTTCTCCACCAAATATCAGGGATGGTATCACCTTTGATTTGTAAACTCCAACGCAGGTTTCAAAGTCAAGTTCCCGTACTTTTTGTTTATTGCTACTTACTGCACAGTATAAAATGTGCATTTACATTGGATTTTCCGCACCATTGGCTCATCATTTATATGTGAGTTTGTTAGAACTCCCAGCTATTGTGCCTCGGTTGTAAGTTTTATTGGAACTTTGCCAATTGACCACTTGAATCTTTTCCCAGCCTATTTCTTAGCTCCTGTTAGATTTTGTAGCACTAATAGCTCTGTTTTTGCTGGATTAATCATCAGGCTATTGTTTTCTGTCTATTGCTTTAAGGCTTGAAGCTGTCTCTGTAAGCCTATTGGCGTGGCATCCAATAAAATGATGCCATCAGCATAGAGCATATAACTTAAACTGTTCCCATTAATCTTTGGGGCGAATGCTCATACTTCATCCATTGATGTTCCGACATCCGCGATGAACAGATTAAATAAGGTGGCTCCCAAGGGACAGCCCTGTTTAACACTTCTTGATGTTCTTATTGCTGACAAAGCGGTACCCTTCTGCTCTAGTCTCACTTTTATTTTGGTGTTAGAGTAAAGTTCTTTAATAGCAGAGAGCAGGCATGGTGGGCATTTCAGCTGTTCCATTTTGGTCCACAACAAGTCGCGATCAATGCTGTAGAAGGCATGGGCCAAATCAACAAAGGCTAAATATATTTTAGTTCTTTTGCTAATAGCCTCCATTTTCAGCAAGTTGATTAAAAATAAATTCAACCCACAGCCAATGCCTTTGACGAATCCTGTTTGGCGCATATCAAATGCCCCACTTTGTTTTATCCTCTTTGTTAGCCTTTTCAGCAACTGAGTTGCAAACCTTTTTCCCACTATGTCTAAAAGTGCTATCGGCCTGTAATTTTTAGGATCTGATTGTACACCTTTTTTGAATACAGGCACGATTATAGCACTTTTCCAAGAGGCCGGCAGCCTTTTTTCGTCCATGATGTTCCGGAACAAATTGTTGCAGAACTCTGCCCACTCTTCTGGATGCTGTTTAAGAATTTCGTTTGTTAACCCATCAGGGCCAGGTGCCCTCGAAGAGCTGAGTTTAAGGATGTTTTCCAGGATTTCAGCCTTATCAAAACGCATTTCCCATGGGCCTGATGGTTCAGGATTTTTTAACATAGTATCCATTCTCTTTTTAAACAGAGTTGTGTAATGGTTTATCCATTGGGCTTCAGACACCACATTGTTTTGGATGGCTTGTTGGGTAGATTCCATGTTATTGATAATATCACAGAATGTTTTGGGATTCTTCAATGTCAAGGTCTTAAGCATTTCTTCAGAATCTCTCTGCAGCATAGTGCTTTTATGAGATCGTAGCCAACCTTTATAGCTCATTTTAGCTCACTTATATTCAGTTCTGAAATCACAGTCAGGGTCATTCTTCAGCCTCATGATCCTTTTTCTTAGATCCTGTTTTTTGGCCACAATAACAGCAGCATAGACTTGTTTATTCTTAAAGTAGTTTGCTTTACATCCATTTTTAGTTTGTGAGTATAACTGAAGTAGGCCTGTGTATTCAATTTGGTCAGTTGTTTTACTTTGTCTGGTTCCAGATAATGACCTTGTTAACTTTGTAATTTGGTCTCTGTCCATTCTTAATCGGTTTCTCCCTGGCATTACATTAATGACATGATTCCATTTATCTTCACAGGGCGAAAGTATGCAATATAGATCTATTTTGACCAGCTTATGGTCACTACAAGGCATAGGTGTAACATTTAGTTTTTGAATTTTCCCCATCAAGTTCTCAGAGACATAGAAGTAATCTAAAATCGAGTTTGACTTGTCTCTTCCCCAAGTGGGTTTTGGGTGTATGTCGCCTCTGACATTCCCATTTATTAAAACCATTCTTCGATAATCCATCTCTTCTTCCCAGGCTGCTTTAATTTTCTCCTGGTGTTTAGATGACTTTGCATTTAATTTACTCTTGATAGTGGGCAGCATGATGCATTCCATATTAAGGCCACCGCTTAATATCATTTTTGCATGTTCTTCATTGGTCAGAATTGAGTCAATCACTTCTCCTTTTAGATCCAGAAATTCCCACTCATTAGATGATTTATGCTGCCAGTAAAGGTTAATTATGTGTAGTTTCAGCTTTTCTTCATAGTTTTTCCTTGCATTTCAATGTTCACTTGTTGAATATATGAGAAATTACTATGTGTAAACCTTGTTGTAATTTAACCATCGTTATCAATCCAGCCATTGGGCAGCCCTTTGCCTGCTTAATAGCTGGATTCAAGGCAATCTCAAAGCCTTCAGCAGATGGGGAGGCTACAAGCCAGGTTTCCTGTAGGCATATGATGTCGAGTGCATCTATATCTCCTGGATTATTATCGAATAGATGGAGAAAGCCTCTTGTATTCCAAGATCCCATCTGTAAATGCTTTCCTTCATTGGTTTGTTGGCATTAACTGTCTCTTTGTGTATTTAGACTGCCTGCAATCCAACTCCAGTTTTCTTGGGTGTTTTGCGCGTCCACGACATTGACCTCCACACCAGACGTTGCCAGATTTCTCTCTTTACACACAAATGTGATCTTAATTGGTTTTTTCATATCTTTCATTGGTTCTTCTGATTGCCTAACATCGAAAGAGCTCTTATCCATATTAGCCGCATTCCATTGCTGGGTTTTAGCTCTGTTGTTCAACAATGATTTAAACAGCATGTTGTCATTTAATATAGTATGAGGTGTATCATTCTGAAAATGTCTGTTTTGCCTCATTTTTGACAATAGGTCATCTGCATGCAGTTCCTTTATGTCAAAGCCTCAGGAGTTCAAAACACTGTTGTTAGATAGAATTATGTCTCTTATGGCTCTCGAGTAAATATGTAGTAGAACTCGATCTGTCGTTCTTTCATTGACAAATTCTACGGTCTTGATGTCGTTTGTTAGAATAGATCTCAATTGAGGAATATGGTTGAATAATTGTAGAACATTGAGGCAGATTCATGGAATTAATGTGCGCTGAAATTTTCAGCGCAAGCGTGCAAAAGCGTGCGAATCGCAGTGCCAGTGCGAAAATCGCAGCGAAACCCACGCACAGCTATTCATGGAAGTCTGTGTACGTGTAAATCCCAGGATGTGCGCCAAAATTCTGCGTGGCGCACGCTGGCGCACACGTCTCCAAACAGCGTGCGCTACGCGCACAGCGAAATCACACATAGCGTTGCGCACACAACAAAAGTAGGAGGAACAGGGGGCGTGACACGTGGAATGGGGAACAACTCGTGAAAATGTGGGCGAAACGCGGGAAATACAGGAGGCAAGTGCGCGGAACGCCCACACGCACGTTCAAAACACGTATTCATGGATCGAAAGGGGCTACGTCGTGCACCAAAAAAGACGCGTGAATCAGGAAACACGTACGCCAGCAGGAAGCAGGCGTACGTGGACCCGCGCAGCATAAAAGTGCACGCAAACAACAAAAAAGCACAGAGCCAGGATGAATATACCGTTCCTAGCAGCAGTGGTCGTGGGATGCCTCAGGAGGAGGAGGAGGATAGTCAGGCCCAGAATTTTTACACCCAGAACCAGCCTTTTTGGGATGCCTGATGACCAGGTGTATGGGAGGTACAGGTTTCCACCTCACATAATACTCGACCTGGTCAGTGAGTGGGAGGATGACCTCACATCACCCACCCTGTGCTCCCAAGCACTCAGCCCCCTGCATAAGGTCCTCAATGTACTGCACTTCTTGGCCACTGGATCATTTCAGCAGACAACTGCTATAGTGGGGGGGTGTCGCAGGCCACGCAGTCACGCTGCCTACACCAGGTCTTGGCCATCATGACTGCACGCCCATCAGTCCGCAGGCACAAATACCTGCCCAGAACACCTGCAGAAAGGCAGGCTGCCATCCAGGATTTTTACGGGGTGGCACACTTCCCCAAAGTGCTAGGTGCCATTGACTGCACCCATGTGGCTCTACGTCCCCCCAGGGCATCAGAGCACATCTATAGAAACCTCAAGCACTGGCATTCCATCAATGTCCAGGTAGTATGTGATGCCAAGGGAATCATCACCTCAGTATATGCCAACTATCCAGGGTCCACCCACGACAGTTTCATTTACAGAATGTCAACCCTAAACCGGGACCTAGAAGCTGGGCGGCATGGCGATACATGGCTGCTCGGTGAGTATAAATGCCACTGCACATGCATGCATGTCAGATTCTGAGCAATGTCACAACCCCACTAATGATACCCATCACCACCTCCCCAGGGGACAGTGCCTACCCTCTGAGCACCCACATGATGACGCCAATTCGGAACCCCACCACGCCACCCAAGGTAAGATACAACACAGCCCACATTGCAACCCGGGGCATAGTGGAGCGCACATTCGGAGTGCTCAAGTCACGCTTTCGCTCCCTTGATCGTTCTGGCGGGCAGCTGTTATACGCTCCCCAAGTAGTGTGCAGGATCATAGTGGCAGCATGTGTCCTGCACAACGTTGCAACATGCCGGGGCCTGCCCGTGGACATGGTGGTGCCCCCACATCCCCAACCACATGCACGCCTGCTGTGCATGGGAGGGGAAAGGGCACAGGGTGAGGCAGCCCATACGCAGCTGGTGGCTAATTACTTCACCTAAAATCACACCCCTGTGGAGTGCACACAGCCCTGGCACATACCATCGATTAATCAATGATGATGACATAATGGACAATCAATTGTCACAACCATACCAGCCTGAATGTCATGAGCACTGTTTCCAAGGAGTCAGGACAAGCCCAACATCCCCGGCAGCAGGCTCACAACCCCCGCCCCTGGTCCCAACCGACCCCTATCGGGGCCCTCTGGACCATGTCCTGGCGCCGTTGGCGCCAGGCTCATAAGAATCACTGGTCCCGGCGCCAGAGGTGCCGGGCTCATACTTTGGGTAAAGGTGCTTGGGTGGACTTACCTGTAGCAGACCATGCTGCATACTCACCTTCACAAGTCCTGGCAAAATGAAGCTCCAGCCTTCTGCTGGGTGGGACTATATTTCCAATCTGGAACTACTTTCTTACCTGGGTGGGGCTGGCATCACTCCTTGACTCTGGAACACAGGAACTCTTTTTCTCTTGGGCGAGGCTGAGGAGGAAGACACCTAATCACCTCAACACTATTTAAACCACACCCGATTGGAAGAATGTGCTTCGCGTTATTCTGCATCTGCAGCAGGACGCTCACCGAGTCAGCTCCAGTCTTCTAGTGATATCTTCTGCTCCAGCCTGTGAAAACAAGTCAGATCTTCACTTACCATCCAGGGATCCAGTCTCCGGCCGCACCTGTCAGCAAAGGAACATCAGGTTAGCAAAGGGCAACGTTTTAGCAGCCGCGCTTACTTACCTGAATCCACTGCATCTCCCGAACCCCACGGCCTCTACCTGCAAGACAAAGAACTCTGGTTAGTTCAAAAAAAGGGGAAATTGGACACAATTATATTTTCACTTACCGGAGCTGTGCGCTCCTCGCCATCTCCTCTTCTGCTGCATCTCCGCACCTGCAAATCAAGGAAAAGACATTAAGAGGTGCGAATAAACCTGTCAGCAAGCATATTACGTGCACGGACCTTCATACTTACGTGCATCCGTATGCTCAGCATATAGCATTTCGGCACCTAAGAAACAAAGGCAAAGACTTCATTAAAAGGTGCTCTCGAACTTTACAAACTGACCAGCATCCGCTCGTGCAGAAAACGACGGCAACGCTTCTTCAGCAGCTTTAAACCCTCTGAGGCTACAAGAGACTTAAAGCAATCCCAGTGAAGTAACTGGAACCCAGCGCCCCTGCATCAGTCGCAGGATGGAGAGCCCAGCATTTACATATCTAAGGTGAGAGCTCATTCAGACTTTGGGCGGCCTCAGGGAAAAAACGAATAAGGAGGAGAAGCCCAACCAACAACCAGCCATTAATCCCTTTTTCTTCCGCCTGCAGACACCTTACTCTACAAGTCAGACATTCCATAAGAGGAGGTCCGGTCCAGAGAACCATCCGAGTCCTGCGCTTCTCAATTGAAGACACGGTAACTGTCCAGCCAGGATCTGCGCCTCCGTGGGAACCAGGTGAGCGTTACACTGAAATTGGTCACCTGGAAGTGTTACATTGTGTGCCTCCCTACCTACACAAACACCACCAATGCTGTGTCATCAAACGACACACTTCTATGCTGCTAAAATCATTACCGCCTTGCAAAATACAACAACAGTGCCATGTCACCCAACCCCTCCCCAGCACCGCCTCCCAACACACCATGGCATGTCATGCTATGTGAGAGCAAACAAAGCAATCCCCAAAACATGACACAAGTGTCAAAGTACAGTGTCCCTAATGGAAACTGCCCACACACAATATGCTCCCAGTAATGTAGAACTAACAACACACATGACCAAATACTTACCAACAATACAATGCAGCTACACAACCTCAAACATAGCATAAACATAGCATAAACATGACAGTACTAAGTTAAAGTAGTGGTAGTCTTACAACCTGATCATGCCAGCACATCGGCCACTTCCAACTGTACAGTGCTGCTGCCACGCAAATGTCTAAGTGCACTGCTTACAACATGAACTCCATCTCCAAAGTAGACGGCCTTGTGAAGACATGAGGAATTAACCTGCAAATTAGGTGAAAGACATGGATGCACAAGCACATAGCAATGCACCATGCAGTGTACAATTCAACAACAATATCCACTAGGAATGTATACACAGTATTGACTACAGACTGCCCACACAGCTCATGGGAGTCCTACGTCACCGTTTAAGTCAATGTCACTTGGGCACACCCTTTGCAAGCCCATGGAAACGGGAAGCAGGAGGGGTGTGTGTCTCACGAACCCAAGCATCTAACCCAAACTCAGGACAAGCCTGCATGTGCCCAGCCGGAATACAGTGGATGCCCACGGGAGCCACACAAGGCAACACACTGCAAAAAAAAATCAAAAATGGCCATGTGGGAGCCCGGGGGGGGGGATGCCACCCAGGAGGTCCGAGGACAGGGTGCGCACCAACAGCCACCTGTGTGGATGTTGGGAAAATAAAACACCTCCATGGGCTCATGGCCTGCACGGCTATGCCATTGTGGGAGAACTGCTGCTGTCACTCTCAACACCCTCTGCTGCTGCTACAGGAGGTGGTGCTGCCACAGGAGGTGGTGGTGCTATGGGAGGCAGCCCACGCAAAGCCCTGGTATGGTCCTCCATGGCAGCAAGCATGCCTGCATCTCAGCTGAGAGCGAATGTGTGAGCCGCTCCAGCTGCTGTTCTGGCCTCAAGGTCAACAAGAGACTCCGTGAGGTGATGGAGTTCTACCCTCAGGGCTTCCCTGTGGCCCTGGGACTCTATTGATATCGATTGGCGTAGAGTCTCCAGTGCCGCCCGTCTGTCCCTGTTGGACGCCAACATGTCCTCCCTGTGTGATTGACAAATAGAGTCTGTTTCCTGCTCTAGTTGCTCCATCTGCTTTTCAGGGGGGAAAATAGAAGTGGC
Source organism: Ambystoma mexicanum (assembly GCF_040938575.1). Lineage (NCBI taxonomy): Eukaryota > Metazoa > Chordata > Amphibia > Caudata > Ambystomatidae > Ambystoma > Ambystoma mexicanum. The sequence continues at coordinate 452,520,127 of NC_090932.1, forward strand.
CACCCTCTCCATTGCTTGAGCTATCATCTCAACTGATGCTGCCTGTTGGGTTGCCATACCGTACATGGATTGTTCCCATGCGGTACTGCCTGGTGGCGTACAGCCACCGCGTCGGCGGGCACCACACCTGTTTGGGGCAAGGCGATCTGCGCCTTGCTGTGCTGGCACTGCCTGAGGGATGGACAGAACAGAATCCCTGCCAGAAACACTTACCTACGACAGCACATAGGTCTCATCATCCGAATCAGCACCTGAATAGAGGTCTGGGGAGGTGCACCCAGAGGCACCCCTCGACAGAATGTTCTGCAGCAAGATTGGGTTCTCACCCACCACCACACCACATCCCCCACTGGTGCCCGGTCGTGCCTGAGATTCCTCCTGGGTCTGCACCATCTCCTCAACCTCAACATCATCAAGTGCGTCATCCCCTGCAAAAACATGAAAGACAAAAAATGGAAACAGGCATTAGCACCATAGCACACAAATAGGCCTGACAAGCTACAGAACCAGTATAGGATTTACACATGTCCCACATGACTATAACCCTCCCATGCATGCACTGTCACTGATTTGGAAGGGGAGGCAAAAGACAAACACTGATGACACCAACATGGAAGAGCAACACATTTGCTGCATGCTGGGTAGCACTGCATTCACACATTGGCCTGTGAGTGGCATGTCCAATACACATACATGACACATGCCATCACACAGATGGCATGTACCATAGCCATGGTACATTCCACAAGTACATCCATATGTCAGTGAATGAATACTGTCAGCCATCCATGTGAGATGGACATGATGAGATCAAAAATGCTACATAGTGTGACAAAATAGGCATGTGCCACACACTGCAACACATCCAGTGTACAAAAATACAGTGATTGCAGGCCGATGTACACATCAATGGCAGGAAAGAACTATCATGTTCCACATTCAAACAGGAACCAAAAATTCCTGTGATCAGGCCAATAGTCAATTAGCCTGAATGGTCAATTCATCTAACAAGGTAACACATGTGGGCCAATGTGGGGTTCATCAATGACAGAAGCATGTCACAAATGTGACAATAGGGCTGAGGAATGCATAGCAAAAGTGGTAGAATTGAAACAATCAGCCTGAACGAACACTGGAAAATACAAACAATGTTGTTGCAAGATGCCACTTCAAGGGCAACTGCCGTAATGTTGAGCAAAATTACTAATGCGGGCAGAAGGGATACTGTCACACCCAAATCCAAGGCCGCTGAATGTTTTGGATGAAGCACATGGGTGACCCATACCACTCAGGCACACACACCCTCACCTGGCACTCAATCAGAACCCGTCACCCAAACAACATACACATGCATTACACACACATGCATGGGCACTCACCGGACAATGCATCATAATCAGGTAGTCCTCCCACACCTTGGATCTGTTCCTCTGTGACGAAGGCCCCAGCAACAGACTCATGTTCAGTGAGTTTGTTGTCCTCTTGTGGAGACCCACCGCCAGTCACAAGAGTAGCGGCATGATTTGAGGCCAGCTTGTTCTTTGCTCTGCGTTTCAGGTCATTCCACCGCTTGTAGCAATCATCAGCTGAGCGCCTCACAAATCAAAGGGCACTTATGCAGTCGGCGATGGTCTGCCAGTGTGTCTTACGTTGACCAGGTGTGGTCTTGCACCCTGCAGTCACCAGCATTTTGTGGCTATGTGCCGACACATAGCCCACAAGTGCATCAAGTTCCGGTTCATGAAAGCAAGGCTTCCTTGAGGTACCAGAGTGTGTAGCCGTGCCTGGGGTCTCAGCCTGTCGTGCCAGAGCACCCTTCTTCCTCTTCTTTAAAGGTGGAGCAGAGCCAGAGTGGCTTACACCTCTCCGGTCAGTAGGGGCAGAATCACTGGTGGACTGGGTAGTAGGAGTGTGGGAATGCACAATGACCATAGGCCTTGATGCAGGCATTTGTTGCAGGGTAATGTTGGCAGGGGGAACGTCAGTTTGATGGACCGGGACTGACACTGTCCTGGCTGGGAGAGTCAGAGCTGGGGCGAATGGAGCTGCAGCTGCCCCTACAGCCTACCCACTCTGCATACTTGGGGCAGCAGATGACATAGCTGCCCCAGATCCACGTGGATTGGTGACAACAACTTGCACCGCCACACGTGGCCTAGACTTGCTGACCTGAAAGTCAGCCAGGGAGTCATCCTGTGCCAGGTCAGGCGCCACAATGGGCTGGTCCAACAGGGGCTGAGCTTGGATGTGTCAGCCATGTTTCCCTCAACCATGGTGGGAGGGGCATCGGTGTCCCTGATTGTTCCTCCACACATGGGGGTATAGGGGCACCCTGCAAATCTTGGCCATGTCCCCTACCGCGCCCACCACGCCCACCTTTTGAGGGTCGGCCACCTTTGTCTCCCTTACCGCTTGGTCGCCTCCCAATCCTGGCACTGATGTTGTTGTGCGTATGGGAGTTGAGGTAAACTATTGTCCTGGGCAATTGGGGGTCAAAGGGGTAGGATACTAGATGGAATTCGTACCCTAGTGCTCTAACAAGGCTGTCTGTGACCTCTGGGGAAAGATGACGGGTCACGCAACGCACAGGCAGCCCAATATCAAAAATTAATGTGCACGCAACCCCTCGTAGAACACGTGCGTAAAAAAATGAACCCGCACTACGCTGTGGCACCCAGAAACACAAAAATAAGCGTACACATAATACACACATCCTACAATGACCTCTGAAGGGGAACGCGACACACGGAGCAAGCACAGTTGCTAAGTACGTGCGGAACTCACCATCTGCCTGGAAAAAGAATGTGAAAAATACGCGCGTGTGCGCGTTGGCAACACCCCTGCCAAAAGAAGAATTGTACGCTGTCTGAGGAGACAGGACAAAAGGAGAAGTGAACTCTGTTAGAGGAAACAGGCCCAACAAAAATTCAGAAAAGAGCTGTCAGAGGTAACAGGGAGTACGAACTAGAAACACTGAAGTAATCGCGTGTGAACCGACAAGAAGTACAGATTTCACCCATTCGCTCTCCACGAAAAGCATGTACAAGGAAATGGCATCCTAGACGTAGCTTTTAAACTGGCCCACACGTACACGTCAGATACGCGTGTACGCGGGCGCTTTCCTCCAATTACACCCGATGACACTCCGACGTGCAGTTTTTCCACGTGTGCTCTGTCATCACGTGCTATGAGGGAAACGTCCGCGCGCGTAATGTAACTTGCGCGCTTACGCGCTAAGGGCCTTTGGTCCAATGGAATCGCGTGCGTGTGCTGATGCACTTACGCGCTAAGGCCCTTTCCTCGAATTACACACTGACGTGCAATTTTTTCACGTGCCAAATCACTCCGTATCAAGCTGGCCACGTGAAAACACACAGAAGACCACGCTCCTGCCCAGAAGGCTGAATTACTGCCCCCCAGAGCCCCGAGCACGATCCCACCTGCCATCTGCTGCTACCTGACTGTCTGCTGCCCACGTGCCCTGGCATTTGCTGCCTGCACGTCAGCCAGGGGTGTAGTTGCTGTGACCACCCCTGCTGGAACTGAACACTCCCGACTGGGATTACATCGCTCCACAGCCCAGCCACAGGACCCAGTTGCCCACCCACACCTGCCTCTGGGGTTGCCATGTCCGGCACAACACCATCTGGCAGCACTGGCAACCCCCAGCCAGAGAGGCAGAGGGCCACCAGCTTCAATGCCACCGAAGTTGGTGTCCTGGTGGAGCAAGTCCTGGGGCAGTATGATGCTCTCTTTGTAAGTTTGCGCGCCGACAATGAAGGACGGACCAGGATCTGGATGGACATCGTGACTGCCATCAGCGCGCAGGGGGTGGCAGTCCGCAACTTACATCATGTCAAGAAGCGCTGGGGAACGGTTTGTAAAATATATTTAAAATAGTGCATCTGAAGAATATTTGCTTAGCAAAATTGGTTTAAACTATTATAGTAACTTATGAAACTGGCCCAGTCTGGCCAAAAAAACTGTCCCACACTAGAATCATGGCCTGTCATTTCGTGCATTGCCCTATTGCCATATAGGCCAGTCCGAGTCTGCTTTTCTTTCCCTCCTATCTTCCCCTCGCCACTACCTATCTCTACTGATCTTACTGTCTACTACTCTCCCCTCTCCACCCTACTACTCTCCATCCCCACCTTCTATCACATGCGCTCTCCTTTCACTTTCCCACGCACTTCCCATTGACCCCATACTCTTCCCACAAACACTTGCACACCGTCTGTGCACAATTAAACCACTTTCTATCAGAGACCACGACCTCACCATGCCCCTTCCTTCAGCGATTCTCCTCTACACTCTTCTCCATGGTATTCAATCTACTTATTGTATTTTTTTAATTGTGGAGCTTTTCTACCACCAATTGTTTGGCTTTTTTACTGCAAATAAAAGGCGAGGGGTGTTTGGGTAAGGAAATATGGAGTGAGGGTGTGGGGGAGTGAGGGGTCTCCAACCGCATTTCACAGCAAAACACATTGGTAAAGAAATCAGCGGTGAAAAGGCTGTGATGACTAGAGCCATCATAGACACTCTCCTCAATGTACATTCTACAGGAAGCTCCATCTGCTTAAACGTGCTCTGCGGCTTCCAGAGTAGTGTAAAGTAAATTACAGAGTGCCCCACCATGTCTTCCTTACAGCATCAAGAACAGAAAAAAAGTATAAATTACAATTGTTGACACTATACCTCAAAAAGGTGCAGAAACTAAAGTAACAGAAGCAAGATAAAAAATGAGGAGAGAAAAAAAAACTGCTAAGGAAATTAAGTCTAACCTGAGAAAACAGAGGAGAGCAAGAGCGCTTGCAAGTGGACAGAGCCATTCTTCTGAGGCTTCTGGGCTCTATTATGATATATTAAACGCACTTGCTGCTCTGGCATGGTATGGTCCCTTAAGAAAATGTCCGATGTATAGGCCTGAAAAAACCTTGAGCAAGAACATTTTATTAAAAAGAAACAAGGCAAATTAATTTGTCCAGTTTCAAAAATATGTTACACTGCTAGTGTTCCTAGATTCTACACATAGACAAAGATACTCATGGTTTACGAATATTAACTGAAAAACCCAGGTGAGAGGATAATTGCACCCATGTGAAAAGATCAACGTGTGAAGCTGTTGCTACAGATAGCAATCCGGCTCATCTGTTCCCTTTCTCACATCTAACCACTATCAAATACAGTTTCCAATACTCTTACAAGAAACAAATCTGGTAAGTGTTTCACCTTCATAATCATAACATGTGGATTTATTTTGGTTGAAAAAAAAGAGAGAAACAAACCTACTGCATTTTATAACTCAGTCCTACAAACAGGACGACCCACTCATAGAATGGCACCAGAACAGCTGCCATGGGAGAGTGGTAGCCCTGCAGGCAGACTCTCAAGTGAAGAGCCTCTGCTTACCTCATGAGGCCTCTGTGCCTTTTAACAAAATAGGATGAATTCGGGGGACAAAGCACAGGTCGCACTTGTCAAGAAATTAGAGGACTGTACTTAACTTTCACTTTTTCTTATGGGTCCCTCCCTTCAGTGCATCTAACAAGATGATTCCCAAGTAATCAAACCTTTGAGAGGAGCACAACTACCTACACCCTTGGAAAAATCCAAGCCATAACGAAAAACATGTATCTGAGTGATCTGAGCAAATTGAGCATCGCACCAATGTTGAGGTGGTCAGGAAAGGTCCCAACGATAAAGAGGGGTTCATGTTGCGCACGCCATATTTGTGATGATGGTGCAGCAAATTGGGCGCAATGTTGCAATTTCATATGTATCCAGTGTAGTTAAATATGAATCGAATATTTTACTTTAGTGTTACATTCTGTTTAAAGTTGATACATGTTAGATTTGTACATGCGCAGAAAGATGAAATTCTAAAATTGTCACATGAAATATAAATGTAATTCACATATGTTGTGCTATGAAATACTTAGAAGCTGAGAGACATCAGACTTTGTTAATGTGCAGGCGAAGAAGGGGTTTGTCCTGAAGAACCCACTATAAAGGAGAGATGATATTTATTAAACATACATGCACACCGATAAACATACAAAAAGGGATTTATAAATCTGTATGTAGTGGGTTTTATGAATTAATTCAGACTCTGCAGCCATCAGTTGGTGTGGTGATTTTCAGGTGGCTGGGAAAAGCTAGTTCAACAGGTTTGCGTCCTGGGAAAGGAACAATGATTAACCAAGCAGATGGTTAGACGTTGAACAGGGTGCAATGTTTATGGCTTGGTAATTCTGCAGGAGAAGATGTAATCTTCTTATGGGCATTGAAGTTTCGCAGAAGGACCCAGCCAATTGTTATGACCAGCAATAAATATCGGGTGAAGTAACATAAAGTGATTAAAACCCAGGAGTTTCAAATGCATTCTCAGATGTGCGGTGCATGATGAAATGGCAGTCATTTAGATTGGAATGTTTAATGGAACCAGTAAGCCGGGGCGGATGAGATAGCTATCGTCAGTTGAAAGAGCACCCATTTACTCAGCCTCCTTCGTATCGCTTAAGTATCTATGAGAACCCTGTGCAATTATGTTTAAGGTTGAAGGGCTGAGGCCAGTTGTTACTAGTAATGAATTATGTTTGCACACAAATGTTTAACTGTTTGATGATGTCATGACATACCACGGATGAATCCCAAGAAGGGGTGTGTTATGAATATGATCTTAAGATGGTAATTAAGATGACACGTGGTCAATCCTACTGCCAAACTATCCAACCATCTTAGACATAATCAGGAAAGAAACACAAGGCATGCTTTGCACAAAGCTGAAAAACTGGGAAACAGCATGTAGATCAAAGCTGAACGAAATTTCGTTATCGGAAGCAGAGTTAATACAAAACCCGATGAAAATAAAAAAGAAAATCGAGGAGTTCGACTGGATAAAGACCCTGGAACGTGCAGCAGAGTTTAAATCAACCAGCCATCTCCCCCTACAGCCGAGTAAACTGAACTCTATTCCGAATTACCTGGCAGAATTCCCAAGCAAACCATTAAGAAATCTCTTCTTGAGGGCACGTCTAAATCTCCTTGACACACATGAGATTTTGGCGATAAGAGGCCAATCCAGCTCCAACAAATGTCGCTTCTGCAACAATGAGGAGGAGATAGAAACAATTCGCTACCTGCTCCTGAACTGTCCAGGAACCCAGTCAATCAGCGGAAAAGACCTGCTGCCACACTTGTCGGCATCCTACACCCAAGAGGAAGAGCTGTGGTGGAGCAGATTAATCAGCAGCGAAAGGACCGCCTGGACCATCGCTACAGCTCAGTCTCTAAAACAGATCCTTGGGTCCCGCCATCCTTTACCAACCTAGACATAACTTCAGCACCGGACTGGTTCCCGTTTTTGGAGTTTCTTGATTTGATTTATTTTTCTGATTGACTTTTATGATTGTACTACTATTTTATGATTTTTTCCTCCTTGTAAAAATCATTAATTTGATTCAATCAAGTAAATAAAAAAATAAAAAATAAAGTGATTAAAACCCAGGAGTTTCATATGCATTCTCAGATGTGCGGTGCATGATGAAATGACAGTCATTTATATGGGAATGTTTAATGGAACCAGTAAGCCGGGGCGGATGAGATAGCCATCGTCAGATGAAAGAGCACCCATTTACTCAGCCTCCTTCGTATCACTTATTTATTTATTTATTTATTTATTTATTTATTCGTATTTGTTAAGCGCACAGAATCAGCCCTGAGCCCCAGGATTCTTAAGTATCTATGAGAACCCTGTGCAATTATGTTTAAGGTTGAAGGGCTGAGGCCAGTTGTTACTAGTAATGAATTATGTTTGCACACAAATGTTTAACTGTTTGATGATGTTATGACCTACCACGGATGAATCCCAAGAGCGGGTGTGTTATGAATATGATCTTAAGATGTTAATTAAGATAACACGTGGTCAATGAGAATGGGAGATGGAGAAAGATGGGATTTCCTTGTAGAGGTTTTGTCCAATGACATGTGGGGGGTGGATTGTAATAAAATATGTGGGAGTGTTTTAACTGTTGAGAAATGTATATTATGTGTCAACTTAGATGGTTCAGTGAGACTTGGGTTTGTTTGGGTCAGTAGAGTCATCTAGCTGCTCCCTGGATGATTGTACAATAAACTTGCTTTGCGTACAAACGTGCACTCGCTCCTTAAGTGGTGATCCTTTTTGTGTAAAGGTGATTAAAGGCCCATCTTCACACCTTATGCAAGCATGCAATGCATACTTGCAAAATAAACCAATTAGTAGTCTCCCAGGTCTCTTCGTTACAAATAAATTCTATAGGGATATGTCCTTTCTATAAGACTCCTTCAAAGTTTTTGTAATGAATAACACTCAAATTATATTTAAACATCTAAATTGTGTAAAGTCTGGTCTGCCTTTAAGTAGGATAAGAGGAGAATAAAAACAGAAATCCAAATCCATTTTAGGCCAAACCAAAAGAAAAATCTCAAAAATACATTCTCCTTTGAGATTTGCTCTATAGGTGCCTATGTATTACCACCATAAAGTGTGTATCCAATATAAAACATTCGCACTGCACGAACACAATTATGCAGAAAAAAGGACATGCGTTGAACTTATATTTGACAATTGTACGTGTAATTTGTAGAAGATTGCATGTTAGCCATTGTGCATGTGTTCTACAAGTTAAGTACACCAGAGCCCTCAACTGTAGACAGTTGCCTCAGGGGTTGATAGGAGTATTTATCATACCCATTCCTCTCTTGTGCTGCAACCCATAGAATACACCTGAGTTCCACATAAAATGCATTCCAGCTGTCACATAGTCACTGACATAGCAGTCCTCTCTGTGCCTGAACAAAATGTGCTGCATGTTTTTAATAATGTTTTAAACTAGTCATCTCTGCAAGTAATTGAATAGTCAGTGAATTCTAATTACTATTCAATTCACATACAATGTAATGTATTTTTGTTTTCATGTTTAGCGCAGATTATGGTCTTCCGAAGTGCCTTGATCCACCACATCACTTTGAAGCCATAACAATGGCAGCAAGCACTATATTAATATCAAATAGCATAAAAACCAAAAATCCTGCAGAGGACCAGGAGAAATCATTCCACTGTGAAGGAGAAAAAAAGACTACAGTCACAAGCACGTGGAGCAACCTTATAAGTGTGCTAAGCCACTACCAGACTTAACGCTTATATTCTATCCTCAGTTTTGAGGTGGAGAGATGAACAGTTGGGAAGGGATGCGCCTCACTATGTTAATTTAAAGCGACGTGTTCTAATGATATATCATATTAGTAGATAAAATGGACCCATAAGCTGCATGATCTGTACAGACTAAGTTTGTCAAAGTTACAGAGCATAATATGTATGTTTTCCAATCTATATATATATATAAAACAAAGTTGTGTTTGTGGGATTGTATGTGGCATTCATGGGGACGTAAAACCTCATGAACGGTGAGATCTGTTGTCATGAATTTTGCATGGAATATTCTTTATTTCATTGTCCAATTAATGCAACTATTTGTGGCTCGATAAGTCATCCCGTTCCCGAGATAATTATTTTTTTATTTTTTGGGCTTTGTTTTTCGGCATTACATTTTGTGGTGTTACACATCACCATCTACAAGTCATTTGTAGAAAGTACTCATCATCACCGATCAAAGCTGAAACATGATCAACACCTGAATAATTTCTATCGCAAATTTTGTAAAGGACAGGTACATTCAACCTCATCACATTAAATGGACTTTTGCTACAATTTGAAGATGACAGTTGAATCAGTTGATTTGACTCAGGTTCCATGTTTAACAAAAATACTTCTTTCTTCTGTATGCTCTCCTTTCATTAATGCTTTAATACGAATATATTTTTACAGAAATGCCATGAAAAAAAGATAGCAGTACTTAATCCCACCCCAAACAAAACAAAACAATGAAAGCTGAATGGCATGATTCCTGCACCTCATGTCCCCAGCCCTCCAAGATGTCAGGCTGCAGCCAGGCCACGATCACCTACATGGCCCTCAAGGGCCTCTCCATCCCTCCAAAGACCCACTTGGAGTCAGACTTGGCACTTGTGGCACCAGACTCACTCACTCCCATAGGATAACATTGGGGATTGGACTTGTAGTGCATTGATGGGGACAAGATGGATGCCCCCACATATTTTGGTTCCCAGAACTGCATGTGCAGTCTAGTCTCTGGGTGTGGTTCAGAGACACCTGGGATACCCAGAGACTATTTAAGCCATGCCCAAGCTGAGAAACATGCTTTGTGTTTTCTGCACCTGCAGCGTGACACTCACCGTGTTCGGATCGGTCTCCAGTAGGCCTGCATCTTTCTTCTGCGCTCAGCTCCTGCAAGAACAAGAACACCGTTAGGAACAGCCTTACCTTGCGGTGCTTCTGCCCATCATTCATCGCTCCTTCTGTTCTGCGGGCATCTTCTGCGGTGTCATTCCCATCCCGGCACGCCGCTTCCTAAGGAAAAGGGAAAAGAACAGAAAAAAGGCATTAGTAAGCATTCAGCAAATCTTCGCTTATTTTTAAAGACTGTACGAGCTTCAAACGCTTACCTGAATCCCAGCCGCTCTGGGGGAACTCTGTCTCCGGAACTTCTCATCCATCTGCAAGAGGGAAAAGACACTCCAGGTTAGCGTGGAAACATCTAGAGGCACCGCATACCGCGCTTACTCACCGCATTTCTTCTTCATAACCGGCATCGACGCTGAAAACGTTGCGGCACCTAAAAGACATAGAAAAAGAACTCAGTTCAATACAAATACGAAAGAGTCGCATCGCGCTCTCACTCACCTTCAGCGCTACTCATCTCAGCAGCACCTCGCCATCCCCAGACACCGGCCATCATCTAAGGAAGGAAAGGAACGAAGTTAGAGAACTGTTCAAAAGACTCATTATACTTACCTGTCAGACTCTTGCCAGTGAAGTAACTAGACAGCAACCAGCCTGCATCAATCAACGCGCCCCTGCGCTGAAAGCAGGACAGAGAGCACACTTTCCAAGAAAACAATGTGAGCTGTGGATCAAAGGGAAGGTTTGGACCCCGGGGAAGAAGGGGAAGAAGGGGTTCAAGCACACAGAGACAATAGGGAGTTAAACTCTACCAATCCTGTGTTTCAGGCCCAGTCTCCAGTCGAGTAGACTCCAGGGAAGGGTGCAAGGTCGTAAGAGGTCAGTACAGTCTGAGTGATGTCCCCGTGGATACCAGGTGAGCGTTACACTGAAACATGATCAACATCCTGAAAAAGGAAGATCTCAAGACCATGAAGCTCATAGAATTCAACATGCTTTCAGACAGAACAATGAAAGTGCTCAAGAACCTGAAGCAAAACTTACTAATAATTTGTGCTGCTAAAAAACAAAGCAAAGAAATTGCTAGAGAAACTGAAACACGACTTGCTGTTAAGCAAATTAGTGCTGCTGAACAACGAAGGAATGAAACTGCTGAAGAAACTAAAGCAAGACTTACTGATCTGAGAATTGGTGACCTATTCAAATCTCAATGGCCTGCAAATAAACATTACCAAGACCTGGGTTATGAGCTGTACTAGTAGGACTAAGACCAAGAAGTCATTCCCTTGGGTATTGGAAAATAATATGATGGAGCCTGTTCTCACCTTCAAGTACCCTGGCGTACACTTGCAGGCTTCTTTGTCTTTGGCCCACCTGGAAGAGGGTATTGTATTGAAATCTTGGACCAGGTGGCACTCGTGATTGCATATAGGGTGTCTGTTATACCCACCATTATGTATGCTCTTGCGGTCTTTCCAGGTAAGGCTCTCTCATGGTTCACGATCTTGGAGGCCAAGATTCTCTAGTCCATTTTTAACCTCCTTAGTTGTGTCCCTGTGGAGGCGATAAGGCTTGAACTGGGCCTCCACTCACTCCTGTCTGTTTCGAAGATTGTGGCCTGTAAGCTATGGGCAGTGATTAAATGTAATTGGAGTGCTACACCTTCTCTGTTTTTTTCCACAATGGAACACTCTGCTTGCCACCAAAGAAGTGCATGGTTTAGGGAATTGGAGGCCTGCATTGTCAAGATATCAGTCTATATTGCCATAATAAGAGTGATATCCTGTTATTCTTGAACAAACTTAGTGCTAAATCTTGCATAGCCGATCAGATTTCATCTCTTAGCAGACTGGCAGAAACACGCAAGTATGCCACCTACACCCAACAGGGTCTATTTGGGAATACTCCTCGTAAATGTCTGGTGTCGCTTAGATTTCTGGCTCTCACCAGATTTATACTCTATCTTCTCCTTGATCTATTGACGATATTAGGTTACACAGGGGCTTGGATGGGGATCACTAGAGAGGCTCGACTTTGTTGACTCTGCCACACTCAAGAGGAAATGGCATGCCACATACTGACCACTTGCAGGGCCTTTTATGCTCTATATGTAAGGGGCTATGCCAGATGTGTTAACTTTGAATCCGATCAGTTTTGAAGCATGCTATACTCGGCTGAATCTCATGTTATTTCTGCCTCGGCCTTCCATGTGTGTCTTAAAATTAACAAAGAATATAAAATCTTTAAGCAATCGTTTAAGAAAATGTTGAGCAACTTATTTATTTACCTATTGCAATGTTTTATGAAATGTATAATATATGAATTGTATTATGTAGTAAGTTTTTCATGTATATGTAGCATAGTAATTTGTGGAAAGATCCTACGGCGGATGTATTTTATTGGGTCTTTTCCCTCTTTTATTCCTTTTTCTTTTATAACCAGTACGGTTAGTTGATATACATTGTATATCTTAATGGAGCAAAAAGACTAATTTTGTCTTAAATGCACATAATAAAATAAAATTGAAAAAGAAAAAAGAAGTGTTAACAGAATTAGTGCTGCTGAACAATGAAGGAATGAAACTTTTGAAGAAACTCAAGCAAGACTTGCTGATCTGAGAATTTGTGCTGCTAAAAAACGAAGCAATGAAACTGCTGAAGAAACTGAAGTGAGACTTAACGATCAGAGATTTAAAAATCTGAGGACGGACATCCCGTGGCGAAGGCAGGTACTTGGGCAAGTGGATATATATACTTTTTACAAGTCTACAGTTGTCGCCTGATCATTAAGGAGAATCCTAAGATCCATTGACTACACAAACATTGTGTTGTTAATAACTTCTGACTTGGTTGACCCATCTGTTTACAATTTTCAAAAAATGGTTGTTGGGCAAAGCCAGACAAAATTAGAAATCTAGTGTAAATGTGTCTGTTTAGAAGTTATGGAGCATTTTTAAAATCTGATTTTTTAAACTTTTTTGTGCTGTGATTAAGCAGGCTCAAATCTTGAACCACTGGGCGGACTTGCTTCATATTTGTTTCAGGAGCATCAAAAAGCAATGCAGATGTGCCTTTTGCTGGTTTGGCACAAACCCGTCCATAGGTTTTTAAACATTCGGCACAAAGAGGCCTGCCCTGACAGGAGAGTTATGAAGGCACTCTCTCCATGAGCTCAACTATCACAAGGAGAACATTGCAGCATTTCTCTCTGCTGCCCACTTATTGCGTAATTACAGGTCCTTAATCAGAGACGAAGCTCTGGTTCGGGGCTTTACCTGCCTGAAGGTGATGCATGTTCGAAAGTAAGGCATCAATGAGCTTTACTTGGAGATCTAGGTGCATGGCAAATTTGGCAATAACAAACACAAGTGGGAGACCCAGACTCTATAAAAAACATAACTCAGAACTAGCCGCATGAGATTCCAGCTGGGAACCAAAGTCAACTATGAGAAGAGACTCACCAGAGACAAGAGAAAAAACAACAAGACACAGCAACCTTTAAAGGAGCTAGGTGACCCATAGCTTGCATACTACAAGCTCCAAGCTGACTCCCACGATACAGGTGCTCGCCTCTGGCCAGAGACGCAGACCTGGACTGGAACTCAAATGGGGCCCACCTGAGATAAGGAGTGGTGCAGCAGCAAAAACATGTAACAACTGGAACTTACAAACCAGCAGGCATGGACATGCTATCTATCTATAAACACATGGGAGGGGGAATATTATAACAAGCTCTCCAATTTACATCATAATTTTAAAATTGTAATGATGTGAAACTAGCAAGGGAATCGCCCCAATAGTTGAATTTTTATTGCAAGCTCACAATCTATATTTATTTTTAAATTATTGTTTAAAGTACATTTGGTTGTATTGCAACCTTTTCACACTATTACAAGTACATAATAAAAAGCCTTTTCACACTGTTACAGCATATAGTGAATAACAGAATAAAAACACATGTCATCAGATGCCATCATGATAATATCAAGATTTGGTACAACAATTAAAAACAGGCATGTAATTAAAAACAGAACATCCTCAAACATTACAGGTTAAAATTAAAATGACAAAAGGTCATGTATTCCATTCCTAAGGATCCCTATGATAACACAAGTTTTCTAGCAGCAATTTCCCACCGAAATGACCAGGGATTCAGGCCCGGACACACAGCTCCAAAATTGATTAGTAGCAGGCATCACAAATTTAGCATAGGGTGGCTCATATAATCCTTCCAAAACCTCACATTGGGTTAGAATATGTTGCGCAGATTCGATATTTTTTCAGCACAATCTACATATTCTATGTTCATACGGGATGCCCGCCCATGCCCCTGTATTTTCAAGTACTGCAATAATCTGCAACCTCACTGAGAGGATAAACCTAGTCAGAGCCGGATGGCAACACCCAGAACAAACGACTGCTTGGCATATAGCCCAGATTTCCATTGGGTACAAACATGGATTTAGGCCTAATTAGCGTCATAGGTTCTGTCTCTCACAGGTATCCTGGCCAGGTTGAATCCAAGCCAGGAGTCTGTCAATGGAGTTACCCTGATGTCAAACAGGTAACGCATCATCCATGAGTCCAGTTTAATAACCCATTTGCTCTTCAAGTACATGTTCAATGAGATGTGCCAATAGAGTATCCTTCCCCCCTAGGTTGTATTTTATCCTCACCCAAAAATTACAGGAAGCAAGCGACCACATCGTAAAAAGAGAGGGTAAGCCAAGTTCCATCCTAATTGCCTGTATTGGTATACACATTGGTAGGTTCAACAACGACCGAAGGATCTTTCCCTCCAATTTACCCACGTGGGACACCAACCTCCATGGGAAAACCTCTAAGGAAAATACCATGGTGGGCTCAACTGAAGTCTTATATGACAAAATATTGGCTTCAATGCATTTTCCACCTTGGGGGTCAATCATTTTTGTAAGTGGGCACCCGAAAGAGTTGTCCTAATAGAGATTCCTAGGTGTCTATACTCTTTTGTCCTTTCTAATTTTTCCCCCCTAGCCACCAATTATAAGTGCTCCTTACAAATGCCCCTTTTCCAAATACATAACCTTCGCCTTTTTAATATTAGGTCTCAGGCCTAGGTTGATGGAATAGTCAAATAGTGCCTGCAATGAATGCTGTAAACCAATTTTGGTTCAATTTAGAATGACAACGTCATCACACCAAGCCCTTGTTCCCATACTGATGGGGGAAGTTCATCACTTCCCCTAGCCTTTGTGTGAGTTAGGATATGTATAGATTGAAAAGCAGGGGTGCCAGATGTTTCAATCCCTTTGTGATATGGATGTGGCTTGATAAGTCCCCATCCTGGGAAAGTCTGATTCTGACCTCTGTCTCGCTGTACAGTGCTTTAATAAAATACAGCAGAGATGGGTCAATTTGCCAGCTTTCTAACATATCCCACAATTTATCTCTGTCCACACTGTCAAAGATGGCTGGAAAATGTACAAAACAGACATAAAGCGCTGTACCAGGATAACGTTGGGTATATGATATTAAAGTCAATAATGTCCAGATTGAATGAGATGTGGCACACCCTTTTCTAAAAACTAGTTTATGGTAACTTAAAAAGCCCTTTCCAGCCACCCAAGCAGACAATAATTCCAATAATAGCCTAGCAAATATTTGTGCGCTACTGTCTAGCATAGCTAGTAATCTACAGTTGTCTGGTAGGTCACACAGGCCCTTCTTATACACTGGAATTAAAATAGCTGATTTCCATGTTTTTGGGATGATACCAGTTTCACAGACATATATGAATAAGTGTTTTAAAATATGAGCCCATAATGGAACATCTGCCTTCAAGACCAGATTTGAAAGCCCTTCAGAGCAAATTGGTTAATTTTGGCCTCTAGGTCAGAACGTTTCAAGTGAAGACAGTTGAATTTACCATGGGCCTGACTTCCGATGGACGATGTTGGCAACCATCAAAAAAGCTCTTTCAATAAACTTAACCCACTTTTCCACTGAAACGGCTACCAATTCTCTTGGATAATTGGCACTAGGTTGTGATCCCCTTAACCGGTGCCAGAACTTCCTTGAATCATTTATCCTAATTAGTCTGTTTAAGAAATTCCAGCCTGCATCATTTTGGGAGAACCTATGATTGCTCAGCCAGTTCTTATACCTTGTCTTCAAACTCGCTTGCTTTCTCCTCTTTTCATCAGGCGGTGTTTAGCTCCCTCTTCCTTTTTGCGACATCATAGTCATAACAACAAGCCATTGTATGTGGGCCATTTTGTTTGACCACTTGTCAGGGAGAATTCTCTGTAAAGGCTAATTTCCCAAACCTAGTGAGTCCCCCAGCAGCTTTGCTGGATTTTTGGGGTTTATTTTTTTTCTCCTGCTAAGAGTGAGACTCTTTTCCTCCCACTCTTAGACATGATTTGAGGTGTTCCTTTGACTTTGTATGTGTTCTATGGGCTATGGGGTCCTTTACCCTTAGGGCTTCATGTGTTTTTGGTATGTGGGTTACACAGCACCCTCCGTGCCGTAACCCAGGGGTGTCGTAGCAACCCCCAACATAGACTCCATACCCTGGGACTGACTACTGTCTCCCAGGGCATGTAAAGTCACCATTGGCTTTACTAGTCTCAAATTGTGAACAGAACCAGTACAAACCATCCTTTTGTGGACGTACTGGTCGGGGCAATTCTATTTACCCCATAGGTCTGTTGTTCGAGGGGGCACTGTCCAGTCCCCCCCGACCGAGTTTTGGCTGGTGGCAGCGGATACTACTTTTTATATTTGACCGCGAATATATTCCTATGGGATTTACCCATTGTTCGAGGCTACCACTTTTTTTTTTTTTTTTTTGGAAATTTCAATTTTTATTGATTTTGTAACAAATAGATTTACAATTCTTCATGTGAGCAGAAGCGAAAGATAATAACTTGTAACATTGATAGAGCAACATACGAGTGCAACATACATCATGTTAATTTTAGAAAAACATTTTAAGTATCTCCTGTACCCCCTTCCCATTTGGTTCGTGCCCATCATGAGAGCAGAGGCAACATTCTAGATTAATTGTGACTTTTCCTTCTAGCATTTATATGGCAGGATTGCGCACGACAGACCGAGAACTTTGAGACCTTTGGACAGTGACAAGCGGAGAGTGGATTGTTGTGATGGTATTACAGCATTATGCACAAATTTTCTCATGACGCGTATTTTGCACGAAACTCTGCCCATTCCGTTTCGGCAGAGGCACCTTTTCCATGTAGCGCAGCGGTCAGGACCTCCATTCTGAAGATGGTTCGGGCGACGGTCACCCATTCTTCCTTAGAGGGGAGGGATGGTCTCTTCCAGGTTATTGTGAGGCAGGCTCTTGCAGCCATTAGGAGGCCTATGACCATCTTGGGAGCTTTTAGGATTGTGTCTTCTTCTTGAGAAAGGCCGAAGAGGATCAATATGGGGCTTTTCTCTCTTTCCTCTTGATCAAGATCCTTGATCCAACTGAGAACCTCGTCCCAAAACGCCTGAACTTTATTGCAGCCCCACCACATATGCCAGTAGTTCGCTTCTTGTCCACAACCCCTCCAGCAATGTGGATTTGTTCCTTGATACATTTTCGCCAGGCGTAGCGGGTCGTACTGCCACCTGTGCAGGAGTTTGATTGCGTGGAGCTTTTATTGGCATGATATTGACACTTTGGCCGTTTGTCTGCATATGCGTAGCCACATCTCATCCTGGAGAGGTCCACATAAGTCGGATTCCCATTTTTCCCGCAGTTTGGTAGAGGGAGTTAGATCCGTTGATATCAGAGCGGTATACATAGAGCTTATCAAGCCTCTGGTGCCTACGAAGGTGTCCAATATTTTTTCAAAGGGTGTAAGGTCCCTCTGTAGTTGACCTTTCCATTTTTCTCGAGACATCACCCCTTTTAGCTTTAGATATTGGAAGACAGATAAGGGGCCTATGTTGAGTGCGTCTTCGAGGTCCTGTATGGATATGAAGGACTTGTTTCTCCACAGTTGCCCCACTCGTTCCAGGCCGGCTTCGTACCAGGACTGGTAGCTCAGTGGTCCAGATATATCGTCTCGAATCCCTGGAACCCATATGTGTCCCAGAGGGGAAGGCCAGGTTGTGATTCTCTTCATGGAGCTGTCCGGTTTCCAAATTGCCCAAATGGTTCCGAGTATGGGATGTTCCGGATGCTGCGTCGCAGCCAGGGTCCAGGGACCCATAGCCATTCACCGACAGTGTACGGGCGGAGGTGGAAGTTGTCCAAGTCTATCCAGTGTAAGTTTGCTTGCTGTCTCAGATGTGGGATCAATATTCGCAGCTGGGCCGCTTTGTAGTACGCTTCGAGATTGGGGAGACCCACTCCCGCATCGTCCTTCTTGAGGTACAGAAGGGATTTCGGGACTCTTGGTTTTTTGCCTTGCCATAGGAAGTTCATCATGGACTTCGTCAATTCAGAGAAGAATTCCTTGGGTATTTTTATGGGGAGCATCTGGAACAGGTACAGAATTTTGGGTAGGATCACCATTTTGATGGCGTTTCGGCGCCCCATCCATGAGATAATAAGTTTGGTCCATTTTGCCATGTCACTTCGGAGTGCCATTAGCATAGGAGGGAAGTTGGCATTGTATAAGGTGTTCAAGTCACGTGTCACGTTGATGCCCAAATATCGTAGGGTGGTCAGGCTGACTTTCATTCCCAAAGGAGCGAATCTCTCTACTTCGGAGTCTTTGTTCTTGTCGAGCGGAAGGAGGATGGATTTGCTAGTGTTGATCTTCAGGCCCGCCATCTGGCCATATTCCTCGATGATGTTCAGGGCCGTTGGAATCGATTCAAGCGGATGAGTAAGATGTAGCAGTATGTCATCGGCGTAGAGGCCAAGCTTGTATTCCTTGTACCCGAACCTGATCCCTCGGACTCCGGGGTCTGCTCTCAGTCTATGTGCAAGAGGCTCAAGCGCCAGGACAAACAGGATGGCAGATAGCGGGCATCCCTGTTTTGTTCCTCTCTCCAGGGGGAACCATCTAGAATAGCCACCGTTGACTGAGACTGATGTTCTCGGGGACGTGTAGAGTGCCTTTATGGCTAGGCGTAGCTTGGGGCTACAGCCAACCTCGACGAGAACCCTTTCCAGGAAGTCCCAATCGACCCTGTCGAAAGCTTTCTAAGCGTCCAAGGAGAGAAGGGTCGGGTCTGCTGGCATATTTTGAGCTTCATGAATCAAGTGGAGCGTTTTCCTCATTATGTCAGCACCTTATCTTCCTAATATAAAACCAACCTGGTCCGGGTTCGCCAGTCGCGGTAAGTGGACTTCTATACAGGCTGCTATTACTCTTGCGTACATTTTGGCGTCAATGTTAAGAAGCGATATGGGGCGATACGATCCACAGAATTTTGGGTCCTTGCCTTCTTTCGGGATGACAGTGAGGAGGGCTTGTTCAAAGGAGGGAGGTGCTTTGCCTGTATCGAGGATATCGTTGAAAAGAGCTGTTAGGAATGGGACAATATATGTGGAAAACGATTTATAGAAACCTGGGGTGAATCCGTCATCTCCGGGGGACTTGCCTGTTTTGAGCCGCCTAATCGCATCAGCAACTTCTTCCTCACTGACGGGGACATCGAGCGCCTCGGATTCTGCGGTTGTTAGTGAAGGTAGTTTTACATTTTTGAGATATGTCTCTATGGCATTCGGTGGAGAGGGCGGGTCACTCATGTATAGATCTTCATAGAAGAAGGCAAAAGCTTCTTGGATCCCCTGGGGAGATGTTTCTGTAGTGTCCAGGAGTGTACCGTCGGTCCTTTCTATGGTATCCACCCATCTCTCGGCTCTCTGTGCGCGCAGTCTTGCCGCGAGGAGGGCATCCGCCTTGTCGCCTTTTTCGTAGAATTTTTGCTTTAGGTGTTGTAGGGTTTGTGTTATTTTGCCGATTTCAAAGACTTTGAGTTCTTCTCTAAGTTCCCTGGCTTCGTTGATGTATTTTGTTCGCTCAAGCGGCTTTGATTGGGCTTGTTTCTCAACCATAGTTTCTCCCTAATATTCTTCTCAATTAAGGATCGTTCTCTCTTTTTGCGGGCGCCTTCTCTGATGAGGATGCCCCTCCAGGTGGCCTTGGCTGCTTCCCACACTGTGGTCTTTGAGATCTCCCCTGTGTCATTTAACATAAAATATTGTTTGATTTCATTTTCAAAGTCATCTCTAAACACTGTGTCCTTCCACAAAGAGTCGTTGCATCTCCACTTTGTGGTTCGTTTTATGTGGTTTGCCCAGCATATTTCTGCCGTCACCATATCATGGTCCGACCATGAGATCGGGTGTATGTTTACAACAATGGTTTCCCATAGAAGGCCTTCGGACAAGAATAAATAGTCGATTCGTATGAGAGTTTCATGCGGGGCAGAACGGAAGGTGAAGCCAAGATCCGTGGGATGGAGGTGTCGCCAGCTATCTGTTAGACCAAACAATGTGAGGGCTGCCTTTATTTCCGATGCGTTGTTCGTGTGGGATGGCTTGGATGAGTTGGTCTTACTTTGCCTGTCTAGCGAGCTGTCCATCCACAAATTGAAATCGCCTCCCAAGACCGTGTATCCCCGTGCCATTTGGAACACTTTTTCAACCGCCTTGTGGAGGAATCTTTTCTGTCCCTGGTTCGGGGCGTAGACTGTGGCCAGGGTGACGGGGGTGTCCTGTATGGTCCCTGTTGTAACTGCTGTCCTCCCACCCACGTCGACCCACGTGCTGAGAGTTGACATACGAAGGCCTTTCCGTATCAGTATCCCCACCCCTGCCTTTTTGGATAATCCAGAGCTCCACAGAGAAAAACCAACATTTCTGCTCAGGATTGGCCTTTCCATGCCCCTGAGATAGTGTGTCTCTTGGATGAAAAGGACATCAATTTTAAAGTGCTTAAATTCTCTGGCCACAAGGGAGCGCTTCGTGGGGGAGTTTAGGCCTTTAACGTTAAGTGTGCATATGCGTAAACAATCAGTGTTAAGTGTGTTTGTCATTGCGGATGTTTAGCGTTGATATTGTTGGTCTCTGTGCCTGTCTTGCTGCCGCTTCTAGTTCTTTTGTCCATAAGTTCAATGTTTGTCCTTTGCTATTAAGGAAAAGTTGGATTAGATCCATCACGTTTTGCAGTTCAGCCCCATGTTGTAAACAAATATTCAACAAAATTGCAACATTTCCCTCCCATCCCCCCCCCCCTCCAGGGACAGGGCAGCCCAACGTGGGGCCACCCGCACCTATCTTCATCTGCGGCGTCCGATTCAGTCGGGTTAAGATCACCAGACCGAAGTCGAACCACCAGTGTGAACTGCACAACATTCGGTCCACTAGTCAATAAAACGTCACTTAACTTTAACTGTTGAGCCCCCAATTCGTGTTACATGAGACCCGGAAGCATGAGGCTTTCCATAGCAACAGTCTAGACTGATTCAAAGGTAGCTCTCCGTCCAGGTGTGTTCGAATTCGAAAACATTTCCCCCCCTCGGACCCGGCCTGTACCTTATTTCACGTGGTTCATGCATGAATTCAGCTCGGGGTTCGTTGCAGTTTACTCTTCACCCACTGTTTCTACTCCGATGAAATGTCACAATAGGGTGGGCAGCCGAGACGGTAGAAGAGTTAATGTTCCATATCTGAAGAAGCATTCATTCTTTGGAATTTCCTGGAGCCCTGCATCCGTCTTCTTCGAGTGCCTTTAATTTGCCATGAGCCCTCAGCGTTTTTCTGTGTTGATGCGTGGGCTCCGTTCGTCTGGGGGCCCAGTAGATCTGTTATGGTATTGGCGATGTCTTTTTCGGAGCTCAGCTTCATTCCTGTACCCTCCCAGTCGAAAGAGAGGGAGAATGGATAAACCCATTGGTATCTGATACCTTTGTCCTTGAGAAGTTTCGTAATCGGTAGGCACTTTCTTCGCAGTGCCAATGTAAGGGAAGACAGGTCTTGAAAGATGGCAATGGGTGACCCTCCCAGGGAGATCTGTGGTGCAAGTCTGGCCTTCTCAAGAATCCGAGCCCTGTCCGTGTAATTGTGGAACCGGGCCAAGACCGATCTCGGGCCTCCTGGTTTGCCTCCCGCTCTATGAATTCGATCGATTTTCGGTTCATCTATTCCCTCGTCTCCAAATAGTAGTTTAAGGATGTCATGTAACGATTTTTTTAGGTGCGTTCCCGTTTCACCTTCACGTTCAGGAATGCCGAGAACGCGTATGTTGTTCCGGCGTTCTCTATTTTCCATCAACTTTTCACCAGAGTTCTTCTTCCTTGCTCTCAGTTTCCGCAACGCGGTGGTCGAATTGCATTTCAAGCGTGCTTAAAGAGGATTGGTTGTGTTCAACCTCCTCAAGTCTCTCCTCCATTTTGTCGATTCTGTTCGTGATCTTATCAATTTTATTCCCAATGTCCGCCCTCATCCCTTTCATTTCTGAGAGGAGGTCAGCGATATCTCCCTTTGTCAAAGCTTCTTCTGCGTTCTTGGCCGCCATGACGGGGGAATCGGGGGGTGGGGTGCACCAGAGGGCTGACTGAATTTGAATTTGGCTAGTTTCAGTTTTATGTCCATAGAATCGAAGAGCGCCAACAGACCGCGGAGCAGGACTCAGTTAGCCCCAGGCCCGGAAGAGGGACGGGTGAGGTTCTGCGCCACAATGTGAGTCCTTGGGGTACAGTGCGACTTTGTTTTGTACCTTATGTGTGGGGTGTGAAGCCAACTTGCTCCGGGGCATGGAAGTCCAGTTTTTCAGATGCGTTGAGGATACAGCACTTAGGGCCCTGTGCTATTGATTGAGGAGAGTCCGGCTGGGAGGGCTGCATTTCCCCCGCTGATGTTGGAAGGACCGGAGTATGTAGTGCGGCTGAGGAGGGCACACGCCCCAGGAGTTGGGGGCCCACCCCTCAGGCCGTTTGTTGTTAGGCTGGGTTCACTGCCCTGGAGGAGGGGACAGCGGAGGTTGAAGGGCCCCAGGGGAACCAGGTAGAGTTCCGGTATTTTGTGGCCGGTACGCAGGTCTCGGGGGGCAGGCGAGAGCCGAGCCCACAGCGGTTCGTAGGGCTGGAGGCGTCTCCCCAGACTTCCCACGTTAGGGCATGGGGCCCTGCGGGATCCCACGCGTACTGGTGGTAGATCACGGGATGCATGCAGTGAGGCTCGGGCCCGACAGCTTCTCCCAGGGCTCTGCCCGCGAGTCCCGATTCGGAACGATGTTCGGGGGCGGGGGATGTCCTTCTGTGGGACTCGATTCCTACCTCTCCCCACGGGTTGCGCCCACGCAGGGCAGGGCCCACCGCAGGCCGCAGGCAGTCCTCCGGGCTCCGGCAGAAATCAAGGGTGTCTCTCGTTGGGCAGCGATGCCGATCCAGGTGGAGGGCACGGGTGACACAAGACTGACTCTGCGCGCCCGCAGTACTTCGGCGCGCGAGGCCGCACCTGTCGCGGGGGCCAGGAACTTATGGGGCGTCAGTCAGGCGGGCCTGCGTCGGGCTCGCTACTCTCGATTTCCTCGAAGGGAGGGAGGCCGGCTCCAGGTGGTCGGTTATGGGTGAAGACCCTTCTGTTTTTCCCCGAGTTTTTGCCAGGGGGGGGGACCTTCACCAGGCTCCGTGTTGATTCTCGTCCATGGGGGGGGTCCTCAAAGTGGGGGCTCAGACCGTATTAAGGACCATAGAGGGGCGAGCTCAAACGGGGCACGGCATTCTCCGTGCGCCCCCTGGTGGCCGATCGAGGCTTCCACTTTTTAATATAGCCTCGAACATACCGCCGGTTTATTAAATTAATATAAATTCACCGGTTGGTAATTTTTGCCGAAACATGGTTCCAAAATGGCGTTTGTGTTCGTTTCTGTGACTCCATCCCAAGTCAAGCTCTTTGTTCCACTTTTTGGCGGGCTTCTCCACAGAAGCCTCAAAAAGTGGTGCCACTCTGTCTGGGTACCACAGGGGTGTGGGAGGGGGTTTAGGCACCCTGGACTGAGTTACCTCAGCAACTCAAGTCTCACTCTTGTGTGATTTGCCCAAGTGGTGAGCCGCCCGGCTCACCACTTAGCATGTTTGAGTGACAGCTAGGCTGAATGAATGGGGGTTTTCTGCATAAAAGCAGAGCTTTGGGGACTGGAACTTCAGAAGTCGCCACATGACCTAAAGAATCCGAGGAGGGAGAAGCCGAGCCGACCTGCAACGACAACACCACCGGTGGAGCCCTGCTGAACCGTCTTACCACTTTTCCCGACGACAGAGGAGATCTCCAGTCCAGAGAGTCTTCTTCCTTTGACTGGTGGGGATAACCAGTTTGCCCGTCTTTTCGCCTTCATGGACCATCTCGTGGCCGCCTTGCCCTTGCCAAGCACCCCGGCAACCGGAATACCACGGGTTACCACTACCGTGAAGAAAAGGGTGGTACCTTGTAACCGGGAAACTCCGCGGCTGGTTTCTTCCCTGGCAGTGCAACGACCTTCAGCTTTCCTCCACGTCGAGACCTCCTCTTCCTCTGGACGAAACACCGACTTGCACCCGCTGCCAGGAACAACTGCCCCCTCTGGAGCGTTCTTCCCACTTTCAGGTACCGTGTCCCGCCTGGCTTCCCTTGCGACAGATCGTTCGGGGTGACAGTAAATCCTCGACTTTCTAACCTGGGCTAGCCTGGGACCTGTTAACTAACTTTTCCTGACTTGATCTCAATCTTTTGTGAACTTTCTACAAAGACTCTTTGGGCATAACCCCACTGTGTGATCCTGGACACATTTCGCTTGCTCTCTCTAAGAGTGGGTCTGGCATTTGAACTTTCTTGCTCCCCAGTAGACTTTGCCTAATCTGCCTCACTGTGGTTCTTTGAAAAGTATTGAAATTTGTGTGCTTTCATTACCCTGTCTTTTTCCCTCCCTTTTTAATAACTTATTAGAGTGCCATCTTATGTTAAGCGCTCACCTCTGTCTGAAAATAAGTGGTGTTTCTCATTAAGACTTGTCTAAAAAGTAATTAGGGTTGTATATATATAATAGTGACTGTGTGTTGAATTTATGTACCTCTTTGTGCTAGTGTAATTTACAAGTGTGTCCTTAAATAAATAATTATATACTTTTGCACCAAAGCTCTGGTCAGTGTTTGCTTGTGCTACTGTATCTCGGTACCTATTGTGTATACTCTATATACTGCCTAACTCATCTTGAGAGAAGTCTGATTGCTCAGCCACAGCTACCGGGTAAATCTGGGTGGTACAGACAGCTACCAATTGGGTTTACTGCCAACCACCTGTAGTCCTAAATCTTTTGCAGTGGTCCCTAAGGGAACTGCACAGGTTTCTGCCTAACACTGGTGTAAAGCGGTGGAATTTGTATTGAGTATACATTTTAGTGTGCTTATAGATACCTTAGTGCAATTAACCACAAAGCCTAGCACTAAAGAAGTTATTTTCTAAAACATGTCAACTATGGAAAGCTATAGTCAAGAGTCCCTTGCTACAAAAACTGCTGATTGTTTAAGAGTTCTCTGTAAGCATAAGAATCTCCTGACTAAAGGCAAGAAAATGGAGCTAATAGAAAGGTTGTTAGCAAACCAAAGTCTGGATGGTGGTTCAGAGGAGCCTACCACTCCAGCAACTGTAGATAACAGCAATGATATTGATATGAATGTTACTATTGATAACTTGGAGTCAGAAGCAGAAGAGGAGGGGAAGATGTTAGAGTTGTCTCCCCTGGGCCTCGACCTGCCCTGCCAGCTGTACCTACTGGACCTTTACCAGGTCTCACACTTATCCTCAAAATATGGAACTAGAAAAAATGAAGCTTGAATTAGAATTCAAAATAATTAATGCTCAAACAGAACAAAGGCACCAAGAACTAAGGCTCAGAGAAATGGAGCTCAACCATGAGCTAGAAAAGAAAAAATTGTCTGTGGAAAGTGCTTCTCTCTCCGAATCCTCTAGGAGTTCCACTCCCAAAAGACCCTGGATGCCTAAGGAGTTGGTGGGTATGTATGAGCCTAAGTTGGATGTGTTGGATTGGTTGAGTTTGTTTGAATATAATCATGGGCTCCAGAACATTACAGGAAATTAGTTACTTTCCTGGTTGTTCTCTAGGCTCCCCCCTGTTGCAACTGATGTGGTAACGGAGTTGGGGGAGTAGGATAAGAAGGATTATGAATGTGTGAAACTAGCTTTGATAGCTAGATTTGGGAAGAGCCCTTACCAGTACCTTAAGAGGTTTAGGACCCTCAAAATGCATGATGGTACCCCTTGGGCTACCTGGGTGAGTGAAAGTTTGAAGAGCTTAGAGGGATGGATTAAGGGTTACAAAGTGAACACTTATGAGGGGATGAAGAATCATGTGATGTTGGAGTCCATTTATGATGCCTGCTCTCCTGAGCTCAGACAGCACTTGGCTGATTCAAAGTAATTAGATTCCAGCAAACTAGCTAAGGCTGCTGACTTGTGGGTTGCCAACAGGGCTACTCACAAGGACTCTGGGGTAACTCAGAAAAAGGAAGAGGGGAAACAGCCAAAAAAGGACTCCAAAGAGAATTCTAATAATTCCAATCCCAAAGAGAGCCCCAAACAGAACAATAAGGGTAAGCCACAAGGGAAACCAAATCAGAGTAGTGCACCTTCTGGTGGTAAACCAGAAGGAGGTCAGAGCAAGCCACCATTCCAGAAAGCATTTGGTAAATGCTATGGTTGTGGTTCACCTGACTATGTGAAAGGAGATCCCAGATGTAAGGGTAAACCTTCAGGGGTCCAGCTTGTCTCCTTAGCCTTCGCTCCAGAGGAGGAAGTAAAAATGGCAAGTGGAAACTTTCTACTGCTGGCTGATGAACCCATTGGAGTCTCAGCCAGTGTTTCTTTAGTGTCTCTGGGTCTGTGGGAACAACAGAATTTAGATGTCTATAACTCTATCCCATATAATACTAAAGAGTATTATAAGGACAGTGTCCAGGTGAATGGTCAGGAGACTCTTCCCATTAGGGACACTGGAGCCGGCATAACTGTGGTGGATAAATCTTTTTTTCAGGCTGAGGATGTTGCTAAGGCACCCAAACACCTCACCAAGTTAGCTGGAGGGCCTGCGCAGATGCTTCCCCAATTACCAGTTCTCATCCAGTGTAATGACATCACTGTGAAGATAACTGTCAGCATACAAAGTGAGGTACCAGGAAGGGTTCTGTTGGGTAATGACCTGAAAACTCTTGGAGTAGTGTCACATACCCCCAGACCTCCTACTAAAAGGTTACAGGAGCTCACCAGACCTGCAAGGGAGAGAACCATGAGAGGTACTCCCAAGGAGACGATGAAGAAAGATATCACACCTACTCCACTGGAGTTACAACTTGCTATCACTGAACAAAAGGAAGCAAAGGGGAAACCCAAGACTTCAAAGAAACAGCCAACAGCAAGCACTCCAGTGCTTCCAACAAGGACTTCCCCTAGGTTGTCCAAAGTTACACCTGTAACTCCACCTCCAGCTGAGGCTGAGAGGGAGGTACAGCCCTGTATGGTGGAGCTAGACTCTGAAGAAGAGCTAGTGGAAGGCCAAGATCTCATTGGAGATCTAGATCCTGTTGACTATCCTGAGCTGCAGTTTTTACTGGCAGAAGGTGGACCCAACAGGGCAGACTTCAGTAAGGGACAGAGAGAATGTCCAACTCTGGAAGGTCTTCGCCTACAGGCAGCTTCTCAGGCTGATGGGCAAGAGCCTGGAAAGTATAGGTTGCACTGGGAAGATGGCCTCTTCTACAGTGAACCAACTGAGCCTGCACCTGGAGACTACAAGTGGCTTGTAGTACCTCAAGAAAACAGACAACAGTTCTTGCAACTGGCCCATGAGATTCCTTTGGCTGGTCACTTGAGCTTCAAGAAGACCAAGGAAAGGCTCTCACTCTACTTTTATTGGCCAAAGATGGGGGTTGAGGTAGATAAGTTTTGCAAGAGCTGCCATACCTGCCAGACTTCTGGTAAGGTTGGATCCAAGAATGTGGCACCTTTAGTGCCGCTCCCAGTTGTGGGAGTCCCATTTGAGAGGGTAGGGATTGACATTGTTGGTCCCCTTGATCCCCCAACCTCCTCAGGCAACAGGTTTATCCTTGTTGTAGTAGACCATGCTACTAGGTACCCTGAGGCAATTCCTATGAGGACTGTTACAGCTCAGGCTGTGGCTAAGGCCCTCCTTGGTATTTTTACCAGGGTTGGGTTTCCTAAGGAAGTAATCTCTGACAGGGGATCAAATTCTATGTCCCACTACATGAAAGCCACGTGGAAAACCTGTGGAGTTACTTACAAGTTCTCTACCGCCTACCACACTCAGACAAATGGATTAGTAGAAAGGTTCAACAGAACCATGAAGAGCATGATCGGTGCTTTAGAGGATCCCCTTAAAAGAAAGCGGGACCTTCTATTGCCATGCCTTCTCTTTGCTTATAGAGAAGTCCCTCAGGAGGGAGTAGGTTATTCTCCCTTTGAACTTATCTATGCTCATCGGTCAGAGGTCCATTGGCCCTGATTAAGGAGGGGTTGGAGAGTGCTCCTTCCCCCAAGCCAGTCAGAGTGACTGACTATGTGATAGGTCTCCGGAGGAGAATGTCACAAATGATGGCAGAAGCAAGTGATAACCTGAAAGCTGGGCAAGCTTTGGTCAAACATTGGCATGACCAAAAGGCTAACATGGTTGAGTTCACTCAAGACCAGCTATTTCTAGTTATGATCCCAACAAGGCAGAGGGCCTTGCAAGATAAATGGATGGGACCCTTCAAGGTTGTGAGTAAACTTGGAGAGGTAAACTATCTGGTGGACTTGGGCAATCCCAAGGAGGCTCCCAGAGTCTTCCACACCAACCGACTAAAGGCGTATGTCTCCAGGCCTGAAGTAGGAGCCTTGCTTCTAGCTTCAACAGAAGAGGAAGAAGAGAGTGAAGCTCTCCCTGATCTCCTCAGAGGCTTACCCTTGGACGAAAAGATTGAAGGAGTAAATCTCTCTTCAAATCTGACACCTGAGCAACAAGAAGAGTGCAAAGCCATGTTAAATCAGTTTGCCTCTCTGTTCTCACTTTCACCAGGCTTGACCCCTTGGAGACAGCATGATATACTCACTGGTGACTGTCTGCCAGTCAAAAGCAGAGGATATAGAATGTCAGAAAATGTAAGGACCCACATCAAAGGGGAGGTCAAGAAGATGCTTGATCTCGGGGTAATAGAGCCCTCTACTAGCCCATGGTCTAGCCCAGTTGTGTTAGTACCAAAGGCAGGATCCAAAGAATTGAGATTCTGTGTGGACTATAGAGCTCTTAATGCAGTCACCAAGACTGATGCCCACGCTTTGCCAAGGACAGATGAGTTGGTGGATAGACTTGGTTCAGCCAAGTTCCTCAGCACATTTGACCTTACGTCGGGTTATTGGCAAATGGCCCTGACAGACCATGCCAAGGAGAAGACTGCATTTTCTACCCCAGTTGGCTTATACCAATTTAAGGTTATGCCTTTTGGATTGAAAACTGCACCTGCAACATCCCAAAGGATGGTAAATCAGGTTCTGGCTGGGATGGAGGCTTTCTGCATGGCATACTTGGATGGCATTGCAGTATTCAGCCAATCCTGGGAAGAGCAGGTTAACCACCTAGGACATGTTTTGCAGGCTCTTGGACAGGCCAATCTGCCGATAAAGGCAAGTAAATGCCAAATTGGTCAGAGTAAGGTGGTCTACCTTGGGCATGAGGTAGGAGGTGGAGAAATAAGGCCTTTGCTCAGTAAGATTGAAGCTGTGCAAAATTGGACAACACCTACTACTCAAACCCAGGTGAGAGCCAACCTAGGCCTCACTGGGTATTACAGGAATTTCATAGAGAACTATGGGACCATAGCTTCTCCACTGAATGTAATCTCCTCTCCAAAATTCTCTAAGAAGGTCAAATGGAATGAGGAATGCAATCAGGCCTTTGATAACACGAAGAAAGCTCTTTGCCAAGCACCAGTATTGAGAGCTCCTGACTACCACCAAACTTTCATTGTACAGACAGATGCTTCTAATGTAGGTATAGTTGCAGTCCTTATCCAACTGGATGAGAAAGGTAGGGAGCACCCCATTTGCTTCATCAGCAGAAAGCTGAAGGATCCTGAAACAAGGTGGGCAACTATCGAAAGAGAATGTTTTGCTATTGTGTGGGCACTGAAGAAGTTTAGGCCATACTTGTATGGTTCTACTTTTGTCATTCAGACTGACCACCAACCCTTGAGATGGTTGATGCAAATGAAAGGGGAAAATCCAAAACTATTGAGATGGTCAATCTGCCTGCAAGGGTTTGATTTCACTATTGAGCACAGGTCAGGGTGTCACCACAAAAATGCTGATGGTCTCTCTAGGATGTATGTCATCGACTAGAGGTATGAGATTCATCCAGGAGTGGATTAAATCCTCCTGTCCCTTAGACTGGGGGGGCGAGTGTTAGGGAGAATTCTTTGTAAAGGCTAATTTCCCAAACCTAGTGAGTCCCCCAGCAACTTTGCTGGATTTTTGGGGTTTATTTTTTTTCTCCTGTTAAGAGTGAGACTCTTTTCCTCCCACTCTTAGACATGATTTGAGGTGTTCCTTTGACTTTGTATGTGTTCTATGGGCTATGGGGTCCTTTACCCCTGAGGGCTTCATGTGTTTTTGGTATGTGGGTTACACAGCACCCTCTGTGCCGTAACCCAGGGGTGTCGTAGCGACCCCCAAACATAAACTCCATACCCTGGGACTGACTACTGTCTCCTAGGGCATGTAAAGTCACCATTGGCTTTACTAGTCTCAAATTGTGAACAGAACCAGTACAAACCATTCTATTGTGGACGTACTGGTCGGGGCAATTCAATTGCCCGGGGTCTGTTGTTTGAGGGGGCACTGTCCAGTCCCCCCCGACCGAGTTTTGGCTGGTGGCAGTGGATACTACTTTTTATATTCGACCGCGAATATATTCGTATGGGATTTTCCCATTGTTCGAGGCTACCACTTTTTAATATAGCCTCGAACATACCGCTGGTTTATTAAATTAATATAAATTCACCGGTTGGTAATTTTTGCCGAAACCTGGTTCCAAAATGGCGTTTGTTTTCGTTTCTGTGACTCCAACCCAAGTCAAGCTCTTTGTTCCACTTTTTGGCGGGCTTCTCCACAGAAGCCTCCAAAAGTGGTGCCACTCTGTCTGGGTACCACAGGGGGTGTGGGAGGGGGTTTAGGCACCCTGGACTGAGTTACCTCTGCAACTCAAGTCGCACTCTTGTGTGATTGGCCCAAGTGGTGGGCCGCCCGGCTCACCACTTAGCATGTTTGAGTGACAGCTAGGCTGAATGAATGGGGATTTTCTGCATAAAAGTAGGGCTTTAGGGACTGGAACTTCAGAAGTCGCCACAGGACCTAAAGAATCCGAGGAGGGAGAAGTCGAGCCGACCTGCAACGACGACACCACCGGTGGAGCCTGCTGAACCGTCTCACCACTTTTCCCGACAGAGGAGATCTCCAGTCCGGAGAGTCTTCTTCCTTTGACTGGTGGGGATAACCAGTTTGCCCGTCTTTTCGCCTTCCTGGACCATCTCATGGCCGCCTTGCCCAGGACAAGCACCCCAGCAACTGGAATACCACGGCTTACCACTACCGTGAAGAAAAGGGTGGTACCTTGTAACCGGGAAACTCTGCGGCTGGTTTCTTCCCTGGCAGTGCAACGACCTTCAGCTTTCCGCCACTTCGAGACCTCCTCTTCCTCTGGACGAAACACCGACTTGCACCCGCTGCCAGGAACAACTGCCCCCGCTGGAGCGTTCTTCCCATTTTCAGGTACTGTGTCACGCCTGGCTTCCCTTGCGACAGATCGTTCGGGGTGACAGTAAATCCTCGACTTTCTAACCTGGGCTAGCCTGGGACCTGTTAACTAACTTTTCCTGACTTGATCTCAATCTTTTGTGAACTTTCTACAAAGACTCTTTGGGCATAACCCCACTGTGTGATCCTGGACACATTTCGCTTGCTCTCTCTAAGAGTGGGTCTGGCATTTGAACTTCCTTGCTCCCCAGTAGACTTTGCCTAATCTGCCTCACTGTGGGGCCTTTGAAAAGTATTGAAATTTGTGTGCTTTCATAACCCTGTCTTTTTCCCTCCCTTTTTAATAACTTATTAGAGTGCCATCTTATGTTAAGCGCTCACCTCTGTCTGAAAATAAGTGGTGTTTCTCATTAAGACTTGTCTAATAAGTAATTAGGGTGGTATATATATGATAGTGACTGTGTGTTGAATTTATTTACCTCTTTGTGCTAGTGTAATTTACAAGTGTGTCCTTAAAGAAATAATTATATACTTTTACACCAAAGCTCTGGTCAGTGTTTGCTTGTGATACTGTATCTAGGTACCTATTGTGTATACTCTATACACTGCCTAACTCATCTTGAGAGAAGTCTAACTGCTCAGCCACAGCTACCAGGTAAATCTGGGTGGTATTGACTGCTACAAATTGGGTTTACTGCCAACCACCTGTAGTCCTAAATCTTTTGCAGTGGTCCCTAAGGGAACTACACAGGTTTCTGGCTAACACCACTTGTCTAGATACCATAGGGTCATCAAAGGCATAAAGCTTGGTTAGGTCTAAATTATCCTGTGGGTGCAAATTGCTACCTGCCTGGCCATAATTTCCAAGAAAAAGATTACATTGTTCAATCGTTCTCAGTGACCAACGAAGACGGTTACCCCCTGAATTGACCTCTGGGTTACCACTCATTCTTTCTCTACCATCTTGTCTCAACCCCTCAATGTTCGTTAGCAACATTGAGTGGTCACTGCCTTGGTAGATCTAATCTCTAATACAGATGTTCTATTCCCCTGATGAACATTCTTAAATATAAAAGCTATTCGGCTACCAGCACTACCATTTGACCAGGTTATCTCCACCAACCGCTACAGGCAGGGAGAGATCAAACTCTGCCATAGCACTCAGCCATTCCCTAGCCCTCGCCGGCAAACAGTCCCTGTTGAAATCCCTCAATACAATAATATCCGCTCCTGGATAGTTAACCATAACCACCCATAACCACCCAAGCTTGAGAGTCTCAGCCCTGACATCTATTATTTCCGACATCAAGGCTCCACATGGAGGGTCATAAAGGGTAGCCATTGATATTGGCAATGAGCCACCTCCAAAATTCCTTATAGATGCTGCCAAAAGATTTGGATGTGGCGGGCCAAGGCAAAATGTAACTAAGTTGGCAGTTACTCTGGCCCCTATGCAAAGGCCAGCTTTAGGTCTATCCTTCCAGGGGATTCCTGCCAGGCGAAAGATTAAGGAATAGCCATCAAGAACAATCAGATTACATAACCAAGTCTCTTGTAGGCAGAAACAAGTGGCACCCCTCAATAGTCTCAATATTTCAACATTACATAGAAAGGAACTATGGCCTCTAGAATTCCATGACTGACAGGATGAACTGGCCATAAGAGACTAATCCTTCCCCCTTGTCAGTGTAATAGCAGAGGGATATCGGCCCATCTTCTCCTTTGTCTCCTAGCATCTAAGGGCATGTCCATGGTCCAGGTGCAACTTTGTGATTCCATGGGCAGCCTTCCACCATTCACTGGAGTTTTTTGGGGCGTCAGCACAAAAACCTGGATTTCAAAGCCCAACTGACTCAGGGCCCTCACATTTTTACATATCCTTTCCACCACTAGGGGAAGGGGGACACTAAAGTCGCCATCACCCAATTAACAGTGCTGTTATATCTAGGGAGTTCCAACTTAGTAAGATCCTTTGTAGTGATCGATCCCAAATCAGGGATCATATGCAAAAGCTCAAGTAACCAAGATCTATTTAAAAAAAGGCTACTCAAGGTCATGTTTTCTCCATAAACTTGATATATATTAAGTCCGCACACCAGGCAGAATCCTTAATTTGAGTTTCATGGCCCCAGGTGCTGGGCCTTAGATGATTAACCCGGTCAGCCCAGGTTAATTGCATGTCTGACGCAGATTTCTAGGGGTCTTGATGAAGCACCATATTCACTTGCATATTATTTTTAGGAATAGGCACTTCTCCTGCCGATAACTGATTCCGAGCCTGTGCCCCCTGGATCTCTACCCTTCCAGGCAGGTTTGGGTCCTACAATGTAGTTAAAGTGTTCGGCTCCAACTCACCCCTTTCATCAGCACTCAATTTACCCATCTGGGATGGCACTTGGGCCAACGGCTGGTTATTGCTGCCCTGTAGTGACCTTTCCACCCGCACCGAGAATCCAGACCCAATACTTTCACCACTAAGTGGCTTGGTCTGGGATTTAGTCAGCCAGCCATCCATAAGGTCTTTAAGAAGAACTTGGCTGGTCTTGCCATCTGCCACAGTGTTTGAGACGCTAAACACCCCCTTACTCTTTTGCCATAGCTTTGCCTATTCCAGTTCTTCCTACTTTTTTCAATTGATGCCAGGTAAGACCCGTTAGTCTTCTTTGTTCTCTTTTTTAAGCATCTGACATTAAAGGGAGGGGAATCTGGCGCATTCAACATGGAAAGCTCAGCACAAATAGCTTCCAATGCCCCACTATCCGAGACTGCCACAACATATGCCCTTTCCTGGGAAGGCTCCTCCTTCCTGGGAGAGTATGTGGCACTTATCATATGGCTGATTTTTTGGTTGACCATTTCATCAAGGGAAGAACCTTTTATACTTAAGAGGAGGGTTATTCCAACCACATCCTCTCTTAAGGCCTTCTGCTCCTCCACCATCCTGGAACACAAATGTAAAAGCGCCTCAATTTTTGCTTCCAAGGACTCCAAACCCTTCTTACCTTGTGGTGGTGTGATCTTATCAATTACATTGCCCTCCTCTCTGATTTCCTCCAAACTTTCTTCCTCGTCACTCTCACTCTCCCAAGGCGCCGATTTTGATGAGGTCATAACATTTTCCAAAATAGCTGTACAAAAAAGGTTGGAGGACATCAAATGATCAGTCTTAAAGTCACCCGGCGCGATAGAATTCCTTTTTACCACATGGCATGGCTTCACAAGTGAGCCATTATTATCCCAGGAAGTTACTGGGTCCAACTCAGGATTTTTTGGTTGGCGGGTGTTTAGTATTGCGAACGGGGCCTCCAGGAAGAGCTTAGTAGATGGGAAGAATGATTGGGGAATTACCGGCAGGAGAGGAGCTGCAACCTTTTTTTTACATGGCACTGCCAATGCACCCGATTTGTTCACTTTCGGACTTCTCATGCCCTGTATCTTAATTTCCCAAATATCCAAAAGCAAACAAGCAGCAAATACCAGGTAGATCACAAGTAAGTCTTACAGTTCAGGCAGAGAATTTTCGGCCCGGGAGCAAAGCAGCCCAGTTAGTCACAAAAATATTGTCCAACTGTTTATAGTTCAACTCCTTTCTCCACAACCCCTAACCAGTAGACAACTCAAGATTGCTCCATTCCACAGACCTTAAATAAACCCCACTTAAAGGGGGTTAAAATAAGGCAGGGACAGAACCTACCATGTCAACACCCAATTGACTCCAGCAGCGAGGGTAACGGGTCTGCTCCCACTGCCCAACGGACTCATGGACTACAGACCACTTCACCCACTTCGGCATGCGCTCCACGCTGGAAGTGGGATTTTAAGCAACAAAACTTCTTGCAACAAGGAATCGTAACCAGGTGGCCGGGCCAAAGCAGTTAAAGGGCCCGTACTGCTTTTCAGTCTGCTGCCGTCATTCATGTGAAGAAAATAGGAATTAAATCCTAACAGGAAAACGTTGGTGGTCAACAGGTACCACAGACCACTTCACCCAATTCTGCGCGTGCTCCGGGCTGGAAGTGGGATTTTATGCAATGAAACTCCTTGTAACAAGGAATCATCACCAGGAGGCCTGGCCAAAGCAGTTAAAGGACCCATACTGCTTTTCAGTGCGCTGCCGTCATTCACGTGAAGAAAATAGGAATTAAATCCTAACAGGAAAAAATTGGTGGCCATCAGGTACCTCAAACTACTTCACCCACTTGCTCAAAATCTGTTTAATCTGATATTCCCCACAAAATCCAACAGCATCATTTATTTTACCTCCAATTGTAACGACAGCAAAGCAGATGTATTCATCTACATATATAAGTCAAAATGTGTCTGTGGGTATGTGGTGGGATTTGTGGGTTTGTGGCTTGGCAAAGCATTGTTCCTTATACAATTACACATCGCTTCACCAATCTGCACCATATTTAGCATATTTACCTGTTAGGACCCTTCGGACATTACTGGTTACATAACATTTGGACACCCCACCCCTTTCCCTGGATTTCAGCAAAAGTAAAAATATGTTTGTGGCCCGCCGACGAAGCTGTAAACCATGTTCACTGGGAAGGGAAACAAAAAATGTATGGGAGGCAAATGGACCTGAGAGGCGAAGGTAAAGGCCGGTAGCATTCCACAAGATTCACATACATTTTTTGCAGCCTCGGGTGAAATAACCTTTCCAGAGGATTTTTGCGAGGTGGTGCCT
Organism: Ambystoma mexicanum; assembly: GCF_040938575.1. NCBI lineage: Eukaryota > Metazoa > Chordata > Amphibia > Caudata > Ambystomatidae > Ambystoma > Ambystoma mexicanum. The sequence goes on from NC_090932.1 coordinate 452,556,879, forward strand.
GCCGACAAAGCCGTAAACCATTTTCACCGGGAAGGGAAACAAAAAATTGTTGCTGCATCAGGTAAAATTACTTTTGCAGACGATTTTTGCGAGATGGTGCCTGCCGAAGAAGCCGGAAACCATGTTCACCAGGAAGGGAAACAAAAAATTTTGCATCTCAACCCGACTCGACCTCGAAAACCACGTTTTAAGGCCCTAGGTTGCACCGTTTCCGAGATATTTGCACCACAATGCACCGCAACAACCTGCACCACGCCAGGGTGATGGCGGAACAGCGACCTGCAGAATCATTAATTTTCAACAAATGATGAGAGTGTTATCATGTCTGTCTATAGAACCCGTTCGGAGAACGGGTACTTCTGCTAGTTCATAAATAAAGCCCTTCAGAATGGGCTAACTGAGACTTGAGGGCAAAGAAAACACTAATCAAATACTTCCCGATATGGATTCAGTGCATATTCAGACCATACATATACATACATACATACCTTCAGTCCGACCCCTACTTCAAATGCGCATGCACATGCCGTTATTGTCTTTTACGCCAAAAATATGAACCCAACCTCCCAATTCATTGGCAAATCTGACAGCAAAAGCTCCCATCGAAATATCTGGTAAAGTTATGACACCTACTAAACCCAAACAACGCAAGACCTCAAATATTAAGAACTGACAATGGCTGACCCTCACAATAACACACGACCACTGCCCCGGGACAACGTTGTCAAAATGCCTCAAGTGTTGGCAGACTCCTCACCAGCCACATAGGCAGTTATGCCACTGCTTCTACAAAATCTAATGAAAGAAACGTTCCTGGAGTTGAAACAAGACATGTTATATTGCAAAAGCAGGTTTCAACAGGTAGTTGGAAACATTAATAAGAATGCTAATGCCGTAGAAAAAATACATTGAAGAAGTTGAATCCTCATTGATGGAAGTCTCTTATGCTCAATCTGGTATCGAGCAGACACATGAGAAGCACCAAACACTAACAGGCCGATTCATGGAATAATTAGCGCGGCGCAAGTGGGCAAAAACGTGCGAATCGCAGTGGAATAGCGAAAATCGCAGTGCAAGTGCGAAAATCGCACGAAAAGCAGCGCACATCGATTCATGGAAGGCCGTGCGCGAGAAAACCAGCGGATGTGCGATAAAAAAGTGTGTGGCGCACGTTGGCGCACAGGCCATCTAACTGCGTGCGCCAGGTCACAGCGAAAATCGCACAGGCCACAGCGAAATTCGCACATAGCGCGACGCACGCAACAAAAGTAGGCGGAACACGGGCGTAACACTCGGAATGGGGAACAACTTGCCAAAACGTGGGCGTCACGGGGGAAAGTACAGGGCACAAGTGCGCGGAACGCCCACACGCTCGCCTACAACACGTATTCATGGAAAAGAATAGGGGAAAAAAGCGCACGCTCAAACCAGCGCACAGGCACAAACACGACCGCCACAAGAAAGCAGGCGGTAGCGTCTCTGCGGCTGTAAGAAATGTGCGCCAAAAGGTGCGCCAACAAATAGCACCTATATACTGCCATGATGAATGTCCTATACTGTGGCCCTCCAGGACAAATGACGTGCAAAGGGGTACCCACAAACACGGACACCCGCTGACAAAAAATACGTGTGCGTGTATACCGGGGTGCGCGGGAAGTCTCACACGCGATTTCAGCAGGGTACGTGTATTTCAGGGGTGCGCGTGAAGTTCCACACGCGATTTCATCAGGGTACGTGTATTTCAGGGGTTCACGTGAAGGTTTTCACGCGATCGGGCCTGGGGGAGCGTGCTACGTGTATTACAGGGGTTCGCGTGAAGTTTTTCACGCGATCGGGCCTGGGGGAGCGGGCTACGTGTATTACAGGGGTTCGCGTGAAGTTTTTCACGCGATCGGGCCTGGGGGAGCGTGCTACGTGTATTACAGGGGTTCGCGTGAAGTTTTTCACGCGATCGGGCCTGGGGGAGCGGGCTACGTGTATTACAGGGGTTCGCGTGAAGTATTGCACGCGATCGGGCCTGGGGGAGCGGGCTACGTGTATTTCAGGGGTTCGCGTGAAGTTTTGCACGCGATCGGGCCTGGGGGAGCGGGCTACGTGTATTTCAGGGGTTCGCGTGAAGTTTCTCACGCGATCGGGCCTGGGGGAGCGGGCTACGTGTATTTCAGGGGTTCGCGTGAAGTTTTTCACGCGATCGGGCCTGGGGGAGCGGGCTACGTGTATTACAGGGGTTCGCGTGAAGTTTTTCACGCGATCGGGCCTGGGGGAGCGGGCTACGTGTATTACAGGGGTTTGCGTGAAGTATTGCACGCGATCGGGCCTGGGGGAGCGTGCTACGTGTATTTCAGGGGTTCGCGTGAAGTTTTTCATGCGATCGGGCCTCGGGGAGCGGGCTACGTGTATTACAGGGGTTCGCGTGAAGTTTTTCACGCGATCGGGCCTGGGGGAGCGTGCTACGTGTATTACAGGGGTTCGCGTGAAGTTTTTCACGCGATCGGGCCCTATTACAGGGGTTTGCGTGAAGTTTTTCACGCAATCGGGCCTGGGGGAGCGGGCTACGTGTATTACAGGGGTTCGCGTGAAGTTTTTCACGCGATCGGGCCTCGGGGAGCGGGCTACGTGTATTACAGGGGTTCGCGTGAAGTTTTTCACGCGATCGGGCCTGGGGGAGCGTGCTACGTGTATTACAGGGGTTCGCGTGAAGTTTTTCACGCGATCGGGCCCTATTACAGGGGTTCGCGTGAAGTTTTTCACGCGATCGGGCCTGGGGGAGCAGGGTACCACTCACCGTCTGCCTTGCGTGTAGAAGAACGCGTAGCCAACACCCGCTGTGAAGTAATAGCGTGTGAACCCCAACGGATGGAAAACACACGCACCGCACGAAAAGCACGTACAGAACATAAAGGCACGCGGGATCACCAAGCCCTGCCAGGGCAACGCCCATGCGCAAAACGTCACAGACGCGCTTACGCTGTAAGGGCCTTTGGTCCAATGAAATCGCGTACGCGTGCTGACGCGCTTACGCGCTAAGGGCCTTTCCTTGATTTTCACGCTGACGTGCAGGATTTTCACGTGCCAAATCACTCCGTATCAAGCTGGCCACGCGAAAACACACGGAAGACCACGCTCCTGCCCAGAAGGCCGAATTACTGCCCCCCAGTGCCCCGAGCAGCCTCCCACGTGCCATCTGCTGCTGCCTGCCTGCCTGCCTGCTGCCACTGTGCCCTGCCATTTGGTGCCTGCACATCAGCCATCTGCAGGTGTCCAGTTGCTGTGTCCACCCCTGCTGGAACAGAAGACTCCCGACTCAGATAACATCGCTCCACAGCCCAGCCCCAGGACCCAGTTGCCCACCCACTCCTGCCCCTGGGGTTGCCATGTCGGGCACATCAACATCTGGCACCAGTGGCAACCCCCAGCCAGAGGGGCAGAGGGGCACCAGCTTCACTGCCACCGAAGTTGGTGTCCTGGTGGAGCAAGTCCTGGGGCAGTATGATGCCCTTTTCGGATCGTCCCGCGCCAACAAGGAAGGACGGGACAGGATCTGGGCCGACTGTGTGGTTGCCATCAACGCAGAGGGGGTGGCAACCCGCACCATCCAGAAGGTCAAGAAGCGCTGGGAAGACTTGAGGTCCAGGACCCTCATGAAGGCCCGGCGCCTCGTGGAGGGGGGCCGGGGCCGCATGAGTTCCATCCAGTTGAGGGTCCTGGAACGCGCACACCCAGCGCTCCACGCCCAGGTCCTTGAGAGGGAGACCCGTCTGGAGTTGAGCGGTAAGTGGCCAAGCATTGCTGTGTGAGACAGGGCATGTTGCAGTGTGCTGGTTGTCTGATACTTGCCTGCATGTGTGACATAGGCCATGTACGCATGTATGTGTGCAGGGACATCATGGGAATGCATGTGCGACCTGTAATTTGTGAACCGCACGGTTGTTGCATGTGTTTGAATGCGACATGGGGAGCCCTGTGCAGATTGCACACATGAGAGCATGGCAGTCTCTGTTCCAGGACATGGGTGGGGGCGAGGGATGGGTGCTGATGCCAGATACATATGTGGTATCCATGTCTGTGTGCCTGACCTGCGTGTCTGTGACTTGTGAGTGCCATGGATGCATGACACATGTCTGTGACAATGTACAGATTCACTGATGCAGCCTAGTCATCCTTGTATGCACTGTGATTGGGGTGTACGGGGCCAGATGGATGTGACTGAGGTGACGTGTGTGCATGTGATAGGCATGACCCATGATGCATGTGAGTCCCATTACATTGTATGATTCGAGAGTCCATTGGACATGCATTGAAATGTCCATGGCAGGCACCATGACTGTCACTGTGTGTGTTTTGCCTGGACTGACACATGTGTTGTGGTGTGACATGATGGAAGTGTACTTTGACAGTGGCACTCATCTGCTATTGCTTCCTGTCTAGGGGACCATTGTACAGTACCCTGATGCTTGTGTTCTATGTCTCCCTCTACGCAGCGGCTAGTGAAGGAGAGGGCGGAGACGGCGCTGTGGAGCAAGGCGGCGGGGATGCCCCCACGGCTGCAGCGGAAGGGGTGGGTGAGTCCCCACAGGGGCCTGCTACGGCGGTGGACGGCGAGGAGCCATCCAGGTTGGTGGTTTCCACAGAGGAGGAGGAGGCCGCCACTGAGGCGCACATGGGGCCTGGTGGGGGCATCCCTGCTGGTGCAAGTGGTGCAGTCCAGGGGCAGGGGCAGGAGGCAGCACAGGTCACCGTGGAGGGGCCTGTGCATGTCGCTGTCCCTGAACCTGTGGGTGCATCACCTTGCACCAGCAGGGATGCCCCGTCCCAGGCCCGTCCGCAGGTAGAGGGGATGTCCATGTCATCTGACTCCCCTCCACCTGCGGACGAGGGGACCCCTGGCCGTGTGGAGAAGGTCCTGATTGGGGTCGCGATGCGCACGGCTGTGATTCGTGATGCCGTGCGTGCTTCCCAGGAGGAGCACGCACGTCATCACGAAGAGCACCGTGCCGACGTGGCCCAATTGGGATCGGCCATGTTCGGGGGTTTCCTGCATGTGTCGGCCAATCTGGCGGCCCTCTCCTCCTCTGTGGAGACTATACGCCAGTCGTTCTCCTTGCCGTCTTCCGGCCCAGATGCCACCAGGGCCCCCTGTGGACCTGCCCTGACCAATGCAGCCAGCTCGGTGGGGATCCCATCCCTGCCACAGTCGGGAGTCAGAGGTCCAGCAGGGGTGGACAACACAGCAACTGGACCCCAGCAGATGGAGGATGTGACGGCATCATCGGGCAGGGCACGTGCACGACGGCGTCGGTGGTTTCCATCATCCTGGATGCCGTCGTGCTGGCAGAGGCAGTGGCGTCGGAGGCAGCAGCAGGCTCGACGTGGGAGGCATCATGGCTCGGGGCCATCAAGATCAGAGGGGCAGGCATCGGCCAGAGGGCAGGAGAACCCTGGGATGGTAGTGTCTTCCGTGTGGGAGCAGTTGGTCCAGCGGATAGGTGCGGAGCGGCAGCGGGCGGAAGAGGAGCGGCTCACCATGGTCAGGGCGGAGTTCTCCATGCGTCGGGCGTTGAGGCGGGCTGAGTGCCTCGAGGAAGCTCGCAGGGAGTTTGAGGTGAACATGGGGTTATCCCTGCGAGACCTCGGGGCCAAGACAGAGTCCCGCCTCCAGGGCATCGACATGGAGTTCGATGATGCCCTGGCCGGCAACATCACAGAGTGAGCCGCAGGACTTGCCCGCTGCCATTGTATATAGTTCTTTAGTTAGTTAGTGTTAGGTTTCCTTTATTTTATGAGATTTTTTTGGACCGCTCGGACAATGGCCACTTTTCTGTATATAGTTTTTTTATTAGGTAGTAGTAGGTTTCATTTATAGTGTTGGGCTCATGGACCCTGGAATAATCTTGTGTATAGTTGGATTTTTTAAAATACATTTTTTTGATTTACATTTGTGTTCACCATGAGGCAATGGTTTTTCCTTATTTATTTTTCACCATGATTTTGCTTTGGACAACATTAGTTTTTGGATTCCTTTGTTTTTTTGATTTTTACATTACTAATCGGACAAGGACAATTTATTTTGTGATCCCCATTGCTGTATGTTTGATTAGTTTACTTCATTTTCTTCGAGAATACATGTTTTTATAACTTCCTTTTGTGGTATTTTCTCATTGGTTTCATGCATGTCATGATATGGGTTTTGACATTCACTTGCACCCATTGTGTATGTGTGTATGACGGACATGTGTTCATTTACATACTTGCCATTGGGGTTGTATCATGTAATTGCATTTGCTATGTGGGTGGATGCAATCCTTGGCTGGGTGTTTGTGCTGGGTATGCTGCCCATTACTGCCATGATTGTGTATCGTCAGGACCTGGGGGCAGGGGGACATGGTTGGGGGCCTGCTGGCAGGTGCCCCACAGTGCTGGGGGGTGGGGGTGGTGGGGAACATGAGTTGGACATGGGTGGGGGCCTGTTGGCAGGTGCCCCACAGTGCTGGGGGGTGGGGGTGGTGGGGAACATGAGTGGGGGCCTGGTTGAGGGTGCCCATGCACTGCTTGGGGGTGGGGTGGTGGGAGACATGAGTGGGGGCCTGGTGGAGGGTGCCCATGCACTGCTGGGGGTGGGGGTGCAGGGGGACATGAGTGGGGGCCTGGTGGGGGCTGCCCATGGTGGCTGGGGGGTGGGGGTGGGTGGTAGACATGAGTGGGGGCCTGGTGGGGGCTGCCCATGGTGGCTGGGGGGTGGGGGTGGTGGGAGACATGAGTGGGGGCATGGTGGAGGGTGCCCCTGCACTGCTTGGGGGTGGGGCGGTGGGAGACATGAGTGGGGGCCTGGTGGAGGGTGCCCATGCACTGCTGGGGGTGGGGGTACAGGGGGACATGAGTGGGGGCCTGGTGGGGGCTGCCCATGGTGGCTGGGGGGTGGTGGTGGGTGGGAGACATGAGTGGGGGCCTGGTGGAGGGTGCCCCTGGTGACTGGGGGGTGGGGGTGGCGGGAGACATGAGTGGGGGCCTGGTGGAGGGTGCCCATGCACTGCTTGGGGGTGGGGTGGTGGGAGACATGAGTGGGGGCCCGGTGGAGGGTGCCCATGCACTGCTGGGGGTGGGGGCGCAGGGGGACATGAGTGGGGGCCTGGTGGGGGCTGCCCATGGTGGCTGGGGGGTGGGGGTGGGTGGGAGACATGAGTGGGGGCCTGGTGGAGGGTGCCCCTGGTGACTGGGGGAGTGGGGGGGGTGGGAGACATGAGTGGGGGCCTGGTGGAGGGTGCCCCTGCACTGCTTGGGGGTGGGGTGGTGGGAGACATGAGTGGGGGCCTGGTGGAGGGTGCCCCTGGTGACTGGGGGGGTGGGGGTGGTGGGAGACATGAGTGGGGGCCTGGTGGAGGGTGCCCCTGGTGGCTGGGTGGTGGGGGTGGTGGGAGACATGAGTGGGGGCCTGGTGGAGGGTGCCCCTGGTGACTGGGGGGGTGGGGGTGGTGGGAGACATGAGTGGGGGCCTGGTGGAGGGTGCCCCAGGTGACTGGGGGGTGAGGGTGGTGGGAGATATTAGTGGGGGCCTGGTGGAGGGTGCCCCTGGTGACTGGGGGGGTGGGGGTGGTGGGGAACATGAGTGGGGGCCTGGTGGAGGGTGCCCATGCACTGCTTGGGGGTGGGGTGGTGGGAGACATGAGTGGGGGCCTGGTGGAGGGTGCCCATGCAGTGCTGGGGGTGGGGGTGCAGGGGGACATGAGTGGGGGCCTGGTGGGGGCTGCCCATGGTGGATGGGCTGCCTGCGGACATGGGCAGGGGTGCAGGGTAGTCCCCCGTGGTGTGGAGCGTACACCTGAGAGGACCTACATGGCCAATTCACGTGTAGTACTCCCCAGAACCCCTGAAATACACATACCCTGCTGAAATCGCGTGTGGAACTTCCCGCGCACCCATGGAATACACGTACCCTGCTCGCACTGGGCCAATCGCGTGTGGAACTTCCCGCGCACCCCTGAAATACACGTACCCTGCTGGAATCGCGTGTGGAACTTCCCGCGCACCCCTGAAATACACGTACCCTGCTGGAATCGCTTGTGGAACTTCCCGCGCACCCCTGGAATACACGTACCCTGCTCAAATCGCGTGTGGAACTTCCCGCGCACCCCTGAAATACACGTACCCTGCTGAAATCGCGTGTGGAACTTCCCGCGCACCCCTGAAATACACGTACCCTGCTGGAATCGAGTGTGGAACTTCCCGCGCAACCCTGAAATACACGTACCCTGCTGGAATCGCGTGTGGAACTTCCCGCGCACCCCTGGAATACACGTACCCTGCTGAAATCGCGTGTGGAACTTCCCGCGCACCCCTGAAATACACGTACCCTGCTGGAATCGCGTGTGGAACTTCCCGCGCACCCCTGAAATACACGTACCCTGCTGGAATCGCGTGTGGAACTTCCCGCGCACCCCTGGAATACACGTACCCTGCTGAAATCGCGTGTGGAACTTCCCGCGCACCCCTGAAATACACGTACCCTGCTGAAATCGCGTGTGGAACTTCCCGCGCACCGCTGAAATACACGTACCCTGCTGGAATCGCGTGTGGAACTTCCCGCGCACCCCTGAAATACACGTACCCTGCTGGAATCGCGTGTGGAACTTCCCGCGCACCCCTGGAATACACGTACCCTGCTGAAATCGCGTGTGGAACTTCCCGCGCACCCCTGAATTACACGTACCCTGCTGGAATCGCGTGTGGAACTTCCCGCGCACCCCTGGAATACACATACCCTCCTGGAATCGCGTGTGGAACTTCCCACGCACTCCTGGGATACACGTACCCTGCTTGCACGGGGCCAATCGTGTGTGGAACTTCCCGCGCACCCCTGAAATACACGTACCCTGCTGAAATCGCGTGTGGAACTTCCCGCGCACCCCTGAAATTACACGTACCCTGCTGGAATCGCGTGTGGAACTTCCCGCGCACCCCTGAAATACACGTACCCTGCGGGAATCGCGTGTGGAACTTCCCGCGCACCCCTGGAATACACGTACCCTGCTGAAATCGCGTGTGGAACTTCCCGCGCACCCCTGAAATACACGTACCCTGCTGGAATTGCGTGTGGAACTTCCCGCGCACCCCTGGAATACACATACCCTCCTGAAATCGCGTGTGGAACTTCCCGCGCACCCCTGGGATACACGTACCCTGCTTGCACGGGGCCAATCGCGTGTGGAACTTCCCGCGCACCCCTGAAATACACGTTCCCCGCTTGGCGTTTGCTGTTTGCCAGCCCGGTGAACTGGTCCACGGTTAGCGCAGCCCTTTGCGATGATTTAGCGATTTTGATGGCTTTTCCTTGCGCGAGGGCGTTCTTGGGGGCGTTACTGGCGCTGCTGCAGGGTCGCTGCGATTCTCTGCGCCACGGCTGGTTTGGGAGCCTAAAATCCATGAATACGCTGTGCGCGGAAATCAGTTTTAGCGCACGTGCCTGGCGCAGACAATCGCACGCGGACACTCTGCGCCAGCCGCTTGCGACACTTTTCTGCGAAATTCTATGAATTACCCTGTCAATCTCCAACACAGCTGGGTTGGAAAAAATATTGAAATGATCCTTAAATTGTAGAGTAATGCTTAAACGTAACCTCGACGTAGAGCAAGGGCTAGTTAATGGAGCACATGGCACAGTTGTTGGCTTTCAATCATACCCACGTGATAGCAACATTCAGTTTGTCAATATTCGCTTTGATAACGTTTCAGAAGTGAAAAGGTAAGGGCGCTCAATTGCTTGATTCCTTCTCTTCAAAGACATGTATGTACGTAGAGAGCAATTTTCTCTAACTCTTGCATATGCAGTTACCATTCATAAATCCCAAGGTCTTACCCCATACAAAGCATTGATAGATATGGGAAACACACAGGGTAATTCATAGAATTTCGCAGAAAAGTGACGCAAGCGGCTGGCGCAGAGTGTCCGCGTGCGATTGACTGCGCCAGGCACGTGCGCTAAAACCGATTTCCGCGCACAGCGTATTCATGGATTTTAGGCTTCCAAACCAGCCGTGGCGCAGAGAATTGCAGCGACCCTGCAGCAGTGCCAGTAACGCCCCCAAGAACGCCCTCGCGCAAGGAAAAGCCATCAAAATCGCTAAATCATCGCAAAGGGCTGCGCTAACCCTGGACCAGTTCACCGGGCTGGCAAACAGCAAACGCCAAGCGGGGAACGTGTATTGCAGGCGTGTGCAGGAAGTTCCACACGCGACGGGCCCCGTGCAAGCAGGGTACGTTTATTTCAGGGGTGCGCGGGAAGTTCCACACGCGATTTCAGCAGGGTACGTGTATTTCAGGGGTGCGCGGGAAGTTCCACATGCGAATGGGCCAGTGCGAGCAGGGTACGTGTATTCCATGGGTGCGCGGGAAGTTCCACACGCGATTCCATCAGGGTACGTGTATTCCATGGGTGCGCGGGAAGTTCCACACGCGATTCCATCAGGGTACGTGTATTTCAGGGGTGCGCGGGAAGTTCCACACGCGAATGGGCCAGTGCGAGCAGGGTACGTGTATTCCATGGGTGCGCGGGAAGTTCCACACGCGATTTCATCAGGGTACGTGTATTTCAGGGGTGCGCGGGAAGTTCCACACGCGATTGTCCCAGTGCGAGCAGGGTACGTGTATTTCAGGGGTGCGCGGGAAGTTCCACACGCGATTGTCCCAGTGCAAGCAGGGTACGTGTATTTCAGGGGTGCGCGGGAAGTTCCACACGCGATTGTCCCAGTGCAAGCAGGGTACGTGTATTTCAGGGGTGCGCGGGAAGTTGCACACGCGATTTCAGCAGGGAATGTGTATTTCAGGGGTTCTGGGGAGTACTACACGTGAATTGGCCGTGTGGGTCCTCCCAGGTGAACGCTCCGCAACCTCCACGGCCCCTGCAGGCAGCCCACACCACGGGGGACTACCCTGCACCCCTGCTCATGTCCCGCAGGCAGCCCATCCACCATGGGCATGCCCCCCAGCCAACCCACATGTCACCTTGCACTACTGATCAACAATGCATGTCTCCCACCGCCCCCACCCCCCAGCGGTGCAGGGGCAGCCTCCACCAGGCCCCCACTCATGTCTCCCACCACCCCCACCCCCCAGCAGTGCAGGGGCACCCTCCACCAGGCCCCCACTCATGTCTCCCACCACCCCCACCCCCCAGCAGTGCAGGGGCACCCTCCACCAGGCCCCCACTCATGTCCCCCTGCACCCCCACCCCCCAGCATCCAGGGGCACCCGCCACCAGGCCCCCACTCATGTCTCCCACCACCCCCACCCCCCAGCACTGGGGGGCACCTGCCAGCAGGCCCCCACCCATGTCCAACTCATGTTCCCCACCACCCCCACCCCCCAGGAGTGCAGGGCCACCCTCCACCAGGCCCCCACTCATGTCTCCCACCACCCCCACCCCCCAGCCACCAGGGGCACCCTCCACCAGGCCCCCACTCATGTCTCATAGAATTTCGCAGAAAAGTGTCGCAAGCGGCTGGCGCAGAGTGTCCGCGTGCGATTGACTGCGCCAGGCACGTGCGCTAAAACCGATTTCCGCGCACAGCGTATTCATGGATTTTAGGCTTCCAAACCAGCCGTGGCGCAGAGAATCGCAGCGACCCTGCAGCAGTGCCAGTAACGCCCCCAAGAACGCCCTCGCGCAAGGAAAAGCCATCAAAATCGCTAAATCATCGCAAAGGGCTGCGCTAACCCTGGACCAGTTCACCGGGCTGGCAAACAGCAAACGCCAAGCGGGGAACGTGTATTGCAGGGGTGCGCGGGAAGTTCCACACGCGACGGGCCCCGTGCAAGCAGGGTACGTGTATTTCAGGGGTGCGCGGGAAGTTCCACACGCGATTTCAGCAGGGTACGTGTATTTCAGGGGTGCGCGGGAAGTTCCACACGCGAATGGGCCAGTGCGAGCAGGGTACGTGTATTCCATGGGTGCACGGGAAGTTCCACACGCGATTCCATCAGGGTACGTGTATTCCATGGGTGCGCGGGAAGTTCCACACGCGATTCCATCAGGGTACGTGTATTTCAGGGGTGCGCGGGAAGTTCCACACGCGAATGGGCCAGTGCGAGCAGGGTACGTGTATTCCATGGGTGCGCGGGAAGTTCCACACGCGATTTCATCAGGGTACGTGTATTTCAGGGGTGCGCGGGAAGTTCCACACGCGATTGTCCCAGTGCGAGCAGGGTACGTGTATTTCAGGGGTGCGCGGGAAGTTCCACACGCGATTGTCCCAGTGCGAGCAGGGTACGTGTATTTCAGGGGTGCGCGGGAAGTTCCACACGCGATTGTCCCAGTGCAAGCAGGGTACGTGTATTTCAGGGGTGCGCGGGAAGTTGCACACGCGATTTCAGCAGGGAATGTGTATTTCAGGGGTTCTGGGGAGTACTACACGTGGATTGGCCGTGTGGGTCCTCCCAGGTGAACGCTCCGCAACCTCCACGGCCCCTGCAGGCAGCCCACACCACGGGGGACTACCCTGCACCCCTGCTCATGTCCCGCAGGCAGCCCATCCACCATGGGCATGCCCCCCAGCCAACCCACATGTCACCTTGCACTACTGATCAACAATGCATGTCTCCCACCACCCCCACCCCCCAGCCACCAGGGGCACCCTCCACCAGGCCCCCACTCATGTCTCCCACCGCCCCCACCCCCCAGCGGTGCAGGGGCAGCCTCCACCAGGCCCCCACTCATGTCTCCCACCACCCCCACCCCCTAGCAGTGCAGGGGCACCCTCCACCAGGCCCCCACTCATGTCCCCCTGCACCCCCACCCCCCAGCATCCAGGGGCACCCGCCACCAGGCCCCCACTCATGTCTCCCACCACCCCCACCCCCCAGCACTGTGGGGCACCTGCCAGCAGGCCCCCACCCATGTCCAACTCATGTTCCCCACCACCCCCACCCCCCAGCAGTGCAGGGGCACCCTCCACCAGGCCCCCACTCATGTCTCCCACCACCCCCACCCCCCAGCCACCAGGGGCACCCTCCACCAGGCCCCCACTCATGTCTCCCACCACCCCCACCCCCAGCACTGTGGGGCACCTGCCAGCAGGCCCCCACCCATGTCCAACTCATGTTCCCCACCACCCCCACCCCCCAGCAGTGAAGGGTCACCCTCCACCAGGCCCCCACCCATGTCTCCCACCACCCCCACCCCCCAGCAGTGCAGGGGCACCCTCCACCAGGCCCCCACTCATGTCTCCCACCACCCCCACCCCCCAGCACTGTGGGGCACCTGCCAGCAGGCCCCAACCCATGTCCAACTCATGTTCCCCACCACCCCCACCCCCAGCAGTGCAGGGTCACCCTCCACCAGGCCCCCACCCATGTCTCCCACCACCCCCACCCCCCAGCACTGTGGGGCACCTGCCAGCAGGCCCCCACCCATGTCCAGCTCATGTTCCCCACCACCCCCACCCCCCAGCAGTGCAAGGGCACCCTCCACCAGGCCCCCACTCATGTCTCCCACCACCCCCACCCCCCAGCCACCAGGGGCACCCTCCACCAGGCCCCCACTCATGTCTCCCATCACCCAGCAGTGCATGGGCACCCTCCACCAGGCCCCCACTCATGTCTCCCACCACCCCCACCCCCCAGCAGTGCATGGGCACCCTCCACCAGGCCCCCACTCATGTCTCCCACCTCCCCCACCCCCCAGCAGTGCATGGGCACCCTCCACCAGGCCCCCACTCATGTCTCCCACCACCCCCACCCCCCAGTAGTGTAGGGGCAGCCCCCACCAGGCCCCCACTCATGTCTCCCACCACCCCCACCCCCCAGCAGTGCATGGGCACCCTCCACCAGGCCCCCACTCATGTCTCCCACCACCCCCCAGCAGTGCATGGGCACCCTCCACCAGGCCCCCACTCATGTCTCCCACCACCCCCACCCCCCAGCCACCAGGGGCACCCTCCACCAGGCCCCCACTCATGTCCCCCTGCACCCCCACCCCCCAGCATCCAGGGGCACCCTCCACCAGGCCCCCACTCATGTCTCCCACCACCCCCACCACCCAGCCACCAGGGGCACCCTCCACCAGGCCCCCACTCATGTCTCCCACCACCCCCACCCCCCAGCAGTGCAGGGGCACCCTCCACCAGGCCCCCACTCAGGTCTCCCACCACCCCTACCCCCCAGCCACCAGGGGCACCTGCCAGCAGGCCCCCACCCATGTTCAACTCATGTTCCCCACCACCCCCACCCCCCGCAGTGCAGGGGCACCCTCCACCAGGCCCCCACCCATGTCTCCCACCACCCCCACCCCCCAGCACTGTGGGGCACCTGCCAGCAGGCCCCCACCCATGTCCAACTCATGTTCCCCACCACCCCCACCCCCCAGCAGTGCAGGGTCACCCTCCACCAGGCCCCCACCCATGTCTCCCACCACCCCCACCCCCCAGCAGTGCAGGGGCACCCTCCACCAGGCCCCCACTCATGTCTCCCACCACCCCCACCCCCCAGCACTGTGGGGCACCTGCCAGCAGGCCCCCACCCATGTCCAACTCATGTTCCCCACCACCCCCACCCCCCAGCAGTGAAGGGTCACCCTCCACCAGGCCCCCACCCATGTCTCCCACCACCCCCACCCCCCAGCAGTGCAGGGGCACCCGCCACCAGGCCCCCACCCATGTCTCCCACCACCCCCACCCCCCAGCACTGTGGGGCACCTGCCAGCAGGCCTCCACCCATGTCCAACTCATGTTCCCCACCACCCCCACCCCCCAGCAGTGCAGGGTCACTCTCCACCAGGCCCCCACCCATGTCTCCCACCACCCCCACCCCCCAGCACTGTGGGGCACCTGCCAGCAGGCCCCCACCCATGTCCAACTCATGTTCCTCACCACCCCCACCCCCCAGCAGTGCAGGGTCACCCTCCACCAGGCCCCCACCCATGTCTCCCACCACCCCCACCCCCCAGCACTGTGGGGCACCTGCCAGCAGGCCCCCACCCATGTCCAACTCATGTTCCCCACCACCCCCACCCCCCAGCAGTGCAGGGGCACCCTCCACCAGGCCCCCACTCATGTCTCCCACCACCCCCACCCCCCAGCCACCAGGGGCACCCTCCACCAGGTCCTCTCAATCCCCAATCATGTGCGTTATGGTCAGCCTCCACAGCCAAAAAGCCCTACCAAGTAACCCATTCACCCACATGGAAATGGAAATTACATGTTACACCCCCAATGTTCATGAAGCTAATGAACCCATGTCCGTCACACACAATGGTTTCAATTGAATGGGAAAACACCCAACATGACATGCATGAAACCAATGAGATGATACCACACAGTGAAGTATGAAAACAAAAATGTATTGAAAAAAATAAAGAATGCTAAAGAAAGGAAACAAACTACAATGGGAATGAGAAAAAATAAGCTGCATGTCCGTATAAAAATAAAAAACTGCAAATCAGAATCCAAAAAAATTTCGTCCAAAGTCTATTGTAAAAAAATCTCTATGCAAGAAAGAACTATGTAAAAATCTACCAAGGGTCCATGAGCCCAACTGAACAAAGGAAACCTACTAAAAAACCTAACAAAAAATCAACTATATGCAAAAAGTGGAGCAGTGTCCGTCGACTCCAAATCATAATAAGAAACAAAGGAAACCTAAAACTAAAGAACTATATACAAAGGCGGCGGGCAAGTCCAGCGGCTCACTCCGTGGTGTCCCGGGCCAGGGCATCATCGAACTCCTGTTCCATGTCCCGGAGGCGGTCCAGTTCCATGGCCCCGAGGGTCCGCAGGGACGACGCCGTGTCCTCCTCCAACCCCCTGCGGGTTGCCTCGAGGCACTCGGCCCGCCTTAGGGCCCTCCGCATGGAGTTCTCCGCCCTGACCATTGTGAGCCGCGCCTCTTCCGCACGCCGCCGCTCCGCACCTATGGCGTGGCCCAACCGCTGCCACACGGAATCTCTGTCCTCGGTCCTCCTGCCCTCCGGCCGATGCCTGCCCCTCCGATGTCGAAGGCCCCGAGCCTTCATGTCTCCCACCATGTTGCTGCTGCTGCTCTGCCTCTGCCCGTGCCCTGCCTCCTGCTGCCTGCACATCCTCCGCCGGCTGGGGTGCAGTTGTTGATGTGGCCACCCCTGCTGGACCTCCGACTCCCGACTGTGGCAGGGATGCCTCCTCCACCAGCCTGGCCGCACCGTCAGAGGCAGCTCCACAGGGCACCCAGGTGACTGATGGGTGGGAAGATGGCACAGAGGACGACTGGCGCGTAGGGGGTCCAGTTGAGGAGGGGGTCGGAGCAAGCCCCATCAGACGGAGGAATCCGGCCTGGGTGACCTGTCCCAGCAGGCTGACGTGGTCAACGAGCCATTCGAGATGACGTGCAGTCTCTCCATGAAAAGACTGCAGGTCACCTCGCATGGCCCGTTGACGCAACGCCACACCAGCCAGGACAGGCTCAACCCGGACCTGGATGGCCACGTCCGCAGGCAGAGGAAGGCCAGTTGACGTCAGCTCATCCCCTGCCTGAAAACGGGTCTGGACGTAGGCATCCCTGCTGGTGCAAGATGAAGCAGGGACAGGATCGGGGACAGGATTGCACACAGGCACCTCCGCGGCGGCCTGTGCTGCCTCCTGTCCCTGGTCCTGCACTGCACCACTAGCACCAGTGGGATCCCCACCTCCAGACCCCGTCTCTGGTGCTTGCACGGCCTCCTCCTCCACCAAACCCCCCACCAACCTGGATGACTCCGTGCCATCTTCCCCTGTTGGGCCCTGTGGGGTCCCAGCTGCCCCTTCTGCTGCCGAGGAGTCCAACTGCAACCTCCGCCTCTTGGACCTCCCCCCGGCAGCTGCGGCCTGGGACGCGGCACCGGACTCCTCACTCCCCGACGAGATGACAACACGGGAGGGGAGCCGGGCCTTGCGTCTCCGGCTGGCGGTCGGATCCCCGCCGCTGTGCTCCACAGCACCTTCTCCGCCCTCTTCATCAGTTGACGCTGCAGACAGGGAGAAACAAAACACAGGCATCAGGGCACTGTACAATGGACACATACACACATGACAGTTGCACATGAGTGGCATTGGCAAACCTCAGACATGTCATCACAATCCCCAACACACATGTCATTGCAACTCGCACACATGAGCCATACCACAGCCATATCGCAACTGCCAGCACCATCCCTACACATACAACAGCATGAGCAGCCAAAGGGGAGCCAGACATCACATGCAACACAGGAAGTGCACCACACATGTACACACACCACCACACTTGCATGCATGTGTACACCTCTGCCAAGTGTCGCACTGTTCAGACGGGCATCCATGTCACATCTGCCAATCAGGCTTCCACATACCGCTGTCACATGCATCCATGTTGCATCACTGTTGCACCCTTGTCAAATACACACACATGCACATGTACACAGTGCTCGTACATGCAGCCGAAAACAACATACATGCCTGACATGACGGACATGTCTACTTACATACACATTCATCCAAACATGTGTGCACGCACAACTGCATTTGCTATGCAAGCCTACACACACAAGCACCATCCATGTCTCACACATCACAGCCCTCGCATGTGTCAGCCCCATGGCCCTGTACACCCCCACCCATACTCGACCCCATACAAACAGATGTGCAACCTGCACAATACCGAATTATCACCACACGCACTGCTCACAAGATGCATGTACACTCACCGCTCGACTCCAGACGGGTCTGCTTCTCCAGGACCTGGACGTGGAGCGCTGAGGATATGCGTTCCAGGACCCCCATCTGTTCTTCCGACAAGTGGCCCCGGCGCCCCTTGGCATCCGCTGCCTTCAAGAGGTGCCGGGCCTTGTTCAGGGTCCTGGACCTGAAGTCCTCCCAGCGCTTCCTGACATGTTGTAAGTCCCGGACTGCCACCCCCTCCGCGTTGATGGCAGTCACGATGTCAGTCCAGATCCGAGTCCGTCCTTCCTTGTCGGCGCGGGAACTTCCGAAGAGGGCATCATACTGCCCCAGGACTTGCTCCACCAGGACACCAACTTCGGTGGCACTGAAGCTGGTGCCCCTCTGCCTCTCTGGCCAGGGGTTGTCAGTGGTCACAGATGGTGTTTGCCCCGACATGACAACCCCAGAGGCAGGAGTGGGTGGGCAACTGGGTCCTGGGGCTGGGCTGTGGAGCGATGGAATTCCAGTCGGGAGTCTTCGGTTCCAGCAGGGGTGGTCATAGCAACAGCACCCCTGGCTGATGTGCAGGCAGCAAATGGCAGTGCACGTGGGCAGCAGGCAGTCAGGCAGCAGCAGATGGTAGGTGGGAGCGTGCTCGGGGCTCTGGGGGGCAGTAGTTCAGCCTTCTGGGCAGGAGCGTGGTCTTCCGTGTGCTTACGCGTGGCCAGCTTGGTACGGAGTGATTTGGCACGTGAAAATCCTGCACGTCAGCGTGAAAATCGAGGAAAGGCCCTTAGCGCGTAAGCGCGTCAGCACGCATACTTGATTCTATTGGACCAAAGGCCCTCAGCGCGTAAGCGCGTCTGTGACGTGACCCGCACGGGTGTTTCCCACACAGCACGTGATGACAGAGCACACGTGGAAAGACTGCACGTCAGAGTGTCATCGCGTGTAATTGGACAGCACGTCAGAGTCTCATCGCGTGTGATTGGTGGAAATGGCCCTACACGCAGAAGTGACAAAGCGTGTAATTGGTGGAAATGGCCCTACACGCATAAGTCACAAAGCGTGTAATTGGTGGAAATGGCCCTAGCGCGTACAGCAAATGGCAGTGCACGTGGGCAGCAGGCAGTCAGGCAGCAGCAGATGGCAGGTGGGAGCGTGCTCGGGGCTCTGGGGGGCAGTAGTTCGGCCTTCTGGGCAGGAGCGTGGTCTTCCGTGTGCTTACGCGTGGCCAGCTTGGTACGGAGTGATTTGGCACGTGGAAATCCTGCACGTCAGCGTGAAAATCGAGGAAAGGCCCTTAGCGCGTAAGCGCGTCAGCACGCATACGCGAAACTATTGGACCAAAGGCCCTCAGCGCGTAAACGCGTCAGCACGCATACGCGATTCTATTGGACCAAAGGCCCTCAGCACGTAAACGCGTCAGCACGCATACGCGATTCTATTGGACCAAAGGCCCTCAGCGCGTAAACGCGTCTGTGACGTGACCCGCACGGGTGTTTCCCACACAGCACGTGATGACAGAGCACACGTGGAAAGACTGCACGTCAGAGTGTCATCGCGTGTAATTGGACAGCACGTCAGAGTCTCATCGCGTGTAATTGGACAAAAGTGCGCGTACACGCGATTGGCCTATGTACGTGTATATCAGGGGTGCGCGGACACTTACACACGCAAGTACGTCAGCGCACCTGTATCCCGGGGTGCGCGGGAATTTCCACACGCTATTGGACTGGGTACTGGATTTCAGGGGTGCGCGGGTCACACGCTCGCCTACAACACGCGCAACGCATAAATTTGCACGCTAACAAAAGAACAATCTCAGACCCAGGATGAACATACCGTTCCTAGCAGCAGTGGGCGTGGGCTACCAAAGGAGGAGGAGGAGGATAGTCAGGGCCAGAATATTCACACCCAGAACCAGCCTTTTCGGGATGCCTGATGACCAGGTGCATGGGAGGTACAGGTTTCCACCACACATTATACTGGACCTGGTGAGTGAGTGGGAGTATGACCTCACATCACCCACCCTGTGCTCCCAAGCACTCAGCCCCCTGGAGAAGGTCCTCAATGTACTGCACTTCTTAGCCACTGGATCATTTCAGCGGACAAGTGCCATTGTGGGTGGTGTATCACAGGCCACCCAGTCACGCTGCCTACACCAGGTCTTGAACATCATCACTGCACGGCCATCAGTCCGCAGGCACATATACCTGCCCAGAACACCTGCAGAAAAGCATGCTGCCGCCCTGGATTTTTACGGTGTGGCACGATTCCCCAAAGTGCTAGGTGCCATCGACTGCACCCATGTGGCTCTACGTCCCCCCAGGGCATCAGAGCACATCTATAGGAACCGCAAGCACTGGCATTCCATCAACGTGCAGGTAGTATGTAATGCCAAGGGAATCATCACCTCAGTATATGCCAACTATCCCGAGTCAACCCACGACAGCTTCATTTACCGATTGTCCACCCTAAGCCGGGACCTAGAAGCTGGGCGGCATGGCGATACATGGCTGCTTGGTGAGAATGAATGCCACTGCACATGCATGCATGTCAGATACTGAGCAAGGTCACAACCCCACCAATGATACCAATCACCACCTCCACAGGGGACAGTGCCTACCCTCTCAGCCCCCACATGATGACGCCAATTCGGAACCCCACCACGCCACCCCAGGTAAGATATAACACAGCCCACATTACAACCCGGGGCATAGTGGAGTGCACATTTGGAGTGCTAAAGTCACGCTTTCGCTCCCTTGACCGTTCTGGCGGCCAGCTGTTGTACGCTCCCCCAGTAGTGTGCAGGATCATAGTGGCAGCATGTGTCCTGCACAACGTTGCAACACGCCGGGCCTGGCCGTGGACATGGTGGTGGCCCCACATCCCCAACCACATGCACAGCCGCTGCGCATGGGAGGGGAAAGGGCACGGGGGAGGCAGCCCGTACACAGCTAGTGGCTAATTACTTCACATAGAAATCACACCCCTGTGGAGTGCACACTGCCCTGGCACATTCCATCTGACAATCAATGATGACTCAACCTGACACTGATCCTGAATGTCTGGAGAATGAACCGTGAATACCATATCAGCCTGAGATTGTTCACCTGGAAGTGTCACAATGTGTGCATCCCTACCCACACAGACACCACCAATGCAGTTTTGTGAAGTTACACATTCAAGCAGCTAAAATGAATACCCACTTGCAAAATGCAACAAGAGGACAGTGCCATGTCAGCCAACCCAACCCCAGCACCGCCACACGACACACCGTGCCATGTCATGCTATTTGCAGGTAAACAAAGTAATCCCCACAACATGACACTAGTGTCACCATGTACAGTGTCCCTATTAGAAACTTGCAACACCTGAAATGCTCACAGCAATGCCGGACCAACAACAAACTTGAGCATGTACTACCATTAACATGACATCACAAATGTTAAATATTAGTAGTCTCACCACCTGGAAATGCCTGCACTCCCACCACCACCAACTGTGCAGTGTTGGCGCCATGTAGAGTTGTAGGTGCACTGCTGCCAACATGGACCCCATCTCCAGACTAGAGGTCCTTGTGTAGACATGAGGAAGGGACCTGCAAATTGGGAGGTATACACAGAAGATGAGTTACACATCAATGCAACATGCAGTGTACAACACAACAGCAATATGCACTAGGAATGTATACACAGTATTGACTACAGACTGCCCACACAGCTCATGGGAGTCCAACGTCACTGTGTAATTCACTGTCACTTGGGCACACCCTTTGCAAGCCCATGGAAACGGGAAGCAGGAGGGGTGTGTGTGACTCAAACCCAAGCATCTGAACCAAATACATTACAAGCCTGCATGTGCCCAGCCACAATGCAGCGTATGCCCACAGGAACCACGGAAGCCAACAAATCGTCCCAAAAAAATAGGGAATAAAATAAATAAAAATAAAAATAAAAATAAGAAAAAATCAAAAATGGCCATTGATGGGCCCGGGGGGGTTGGGGAGGCCACCCAGGAGGTCCGAGGACAGGATGCACACCAGAACCCACCTGCGTGGATCCTGTGAAAATAAAACACCTCCACGGGCTCATGGCCCACACGGCTACCCTATTTTGGGAGTATCACTGCTGTCGCTATTATCACCCTGTGCAGCTGCATCCGGAGGTGGTTGCACTATGGGAGGCAGCCCATGCAAGGCCCTAGTCTGCTCCTCCATGGCTGCAAGCATGCGGGTGTGGTAGGTCTGGTTCTGGAGGATGAGTGTGCGGAGGTCCCCATGCAACAACTCACGGGATGCCCGGACCTCCGCCCTCGTTGCCTGCATCTCAGCTGAGAGCGTACGGGTGAGACGCTCCAGCTGCTGTTCTGTCCTTTGGTGTGTTGAAGCCTCAAGCTCAACAAGAGTCGTCCTGAGGTGAAGGAGCTCCTGCCTCAGGGCTTCCCTGTGGCCCTGGGACTCAATGGAGATGGCCTCCTGCAGAGTCGCCAGTGCCGCCCGCCTGTCCCTGTTGGACCCCAACATGTCCTCCCTGTGTGACTGGCAGATGGAGTCGGTTGCCTGCTCTAGTCGCTCCATCAGCCTTTCAGGGGGGACAATGGAAGTGGCCACCCTATCCATGGCCTGAGCCATCATCTCGGATGATGCAGCCTGTTGGGTTGCCATACCGTAAATGGATTGCTCCCATGCGGTATTGCCAGGTGGCGTACGGCCACCACGTCGGCGGGCACCACACCTGTCTGGGGCAAGGCGAACTGCGCCTTGCTGTGCCGGCACTGCCTGAGGCTGCAGGACTGCATTCCCCCTCTGATCTGCTGGCCCAGGAACAGGATCAGATGTCGCGGAGTGTGACCCTGCATCCGTAACCACCAAAGGCGTAGCTGCCAACACTGACATCCCCATTGAGGGTTCTGACCCTGGTGCAGGTGGGTGAGACAGAACAGAATCCCTCCCTGGAACACTCACCTGCGACGGCGCGTAGGTCTCATCCGAATCAACACCTGAGTACAGCTCGGGGGAGGTGCAGCCAGAGACACCCCTTGAGAGCACGACCTGCAGCACTTGTGGGTTCTCCCCCACCACCACACCACGTCCCTCACTGGTGGTTGGTCGGCCCTCGGACCCCTCCTGGGTCTGCACCATCTCCACAACCCCAGCAGTATCAGGTGCGTCTTCCCCTGCAAAGACATAAAAACAAAGAAATGGAAACAGGCATTAGCACCATGGCACACAATGAGGGCTGAGAAGCAAGAGAACCAGTACTTGATTGACACATGTCCCACATGACTAAAACCCTCCCATGCATGCACCCTCACTGCGTATGAAGGGCAGGCAAATGGCACACACTGATGACACCAAGATGGAAGATGAACACATTTTCTGCATGCTGCCTGGCAGTGGCATCACACATTGGCCTGTGATTGCCAGGTGAAACACACATGCCATCACACAGATGGCATGTACCATTGCTATTGAGTGAAGATGGAGAGGAGGGCAGCACCTATTCATTCAGTCCAGTTCCCGCATGTAATCGCTTTTCTAATTCTAACAGGTCAGATTTTTCACCTGGAGCTGCCAGTCTGAAATGGTCCAATTGCACAGGGACATGTGTGAACAAATGATATCCAGGTAACAAAGTCACTCCACTTTACCATAGCCATGTCAGACATGTGACTAGTGGACAGCGACAAGCCTAGTAAAAGTGGTGGAATGCAAACAATCTGACTGAATGAACAGTGAAAAATAAGCAACTATGTTGTGGCAAGGTGACACTTCAAGGGCAACTGGCGTGCAGTTGGGCTAGATGTCTACTGTTGGCAGAAGGGATACTGCTATGGCCAAATGCAGCTGCGCAGGATGTATTGCATGAAGCACCTGGCTGACCCATATGACTCAGGCGTACACACTCTCACCTGGCACACAAACAGAAGCCCTCACACACACACCATGCACATGGATGACACACACATGCATGTGCACTCACCGGACAATGCCTCGTAATCAGCCAGATCTCCCACGCCTTGGATCTGTTCCTCCGTGACGTAGGTCCCAGCGACTGACTCATGTGGAGTGAGTTCCATGTCTACTACTGGAGACCCACCTCCAGTCACTAGAGTTGCGGCATGACTTGAGGCCAGCTTACTCTTTGCCCTGCGCTTTAGGTCATTCCAGCGCTTATAGCAATCATTGGCTGTGCGCCTCACGATTCCAAGGGCACTTACGATGTCCGCAACGGTCTGCCAGTGTGCCTGGCGTTGTGCAGGTGTGGTCTTGGATCCTGCAACAATGACCATCTCGTTGTCATGTGCGGACACATACTCGACAAGTGCATTCAGTTCGTCATCCGTGAAGCTGGGCTTCCTGGACGGGCCGGACTGTGTAGCCGTGTCTGGGGCATCAGCCTGTGCCGGACGAGCACTCTTCCTCTTCCGCTTGGAAGGTGGTGGTGATCCTGAGTGTCCTGCGCCGCTCTGGACACTAGGGGCAGGAGCCCTGATTGACTCTGTATCAGGAGTGTGGGATTGCACACTCAGCATGGGAGTTGGTGCAGGCATTGGCTCTAGTGTGATGGTGTCAGGGGGAATGTCAGCAGCATGGACTAGGACCAACACTGTCCTGTCTGGGTGTGTGAGGGCTGGGGTGGATGGCCCTGCCTACTTGGTGCAGCAGATGACCTTGCTGCCCCAGATGCACGTGGCATGGTGACATCAACGTGCACCAGCGCACGTGTCATAGGCCTGCTGACCTGGAAGTCAGCCATGGAGTCAGCCAGGTCTGGTGCCACAATGGGCTGGTGTCAGCCACATCAGCCTCAACGGGAGGGGGGGGGATTATGGGGGCCCTTGACTGGTCCTCCACACATGGGGGGACAGGCTCACCCTGCAAGTAACGACCACGTCCCCTACCGGATCCACCACGGCCACCACTTGTGGCTCTTCCATCTTTGCCACCCTTACGGAATCCTCGCCTCCCAGCCATGGCACTGATGTAAATGTGCGTATGGGAGTGGCTGTAAACTATTGTCCTGGGCCATTGGGGGTCAAAGGGGTTGGGTACCAGATGGTAATTGTACCCTAGTGCTCTTGCAAGGCTGATTGTAACCCCTGGGGAAAGATGACGGGTCACGCTACGCACAGGAGCCCCAAAAAAGGGAGATGACGTGCACGCAACCCCTCCTAGACCACGTGTGCAGAAAGAAAAACCTGCACTACGCTGTGGCACCCAGTAACACAAGAATGAACGTATGCGTGTCACACGCAGCCTAGAATGACCTCTGAAGGGGTAGGCTACACACGGGGCAAGCACAGATGTTAGATACGTGCGTGACTCACCGTCTGCCTGGTAAACGAGCGTGTAAAAGGAGCGCGTTTGGTTGGCAACACCCCCGCCAAAAGAAGATTTGTACGCTGTCTGAGGAGACAGGACAACAGTAGAAGGGAACACTGTTTGAGGGAACAGGCCCAGGTAAACCAGTAAAAGAGAAAAAAGAGAAACAGCTGTCAGAGGTAACAGGGAATACGAACTTGAAACGCCGTGAAGTAAATCGCGTGTGAAACGACAAGAAGTACAGAATTCACCCACTGGCTCTCCACGAAAAGCACGTACAAGGAAATGGTGTTCTACACGTACCTTTTATACAGGCCCACACGTCCAGCGTCACTTACGCGGCGTGTACGCGCTAGGGCCATTTCCACCAATTACACGCTTTGTGACTTATGCGTGTAGGGCCATTTCCACCAATTACACGCTTTGTCACTTCTGCGTGTAGGGCCATTTCCACCAATCACACGCGATGAGACTCTGACGTGCTGTCCAATTACACGCGATGACACTCTGACGTGCAGTCTTTCCACGTGTGCTCTGTCATCACGTGCTGTGTGGGAAACACCCGTGCGGGTCACGTCACAGACGCGCTTACGCGCTGAGGGCCTTTGGTCCAATAGAATCAAGTATGCGTGCTGACGCGCTTACGCGCTAAGGGCCTTTCCTCGATTTTCACGCTGACGTGCAGGATTTTCACGTGCCAAATCACTCCGTACCAAGCTGGCCACGCGTAAGCACACGGAAGACCACGCTCCTGCCCAGAAGGCCGAACTACTGCCCCCCAGAGCCCCGAGCACGCTCCCACCTACCATCTGCTGCTGCCTGACTGCCTGCTGCCCACGTGCACTGCCATTTGCTGCCTGCACATCAGCCAGGGGTGCTGTTGCTGTGACCACCCCTGCTGGAACCGAAGACTCCCGACTGGAATTCCATCGCTCCACAGCCCAGCCCCAGGACCCAGTTGCCCACCCACTCCTGCCTCTGGGGTTGTCATGTCGGGGCAAACACCATCTGTGACCACTGACAACCCCCGGCCAGAGAGGCAGAGGGGCACCAGCTTCAGTGCCACCGAAGTTGGTGTCCTGGTGGAGCAAGTCCTGGGGCAGTATGATGCCCTCTTCGGAAGTTCCCGCGCCGACAAGGAAGGACGGACTCGGATCTGGACTGACATCGTGACTGCCATCAACGCGGAGGGGGTGGCAGTCCGGGACTTACAACATGTCAGGAAGCGCTGGGAGGACTTCAGGTCCAGGACCCTGAACAAGGCCCGGCGCCTCTTGAAGGCAGCGGATGCTAAGGGGCGCCGGGGCCACTTGTCGGAAGAACAGATGGGGGTCCTGGAACGCATATCCCCAGCGCTCCACGTCCAGGTCCTGGAGAAGCAGACCCGTCTGGAGTCGAGCGGTGAGTGTACATGCATCCTGATTGTGAGCAGTGCGTGTGGTGATTATTCGGTATTGTGCAGGTTGCACATCTGTTTGTATGGGGTCGAGTATGGGTGGGGGTGTACAGGGCCGTGGGGCTGACACATGCGAGGGCTGTGATGTGTGAGACATGGATGGTGCTTGTGTGTGTAGGCTTGCATGGCAAATGCAGTTGTGCATGCACACATGTTTGGATGAATGTGTATGTAAGTAGACATGTCTGTGATGTCACGCATGTATGTTGTTTTGGGCTGCATGTATGAGCACTGTGTACATGTGCATGTGTGTGTATTTGACAAGGGTGCAACAGTGATGCAACATGGATGCATGTGACTGCGGTATGTGTAAGCCTGATTGGCAGATGTGACATGGATGCCCGTCTGAACAGTGCGACACTTGGCAGAGGTGTACACATGCATGCAAGTGTGGTGGTGTGTGTACATGTGTGGTGCACTTCCTGTGTTGCATATGATGTCTGGGTCACCTTTGGCTGCTCATGCTGTTGTATGTGTATGGATGGTGGTGGCAGTTGCGATATGGCTGTGGTATGGCTAATGTGTGCGAGTTGCAATGACATGTGTGTTGGGGATTGTGATGACATGTCTGAGGTTTGCCAATGCCACTCATGTGCAACTGTCATGTGTGTATGTGTCCATTGTACAGTGCCCTGATGCCTGTGTTTTGTTTCTCCCTGTCTGCAGCGTCAACTGATGAAGAGGGCGGAGAAGGTGCTGTGGAGCACAGCGGCGGGGATCCGACCGCCAGCCGGAGACGCAAGGCCCGGCTCCCCTCCCGTGTTGTCATCTCGTCAGGGAGTGAGGAGTCCGGTGCCGCGTCCCAGGCCGCAGCTGCCGGGGGGAGGTCCAAGAGGCGGAGGTTGGAGTTGGACTCCTCGGCAGCAGAAGGGGCAGCTGGGACCCCACAGGGCCCAACAGGGGAAGATGGCACGGAGTCATCCAGGTTGGTGGGGGGTCTGGTGGAGGAGGAGGCCGTGCAAGCACCAGAGACGGGGTCTGGAGGTGGGGATCCCACTGGTGCTAGTGGTGCAGTCCAGGACCAGGGACAGGAGGCAGCACAGGCGGCCGCGGAGGTGCCTGTGTGCAATCCTGTCCCCGATCCTGTCCCTGCATCATCTTGCACCAGCAGGGATGCCTACGTCCAGACCCGTTTTCAGGCAGGGGATGAGCTGACGTCAACTGGCCT
This sequence comes from Ambystoma mexicanum, assembly GCF_040938575.1. Classification (NCBI taxonomy): domain Eukaryota; kingdom Metazoa; phylum Chordata; class Amphibia; order Caudata; family Ambystomatidae; genus Ambystoma; species Ambystoma mexicanum. The sequence goes on from NC_090932.1 coordinate 452,584,469, forward strand.
TCCTCTGCCTGCGGACGTGGCCATCCAGGTCCGGGTTGAGCCTGTCCTGGCTGGTGTGGCGTTGCGTCAACGGGCCATGCGAGGTGACCTGCAGTCTTTTCATGGAGAGACTGCACGTCATCTCGAATGGCTCGTTGACCACGTCAGCCTGCTGGGACAGGTCACCCAGACCGGATTCCTCCGTCTGATGGGGCTTGTTCCGACCCCCTCCTCAACTGGACCCCCTACGCGCCAGTCGTCCTCTGTGCCATCTTCCCACCCATCAGTCACCTGGGTGCCCTGTGGAGCTGCCTCTGACAGTGCGGCCAGGCTGGTGGAGGAGGCATCCCTGCCACAGTCGGGAGTCGGACGTCCAGCAGGGGTGGCCACATCAACAACTGCACCCCAGCCGGCGGAGGATGTGCAGGCAGCAGGAGGCAGTGCACGGGCAGAGGCAGAGCAGCAGCAGCAACATGGTGGGAGCCATGAAGGCTCGGGGCCTTCGACATCGGAGGGGCAGGCATCGGCCGGAGGGCAGGAGGACCGAGGACAGAGATTCCGTGTGGCAGCGGTTGGGCCACGCCATAGGTGCGGAGCGGCGGCGGGCGGAAGAGGCGCGGCTCACAATGGTCAGGGCAGAGAACTCCATGCGGAGGGCCCTGAGGCGGGCCGAGTGCCTCGAGGCAATCCGCAGGGGGTTGGAGGAGGACACAGCATCGTCCCTGCGGACCCTCGGGGCCATGGAACTGGACCGCCTCCGGGACATCGAACAGGAGTTCGATGATGCCCTGGCCCGGAACACCACGGAGTGAGCCGCTGGACTTGCCCGCCGCCTTTGTATATAGTTCTTTAGTTTTAGGTTTCCTTTGTTTTTTCTTATGATTTGGAGTCGACGGACACTGCTCCACTTTTTGTATATAGTTGCTTTTTAGTTAGGTGTTTTTTTAGGTTTCCTTTGTTCAGTTGGGCTCATGGACCCTTTCGAGTTTTTTACATAGTTCTTGATTTTATGGATAATTTTTTTACATTTCACTTTGGAGGAAATTTTTTTGGATTATGATTTGCAGTTCTTTATTTTTATGCGGACATGCAGCTTGATTTTTTTTACTTCCCATTGTAGTTTGTTTCATTTCTTTAGCATTCTTTCTTTTTTTCAATACAATTTTGTTTTCATGCTTCACTGTGTGGTATCATCTCATTGGTTTCATGCATGTCATGTTGGGTGTTTTCCCATTCAATTGCAAACATTGTGTGTGACGGACATGGGTTCATTAGCTTCATGAACATTGGGGGTGTGACATGTAATTTCCATTTCCATGTGGGTGAATGGGTTACTTGGTAGGGCTTTTTGGCTGTGGAGGCTGACCATAACGCACATGATTGGGGATTGTGAGGACCTGGTCGAGGGTGCCCCTGGTGGCTGGGGGGTGGTGGGAGACATGAGTGGGGGCCTGGTGGAGGGTGCCCCTGCACTGCTGGGGGGTGGGGGTGGTGGGAGACATGAGTGGGGGCCTGGTGGAGGGTGCCCCTGCACTGCTGGGGGGTGGGGGTGGTGGGAGACATGAGTGGGGGCCTGGTGGAGGGTGCCCCTGGTGGCTGGGTGGTGGGGGTGGTGGGAGACATGAGTGGGGGCCTGGTGGGGGCTGCCCCTGGATGCTGGGCGGTGGGGGTGGTGGGAGACATGAGTGGGGGCCTGGTGGAGGGTGCCCCTGCACTGCTGGGGGGTGGGGGTGGTGGGAGACATGAGTGGGGGCCTGGTGGAGGGTGCCCCTGCACTGCTGGGGGGTGGGGGTGGTGGGAGACATGAGTGGGGGCCTGGTGGAGGGTGCCCCTGGTGGCTGGGTGGTGGGGGTGGTGGGAGACATGAGTGGGGGCCTGGTGGAGGGTGCCCCTTGTGGCTGGGTGGTGGGGGTGGTGGGAGACATGAGTGGGGGCCTGGTGGAGGCTGCCCATGCAGTGCTGGGGTGGGGGTGGTGGGAGACATGCATTGTTGATCAGTAGTGCAAGGTGACATGTGGGTTGGCTGGGGGGCATGGCCATGGTGGATGGGCTGCCTGCGGGACATGAGCAGGGGTGCAGGGTAGTCCCCCGTGGTGTGGGCTGCCTGCAGGGGCCGTGGAGGTTGTGGAGCGTACACCTTGGAGGACGCACACGGCCAATTTACGTGTAGTACTCCCCAGAACCCCTGAAATACACATACCCTGCTGAAATCGCGTGTGGAACTTCCCGCGCACCCCTGAAATACACGTACCCTGCTGAAATCGCGTGTGGAACTTCCCGCGCACCCCTGAAATACACGTACCCTGCTCGCACTGGGCCAATCGCGTGTGGAACTTCCCGCGCACCCCGGAAATCCACGTACCCTGCTGAAATTGCGTGTGGTACTTCCCGCGCACCCCTGAAATGCACGTACCCTGCTGAAATCGCGTGTGGGATTTCCTGCGCACCCCTGAAATGCACGTACCCTGCTCGAATCGCGTGTGGAACTTCCCGTGCACCCCTGAAATACACGTACCCTGCTCGCACTGGGCCAATCGCGTGTGGAACTTCCCGCGCACCCCTGAAATACACGTACCCTGCTCGCACTGGGCCAATCGCGTGTGGAACTTCCCGCGCACCCCTGAAATCCATGTACCCTGCTGAAATTGCGTGTGGTACTTCCCGCGCACCCCTGAAATACACCTACCCTGCTGAAATCGCGTGTGGTACTTCCCGCGCACCCCTGAAATACACGTACCCTGCTGAAATCACATGTGGAACTTCCCGCGCACCCATGTAATACACGTACCCTGCCGAAATCGCGTGTGAGACTTCCCGCGCACCTCGGTATACACGCACACGTAATTTTTTGTCAGCGGCTGTCCGTGTTTGTGGGTACCCCTTTGCACGTCATTTGTCCTGGAGGGCCACAGTATAGGACATTCTTCATGGCTGTATATAGGTGCTATTTGTTGGCACACCTTTTGGCGCACATTTGTTCCAGGCGCAGAGACGCTACCGCCTGCTTTCTTGTGGCGGTCGTGTTTGTGCCTGTGCGCTGGTTTCAGCGTGCGCTTTTTTGCCCTATTCTATTCCATGAATTCGTGTTGTAGGCGAGCGTGTGGGTGTTCCGCGCACTTGTACCCTGTACTTCCCCCGTGACGCCCACGTTTTGGCAAGTTGTTCCCCATTCCGAGTGTTACGCCCCGTGTTCCGCCTACATTTGTTGTGTGCGCCGCGCTATGTGCGATTTTCGCTGTGGCCTGTGCGATTTTCGCTGTGACCTGGCGCACGCTGTTAGATGGCCTGTGCGCCAACGTGCGCCGCGCACTTTTTTTTCGCACATCCGATGGTTTTCTCACGCACGGCCTTCCATGAATCGATGTGCGCTGCTTTTCATGCGATTTTCGCACTTGCACTGCGATTATCGCTATTCCACTGCGAATCGCATGTTTTTGCCCACTTGCGCTGCGCTAATTATTCCATGAATCGGCCTGACAGTCTTTAAGGAAGGCATGAGCTACGTAGCATTATCATGCTTACGTACACTTGACGGTCTATTGCTAATGAACTTTGATGCATGTAAAGTCAAAGATGATATTCCTTGCATTCTAGAATACAATAGATTGTGTTCACTGTACACCCCTCATCTGAAACAATACCCTGTTCCAGATAAAGTAAAACGTGGTAAAGAAAAGTAAATGAAACAGAAATGCAACAGAATCCAACAGCAAATTCCGGAAAGAAAAGAAAAGAAGCTAAAGTTTTGTCAATTACCGCAAACATAGAAGAACCTTTTAGGGAATGTAAACCAGGGACGTCGGCAAAGAAGCAACAGAAATTCCGAAAAATACTCTCAGATACAGAACTTGCTGGACCATTCAAATTTGCAAATGAAAGTGGGGTAAGTTGCTATACAAATGCAGCAATGAATATTCTATTTCAATTGCCACCAATTGTTAACAATATTTACCTCCACAGTACAGACCAATTGTGTTTGCAAATGTTAGTGCTGCATAGAAATGCAACAAGCAATCCTGACAACACATACAGTGTTCATGGAGTAAGGCAACAATTGGACGACTGTGCTGGAATGGTGAGATTCACTATGAACTCACAAGAAGATCCACAAGAATTTCTAATGTACATACTATTAGTATTGGAAAACAAAAGCATACCTGTAAATGAAATCTTCCAGATTTCATATATGTGGAAACATGCATGCACTTTCTGTAGCAAAGTGATACAGGAAGAAATCCCAAATGAGCGATTTGTGTATGTTTCCATACCAAATTGTGAGAGCATTCCATTTCAGCAACTTGTACAAAATGCAAACCATGACAGATTATGTACTATTTGCAATTCAGAGAATCGCTCCACCTTACTGATACAATCACATAGTGCCTACATAATACTTATACTTCTACGTTATAATGCAGATGGCACCACAAACGACTGCAAACTGACTGGATTCACACACGGTCAAGTGTGACTTGGAAAGAAAACCTTTACAACAATAGGTATAATCTACCATGCAGGAGCTACAACCAATGCAGGTCACTACACTGCATACATTAAAAAGAACTGTGGATGGTTCGAATGTAATGATAGCACCATTACTCTAAAGCAGAGATTGCCAGCTAATCTTACAAATGCGTATTTAATGTTCTTAAAGCCAAAATTTACGAAATAATGTGTACTTCAATATTTTTTTAAAAAAATGATGTGAAAGACTAAAAACAACGGGTATCTAACTACCCAAGAGGATGTAAGAATGACACAAAGAAATGAATATCACAGATCGTTGGGAACAAATGCACAAGTAGAATACGCCTATAGGTATCTAACTGTTGTTAAAAATCGTCAGGAAGGCAACAAACATAGCATTAATGGAAAAGATGAAGGAAACAGGATATAACAACAACACAAATGAATGAATATCACAAAGCTGTAGGAACAAATGCACAGTTAGAATACGCCTACAGGTATCTAACTGTTGGTAAAAATCGACAGGAAGGCAACAAACATAACATTAATCGGAAAGATGAAGGAAACACTCAAAGGAAACAAGGAAGTAGTTAGTACCATAGTAAATGAAGTTTATTTTTTAATCCAGCAAGAATTTTTTTTCCCCAGACCCAAGGATTAGAAAAGCAAACACAGAAACTGAGCGCAATGCACAGTACACTGGTTTGTAAACTAAATATGCTGGTAAAAAAAAAGGTAAACTGTCTATTAAGCAATGTAGCAAATTTTCTAAAAATGCAAAGACTAACATACCTGTTTCTTTTATCACAGAAATGGAAAAAGGGATACTTCCGCCAAGTACGATAACCATTTAAAAATTGTATGTAGATTCTGAACAAAGTAAGGAGTAAGTATATTGGCAGTAATTTTCTACACATGCAAATCTACACGTCTAATCTATGGTACTAATATGCTGCAGTGCCTGTAGGCTGGCCCTTGCATCTTCTGTGTGTAACCTACCATGTACGCCTTACGACCAAGGTACAAGGAGTATAGGTCCTAGCCACAACCATCGCTGCATATCAAAACCATGGTCCTTGTAAATTAGCTACTTATAAATTTACTTTTCGGACCATTGTCTGCAGCCATGCAGGCAAGACACTAGGGCGTCCACACAACAAGCGCATTACACCACACCCATATTCACTTGTAACTCCACTGCTTATGACTTCAGTCTTGGGTGCATGGCCTTTGGGCATGCAATCAAGAGGCTGGGTCCTGGCTAGAAACACCACAGCATATCGGAACCATTGTGCCTTGTCATTGTACTATGTACAAACTTGGTTTTGGGAGCATGGCCTTAGGCCATGCTCCCAAAACGCTATGCCCTCCCCACAACCATCTTAATGATGTTGCATAGTACAAGTGTACCAATAGCTATGATATGGTGCAGTAGTTTGTAGCCACAGGCTACAGAGGTGGTTTAAGGCCATAGCATTATGAATGTATGGGTATACAGGATTTAAAATGCATAGTTACTTACAACTGCAGTGCTTTTTACTTTGTTCAAATACTCTGCATCCTGGCCCCTACTACCACACCATATGACATCCATTGTGGCATATAAGTACACTACGAACAAATGTACTTTTGGGGGCATGGCCTTCGGCCATGCACCCATGATTGCAGCCCCTCCCCACAGCCGCCAGAGTGATGCACTAACACACCATATCGTACCCATTGTGCCTTGTAAGTACACTACATATAACTGTGCTGTTGGGTGCATGGCCTGCCCCCATGCACTCATGACTGCAGACTCTCCCCACAGCCACCTGACTGATGTTCAATACTAGGGGTGTCTCTGTAGCTCTGAAATGCTGCACTGTTTGTGCGCATGGCCAGAAATTGTAGGTGTATGGCCATACATTTCAATACATGGTTGTGAAGTGCCTTATAACTGCAGTGCTTACAAGTTTCCTGTTGGGTGCATGCTTGGGTGTATGCAACCATGCACCCAAAAGTACACATCTTGTCCACAACCACCCCACTACATGAAACCCATGTGGGCTTGTAAGTGAAGAGGTTATAGCTTTGTTGTTGGGGGCATGGCCTTCAGCCTTGCACCCAAGAGTACACACACTCCCCACAACCAGGCAATCGATACACATTAGTAAGGGTGTATCCATGGGTGTGACATGCTGAAGTATTGGTGGCCAGGGCCTAGAGTTTTGGAAGTAAGGCCTTCGGCCGACGGCCATGCATCCAAGACTCTAGGCCCTGGCCACAACCACCGTAGCATGTGCTACCCATGGCAGCGTACTGATGAATGCAATAACCATAGGAAAAAGTATTGCAATTACGGCATGGTATCATTTTCAATGTTTCCTAACACCACACGTGTCCTTAGAACTGTTACAAGTTCCCTGTGCACTGCACGGCGTACTGAAATACTGCCCTTATTTGACCCCTCATTTTCTGTGCGTACAAAGAAGCCATAGAAAATACATCATGAAGAAGGTATAAGTGTGTTATTGGGCGGATGGCCTTTGGCCATGCACCCAACACTACAGAGTCTCCCCACAACCACCTCAGTGATGTGTGGAAGTGTTTTTTTTTTCTATAGGTGTGGTATCCTTCAGTGCTTCTAGCCAGAGGCTTCACTCCTAGCTGTATGTCCATAGATCTTACATGCGATGGGTGTGTAGTGGCTTGCACGTCTAGTACTTATAACTTTGTTCTTGGGTGCATGGCCAACCATGCACCCAAGACTGCACGCACTCCCCACAACTTGCCAATTGAAATGCAATACTACAGGTGTATCCATGGGTGTGACATGCTGCGGTGGTTGTGGCCAGGGCCTACAGTCTTGGAAGTAAGGCCTTCGCCCAACGGCCATGCATTCAAGACTCTAGGCCCTGGCCACAACCACTGTCGCATGTGACACCCATGACGGCGCACTAATGAATATAGTAATAGGCATCGGGAAAAGTAATGCAATCATGGCATGTTGTCAATTTCAATGTTGGCTACCACTACACTTGTGCTTTCAACAGTTAGAAGTTTCCTGTCCACTGCATGGACTGAAGTGCTATCGTTATTACACCCCTCATTTTCTGTACAAGCTGTCCATGGAAAGTACATCATGAAGACCAAACGCCAGAACAAATGCATTGATCACCCATGTCTTACTGTCTGAACCTTTCACAACGGTCTGTGACACAGCAAAACATTTTTATAAATAGAGCATATGTACGCTGGTTCTTGCTCTCCTTTCGGCGGATCCAAGATGTCGGCCGCATCCAAACAATCTGACGCAGAACACGTCTCGCAGCAGCCAATGGGCAGAGACATTGCGTGTCCGCGGTCATGGCGCCAGCCCCTTAGCCAATCGGTATCTTGTCCGTGGACCGAACAGGGAAGTGTGACCGCGAAGCGGACATAGATATCACACATTTTTTCAGACCTACTTTTTGATAATTTTAAAGAAAAGTACTGCACAGAAGGTCACCCAATTTACAAAAGCACGCTTTCTGGACCAAGCCTCTGTACCTGCTGCAGATTTCGTGAAAATCCGTCCAGCGGTTTGAACTGTAGCCGTGCGCAAATTTTTTCCCCCATTCAGTCCATGGGAAAAAAAGACTTTTGGGACCCCCCCTATAACTTTTGCCTCCCTGGACCAAACATCTCCAAACTTTGCAGAAAAATTCAGAGTGGCCCATTGTCAGGTTTCCTTCCCTTATTCAGGCTATTTTCCCTTATACAAGTTTCCTTCTCATTATTTCTCTTTATTAATCCTTTTTAGATTAGCCTTATTTGGGTGGGAAGTTTTCTATTGTAGTTGGTTTGGCCTTAACTTGCTGATTCAGAATCCTGGTTCTGACCCAAGGCAAAATGGAGTCTCACAGTGACAGCTCTGATTGGTTAGAAGACACTGCAGAAATGGGGGCGCTGTTGCGCATATTCAAGATGGCCGCCTTGTGTGGGAGCTCCAGCTCAGAGAAAATCCTGTTTCGAAATAAATCCTGTCAGGACCGTCTAAACTGCAGAAATTTCACGACGCCCTTATAGCTGAAGCCCTGCTGCACACAGTGCTGGAAAATCGTGAAAAATCGGAGCCGGGGTGCAGACATATCCGACGGCAAAGTTTGGCGGCTGGTGAGGACCTGCGGAGCCGGCTGCGAGCACCGCGGAGGTCGGACTGAGATCCGGAGTGGGGGAGGGGCGCCGCTCAACACGCGCCGACCCGCCCGTGAGGGAGAAGGAGAATTCTGCCGCCTGGAGAGAACGGAGCTGGGTCTCTGCCCGCGATTGCTCCCCGGATCCCACTTGGAGTGGTTGGACCCCGCACGAGAGGGAAAAGGAGTACGGAGGCGCCAGACAACAACGCCGCTGCGACCGCCGGACCCAACTGCCACCGGCTCTGCGCAACTCTCTCCCGGCCGGAGGCCTGCGGGAACCTACGGCTGGTTCGGCCCATAACAGCGGCCCCCTGAGCAGAGTCGGGGCTTGACAGCTGGGGGCGAATGTGGCCGGAAACTACACGTAGCATCAAGTAAGTGGCTGCAGACGGCGGGAGTGAATCCCCCACCTCTGGGGAGGGAAAGCAGAAGAGGGGCGGCAACAACAAGGAAGACCCTGCGCAGCGCCCCGGGGCCGTGTCCCAGGCCTGCCTCATATTACCCTCATATTACCCTCACCAGCACAAAAGGTGGCACCCCAGGCTACTTTGGAGCGACACCCTACAGCACCCAAAAACTTCCCAGTACACTGTAAAGGCGTGACAAGCGGTGCCCATGCGCCCCACAGTGATCTCGGGCCTACTGTGGGGAAGCAGCGGATCTGCCGTAGAACACCAGAAGACACTGAGATCCAGGGCTGAAACCCCTTAGCGTATTATCCGAAGTGGAAGTAGGTGAGGCCTCAACTCACATAACGTTGTCCGAATACGCTCTGGTTGTAATTGGAAAGGCAGACGATAAGTGTGGATACACCGAGGGGTACCCCCCCTTCATACTGGTGTGCAAAGATACAAAATATGGGGGTGGAATACAGACCTCACGTATCCGGGTGCCACACCACATGGGCCGCACCGAGAAGAGAGGGGCAGGTGGGAAGAAAATTGGCCCAATGGATACTTTCACCAGCTCACAACCACAAGGAGCGGCCAACGGGGAGCCGCAGCTACCTGACGGGCGAGAGGCCGACCCGATGGAACGGCTAGCAACATTAGTGGAGAACGGATTCATGGCTATGAACGTTAAGCTAGACGATATAGTGGCAACAATTGGATCTATAAAAGCACGTGTTGAAAAAGAAAGTGCACGTGTGACAGAGGCGGAAAATAGGATAAGTGCAAGTGAAGATACGATACTACAGCACAGTCGAGATATAGCACATCTCCAAACCGAATTGCACAAAACACAAAGCAAGTGCGAGGACCTCGAATCAAGATCCCGGAGAAACAATATCCGGATTGTTGGGGTATCGGAAAAGTTTGGTAAAGGCCTCATGGAAAGACAAGTTGAAACATTGCTGAAAGAAATCCTCGGCACCGACGCCTTCTCGGATCACTTTCTAGTGGAGAGAGCTCACCGCATACTAGCACCACTCCCGAAACCAGGAGCTCCCCCTCGAACTATCATTGCTCGCCTCCTAAACTACCGAGACAGAGACACTATACTTAGGCTATCGAGAGAAAAAGGAACTCTACAGTTTGAAGAAAGCAAAATCCACATATACCCGGATTTCTCGGCCAGCGTACAAATACAAAGGAGATCATATGAGGGAGTGAAGAGACAGTTGCGTATGCGTAATGTGCCCTACGCTCTCATCTTCCCGGCGAAAATGAGAATTCAGCATGGAGGAAGGGCTCACTTTTTTGAAAATCCCACAGATGCTATGTCCTACGTGGAGTCTTCCATTCCACTACCCCCGGGTGACCGAATGGCAGACCAAAACGCGAATTCATAACTGCAGAGGGAGAGGCTAGAACTGGTAGAGCGAATAGAGAAGCTGAAGCACGATGGCCTGTCACACGGTGAGAAAAATGCAGAAAGTGGAAACTGCGTGATGTTGACGGACTGAACTATAATTGTTATTGTTCCCGGGCTGTGAGCCCCAACTTAGAGCGCACCAGTGTGCTGCAAACAGTGACCCTCAGGAAAGTTCCACATGGTTCAGGGAATGTTTATCGTGGGGCAGCATTGTCATGTTGGGGTTGATAATGAGGGTGGGGGTCAAAAATATATGACTGAACGGGGAGGGGGGAGGGGGGCAAAGTTGGGGACAGAGACTTAGTTGGAGAAGTCTCACAAGTGGGTAAAAGTGGTGACATTGCAACACGTGGAAATCTTTATAATAGCAGCAGGTCCAAAAATGTAAACTGGGAGTATAGATATGGCTAATTCTGTCAAGGCAGCCCAAGGGCTCCGATTGAAACTACTCACTTGGAATGTCCGGGGTCTGAACAACCGAATCAAATTGAGAAAAGTGGGAGCCTATATTACTCGACACCAACCCCACATTGTCATGCTACAGGAAACCCATGCGCTCCAGAAGGTCAATGCCGGGTTCTTGAGGGGGTGGGGTTCTCACAGGTATTGCACGGAATACTCCTCACAGGCAAGAGGGGAACTAACCCTGATACATCCTTCCGTTGGGTTCCAGTTTGAGAGGAGTAAAATAGACCCAATGGGTCGTTATGTCATACTTTGGGGTAACATTAAGGGGGAAGAAATTATTTTCATTAATACATATGGTCCGAACATTGATGACCCTGAATTCTACATAAATGTGTAACAGGAGATCGGCACGCGTGGGGACGAGCAAATAGTGTGGGGAGGAGATTTTAATACTATCCTAGATACAGACCTAGATCGTTCAACCTCCACACATAGGAACCCCTCGAGAACAGCCAACACTCTACAACAAATCATCTCACAGCTGCAACTGGTAGACGCCTGGCGAACACTCCACCCCCTAAAACGACAGTATTCCTTTTACTCCTCAGTACATGACACCGAGTCCCGCATTGACTATTGGCTGGTGTCGGCGTCTCTCGTGCATCAAATTAACGGAAGTGAAATATTCCCCCGCACCCTGTCAGATCATTCTCCCATAGAATTAGATATGACATTGATAAGACTTAAACCCCCGACCAAGAGATGGAGAATGCCTTCCGACTTTTTTAAGGATCCTGGAGTGGTAGAGGAACTACACACTGAGGTTGAATTCTTCTTTGAGACCAATAAGGGTTCGGTAGATAGCCCATCGACGCTATGGGAAACATTCAAAGTGTGGGTGAGGGGTATCCTGATCTCTAAGTCCACGGGACTATTAAAAGCGGTTAGGAAAGAACTGGAGGAGGTTGAAAAGCAGTTGGGGGAACTAGAGCAAAAATATACATCCTTGCATGAAGATAGTACCCTCGCAGAAATTAATAGCAACCTACAAGAATTTAATAAACTAGCAAATAGGGAGTTGCTGTACATGGCCACTCCGGTCAGAGCTCGCCGGTATGGCGAAGGAAACAAGGCAGGGCGCACACTAGCTAACCTATTAAAAGCTGACAGGGGTCAGGAATAGGAAGCGACGGGACAGTACAAACAAATGAGGAGAATATCAATGGGGAGTTTGCCCTTTTTTATAAAGAGCTCTATGCTAATCATGACTTGAAAGACCCCGGTGATATCCAACTGTATTTAGACAACATAACGCTCCCAAGATTGACGGACGAGAATAGACTACAATTAGACCAACCCCTTACGATAGAGGAAATTAAGGTAGCAATTAAATCATTGGCCAATGGAAAAGCCCCTGGATCGGACGGACTGGGAATCGAATTGTATAAGGAGCTGAGCGAAGAACTTGCCCCGATATTGCTGCCCATGTGGGAGGAGGCCACAGAGATAGGAACACTGCCACCATCCATGAGAGAGGCTATAATAACGGTACTCCCCAAGCCTAGACGTCCCCCCAATGAGATGTCCTCATACAGGCCTCTATCCCTTATAAATTGTGATGCAAAGATATTTGCGAAGGTCCTGGCCAATAGACTCCTTCCGCACATGCCAGTATTAGTCCACCCTGACCAATGCGGGTTCATCCCCACTAGATCTACAGCACTTAATGTGCGCAGGCTGTTCGGCGTGATGGCCCAAATCAAACCGGAGGCCCAGGCGGTAGCTGTATCACTAGATGCCGAAAAGGCGTTCGACTCCGTGTCATGGACATACCTGTTCAAGGTGCTTGGCAGGTTCGGACTGGGCCCCAGCTTTTTGAACTATGTCAGGGTACTGTACACTAACCCGGGGGCCAGGGTGTTGACTAACCACACTATGTCAGACTGGTTTGAGCTGGGGAGGGGCACTAGACAGGGCTGCCCGTTCTCCCCCATACTGTTTGCGCTCACCATGGAACCAGCTGCGGCGGCAATTAGGGAACACCAGGAACAGAGAGGTATACGGATGGCGGGCCTGGTTCAATCAATATCCCTATATGCCGATGATACCCTATTATATGTTAGAGAGCCTGACACACACCTGGGCCCGGTAATGGAGGAAATGCACAAATTCGCATTACACTCAGGATATAAGACTAACCGATCTAAGTCTGAAATCTTCCCCCTGACCCCTGCCACCAACTGCCCAAATAACACACTTGGACTAAAGTGGTCCCCAGACAAGATCAGATACTTAGGGGTTATAGTTTCTGGAGACAGGACATCTCTATATTTGAACAACCATGATTCCCTGCTGTCTACTATCGCCACTAAACTCCGCTTCTGGGCCAAACTCCCCATATCGCTAATAGGCCGGGTAGCCATATTAAAAATGATCATCCTCCCTAAACTATTGTATGTATTTACTAACATCCCGATCTGGCCTGGGAGGAAATGTTTTGACACTCTTAGGTTCCTGGTGGTGGAATTTATATGGAGTGGAGGGACACCTAGAATGAAGTGGGAAAAAATGGTGGAACCATACAATAGGGGGGGCATTGCGGCACCCGATTTTGAATTATATTATCTGGTTGCACAAGCCCAATTTGTTAAGCACTGGTATGACGAACACGACACCTCACCCCACATTTGTCTTGAGAAACATGCAGCGCGCCCGACCGACATAAGATCAGTCATTTTCAAAATTAAACACAGGGACGACTGCCCGTTTGATCCAGTTAGCACGACAGCCCAGGCATGGTTCAAAATCTTCCGAAGGCTTGGGGTGAAGACGCCTTACTATGCTGAGGCCCCCTTTTGGAATTTCCCGGGCATAACACCCACATATGACCCAGGTATACAGAATAAATGGGACCCAGATGAAGAATTTAAAATCAAAGACATATTTCCCAATGGGAAGTTTATAACACTAGAGGAATTCAAGACGGGGATGGGGAGGGATCAGCTGATGATCCTACAGTTTCATAGAATGAGATTGGCCTTTAAGGCCCGATGGCCGACGTTCCCAGATGAGCCCCCCCACACCCATGTCTGTTGGCCCTTTCAACTCGGGCTGGAACTAGCATTTCGGGCTATATGGGGCCGTGCAGATTGATGCCCCAACATTGAATGTGATGAAGGCCTCCTGGGGGACAGATCTGGGTGAGGATATAACGGATAGACAGTGGGAAAGGTACTGCGAAATGACCAAGAAAGTATCCATGAATGCCGGCCTCCGGCTGATTCAGTTTAAGATGTTGAACAAACTACACTACACCCCCCAGAGGGTGGCGAGGTTCACGAACAATGGGTCTGGTACGTGTCCAAAATGTGGGACAGACCAGGCTGATTCGATACATATGTACTGGAATTGTCCTCATGTGCTTGCTTTTTGGGGAGAGGTTGCGCATATCCTTGAGGAGGTGACTCAGATACCAGCAGACCTCACTCCGCGGAAGTATTTGTTTGGGGACATTGGTAAACAATCAGAGGTGACAAAGAGACTCTTCAATGTAACATGTGCAGTGGCGAAGAAGTGTATATTGCAAAACTGGAAGAGTACACAGGCACCAAGAGTGAGTCACTTCCTCAGGGAACTGATGTATGTAAATGAATGTGAAGAATATTACATATTAACTACCCCAAATCCAAGTAAACCAAAAGACATATGGGCCCTGTTCAGAATATATCTGAGTGAAGCCAACTCGGACAGTGACAGCCCAGTAGGGCCGAGCGCTCCATATAATCAGTAAATGCTGCTTATGCTGTACGGTAACCCAACAGAATGTTGATGTTTCATATATATGTAATATCAGTTGTTGTTGCAATGTCATGTACCACAATCATTAAATAAAGTTTTTTTTAAAAAAAAGAAGACACTGCAGAACAACAATGAACATTCTAAACTGTCACTCTGTGCCTTTCATCATCTAAACCCCAGCTGATAGGACGTGTTTAGTGGCTGCTCCTGCTTTAGACTTGGGCCTGGTGGATTTTATCCTTCAGGCGTTAGCAGTTGAGCGGCTACTTTCTTGGGGGTTGAACAGATCCTTATGAATTCGCTCTGGAGTAAGAAGTAAGAAGTTGCTGTGAATTTCAAGAGTCTCAAGTAAGAGAGATTTTCAGCTTCTTTACAAGCTTCTCTAAGAAATTTCAAGAGAAGAGCCAGGTTCAGCTCTGGTTAGCCTTGACGCAGTCTGCCTTGTGTTGTTGTGTTATCCACTTCCCCCTTTCCCTTTGGGGTGTAGTTTACAGAGCTGAATTGAAATCTAGTTCTGGGAATTACATTTCAGGGGGATCGTTGGGGGTTCAGCAGCTTCCGCGGACACAGAGGTTTAGGGTGTTTTTGACACAATGTGAATTACATTTTATGAGTAGACCAGAATTATTTCCCTCGGATGCATCTAAGATAACTTTTATGTTGTCCTATCTTTCTGGGGAGGCATCTGCTTGGGCTGGGTTGTTGGTGAGTCAAAAGAGTACGGTTTTAGGAAATTACACCAGTTTTTTAGAGATATTCCGAAACATGTTTGATAGAAGACAGTTATCTCTGGAAGTGGATGGTGAACTTTTAGAACTAAAACAAGGTAATAGAGACTTGATTGCTTATATAACACAATTTAAGTCCCTTGTGTTAGAAAGCAAGTGGCCCGAGGTTAAACAGGCCTCGTTGTTTTATAGGGGCCTTAGAGATGAGTTGAAGGATGCATTGTGTGGAGTAGTTGAACGCCCTTCTTCTTGTGAAGGTCTGATTGATTTGGTTA
Organism: Ambystoma mexicanum; assembly: GCF_040938575.1. Classification (NCBI taxonomy): domain Eukaryota; kingdom Metazoa; phylum Chordata; class Amphibia; order Caudata; family Ambystomatidae; genus Ambystoma; species Ambystoma mexicanum. The sequence goes on from NC_090932.1 coordinate 452,600,096, forward strand.
TTCAATTGGACTTTCGTTTGAGTGAAAGGAAGGCAGAGAGGCGTAATTGTCAGAGTGACGTAAAGTCTCTAGTTAGAGTGGATAGACCTAAGGTAGAGAGTAGATCCAAAGGGAATAATCCATCTCCTAGGGTCGAGGCCCTTTAACAGTGGAAGAAAAGGCTAGGAGGAGAGATAACAATCTGTGTTTATATTGTGGAAGAGGTGGGCACTTTTTAGGGAACTGTCCTTACACTCCCAAGAAGACTTCTACCTCAGCGGTCAAGGTGCAACAGATCGCCAATACGGTGCAGACAGCGGTTCCTCATATAACCGTAAATGTATCCTTGTTCTTTGAGTTGGAGTGTAAGGGAAATGGTCCCGTAATGCTTGACTCTGGTGCCACCGGGAATTTCATGGATTGGGGTCTGGCAAAATCTTTGGGAATTCCAATTATTCAGAAGGAGGTTGTAGAGCAGGCTAGGGCTGTTGATGGTACATATCTATCTTCTGGTCCTATTACTCATAGGACTGGTTCTTTAACTTTGGAGTTATCAGGAGGTCACAGAGAGATAATTTCGTTTGAGTTAATTGATGCTCCTTTGTTGAAGATTATTTTGGGTATGCCTTGGCTTACTCTCCATAATCCTCTGATTGATTGGAGTGCTAGGACAATTGACATGCAGTCAGATTTTTGTAAAGAGAATTGCTTTTCAGGAAGTCTCTTAGAGGAAGATGTCAAACAAAGTAATTCAGTGTCTAGTTTTCTGGCTGAGACTGGAATTGGATGTCATGATGTGGGAGCTGTAGTGGGTCAACTTCCCCAGTGTTACAAAGATTTTTGGGGCGTATTTGATGAGAAAGTGGCAGGAGAATTACCACCCCATAGGCCCTTTGATTGTAAAATTGAGCTGGAGCCAGGAACAATTTTGCCTAGTAGTACGGTATATGCTCTTACAGAGAAAGAGAATGATTATTTAAAAGAATATTTGTCGGAAAACTTGGCCAAAGGGTTTATTCGTCATTCTAAGTCACCAGCGGCCTCTCCTTTATTTTTTGTACCAAAACCAGATGGAACGCTTCGAACTTGCATAGATTATCGAGCAGTTAACAAAGTCACGGTTAAGAACCGGTATCCTCTTCCTCTCATCTCGGAAATGCTTAATCAAATACAAGGAGCAAATATTTTCTCTAAATTAGATTTGAGAGGAGCTTACCATCTTGTGCGTGTGCAGGAAGGGGACGAATGGAAGACAGCGTTTAAGACCAGGTTTGGGCTGTTTGAATATCAAGTTATGCCATTCGGTTTATGTAATGCTCCAGCGGCTTTCCAATTTTTCCTTGATGAGGTTTTTAGAGAATACCTAGATATTTTTGTTGTTGTGTATATCGATGATATTTTGATTTTCTCTTCTGACCTGGATCAACATCAGAAACATGTGCGCTTAGTCTTACAAAAGTTGCGAGAAAACCATTTGTTTGCCAAATTGGAAAAAAGTCAATTCCATACAGATTCTGTGGAGTTTTTAGGTTTTATAATTTCACCTAAGGGTTTAGAAATGAATCCTAAAAAAGTGCAAGCAGTTCTTGAATGGCCCTCTCCTACTAAGGTTAAGGAAATACAAAGTTTCTTAGGGTTTGCCAATTTTTATAGGAGATTTATCGAAGGTTTTTCTCGGCTGGTTGCTCCTATAACGAGACTTTTGAAAAAAGGAGTGAAATTTGACTGGGACCTTGAAGCAGAAAAAGCTTTTCTAGAGTTAAAACAAAGATTTACTTCTAGTCCAATTCTAATTTATCCTGATCTCTCTAAACCTTTTTTTGTGGAGGCGGACGCTTCAAATTTAGCGTTGGGGGCGGTGCTTTCTCAAAGGAATGAAAATACTGGTCAACTACATCCAGTTGCATTCTTTTCTAGGAAGTTTTCTGCCGCTGAAGTGAACTACACAATTGCAGATCGTGAACTATTAGCAATAAAGTCCGCTTTTGAAGAATGGAGACATTTTCTGAAAGGGGCAAGACATACGGTAACGGTCCTTACTGATCACCGAAATGTATTGTTTTTAAAATCTGCAAGAACTTTGTCTCCATGACAACTTCGTTGGTCCTTATTCTTTGCCGATTATGATTTCATTGTGACTTTTAAACCCGGAAGTCAGAACAAAAAAGCTGATGCCTTATCCCGCCAATTTCCTGGTAGTGAGGAGAGAGAGATTCTGGAACCAGAACCTATAATTGCTCCAGAATGTTTTTTGTTAGCTGGAACCATTAAAGAAATGGATTTTATGAATGAAGTTCGCCAGAATATGTCCTTGTAGAAGATGGAGGAGTGGGTGAGACTGGATCCAGCCAGAAGTTTGAAAGATGATCTTCCTTTTTTTGATAACAAGCTTTATGTACCTACTGAAGAGTTAAGAGAAAAGGTTTTGAGAAATTGTCATGAATCCATTTTATCAGGACATCCTGGTTTCGGAAAAACTCTGGAATTGGTTCAAAGGAATTTTTGGTGGGAAAAAATTTGCCAAGACACATTGAACTTTGTTAAAACTTGTGTAGTCTGTGCACAAGCAAAAAGTCAAGTTGGGAAGCCGCATGGTTTATTGGAGCCGTTACCTGTTCCTCCTCGTCCTTGGCACACTATTTCTATGGATTTCATTGTTGATCTCCCTCAAGATAAGGGGTGTACTACCATTCTTGTTGTGGTGGATCTTCTTACTAAAGAAGCACATTTTTTACCAATGGAGGGAGAGGTTACCGCGGAAAAACTGGCTCATAGTTTTTTGCAAGTTGTAGTTCGACTACATGGACTCCCAAGCCAAGTTATCTCTGATAGGGGATCTCAATTTATTTCAAAACTCTGGAGGGCCTTCTGTAAGAAACTTGGAGTGGAAGTTAGTTTGACTTCTGGGTATCATCTGGAGAGTAATGGACAAGTGGAGAGAGTAAATCAGGAATTGGAGAAGTTCTTAAGGTGTTATTTACAAGCTAGAGAGGAATGGGTGGATTTGGTATGGTTGGCAGAATTCTCTTACAACAATTGTGGTAAAGATGCTACTTCTATGTCCCCTTTCTTTTTGGGTCGTGGGTTTCATCCTCGCTTTCTGAGTTTTGAGGTGTTGGAGGATTCTGGGATTCCTAGAGTGGAAGATCGTTTGTTGGTAATGAAGAATAACTTGGATAGAGCAAAAAAAGTGCTGGAAGAAAACAAATTGAAATATAAAAGGTGTGCTGATTTGAGAAGGAAGGCTGGTCCTGAATATAAGGTGGGAGATTTAGTTTGGCTTTCTACCCGGTACCTAAAACTTAAGGGGAAGAATAAATTCAGTCCACGATTTGTAGGCCCATTCGAGGTAGAGGGAATCATTAACCCTGTGGCAGTACGAATGAAATTACCCAAGCAATTGAAGGTACATCCTACTTTCCGTGTTAGCCTTTTAAAACCAGTTTGTTCAGGAACTAGATTTAGAACACCACCTTCCCCTGTGATTTTGGAGGATTCATCTGAGGAATTTGTGGTTAAACAAAGTTTGGATTCCAGGAAAGTGAGGGGGAGGTTGCAGTATTTAATTGATTGGGAGGGATATGGACCTGAGGAACGATCATGGGAAGATTCACTTGATGTACCTGCCCCCCGTTTAGTTGCTAAGTTTCATGCTAAAAATCCACATAAGGTAGGCCCAGAGACTGGGCATTAGGAGGGGGGTACTGTCAGGTTTCCTTCCCTTATTCAGGCTATTTTCCCTTATACAAGTTTCCTTCTCATTATTTCTCTTTATTAATCCTTTTTAGATTAGCCTTATTTGGGTGGGAAGTTTTCTATTGTAGTTGGTTTGGCCTTAACTTGCTGATTCAGAATCCTGGTTCTGACCCAAGGCAAAATGGAGTCTCACAGTGGCAGCTCTGATTGGTTAGAAGACACTGCAGAACAACAATGAACATTCTAAACTGTCACTCTGTGCCTTTCATCATCTAAACCCCAGCTGAGAGGACGTGTTTAGTGGCTGCTCCTGCTTTAGACTTGGGCCTGGTGGATTTTATCCTTCAGGCGTTAGCAGTTGAGCGGCTACTTTCTTGGGGATTTCTGGAGAAGCTATCAGTTGTCAGGAATTCGTTTTTGAAGACAGGAAACTCTGAAGATCCTTATGAATTCGCTCTGGAGATAAGTGACTTTGTTTGTACTGCAGCTCTGTTCATCTTAATGACATTTTCCTTGAAAATTCGTAAAAAGTTATCTTTGTACTTGTACTATTGAACTCCCTGAGTGCGCTTGAACGCTATTTGAAAATACGCGTACTACTTGTAATCTGAAAATATCGTTGAACCTTTGCGCGTGCGAGTGTATTCAACTGCGCGTGTGTTTGCCAGCGCGTGTGCTCCTTAGCGCGAGAATCTGTTCGTCGCGTGAGAATTCAAGAGCGCGTGTGTTTTCCAGCACGGGTGCTCCTTAGCGCGAGAAACTGTTCGTCACGTGAGAACTCGAGAGCGCGTGTGTTTTTCAGCGCGGGTGCTCCTAGCGTGAGATTCATTCGTCGCGCGAGAACTTTAAAGCGTGTGTGTTTCCAGCGCGTGTGCTTCTTGACGCGATAATCTGATTGCCGCGTGAGAACCTTATAGCGCGTGTGATTTCAAGCGCGTGTGCTTCAGCACTAGAACTCAATTGCGCGTGTGGTTTTCTTGCGCATGTCTTTTTAAACGCGTGTATTCGATCGCGAGTGAACTCATTGCGCGTGGATTATAAGGCGCGTGTAAATAGGCACGGAAGTTCACCAACACGGAAATTTTTTAGCGCGTGTGTTTTATCTGCGCGTGTTCTCGTTTGCGCGTTAATTCTACTTTACGTGGTCAGGCAAGCACGTGTGTTTTCTGCGCGTGGATTTTTCTTTCCGTGCGCGTGTTCCTCAACGCAGGAAGTTTTCAACGTGAACTTCATCTGTATGGAAATAACCCACGTGTGAGTTTAACACGTGTTTCTTCAAGAATTCACAAACTCAAGGGAATTGTAAATAGTTTGAAAAAACAAAAAAAAAAGTTTGAAAGAAATGGAAAGAATAAATAAAGACAATTTAACTGGACATCTAGTGCATTTTGGAAAAGAGACAATGAACTAAACTTTCCAGATTTGCCCAAAGTAAGAAGTTGCTGTGAATTTCAAGAGTCTCAAGTAAGAGAGATTTTCAGCTTCTTTACAAGCTTCTCTAAGAAATTTCAAGAGAAGAGCCAGGTTCAGCTCTGGTTAGCCTTGACGCAGTCTGCCTGGTGTTGTTTTGTTATCCACTTCCCCCTTTCCCTTTGGGGTGTAGTTTACAGAGCTGAATTGAAATCTAGTTCTGGGAATTACATTTCAGGGGGATCGTTGGGGGTTCAGCAGCTTCCGCGGACACTGTACCTCTTAGCCTGACACCCATATACATTTTCTTGCAAAGTTTGGTGAGGATTCGTCCAGGGGGAGCAAAGTTATAAGCTGCCCAAAAAGTGCTCTTCCTATGGAAACAGCAACTTAACCATAACTACACGGCCACTACAGTGGCCGTGTGATCATTTTTAAATATATATATATATATATATATATATATATATAATAGCATTTATAGCTGTGTGTTTCAATGTCAAGGTGGGAACTTTTACAACACATAATATTATGACATTTTCTAAACTTAGCTGTTATCTATAGCTGTGAGCTCTTTTTTGAATACACAATGGGCCTCATTACATGTTTGCCGGTCCAGAAACAAGGTTGCCGTTAAGCTCACCGGCACCCTTGTTTCCGGACAGGAAAAGTACAAGTCTGGCTGCCAGAGCCGCTGTGCCCAATAGGCCTACCAGGTGCAGCGGCCACGGTAGGCAGACTTGTCACAGGAGCACCAGCACCGTTGCTAACGGTGACAGTGGTCCTGTGTCCCCACTACCATAGAGTCCAATAGGACTCTATGGGAATGGGGATTTAACAATGTACCGGCGCCTGACTTCCCGGCCACCGGACTTGGAATAGCCCGGTGGCACCGGAAAGTCAGGTGCCGGTAAATTATTACAGGTCTGGCGGCAACCACCTGCAGGGTTACCGCCTGACCCGTAATGAGGCCAAATGTGCGTTTTGCCCTATACATTTCAATGATTCATGAAGACTCGAATGAGTGATTTCACAAGCTACAAGGATGAGGTTCAGTAGCCTACACAAAACAACCCAAAACTCTCAAACCACCTACCACTGCGAAAGTGGCAGAGCTGAAGAGTGCTCCTCCTTTGGATCTTGAGTCAGGGTGTGGAGGGGAGGGTTGTCAAAAAAATGCGCCAAACAGAATGACCGACCGGGGGCCCTCTGCCCAGTCCCAAACGAGCAGTGCTCAACCAGTTTTCTAAAGCACAGACCCCTCTGACACATACATAAGTCCACTGAACATGGGTTCTAGACCCATTGTGGACTACAGATAAAATATCCCACAACAGGTGAGAATTGAAATCAAGGCACTTTTCTCCCAGGAAAACTAAATTTTCAAAACTGTTTTCTTTCTCCTCCTCCAAGATTCCAAGACACAATAGAGCCCAGAAATAATGGTTACAACAGTCATTTTCAAACAATACCCAAGGTTACCTTAAGGTATGACCAGAGACAACCCTATATATCTGAGGGGTGAGAAACAAGCCCTCAACTTGAGCAACAGGTCAAGCAATTAATGGAGCACATTGGAAAGATGTTGAGGGCCCCCCTGAACGCTCAGACTGCCAGCATTCACCAGAATACCCCAACGTCCGGGTCAGGAAACATGTGAGGGCGTGGGAGGTAATGACAAGAGGCAAACAATCCTTATAAGTGTCCTAGTTTAAGAGGAAAAAGCTGATGAGAAATTCAATACAAAACAAACTATAAACTCAGGGGAGGCGTGGCCAGAAGAGATGTGAGAAGGCTGTGCTACTCTCGAGCTCCTCAGTAGATCCTTTAATGTGATAATCTTTTGTTCATTTAAGCACAGGAAACAGCCTGGACACTCCATCGAGTGGTTGGGTACTTCTGTTGGCTCCATAAGAGGTGATAAAAGACCTGGTAGCGGAAGAGAAAGAACAAAGAGCAAAATGGCAGGCGCGACTTACCGAAAGCAGAGAGGCCGATTGAGGGAGCCCGCAGTGGAGAGGGAGCAGTGGAGTCCCAGTGTGGAGCTTGCTGACAGCGGACAAAGCGGACGGTGTGCGCCAAGAAGCGAGTGGAGCGAACGGCGGAGGAAGTGGGGAGGCTGTGGCAAATAGGGCAGACCTGCTGGAAGAGTGACACAACCATGGTAAGACAGCGAGCTGCACCAGAGCGCGGAGAGCAGGAGATACTGGGTGAACAGATACCCCGCCGGCCTACTGCGAAACTTCCGGCGCCTATGAGACATCTTACCCCCTGGAGCAACATACCAGCAGCAGAGGGAGGAGGGTCGCACAAGCTAATGGGGAGACTCCCAGGAACCTGCAGATGAGCCCCTGAGCCTGTGAGCAGAAGAGCCCCTAAAGGCATTGCCAGGCCAAATGAGGGACTGTGGGAGCCATACGTGGACAGGTGAGCAAATATATATCCCCCGCCACCAACCTAATAGCAGAAGGCCATAAAGAGCAGGACACAGGGGAAGACGTTGAAGTAGAAACCTCAGGCCATACAGGAATGCAAAAGCCAGTCCCAATATTGGAGCTAGCGGCCACAATGGGATTGACCATTCTCACTGCCTCATGCAACGCCATTGAGCTGGACTTTCCGATCTCCCTTTGTGGGATCTACCCAGAGTACAACCTTAGGCAGTAGGAAGTCTACCATTAAACGTGGAAGGACACGTGGTGCTGTGGAGCAGCCCAAGATGGCTGCCTATCCTTTCAGCTCCGTGCGGCCTCGGCATTCATCTGCTCCCATCTGCGGTTCCCGATATTGTGAAGGACTATCGGCTGGCCGAGTTGTGTCTGCCACTGCAATGGACATTTTGTGCGATTTTGGTCTCGATCGGCCCACCTGGGACCTGGCTGGCGGCCCTGTGGGATTTGGGCCTAGCACTCCAACCGGCCCCGGCAGTTGCCTAACATCTGCCTGGCCTGCCTGACTCCTGGGTCCCCTCCCCGCTTCCCGCTGCTCTGTGAAATCGCGGCGAGTGCCTGGGGGTGCTGCTGCGGACGCTGCCACACTGTGGATGCACCAGCTGCGTCAGTGATCATCGCGACCCCCCCGGTGCTGACGACACGGAGGATCCCATCGTCCCGCTGCCTTGGACCAGGTGAGCGGGGGCTGGAGCGGTGGGCATCGAGACTTCTGACCGCTGTCTGCGACACTACAGGCCAGTACTGTCATAAGGAAGCAGCCCTCACCATACTGTCTGCCCACATTTCCGCTGACAGTGTCGCCGCCTCTGCCCGCGCCCCCTAAGAAAGATCCCGCTGGCACCCCCACGCAACCTGTACACATAAAGAAGCAGCGATCGCTCGCCATCACAGCCTTGCCGTTCCACTGCTGACTCTCTGCTATCCACGGCGGTCCCCCACCTGCCTCTAACCGCCTACCGCCACCGAAGGACACTGCATTTGAGCCTGCCAGCCCTGGCCCATCTCAGCTCTCCATCCTACCCATAAGTGGGCCCTCACTGCAACCGTGGCCACCACAACGACAATGCCTAGCAGAAATAAGGCGGGGGCCCAAGGAGGTACAATGGACAAATACACTAAAGCGGTCCCTCGAGATGAGCCAGCCAGCACATCATCGCTACAGGACGAGCCAGATTTAACCCAGCACCGTGCGGTCGAGGCCCCTGACCTCACCCTACTAATGGAATCCATGGCTAAAAACTTTGCCTCCTTCCATGAAAAATTAGACGACATCAACGCTAACGTCGCCTCGCTTAAGGCTCGAGTGGACCAGGCAGTATTGAGGATCACCGAGGCGGAAAATAGGATCTCGGTGAATGAAGATAGCATCACCGCGCTCCAGGACACTGTGGCCTCCCTAACGCGTGACATGAAAGGAGTCAAGGCGAAGTGTGACGATCTGGAGTCGTGCTCCCGTAGGAACAACTTGCGCATTATCGGGGTCCCCGAAAATGCCCTCAAGGGGCGGATGGAGGATGCAGTGGAGAAACTCCTCAAGGACCTACTGGACGACCCTGCTCTCTCTCCGTATTTCAGGGTCGAGCGGGCTCACCGGGCCCTGGCTCCACGGCCCAGACTCGGCGACATCCCCAGACCCATTATCGCCAAGATTCTCAACTACCGCGACAGAGATCTGATCCTCCGCCTGTCGCGGGAAAAGGGAGACCTGCGTTTTGAAGCCCATATGGTCAGAATCTTCCCAGACTTCTCGCTGGCGGTGCAGCAGGAAAGGCGTCAGTTCCTAGGCGTCAAAAAGCTGCTCAGGAAGCACAACGTCCCCTACGCCATCCTGTATCCGGCACGACTAAAGATTACCCATGATGGTAAGATCTTCTTCTTCACTGTCCCTGACAAGGCGGTGAAGTTCATTGAACTACATATACCTCTACCCGGGCCACGAGCCGACCACACGCCATAGACTACACAGCCTACGATGTTCTCAAAATGTCCACAGATCTGTGACTTTTGATGTGTTGATGGCAACCCCACCGTGTCCAATCAATAACTACGGCCTCTTGCCATGTGTATGCGGGCCACAGGCTAGCTCCTACACTGCTTCTTTGCCTTCTCCCTCACCTGCCCCCTGGAGCTATCCCTGTGCCCTGCTCTCTCTTTTGATGTCATCTTGCCAGAGTGTCTTCTCTGGTCTCAGAGGCTGTCTATGATACCTGTTTTACCGCAACAATACACTCGGGACAGCATCTGCTGCCCCACATCAAGCCACACATGCTGGCCGCACGGCACCAGCGCCCCCCGTTGCAGTTGCAATGTTTGCTTTCACTTTTATTTTGTTCTTCCTATTGCCTGGCCCCTGTTGGGCTAGGATGTGGCCCTACCCACGTTGGATCTGGTCCTCTGACCTTTGGTTCCCGGTCGGAGCAAGCCCAAGGGGCATCGGGTGTGTTTTGGGGTCGGGGATCTGCACTGCATGTTGGAGTTGGGCAGTGAGGGTGGGGGGTGGCGTAATTGGAGTTGTGTTAACAGTTAAAAACATGGCTGAGAGACGCATGACCTTAACTCAACACTGCTGTGCACACGGCAGGTGCATGAGGGACAATCCTTACGAATACTACTACTGGGATGTTCCATAATATATTGCTATGGCTTTAAACATTGTCACATGGAATCTTCGTGGCCTAAGCAATTTCACTAAGGCCCGCAGGATAACTGCCTATGCCCAGCGACATGGCGCCAAAATCCTCTTTCTCCAAGAGACCCACGCTCTCGGGCGCCTAGCAGCATGTCTCGCCCCCACGTGGGGCAACAACAGATTCTACACGAAGTACTCCATCCAATCCAGGGGGGTCCTAACCCTAATCCATAACTCAGTCCAGTTTTCCCTGCGCTCCAGCCATATTGACTCTGAGGGTAGATATGTGATCCTCCATTGCTCACTCGCCAATATGGAATGCCTCCTAGTGAACACATATGCCCCGAACTTTGATGCCCCTGAGTTCTTTGATGCCATCACCACCACGCTTCTGAAATACATTGGGATTCCCATCATCTGGGGCGGGGACATGAATTTGATCCTAGACAAAGACCTGGATAGGTCCGGGTCAGCCCGCAGAGCCCCGTCACGCACAGCCCTCAGGCTACACGCCCATATCGACACACTGGATATCAGAGATGCATGGAGAGCTCTCAACCCACAAGTTAGAGAGTACACTTTTTACTCAAAGGTACACGATAGCCTCTCCAGGATCGACCTGTTCCTCATATCGAGCTGCATGATGAGCAGGGTCATGGAGAACAAGATACTACCACGCACACTATCGGACCATTCACCGGTAACACTCCAGATAACACTGGGACACGACCAGCCCCCCTGCTCCTCTTGGAGATTTAAGTCGGAGGCCCTGCTAGACATAGGGCCTCATTACACGGACGGCGGTGAACCAAGGTGCTATTAGCACCTTGGTCCATGCCGGTAAAATGCCGGCACCGCCTTGGTGGAAAGGGGAATTACCGCCCTATTCCAAGGTTGGTGGGGCGGTAATTCCCCCTTCCCCCATTGCCCTTCCCCATTCACATTTTTGCCCCATAGGGCATAATGGGAATGGGTAAGGTGGTAATTACGGCACCTCAAATTGCGGTGCCGTAAGTAGCTCCCTGGTCCCTTTGCGGGTTGGTTTTTAACGCCTGCAAAAAGCAGGCGTTAAATTCTCCAACCAGCAAAGGGACCTCGTAGTAAGGCGGTAAGGGCTTACCGGTACCGGTAAAATACCGGTACCGGTAAACCCTTACCGCCTACTGTGTAATGAGGCCCATAGTCTTTAAAGCCGATATCTTAGCTGACATCAACACCTTCTTCGAATGCAACAGGCATCACACCTCCGATGGAGTGCGCTGGGAGGCATTCAAGGTCTTCATCAGAGGGATGTGCATATCTAGAGAGGCTGGGGTCCTCAAGGCCATAGAAAATAGTTTGCAACAGTCAGAAGCGAAATTAAAAGAGCTTGAGAGGGCATATGCCACCTCCCCTTCCCCGACTGCACTGGCACAGATTAGAGCGGAATTAGAAACATTCGAGTCCCACGCCCTGAGAGAGGTTCGGTACTTCGCCCGCCCTGTGGCGGCCAGGAAGTATGGTGAGGGGGATAGGACGGGCAGAACACTGTCCAGACTGGTCAGAACTGAGGGGGACAGGAATCACATTGATTGCGTCAAGGACACACGAGGCACCATGTGCTGGTCCGACCAGGAAATCCTCGGGACATTCACCACATTCTATACGACCCTATATGGCCCACAGCAAGAACACAGCCTGCAAGACACTGACACCCTATTAGATCAGATCCCCATGACCCTCCTCTCCCGCGTGACCAGCGACCTCCTTGAGGACCCTATCACCCTCGATGAAATAACCACGGTCATCTCAAACTGCCCCAGGGGCAAAGCGCCAGGCCCCGACGGCCTCACCTCGGAGTTTTATCGGGAGCATGTAGCCATTCTGGCACCCAGACTCCTGGAGGTGTGGAACGAATCCCTAGAGTCAAACATCCTACCCCCATCCATGCGGGAGGCGCTTATAACTGTATTATCCAAGCCAGGCAAACCATTGGACGAATGTGGGTCTTATAGGCCCCTTACTCTGATTAATACTGACACAAAAATATTCGCCAAGATCATTGCCAATAGGTTTCTCCCCATTATGCCCCACCTAGTCCACCCCGACCAGAGTGGCTTCGTCCCCGGCAGATCTACCGCCCTAAATATCCGTCGCCTGTTCAATGTTCTGGCTAGAATTGACCCCAACGCACAGGCCGTGGCGGTCACCCTCGATGCCCAGAAGGCATTTGATATGGTGTCCTGGTAATACATGTGGGCGGTGCTCCACAAAATGGGAATTGGCCCACGCATGCGGTCGTACATCAAACTCCTCTACACAAGCCCCGCTGCCAGAGTCCTGGTCAACTCCAGGGCCTCTGCCCCCTTTGCTCTTCACAGAGGTACCCGCCAGGGCTGCCCGTTTTCTCCGATACTCTTTGCGCTCGCCATAGAGCCCATGGCTGATAACGTAAGGGACAAACATACGCGCAAAGGTATACAACTCCGTGATACTCGCGAGATACTTTCTCTATACGCCGATGACGTGCTCCTATATATTAGAGACCCGGCTGCCCACCTAGATCTGAAATATTGAAAGACATAACCAAAATTGGCACTTTCTCGGGCTTCACCATAAATTATTCCAAATCCGATATCTTCCCGCTCACCCCGTCCACTACACAACCGTCCTGCGAATTCCCCCTTCGATGGTCACCGGAAGGCATCAGGTACCTTAGAGTGCAGGTGTCCCTCACTAAAGGTTCACTGTTGGCTGACAACTATGCGGCTGTGGCGCAGCTTGCTGAGGCTCAAATGTTGAAATGGCGCAGTCTCCCACTCTCTTTGTCGGGTAGACTATCTCTAATCAAAATGATTATGGTCCCTAAATTCCTCTACGTCTTTACAAATGTGCCGATCTGGCCCGGAAAGCGATATTTCAGGAATCTACACGCTGCGTGTGCCAAATTTCTGTGGCGCTCGGGCGCGGTTCGTAAGAAATGGCAGCACATGACTCTTCCTATGGTAACGAGGGCTTCACCGCCCCCGATTTTGCCAAATATTGGACAGCTGCGCAGGCCCAACACGCCACATACTGGTACACGTTCTCCGACCCCCACCCCCCGCATGTGAAGCTCGAGAAACTAGCGAGCGAGAGCGTTAACACCCTGTTCCTCATCCTCCATCACACATATCACGCCGACGCCCCGGCAGACCCTGTAGCGGCCACTGTTAGTGCCTGGAAACATATCTGGCAGATACAACCTGACCACCACCCGTACTACAAATGGCTGCCCATCTGGCAGTTCCCGGGCCTCAGCCCTACACATGATAAGCTTTTGATGAAACACTGGCATGATCTAGGCTATCAGGCCCTGACCGACTTTTACCCTGACAGGAAGTTTATCACTCTGCAGATGTGGCGCCCCGGACACCTAGGTACTGCATTGGAACTGCTACAATACTACAGGCTGAGAGCGGCGTTCCGCGCCTGGTGGCCCTTATACCCAGATGAGCCTCCAGACTCACCTGAGATCCAGTATATATCCAACTCAGCTGGTGCTAGGGGGGGAGTGTCCGCGCTGTACAAACTGTTGATGGCCGACCCCACAGACGTGCCAATCAAGGCGCGAGATAGGTGGAATGAGGAGCTGGGCCTCCCCATCACGGACACAATGTGGGGGAAAATGTGCACACACACTCGGACCACCTCTCTGAATGCCAGGCATAGGTGTATGCAATACAAGCTCCTTAACAGACTATATTACACACCTCAAAGACAGGTGTGCACACGCCCAGGCCCGCACCTGCCCTAAGTGCGGTTCTCCTGCTGCAGATCATACTCATATGTTCTGGTCCTGTGACGCGCTGGGCCCATACTGGAAGGCCATAATCGAAGCTCTCTCAGACATCACAGCGTCCCGTATCCCTGCAGAACCCCTAGCTGTACTGTTCGGCCTGTGGGATAGCCCGGAGTTGAGGAAAAGGTCTAGGTTTCTCAATGTTGCCACCATAATAGCCAAAAAATGCATATTACAATGTTGGAAGCGCCGATCACCCCCTCGTTTGAGATGTGGATGAGGGCCCTCACCTGGACTCAATCGTGTGAGGAGGACTACATCAATACCCTCCCGCTGGCCTCCCGCCCCAGGAATGTGTGGACAGAATTTTGTACATATTTAAATAACAAAGACGACCTAGAACTATTGTCCTCCCCTCCTCCTGGTGATGTAATCTAATCCACTGCTGTGCCGCTTGGAGCTGGGCAATGGCCCCACGGTATCTACCTAACATTCCCATGTATTGCACTACTACGTATATATCTGACACTCTTGCTATGCTGTACAGTGTGTTGATAGTCTGTTCTCTCACCGTGCCAATAAAGAAAAGTTTAAAAAAAAAAAACGTGGAAGGACAGGATTCCAAAATGGCCGCCGGGGCAGGGAGTCGTACATAGGGCTCTCTCCTCCCGGGCCGCCACCTGGAGGCTGCCAATGATGCTCTGAATGCTGCTGAGCTGGGGAAAAAAAGGGCGCTGCCACCCCCGTAGCCCCTGGCAAGCGGCAGAAGTGCCGGATCCCCCGCGGATCAACCGGGAGAGGTGTAAGACCGGGGAGAAGCAGTCCACCCCTCCCCCACCGAAGACGGCAAGGAGAAAGCCCGGAGGCAGAGCGGAGCGGCAGCGCATGCAGCTGGGCCGCTTCGCTTGCCCGCACTGAGACACTCTCCGCCGGCATTCAAGGCCTGCGGAGGGTCCTCCCCCCTCCTTCACTGGCCCCATCCATTGACCGCAACTCTGGCGAGGACCTTGACGGCAGGTGCACCGCCCTGCCGCCGCTTGGACTCAGTCAGCTTCCAGAGGTGGGGAAAGGAGATCTCTCGCCGTGGCCGTTGGGGGAAACCAGCAACGTTATATGGAGAAGCAAGGAGCGCGGACCTTGCTGTGAGGAGGCAAAAGAGGTGAGGAGCTTCAATCCCTCGGCCAAATTAGTGGGAGGCTTTCTCCCCCACCTCCATAGAGCTCAGCGGGCGGGAAGCCCCCCCCACCTTTCCAACCACAATTGACTCCAAAGACTGGGAGACATAGACTCCACCAGGCGGCAGGGCATTTTACCGTGTGAGCAGCGCGGGGGGGGTCGGAAGAGGGCCCCCCCATTAAAATCTCACCTGTGGCCTAAGCCACCAACCCACGAGGGGCCTCGCCAGCCTATCCCACACACCAGCGGAGGAGGGAGATAAAGCCAGGCAGAAGTGCCGGCAATAGAGGCCACAACCAGCAGGCAGGAGAAAGACAACTTTGCAGCGGCGGTTGGGCCAAAGGAGAGCATATACACGGCAGGATACCTCCGGAGTGCCCAGGGGCATCCCTAGAAGACCAAGCAACCATGTCAAAGGCCAAGGAGAAAGGAAGCACAGTACAACAGACCCCTCAGAACACAAGGCAAGACGCCAATATCCTACAGATGTGGTCTGCAGACACCGCAATTCAAACTAGAGTAAAGGGCCAGGAGGACCTGCAAGGCGAAAGTAACGGCCCTATGCCTCATCAACAGCTACCATCAAGAGATGACATGCAAACTTGGTTCATGGAACTATAAGAAAAGTTTATGTCAATGGTACAGGAACAATTTGCAACGATGAAGGCTGATATGAAATAGGTGGTCCAAGACCTGAAAGTCGATGTGTCCAAGCTAGAGGAAAGAACGGATATACTTGAAAGATCGGTCCAAGGCATTGAAGAGGATGCACAACAGGTCAGCGAAGCACAGGAACGCCTAGTGAGACTCACACACAATCTAGAAATCCAATGTGAAGACCTGGCGAATTGCTCCCGGAGGTCCAATATATGCATTAAAAACATGGCGGAGTCCGTTCTAGACAAGGATCTCAAGATGGCGGTGAAGGAGGTATTCAGAGACGTCCTAGAGGCATAAGATACGGAAGAAATTGGGGTGGACAGAGTGCACAGGGTGGGCTCGAAGAGATCAGGAGCGCCAGGGGAAAGACCGCGGGACGTCCTGGTAGCCCTCTCATCATAACCGCACAAAGAACAAATCCTAAGAAGGGCGAGAGAGATGGACCACATAAGGATGAATGGGCAAGACATTCAATTATATCAAGATTTAGCCTTGGTGACACTGCAAAAGAGGAGAGCGATGGCACCCCTGGTAAAAGTATTAGTGGTGAGACAAATCCGCTACAAGTGGACCTTCCCCTTTGGGCTGCTGTTCACATGGGAGGGAAAACAGAGAAGAGTGCCCATGTGGGAAGAAGGCCTCAGTATAATGGAACTCCAGGCAGAGGAGGAGGAGGAAGGGGATCCAAAAACAAGGGGAGAGCAACTGAAAAGACCGAGAGGATGGGAGACGGTTAAACAAAGGAAGAAAAACACAGGGAGGGAGGGCCTCAGGATGTCACCATAATCGGAAGCAAGAGGTTATGGCCGGCGTACTAGATACACCGGGGGAACCCAGCAAAGACAGCCGTCCGGGGGTCCGGGGTGGAGGGAACTCAGAGGCATCGAGAGACATTGGAGAAGGCGGCCCGGGGAGAAACCCCGGCATTGGAATCCAGTAAGAACAGTCCAAAATGTGGGGTTTAGGATTCCCACGAAGTCCCCCGAGTTTAAGGAGGGCAGGGAGCGATAGGCGTAACGCCCTAGCATCCTTAGGAACCCGTGCCCCGCTCGGGGGAAAGTTGTTTGGTTCACTGTTGTTGGTTGATGGGGAACATTCAGGGGAGAGGGTGGGGGGGCATGGAAGAAGGCTAACAAAGTAAGGAGGGGGTACCTAGGGCAATGGACCTGGACATGATACCATGGGGAAAATACGCATCTACGTATCCTAACGTATAATCTCAGGGGCCTCAACCACCCAACGAAGAGGGTAAAATTCGAGAAGCTGCTTAAGAGGGGAAAAAGCAGACATATTACTACTTCAAGAAACGCATATCAGAGCCCGGGACAAGCAGAAGACATGCATAAGGGGTTACAAGATATGGGCGCAGGCGAACACCACTGAAAAAAGAGCAGGAGTGCTGATAGCAATAAAAGAGGGGGGAGATGCCCGACTAGTAGACAAGAACACAGATAAAGATGGGAGATACGCATTTGCCAACGCAGTGATAGAGGGACACCGCATTGCCCTGGCATCAATATACGCCCCTAATGTAGGACAAGAGGGCTTTCTAAAGGATACTGTTCACAAGGAGAGGAAAGTACTGACGGGCCCACTGGTCAGTACTCAACCCTCGAGAACTTGTAATACTAGATAGCTGCACCATGTGAGGACAGGGTGCAGGATTCACATACTCCAGCACATCTCAAAAATCAGGACTCAATAAATTGGGAAGTCCGTTTAATAATGCATACATCAGCATATGGAAATCAGCAGCATCGCGAACACCTGTCTCGCTCCGACTTCCTCAAGCTTCAGCCGAACAGCCATTTTTACAGGCTAGACTCATCATCATTGACGTCTAATTCTACAAAAAATCATCACGCAATATAATTGGTTGGGAAAGGTAACTTAAGTATAGGTGTTATATCTATATATGACAATAGAGCATGCGGATTGGTTAACTCTTATCTGGTGAGCGTCTACGCCCATCTCTCTATATCACACGTGATTGACGTCACCATAAGTATGGCGTCCTATTGGTTACAGTATCTATAGGACTCCAGATAACTTGGTCCATTGTGATTGGGCAGGTTACACCCCTAAACATAAATCTCCACTTTAATTAGCAGCAAGCAGGCTGGACACCCAGGTGCCTAGTGTCCCAAGATTCACCCTTTCTCTCTTCCATCAATCAGTGGTTTTAGGGCGATGTGTCAATTAGTTGGCTAAGGAAGGCCTCGAAACTGTAGTCTCTTATCAGGGAAAGTTATGGCACCCCTCGGATCTAAGTGACATCAGACGGTGGTACATCTTCGCGCCTGGCTGGTCACATGTTGGTTCACCGTGAATCTGCTTCAGTTTCCAGCTTTTCGTGTATTTAATTCTGCTTCGGCCCTGCCACCTGCCTGGGCCTCTCTTATCTTGACCTTCACAGGCGAGCTGATATGCTCTGGAGTTTCGATTCTCCTTAGCTGACGCTCACCTCCCTCTCTTGGGTTGACCTTGATTTCCCAGGCCTGAGTCGCCCTTTGTTGAGTTTCGATTCCGCTCTTTCCCCTGGCTCGGGCTTGGGTATGATACCCGACCATTTAGGCCTTGGCCGCCTGGGCGTACTTCTGCTTTTACAAAATGGAGTTGCACGTGTACATTGTGCCTTATTGAGGTATATATATGGCTGGCGCCTGCTGCTCTATCTTCTACTAAGCATTGCAAGCAGTATCGATTTCTTAGCATCTTGCATTTCAAGCCTATTTACACACGTTTACCAGGTCGGTTGCTTCCATCTTGTCACGTAGCACCGTTTCCTCACGTTTTAACATTGTCTCTTCTCTGCGTCCATTACATTTATTTTCGTAGTTACTCGCACTGGCGTGCTTGTGTTTTCTCATGCGTTAGTCTGTCCAGGCCCTCTTCTCATCATCGTTTGCCTTTCATCAGGGCTCTTTGTGTCTCCTCATGGACAGTCTGTAAATACTCATCGTTTGGCATCAGCAGCTGGCATGGTTGTCTGATTGGGTACCGTGCTTGCACTGGGCTGTCTGCTTATCGGCATTTCAACAGGTACTGATCTTCTAATGTACACTGGGCAAAGGCCCAATGTGGCTCTCTGTTGGTTTAGTTGCTCCTCATATGTCACATACCTTGGCGAGTATTTTACTGGCAACTCGCAATGGGGGCCAGGGGTGCAGGCCATATCTGGGAACTCCTCTACACTCCCCCCTCTGGTCGGTTCATCAACCACTTCTGCTTCCCTCTTTATATTTAGTTTCTTTGTTTCTTCAATGTCTTGTTCATCGTCTTCTGGGTTTGCACAAGATGGCGTGAATGTATGCAATTTTGGTGTCCATATCTTTATCACCCCCTTCAAGCTTCCTGCTGTTTTCACATGCTCATCTTTGTTCCAGGTCATCAGCTGGCATTGTCCATTTGGACTGCAATAAATCCATTTTCCTTCATACCTTCTTTGTTTCTTGGGATAAGTTAATTTTGTTCCCTCTGGTGCAAATTCACTGGACTTCACAAAGTCCTTTATCTCTTCGTCTGTCAGGTCTCTGTGCTTCCAACCTGGCTCGATATTGACCATAATGTTCATCCCAGTGGCCTTCTTTGCAGTTTTCTGGCACTGTGTGATGATTATCTTGATAACACAGAACCCTAGCAGCACCATAGCTAGTAAGGCTCCCAGAAACTTGAATATGTCAGCCATCCATTGCAGGACCCAGGAGAATAAGTTCCCAAACCAGCTGTCATCGTCCACTTCATCTGTTTCCTCGGTCATCTGGTTCTTTAGGCTTGTCAGCATGTCTATGGCCTCGGGGAGGGTTCCATTTTCCTCATCATGCGATGGTACAAATGTGCAACACGATTCTCTGATTTTTGCACAAACACCTCCATCCATCTCTGTAATCATGTCAAGCACATATCTATTCTGGAGAGTCATCAGTCTGATTGCTCTTAGCTCTTCTTTGATTGCATTGAATCCTTTTATAGTGGTATTGATGGTCTGCAATAACTCCCATCTGGTTATCTGCAACCATTTAGTATTCACTCCAACTTGGATGTGGGGCAAGAGTAGTGTTGTGAATACTGTTGAGTTGAGGCTGAACAGCCTGTGTTCGTATGGGATTGCATGGGATGCCTCTTCTGATTTGGGAGAAAAGTAATTTTCCCTCTTCATCCTGGATACCAGTTCCACAGATCTCCTTCTTCTTAGATGAGCATCTGCTTTCGGGAAACTTTCCAAATTCAGTTCATTTTTTGGTATCACCAGTGCAGGAACATGGACGTTCACCAGTGTGCATATGCCTCCCCAGTTCCTTGGTAGTCTTATATATGCCTTGGATCCACATGCCCAATAATGGTCCACCAGGACTGCAGTTCCTTGCAACATCCCTGGGGCTTCATATATTCGCCCACAGTTTTGATTCTCCCCCATTTCCTTGTGCCACTACTTCTGAAGCACAGTTTTGGGTTTTCCAGTGGTACTATTTGCAGGGGTCCTCCTCTGTCTTCGACCCATGTCAGCAGTTTTACCAATCTTGGCCACAATGGTTTGCATAGTCTTTGTGAATTTTCTATTGCTTCTTGGCAGGCTCCAAGGACCATCCAGGCTCGGCAGATCACAACCCTTTCTTCCCATCCATTTGGGGACACTACTGACCCCCAGATCTGCATTTGGCCTCGGTTCTTCCAGATTTGAGCTTCTTCAGCTGTTTTCCCTTGGACATTCAGTCTCGGGTTTATTTCCCATCTTATTCCTGATCCTTTGACGTCAGGGTTCTCATATCTAATCACATGTATCTTGGTGTGCGCCCTGTTTCTTGTTTTGATGTCCTGAACAAAACCGTCTTCATCAGGGAAATCCTTTTCGTTGGCCCATATCAGGGAGGTGTCTTTCCCCATAAACTGCCCTCTAGTGTTGCACATTGCTATGTGTGACATGCAGTGTGCAGTGGGGACATCATGTGTTGGTACCAAATGTTGTTTCCTAGATGGGCTGTACTGTCCAAGTAATCGTTCAGTTCGTCGTCGGTTTCATATGGGCTTCTCTTGATTCTTAACGTTTTTCTGTAATTGGCTATCACTATCTCCCTGAATGCGTCTGTACTGCTCTTCCGTTCGGGTTGGCTTTCGGGTATTATCCTTGGTGGGGCAGGTTTCATCTGCTGCCCTGCAGTAATAGGGGGATGTTTTGCGTTTCTTTTCCTTCCCTCAGGCATTCTTTTGTAGACCTCCTCCCACCACCATTGGCTCGTCATTTTCCCAATGTGTGACGGCTTTGTAGGCCTGATGCTTATTTCTGGCGTTGGAGCAGGCATGCTCGTTATTACAGTTTCTGTGTTTTTTTTGCTCAGCTCCTCATGTAGCTTCTTTGCTCTAAGTATGAGCGGGAACACATACTCAACCAACGCATGTGTTTTCTCAGTAAGTTCTTTTGTGGCTTCTTCCGGTTCTTTGAGGGATTCTGTCATGCCCGCTCTGCTTGGGTTCTCGCCTGGCTCCTCTTGTTTACTTCCACTATTTTCTGGAGCCGGTCGTTCCTTAGGCAGTTTTACTTTTACTGTTGATTTGGTCTGAGGTTCCGTAGCCATTGACACTTGCCCTTGTTCGTGTGCATTCAGTGTGTGGGTGTGTGCCGTGGACAGTGCTATGTAATAATTCATTCTGAGCTGACCCTGTCTCCAGCTTTTCTCATCATTCATAACCTCAACCGTGTAGCTGTCACTATTTATTACATTCAATTTCAGTTTGTTTGCTTTACCACCAGCTTTTCTTGGAACAGAGATGACAATATATGGTCTGGGTGCTTTTGTGGGTCCTAGATATTCGTTATCTGGTGGGGGCACAGACAATGGGACACTCCGTGCACCAATATAAAATGCAGTTCTGATAGTTAGAGACAAAAACACAATAATAATCACTATGCATATACATATAATGGCTTTAAACGATAGCTTGCAGCATCTTCTTCCAGGGAAGCGGGGGCGCAGAACAGGCCCAGAACAGGTTACTGTTCTGGGCCCCCATGCCGATCAAGTCCATAGTCAATAGTTTATTTCCTTTCTTACTTTGATCTCGTTGCTCAAAAGGGTTCAGCAAATACTAAAGTGACGAGTATTATTCAAATGTCCCCCTTATGAGTGTAACCAGTCGTCTCGAGATATGCGGCACAGACCCGTTTAGCTAGACTATGGAGAAAGGTTAGACTACCATCTTTATCATATCATTTTCATTTTGCATTTCTATAATAAACACAGTCCCAAGGCACTCCTCCAATTCACCTTGGCCCTGAGGACATGCATGAAGAGATGGATTCACTACAAATCATGCAAAAGTAAAATGTCGAAAAAATAAAAATAATAATAAAAGTGAACATATGAGAAGGTAGGAAAAAATAAGAAAGATGCTGAAAATGGAAAACACAATGGTGAAATTCTAATGTCCGTTCGTTCCAATTGGTCGTTCGTTGGCGCGTTGAAGAATAGTGTCTCTCTCCTCCATCTGTGCCACGGCAGAAAGATGATGAAAAATAGAAGAAAAATACAGGAAATAAACATAAAAATAAAATACGAACACTAAGTGGTTATCCTTGTTTCCACTCTTCTCAATCTGTCCTATGTTAGCAGAATGGAGAACTTTGTCCTTGTTTTCTTACTCTGTCCTCGGCGGAAGGATGATGAAAAGTTTTATTGTGGATCTCCCCCCTCCAAGGCTCCCCTCAGCAATGGATGTCCATAATTGCTTCTCAGCTGCGAGAAGATAGCTCTCAGGAGCCTGTTGAGTTGCGCGTTCTTTGTTGGGTCGATGAGGAAGGAGGGCACATCGACAGTGATGGGTCTACCCACTAGTTCTGGAAAGTTCTCAATGAGGTGGAAGAAGACTCGGAATGCGTATCTGCTGTCTTCTGGTGTCAACTACATTCGCTCTTACTTTCTGGCCTCTAGATCACAGGCCCCCATTTGTTTTCTGAACAGTCTTTGTACTTCCCTCCATCTGTCCCTCGGCGGACAGTCTCAAAGGAATCTCCTTAGGAACTCTCGCTGGAAGTTGGACAGTTCCACTTGGAGCATAATCCCGTGGAGAAGAGTCTTCATGTGTAGGAAATTGACTGGATCTCTGAGGAAAGTGACAGCATCAACATCAGTAGGCCTTCCCACCATTTCTGGATAGTCTGTGACTAATCTAATCAGGACATTGTGGGCTAGCTGCGTGTCTGCAGGGGACAGGGACATTTGTTTTGTTTTGCTGGGTCCCGATCACAAGTCTTTCTTTTGCCGTGAGCAGTTTTTGCACTTTCCTGCTGCGTGGATTGCTACCACATGGTTCAGTTTATACCACACTTGGTTCAAAAAGTCCTTGTTTCAGGTTTTATTTTTTAAAGTCAGTGTATCTGTGGTTCTCTCGACAAGTCCTGGGCACTCCTCTATGATTTGGAAGAATAATGTATACGTTATTTCATTAATGATCACTTGGGATGGGAGCATTAGTCTCTTGTTCACTGTGCTCGGGCAACTCGGCGAAGACTTCTCTGATGACAGTCAGTAGTTGCCTGATTACCTTCTTATTTTCTGGATCTAGAATGTATTCTGTGACACTCGTTCTTCTCCCTATTAGTGACGGATATGTTAGGAGCACAAGCTGAAGGTAGGTGAGTACATTCCACTTCAGACTTCTGCCGAGATGTACCATAAGTTCTGTGCACAAAGTCTTGGTACTGAATGCTTTAGGATATCGTTTTTTGGTTCTCAGAAATGTCTTATTTTGCTACTTATCAGAGTGTTAGAGTTCATGTTCAATGCTTCGTATGGTTCAATGTGTTCGAGTCATCAGTGTCACTGTGGTCCCGGAATATATGATTCTCCTTGTACCCTGCACCTTTGGCTGCACAGAGTATTTGTTTGCTTGGTTTTGTCTTTTTTTTTTGCATAAAGGAAAAGTTCAGTGTGGACACGATTTTCACAAACGGGCTCTTTTCTTTTCTTCTCTGCTCATGCGTCCTTCTTCCTCGCCACAGATTTTGTCTGCACGTTCTGAGGTCCTTCCCTGTTGTCTGTAGATTCCTCGGAGGTGAATGCAGTAGGAGTGTTCTCCCCTATAAACGGTTTGATGTCGTTTAGGAATTTCCAGGATCTTCTGCCCTCGAGCTTGACAGCGGACGGGGTGCAGTCCTCTACGATGAAAGGGCCATTAAACCTTGGTTCGTCCCATTTTTTCCTTGTAAAATTCCGTATGAGGACGCTGTCACCAGGGAAGACAAGGGGCGCACGAAGGCTGTGAGCTGCGCCTGCATCAGCACTGTCTGTTGTGGTTTGTGCTGTGCTGTTCCCTTTACGCCGTTGCTGCAGCTGGCCTGAAATGACAGTGGCGCTGGGTGTGAGACAGTCAAGGTAATTCTTCATCTCTGCTCCCAGAACCTCCCTAGCAGGCTGGGCATCACATCTAGCCCTGTCTCGGGGGCAAGAGGGGTCCTCATCCTTCTACCAGTAACAATTTTGTGCGGCGTAAGATGATGGTCGGAGCCTGGTTGGTTCCGAAGAGCATACAATGCCAGTGGTAGACAGTGCAGCCATCCTTTCTTTAATGTGAGCTTTAATTTAGCTATTCTCTCTTTTAACAGGCCATTGAGCTGCTCACATATCCCATTTCCCTCTGGGTGATACGCCGACGAGAACGTGTGCTTTATACCAAGCAACAAGCTAATCTGCTCAAACACTGTGTTTACAAAATGGGGTCCATTATCTGATCTCATTCCCTCGCACACCCTCCACCTAGGGAACACTTCCCTCACCAGAAATGTTGTGGCACAAGCTGCATCGGGGTGTGTACAGGGATCTGCTTCTATCCATCTTGAGAAAGGACACACCACCACAATTAAATATCTGTACCCATTACACACCTGAATCATATCGACATAATCGATATGTAGGTGCTGAAATGGTCCATTAGGTCTGGGAATGATTCCTCTCACTACTTTTAATGTGTGCCCAGCAGTGAATTGCTGACAAATTATGCAGTTGACTATAAAAAATGCAACATGCTCCGCTAAATTCGGCGTGAACCAGTCTTCTGCGAGCGTTGCAGCAAGATTTTCTTTTGACATGTGTAAGGGGTAGTGGAGCTGTTCTAACGCTACCTTTAGAAGGGTGACAGGCATTACTGGTTTACCAGTGCTGTCTTGCCTCCACAATCCGTCAGAGAGGTTTAAAGAACACCCTAGACGCTTCCATAAATTTTTCTCCTCCTGAGGTGCCTCCCCTTGGCACGCCATTAACTGAGTCTGCCCCATATTGCTATAGGCTTCTGGTGTGGCTCGTGCTACCATCATTCGTTCATGGGTACGTGCCACCTCCACGTCCATGATTGTTTCATTCTTGGATGCCATGCGCTTGGCTTCCGTGTCCGCTTCATGGTTTCCACGTGACACGAACTCTGTCCCCTTGGTGTGAGCGGCGCATTTCACGACCGCTATGCACACTGGGAGCTGTAGTGCATTTATCAGCCTATCCAGTAAGGCTGGATGTTGCACTGGCGTGCCGTCTGCTCAGAGGTGTAACCCCTCCTTTTCCATCGTGCTAAACCTGCGTGCATGGTGGAAATCACATAGGCAGAGTCACTGTACACCGTTACTTCCTGATCTGCATGATTTTCGATGGCGAGTATCAGTGCCACCAGTTCTGCAGCTTGGGCTGAATAGTGAGAGGGTATTTGCGCACTGACGAGTACCTGAAACTCTCCATCCGCCAGGTGTTTCACCACGGCTACCCCTGTATACCTTTGTCTGTCTTCTTGGTCGATTCTAGAAGACCCGTCAATGAAGACGACCTCCCCACTTGGCAGGGCGTTTTCCTTTACCCATGGGATTTCATCGTAGAATTCTTCATAGTTTGCACAGTCATGGACTGGTTCACCTTCGGTTACTGGTTCTATTATGAACGTTGCAGAGTTCACCGTTTTAAATCGAACTATTTTGATAAATGGATTAGAGATGATTACCTCATATGCGGATGCTCTCTGTGATGTCAATGTGCCTTTTGGCTTTTCCAGTATGGCGAACAGTGAGTGCTCGACATACAATGTCATGGAGCACCCCATCACAATGGAAGACGCCTTCTCGATGGCAAACGCGGCGGCGGCCCGATTTTGTTTGCATGGGAAGTGGCCCCTCATAACCGGGTCCAGACTCCCCCTGTAATACGCTAGAGGTTTGCATCCCAGCGATGTTCGTTGAGCAAGTACTGCTGTCATAAAATTTCCATCATTATGTGAGAATAGATAGAATTCTTCTGCATAATTAGGGATCCCAAGAACTGGGGCCTTACAAATTGCCCCCTTGCGTTCTGAAAAACCCTTTTCCATTGCCTCAGTCCACCCAATGTCTTCCTTTATCGCTTGGGCCTTCTTCAGGGCCTGAAGCAAGGGCTTGGTGTACGAGCTGTAGTCAAAGACCAAGCTCGGACATAATTGCACAGGCCTAAAAAGCTTTGCATTTGCTTGATCGTGCGTGGCTTGGCCGTGTTCATGACGGCTTCAGCCCTTTCTGGGGTTATCCTTTTCCCTTCATGAGAGATTAGTTGCACTATGTACAGCACTTCCTGCAGACAGTATTGCAACTTTTCCTTGTCAACTTTGTACCCCTTCTCAGCTAGTATCGTTAGTAGCTGGACAGAGTCACTCCTGCATTGCTCCTCAGTGGTGCAGCAGATCAGAATGTCATCTACATACTGCTAGCAAAACAACACTGTCTACCGCAATATTGCTTATGTCCATTTGCAGGACTCTGTTAAAAATGGATGGGGACTCACAATACCCCTGTGGCAGCCTCGTGCTTTTCAGGCGCATTTGCCTGAACGTGAACGATGTCAAGTGTTGTGAGTCACGGTGCAACGGAATTGAGAAAAATGCATTTTTCAAATCGATCACCGTGAAATATTTTGCCTCAGTGGGTATGTTACACAAAATTGTAGACGGGTTAGGGACTAGAGGGAACTCGGCTTTGACAATGTCGTTCAATGCCCTTAAATCCTGGATTAAACGCCAAGACCCGCCCTTCGATTGCTTGACGGGATAGATCACTGTGTTACATGGTGATTCTGACGTCACTAGGATGCCCTGTTCCATCATGGCGGAAATTGTCTTCGCGATCCTCTCATCCGCTTCTCTGGACATGGGATAATGTCGTGCTCTCGGTAGGATCGTTCCTGGCTTTAGTTTGATTTTCACCTCTCCCGCCCCTTCAGGAGTCCTAGGTCATAAGGCCCTGTTGTCCATACTGCGACAGGCACCTGGGCCATGTCCTCCTTGAAGTATTCTGGACGTACCAGCGCCAACATCATTCTCTGTGGCACTTCTCGTTTGATCATTTTGACCCAGAATATGAGACTTACTTCCACTCTTGTCTCTTCTAAGTCATGGTGTTCTTCGAAACAGATCATCATCCGTGACGTCAATCACTCGATACCCTTCTTCAATGGCGATAACAGCGCACCATTGCCTTCCTTCATCATCATATCCTTCTACCAGGACCACCTTCCCCTTTACTGCGGCAGATTGTATTTACAAGGGAAATATTTGTCCCTCTTCCTCATGCATGGGTATTCTTGGTCTAAATAGAAATTCGTCAGGGGTTCTCATAGGTTTGTCTGCAAGGCCTGGCAATCCCGCCATAAGCACTGGTACGCCATATGCGAAAACTTCTGGCTCCAGCGGTATAGCTCTCATGGCAGCATGTCCAGAGTATGCTCTGATCATTTCGCACACATTAGAACAGTGCATTCCTGGCGTGGAGCACACTATACCATCCTCAGTAAACGAGATTGTCATATTCAACTTTGACATCAAATCTCGACCCATGATGTTTACTGGGGACTGACATGAGTACAATAAGGGCACATTCATTTCACGCTCTCCCACTGAGACTGGGAGTGTGTCCGTAAAGGGAACTCTGCTAGGAGCTCCAGTGAAACTCTGAGCATCTATAGCCTCGCCGGACAAGGAAAACTTGCCTTCTCGTATGCACGAACGCGTTGCACCCGTGTCAACTAAGAAGGAATATTCTTTACCCAATATGGTGACATTTACCCTGGGTTCCCTATTAGGGTCTGGTGTCACTGATAGGATAGAGCACATCAGAGTTCCCGTGAGCTGTCCTATTTTATGTATAGGTTCGGCCCACTGTAAGTTTGTGGAATACCCCCATTCCCGGGGTTGGTTCCCCCTTCATTGTTCATTCCTTGTGGCACCGGCGGTGGTGCCTGTTGGGGCTGCCCCTGTTGCAAGTTCCCCATGTTTGAGGGTTGAAACCCTTGTTGTGCACCTTTCTGCAAGCTTGCTGCCTGCTGCTGTACTATGTGGCCCTGCGCACTGCCTTGTTGCGGGGCGGCAGGCTAATTCACCATACCTGCTCCCATTCCTTGGCCATTTTGCCACATGCCTTGGTTTCTGCACATGCGCGCCACATGTCCTGTCATTCTACACAGCCAGCATACTGGCGGTGGTCGGACCATCTGCCCATCCGGCATGGCTTGACCGTTCATCTGTTCATTCTGAAATCCGCCTTGGTTATTTTGAAAACCTCCCTGATTACCATGAAAACCTCCCTGGCCACCTTGCCATCCTCTTCCTCTAATCCCTCTACCCCTTGGGTAATATCCCGTATTAGCTTGGTTATTTACTTGCTGCGTGCTGGGCTCGGCTGGGCTGGTCAACATGGCTCCCTCGAGAGTATACTTCGAGAGCTTCTTTTGTACCAGCTTTGGCTCCTCCCCCTTACGGGTTGCTTCCTTTTTTCGGTTCTTTTCTTGTAACAATCTGCAGTAGTGTGCAATTGTCAATTGAATTTCGGCCCACTGTTTGGCTTCGATCCCTACCAATTTCTTGAGCTGTTTTTGCACCGGTTCAGGCAACCCTTGACACAGTATGTGGTAGAAGACAGGGATAGACTTTGACCAAGACTCATGCATTTCGAGCACCCACGCGTCTTGAAAACTTTGTATATAAATCAACGGATCATCCGACTCTTTCATTTTCTGAGTCATTATAGCTCCCATGTCTGATGTGTCTGGGTATAGCGTTTGCAGCGCTTTCCACACTGCTGCTCTTCAATTATTAAACGGTGCTTCATCATGGGTAGTGTTAGTTATCGTTACCCTTGGATACCCAGCCCGTTTCCACACATCGTCAGCCTTTTCACCAAGTATGGCGATCAGGAGGCCCTTGATGTCCCCTATAGCTAAGGTGACTCCCCCGGTCATCTTTTCTAACTCGTGTATCCATTTCCCAGCACCCGATGTCAGCATTGGAAGCTTATTTTTTAAGTTTTCTTGGTCCATGTGTGGCCATGGAATGTATTGTGGCCTCACTCCCCCTTTTTCTAGCAGCGGGAATTGAAAGGCACAATCTTCCTTTTCTTTTCCCCCACTCCTCCCGACTACTGGCGGGGCACAATTACCATTTGCTGTCTACCCAGCAGTGCCCTTAATCTGCCTGTATAGGTGGATGCTGGCTCCCCCCTCTGATCGCAGGGTGTTCCCTCATGTTTGCCATGTGCCTTGGTAGGCTTCGATGTCCTCGGTTCAGATTCACTGGCGTCGGACCATCGTACCCCTTGGCCTCGAGGGAGCGGCTTTTCACATTGTCTCCCTTCCTCCTGTGCCTCGTCCTCCGTACCCCCACCGGAGTCCGATCCTGAGTAATCCCAGTTTACGCAATTCCTTGCATCCTCTTCGTTTTGCCTGATCTCCAGTCTATCAAGGGACAGTCCCCTGCTCCCACTACCTTGGCTGGTATCCACAGTGTCATATAGCTGAGTGCTCTCTAAGCGCTCATCTTCCCTTCCCCCTTGGTGGGCTAACTCTAGTCCCATCTCATCATATATTTTATCAATCGTTTCCCCAATGCTTCTGGTATCGAAGTCATTGTCAATATTTAGCCCGCTTGTACCTGGTACTACATCGCTTGCAGGAAAGAATTCTTCTATGTCTTCCCACTCTACTGTAGGATTGGGTTTAACGACTACCTGCTCCAAATACTCAAGATCTTGTGCCCTTTGTCTGCGTTTTCGTTCCAATTCCTCATCTATCTCCTTTCTCTTTT
The DNA here is from genome assembly GCF_040938575.1 of Ambystoma mexicanum. Classification (NCBI taxonomy): domain Eukaryota; kingdom Metazoa; phylum Chordata; class Amphibia; order Caudata; family Ambystomatidae; genus Ambystoma; species Ambystoma mexicanum. Next base: position 452,629,932 of record NC_090932.1, read on the forward strand.
TTCGCTTCTTCTCTAGCCTTATCTACTTCTCTCATTCGTTCATTTCTACGTTCCTTTGGCCTTTTTACACTCCTCGTCTTCCCGCTTTTTCACCTTCCTTTCGTGCACTCTCCTTTCTTCCTCCAACTTTAACATGTTCAGCCTGTATTTTTCATAGATTGGCATTATTGGATTGTTGAGGTTAGGCGCCCTGCCAAGAATTAATAGGGTGTGTTAGGGGCTGCAATTGGGAGCAAGTTTGTAGTCACCCTGCCAGGTGGATACATTAAGAGATTGCTAAGAGTTGGTTTGCTACCATGAATTGCACACAGAGGCTCCTGTTCCCCTGACGACGTGCGGAAACGCTGAGTCCAATTGCAATTGCAACTATATAGTGGAGCCGGTGAAATCACCTTGTATATTTGCGGTCCCTAATTATAATACTCATTAGTATCCAATTCTCCTACTCAAGTCCTTACAAGCCTTGGAAGAAGAGCGTCATTGCTCGAAACACGTGTCGGCTGTGTTGTTTTTGATTAAATACTGCTCAATGAGCTCCTAATATGTTTTGATGTGTGCGCAATTCAAATCAACTCTTAGTGTATTTTTCATAGGCTGCATACTGTGTGCGAATGAGCGGTATTCCTTGCTCTTTGCTATATAGTTGTTCTCGCCTCAATCTATCCTTCTTTCTCGGCCTTTCATCCCTTGCTTCTTTCTCCTTTCTTTGCTCTTCATCGTGCCTTCCTCTCGTCCGCACATCATCACTTCCCTTTCCATCTAGCTTTTTTAGTATCTGTCCTCCCATCCATTCGTCTTTCGCGAAAGGCTGTCTCATCACTTCGTTTCCGCTTCTTTCCCTCTCTCTCTTTATCAAGAGGTGCACTAGCCTGTGCCTGATCCTTACTACTATCGCCGCGCCTCTCCTTGTCCCTCGGGACTGAGGAGGCCAAATCAATTTCCTGCTCCTGTTCTTTAGTTTCGTCACTACTACATGTAGGTGACTCATATGCGGGGTTACTGTACCCTGTGGCTGCTTTGAGTTCTCGTAACGGGTGAAGACCCTCTGATTTGCTTCCCTCAATGACTAATTCTGGCGGGGCTGGTGGCACGGTCGGCATCTCACCCCCCTCCGTACATACATTTAATATCCAGTCTGCAGGTGGTTCTTATTCCTTCATTTGCTCAAACATCTTCCAAAGCTCGAGAACAGCGTTTCTCAAGCTTCTTGCCAGTATATGTGGCATGTAGGAAGGTTGTCATGTGCTGTAAAACAGCCTTAGACAATGACCCATTCTGGGGCAAGGCATAAACATCTTATTGGCAGTACCCTTAACCCACTCCTGGCTATTTTTCTTCAATTTTGTTGCATGCCTGGGCAGTTGCTTGCACAAGTGCGCAAGTGGGGTAACCTCTTCCATTCTCTTAACTCCGACACCAACAATATTTACACAATCTTTTAATCTTCCCACTAGAATGAGCGAGCACCACAACCGCAAGCTTCAATCCACTTCTTCCTGCCAAAATGTATACTATCAATTAATTCAAAAGAAACCATCAATTCACTGGCGATTCCCTCTTAGTTACAGAATCGCGTAAGGCCAAAATGCATTTCAATCAATCACCAATACAATTGTTGAACATTTAACATGCAGTAGGACACATATGACGGACACTTGACAGACTAGACAGACACCAGCTGGTCATACATGTACCTGCCTTCTAATTAATACCCCACCATGGGAGTTGAACAAACCCCGTTAATTCCGTCTTTAAATGTAATTGTAGCCTAAATTGTCCCCCCTCTGTGGGCTCTGGGTTCACGTTCCTTCTGACCACTCTTTAAAGCGCAGGAACAAGGTGAATTCTCTTTTTTCTCTCGGGTGTCCCCCCGGTATTCTCTTACGTTTTAGCTCAGGTGCCCCCCTGGCATTCTCTTACGTTTTGGCTCAGGTGCCCCCCTGGTATTCCTCTTTACATATGTTTTTCTTTTTATACTCGAGTCATTAACCCTTTAAATATATACCGTCTTCTCTACCTCTAGCTACTTTGTGTTTCTCCGCCACCCTCGTTACCTTTCACCTACTTGCTCTAATGCCTATGATACATTTGCAAAGGTAACAAGTTCTGTTGTTTCACTCACCGATCGCCTCTTTTCCTCTCTGGAACTTCAGGATCACTGCCCCTTCCTCTTCCTGCTTTTAACGTTTTCGTCCGATCCGCTGCCCGTGGGAATGAGAAGGGTTATGCTTGGAAAGCGGGTTCCTTCAGACCCACTGCAGATTTGTTTTTTAAATTTTACTCTATCATTGTCCACGGGGAGCTTCTCGGCCTACTCAGCCGGAATGGCAAAAGGACTCGTGATGTAAGCGAAGGCCCAGAGTTACTTCGTGCCGTCGGTCTAAGGGTGTCTTATAACTAAATCAATCGATTAGCAATAATCGATGACCGAAACCATCCTCACGCTACCAAGTGTTCACGAGGAGAGGAAATTACTGACGGGCCCATTGGTCAGTACTCAACCCCGATAACTTGTAATACTAGATAGCTGCACCATGTGAGGGCAGGGTGCAGGATTCACATACTCCAGCACATCTCAAAAATCAGGACTCAATTAATTGGCAAAGGGAAGTCCGTTTAATAATACACACATCAGCATATGGAAATCAGCAGCATCGCGAACACCTGTCTCGCTCCGACTTCCTCGAGCTTCAGCCGAACAGCCGTTTTTACAGGCTAAACTCATCATCATTGACGTCTAATTCTACAAAAAATCATCACGCAATATAATTGGTTGGGAAAGGTAACTTAAGTATAGGTGTTATATCTATATATGACAATAGAGCATGCGGATTGGTTAACTCTTATCTGGTGGGCGTCTACGCCCATCCCTCTATATCACACGTGATTGACCTAACCATAAGTACGGCGTCCTATTGGTTACAGTATCTATAGGACTCCAGATAACTTGGTCCATTGTGACTGGGCAGGTTACACCCCTAAACATAAATCTCCACTTTAATTAGCAGCAAGCAGGCTAGACACCCAGGTGCCTAGTGTCCCAAGATTCACCCTGCCTCCTTTCCATCAATCAGTGGTTTTAGAGCGATGTGTCAATTAGTTGGCTAAGGAAGGCCTCGAAACTGTAGTTTCTTATCAGGGAAAGTGATGGCACCCCTCAGATCTGGGTGACATCAGATGGTGGTACATCTTCGCGCCTGGCTGGTCACATGTTGGTTCACTGTGAATCTGCTTCAGTTTCCAGCTTTTTGTGTATTTAATTCTGCTTCGGCCCTGCCACCTGCCTGGGCCTCTCTTATCTTGACCTTCACGGGTGAACTGGTATGCTCTGGAGTTTAGATTCTCCTTAGCTGACGCTCGCCTCCCTCTCTTGGGTTGACCTCGATTTCCCAGGCCTGAGTCGTCCTTTGTTGAATTTCGATTCCCCTCTTTCCCCTGGCTCGGGCTTGGGTATGATACCCGACCAGTTGGCCTTGGCCGCCTGGGCGTACTTCTGCTTTTACAAAATGGAGTCGCATGTGTACATTGTGCCTTATTGAGGTAGATATATGGTTTGCGCTTGCCGCTCTATCTTCGACTAAGCACTACAAGCAGTATCGATTTCTTAGCATCTTGCAATTCAAGCCTATTTACACACGTTTACCAGGTCGGTTGCTTCCATCTTGTCACGTAGCACCGTTTCCTCACGTTTTAACATTGTCTCTTCTCTGCGTCCATTACATTTATTTTCGTAGTTACTCGCACTGGCGTGCTTGTCTTTTCTCATGCGTTAGTCTATCCAGGCCCTCTTCTCATCATCGTTTTCCTTCCATCAGGGCTCTTTGTGTCTCCTCATGGACAGTCTGTAATTGCTCATCGTTTCGCATCAGCAGCTGGTATGGTTGTCTGATTGGGTACCGTGCTGCTCTGGGCTGTCTGCTTATCGGTATCTCAACAGGTACTGATCTTCTAATGTACACTGGGCAGAGGCCCAATGCGGCTCTCTGTTGGTTCAGTTGCTCCTCATACGTCACATACCTTGGCGAGTATTTTACTTGCAACTCGCAATGGGGGGCAGGGGTGCAGGCCATATCTGGGACCTCCTCTACAATATGCTAGGGAAACTAGAAGACTTCGCAAGGGGAGAGGTGATCCTGGGGGGGATCTCAATTTGGCATGGTACCCACAACTAGATAGAAGCTCGGGGGACCTGCGTGGTCAAGGGGCACCCTCGAAACGCCTCAAGCAGCAGATGGAACAAATGGCCCTATGTGATGTGTGGAGGGAGCTCAAGGGGGATCAGAGGGGATATACGTACTTCTCACACGTTTATAATTCCATGTCAAGAATAGATTACTTCTGGGCATCAGTGGGACTAATGGGAAAGATTCAGGGGGTGGACAAAGGGTCGATATCACTGTCGGACCATGCTCCCCTGTGGCTGGAGGTGAATCTACCTGGGAAGACAAACAGGCTCTGGAGGTGGGGTTACCCCACAACTTAATCCAAGATCCTGTAACAGGAGAGTCAATTAAGGAGATGGTAGAAGAATATTTCGAGCAAAACGACACAGGGGAAGTCTCTCTGGGGACGGTATGAGAGGCTTTTAAAGCGGTAATCCGCGGAAAACTGATAGCATTGAAGGCCTCAAAGGACAAACAGAGGTACAGTTGGGAAAGGGAGCTAGAAACCACAATAGCGGACATCCAAGAGAAAATCTTGATCCAACCCACAAGGGCATTAAAAAAATTGTTAAGACATACACAGGGTCAATTAGAAATGCTGCGCACCAAAGGCGCAGAGAGATCACTGCTTTACCTCAAACAGAGATATTATATAAAGGCCAATAAAGCAGATAGATTGCTAGCCAGACAACTCCGAGCAAAACAAAAGGAGATGACGATTAAAAGCATTCAAAACACAAAGGGGGATCTACTGACGCGCACACAAGACATGGGGGAGGCATTCAAGGAATTTTAACAGAATCTATATTCCATGGACTTCCCAGAGGGGGGCGCAGAAGATACCTACTTACAGACCCTACACATCCCACAAATATCAGAAGAGGACAGAATAGCCCTAGAGACCCCGATCAGGGAAGAGGAAGTGAAAAAGGCAATAGTGGACCTCCCGCTGAATAAAGCACCTGGCCCCAATGGCTTCACGGCCGCTTTCTCTAAAAAGTATGCAAACTAATCCCCTTTCGAACTAGGCTCTTAAACACCTTTAAGGAGAGCGGCAACGTGACCCCAACAATGAACGAGGCAAAGGTGCTAGTTTTCCACAAAGCAAGAAAAGACCCGACATCCCCCCCGTTTTACCGGCCAATATCCCTGATAAACTTAGACGCAAAAACGTATACAAAGGTTCTAGCAGCAAGACTATCTCCGCTTCTCCCAAACCTGATATACCTCGACCAATCAGGCTTTATTCCGGGTAGACAAACACACGACAATATTAGGTGACTCACACACCTAGTGGAAAATACAAGTATCACGCACACTCCGGCGATCCTGCTATCGGTAGATGCTGAGAAAGCATTTGACCGGGTGGAGTGGTCAATGTTATTTAAGATCTTAAAACGCATGGGATTTGGGGAACAATATATAGCAATGATTAGAGCCAACTACAACTCTCCGACAAGCAGAAGAGCAATCTACGGCGAAGTCACAGGAAGGGTAGCTATCTCAGGGGGAACTAAGCAGGGATGCCCGCTCTCTCCGCTATTATATGCTATTTTCCTAGAACCTCTTCTAATAAAGATAAGGGAGTCCAACCATATCAAGGGGATCAAAATGGTGGGAATGCAGCACAAGGTAATTGCCTACCCGGGTGACATGTTAATAGCCCTTGAAGAACCGGGGAGGACAATGGCGGCAATGGTCGGGGTGTTAGAAATGTACAGGGCTATCTCCGGACTTAAAATTAATAGAAGAAAATCAGAAATTCTGATACTGGCGGGAGATCAAGAAGCAATAGAAAGGGAAGCAAAAACAATAGACCTTAAAATAGCAGAAAATGGGATTAGGTACCTGGGAATAACGTTGACACACAAGGTAGGGCAGCTGTATGAAAAGAATTACCCCCAGCTACTAACACACATAAGTATAGACCTGGAAAGATGGAAGCCAATGCTGATATCGTGGTGGGGCAGAATACAATCAGTCACGATGACCATCCTCCCAAAGTTACTGTACTACTTTCAGGTGCTCCCGGTAGGGGTACCCAGATCCTTCTTCAAAGCATTATCCAAGGTGGTCTCATCCTTCATATGGAAAAGGAAACCCCTGAGGGTAGCCAGGGTGATCCTCACAGCACAGACCTGGGAGGGTGGGATGGCCCTTCACCCACTTTCAAAAATACTATCAGGCGGCGCAACTAAGGGTGCGTCGGGACTGGATGGGGGAAGATCTGCAACCAATATGGGCGAAACAAGACAGGGAGTAGCTAGAACTCCTCTGGTAGAACTGCTCTGGAAACCGAAACAACACAGACACCCCAACCTTGGTATAAGCGAAATTATGAAGACCACACTGGAGGCCTGGGGCAACCAAACACGTAAGGTAGGCCCTTTCTGCAGGAATCCCCAATTCCCACCATGAATGGAGTGAGGGACGTTTGAGAAATGGGAGGAGGCGGGATATACGAAAATAGGGGAAATGTTCATGGACAAAGAGATCAGACCATTTGAGGCATGCAAGTCCCTTCTACACCTCACTAAGGGAGACAAATACAAATATGATCAACTTACGCATTGGCTGAAGTCGCCGGAAATAACTAGGGCAGCTATGAGAAACCTCACCACGTTCAAGACGTATGTCACCTCTAATTCAGGGGCGAAGAAATGGGTCTCAACACTATACTCCTTCATAAACTCCCATGACGAAGAAATAAAATGGAAATATATGATCAAATGGGGGAACACCCTGGCGAAGGAACCAACAAAACAACAGTGGCGGGACTTGTGGACACAGATTCCCAAAATGACCCGTTCGGCACAGACAAGGGAAATGTGGATCAAAATAGTTACCCAATGGCACTATACCCCAGAAAGACTGCGCACAATGTTCCCCCAAACATCAAATTGTTGCTGGAGAGAGTGCGATGAGGTGGGAACATGGAGACAAACGTGGTGGGACTGCAAGGGGATCAAACCATTCTGGGAGGAGGTAAAGGTGGAGATGTGGAAAATGCTTCTGGAGGTGGAGCAACTGGGGGAAAGGGTATGGCTATGTGGAATGAAAGACAAAACAGCCAAGAACTACAGAAAGCCACAATAGAGAAGCTTTGTAGGCCTGCTCATAGCTGCATGGACAACAATTGCTCAATACTGGAAAAAGAGAGACACCCCTATGACATACACATGGCTCCAGAAGGTATGGGCCCAAATGGCATTGGAAAAAGTCACCCACACAATCCAAGGCACAGGTGACGCATTTGCAAAGGGATGGGGAACGGTCCAAGACTACTTACAGTCAGACTTTATGGAACAGTGGTGTCCCCACAATATCAAAATAACGGATATATTCAACGAATAGTTGGATCCCCTACAGACAGACGATAAGGCCCCATGGGGAGGGAGGGGGAGAGGGAGTTGGAGGGGGGGTGTTGCATATTGTTGAATGTATTGTTTGCATTGGCAAATAATAAATACATTTTCTTTTAAAACGTGGAAGGACAGCTCTAACAGAGGGGCGGCAGGCTCAGGAATAGGGACACTGGCATCCGCAGTAGACGCTCTGGGGCAAATGGAACCCTAAGTGCCCAGGGCTTCCTTGGGTTGATCAACAACTGGGAAAGAGACAGCAGACTGATGCCGGAAGGAGTTAGGAAAAGGAACTCGGCACACTCCAAACAAACTTAAGATGGAGGCGTTTGCCAAAAAAGAGGCGCCTCAACAACCTCAACAAATCTAATGACTCTAGGATGAACAATGGGGAGAGTATCCAGGGAATCCACAAGCCTCCGTCCGGTTGCTCCAATGACATGATATCAGAGGCTATAGCGTCACTGCGGATGTCCATGGAGGCTCATATTGGGGAGGTTAAAAGTGATGTAGGACTTCTGCGCCAGGATCTGCGTTACCTGTCAGGCAGAGTAAGTGAAAATGAGAAGATGATGGAAGAGGGCTTGACCACCTCGAAAGTGCTGCAGGAGACGGTGAGAGTGTTAGAGGTGAAGGTGTGACTGCTACAGGACCGAGCAGATGAAGCAAAGGGAAGGACAAGGAGGAGCAATATCTGAATTCTTGGGCTACCGGACGGAGAAGAAGGTAGAGACCCCACAACATATGTGGAGAACATGATCCTACAAGAGATTGGTTTGGGTGAGCTGTCGCAAGGTTTTACCGTAGAAAGATCCCATAAAGCACTAACAAGAAAACCCCCTCCCGGGGCTCCACCTCGACCCATTATTGCTAAAATCCTTAATTATCGAACAAAGAGAACATTTTAACATTCTCTAGAATGGGAGGAGTAATCCATCGAGACTCTGTCTCCTTGGCCATTTATCCAAACTACACTATTCAAGTCCAGAGAAGGAGTAAATTCATCTCTACCCTGCAAAATTGAAAGTGATACACAAGGGGAAGACTTTATTTTTTGACACCCCGGAGGATGTGAGCGCATGGATGGATGATAACCAAATGAAGCAAATGCCAGACAGAAGCGAGGACACTGAAAGAGCCGCCGCCTGAAGTTCATCTTCACTGCAGAATCGAAGCAGGCAATGCATGAACCTATAAGAGACACCAAAATCAGGGAGACCAAGGAGGAAGGACGAAGAGAATGAACCATCTACACCTGTCATGTCCCGCTGGTCCAGCCCCACAACTAGTTTTCTTGTTTGGCTATCTCCTTCTTCAAGTAGTTGCTCGGGTACCGGAAGGTACCCCACCACTAGGACCCGGGAAAATGGTGGCTACGCCTCTACAGGTTTTTTCTGATGGGCAGCTTGTTATTGTTTATAGTTTAGTTGGTTCATACTGGCTATGGTTACAGCACAAGCTTAAGGGAAAGAGGTAACGCAGGGCCGTCCCAGGGGCATGAAAGGGGAATAGTGATGCCCATGGAGCTTAATGAAACTGTACACATAGAAAGAGGGGACAGAAATGGACCAAATGGCTGAAAGACTGTAAGTTGCCTCTTGGAATGTAAGAGGACTAAATAACTATGTAAAAAGGCTAAGGATAGCAACATACCCACACAATAGAGGAGTCAAGATAGCGCTGCTCCAGGAAACACACTCTACCACAGATAAGCAGGCACAAGTGGTGAAGAAGTGGGGAGGCAAAGGGTATGGTTCAGCGTATTCTAACTATGCACTGGAAGAACTCACTTCGGTGGCCTCGACGGTGCCTTTCAAGCTGGTGAGCGCCCACACAAATAATAAGGGCAGAATGGTGCTTGTGCATGAGTACGTGGGTGAGAAACCTTTTGCCGATCGATGTACGGAAGGTTAGCACCCTTTAGAGGCATGATCTGGATACGGGGAGAGCATTTTAATTGTACGCTAGACCCAGGCTCGATAGATCGGACGATAGACACAAGGCGCCTCCCCCTCCCCCGCAACCCCACAAAAGTTCTGTTAGAACTCATGAGGGACCTGAAATTACGAGAAATGTGAGATGGCAAGAGGGAACCAGAAAGGAATTCTCATATTATTCATGGGTCCACAAAGTCCACACACAAATAGATTACTTCTTCACAGGAGCGGACCAGTTGGGGGAATTTGTGGGTGCCTCATATGAAGGGAGAACCCTCTCAGACCCTGGCCTTTATTCATAGACTCGATCTTAAACCAAGTACCGGCCCTGATACCCACATGGAGGCTCTGAGTAGACACTGTGAGATGGGCCTTTCTGGAATGAAATAGCTCAGCAGGTAAGGGAATACTTTGACCTGAATGAGTGAACTGTAGACAGCAAACAAATCCTTTGGGACGCCTTAAAATTATCTTACGAGGAGTAGCCAGAGCCAAAACGAAAGGAATACGGAAAGTACTAGAAAGGGAACTGAAGAACACAGAGGACTGAATTAAGCAGATGGAGAAGATGAGTGGAAATAGGACGGAGGAAGAGCTAGTAGGACTTAGACAGGAATGTCTAGCACAGTGGGACAGGCTGGGAAAATACAGTCTTGCACGATACACATGAGAGTTACACGAACAGGGAGATAGACAAGGGAAACTTAGCGTGGCTATGTAGGGTACGGGAAACAGGGAAGGCATCTCAGAGATAACAGACGACTGTGGAAAACTGTGGAGATCCCAGAAAGAAATTAATGAGACCTTGAGGACGTTCTACCAACACTTGTATGACGACCCAGGGGACAATAAGCTGGGGGAAATAGAGGCGATGCTGACAGAAATAAATGTACCTACCCTAAGTGCGGGACAGAGAGACATGTTGGAAGCAACTCTAATTGGAAGGAGTGCAAGGACTTATTGCCTCACTCCCAACGTGCAAGATCCCAGTGGAGCATGGCCTCCCGGTGGAATTCTACAAAGATATCACGGAGGAGGTGGCACAACAGATACTGCGTACCTACAAAGAGGCATTTGCAACCGGGAGACTACCTCAGAGCACGGAGGAATCCATAATAATTCCGATCCTATAGCCGGGAAAGGAAGGGAAGCACTGTAGGTCGTATCAACCGATATCATTAATGAATCAGGATACTAAAATACTGACAGCGGTCCTGGCGGAAAGTCTTAAGAGGGTGATCGGATCACTGGCAAACAGGTTATGTCTCGGGGAGGGCAACAACAGAAAACCTAAGGCGAACATGCCATCATCGACGGGACTAGAGAGTGGTCAGAGGGCTGTGCGGTGGTGGCACTAGAGGCCATCAAAGCCTTCGATTCGGTTAGGCGGGAATGGCTCTTTGCCACCCTGAGAAGCTTCAGGATTGGTGATAATTTCCTGAAGTGGTTCAGCTGTGTTATTCTAGACCAGTAGCAAGAGTGAGGACCGCGGGGGGCGTGGCCAACTGCGAGGCAATGCGGACGTGAGTCTCTTCGACTCCCGCCACCGCCCTAAATATCCTGTATTTACAGCCTGTTTTGTGATCGCCAGCAGCGTAACAAAGGGACCTTCTGAAAGCTGAGGCTCTGCCGTGCACACAAGTGAAGTTTTGACTGCCGAGGGCGCCGCCAGTGCTGAACCCCGGCGTGCCGAAATCTGCGCCAACGACTTGGGCTGTGAGACCGGGCTGGTGGGGAATCAGAGACGCGAGTCTGGTGTAGCCGCAAGGTGCGACCGGGCGACTGGAGCGGAGATCGCCTTCGGACCCTCCTGCTTGTCACTGGATCGGAGCTGCCTGGGCTTGCTGGGGGCACCCTGGAGTGCCCCCCACCCCAGGTTCTGAGGGAACACACTCACGCCCGGTGGGAGAGAGATGGCTGCGCTGGAGGAGGCAGACTAGTGGCGGCGCGCCCTACAAAAGCTGGACATCGGCTAAACTCGTACCTGCCGTGCCGGCCCCCGCCACGCGGCTCACCGCATCGGCAGTGCCCAGCACTCTCTCTGGACCTGCAGGGGGAGTGACCCACGGTCCCCAGCGGCCTTTCGGGTGCGTCCCGGGAGCTCCGGTCTGGAGGAGCTTCTGGCGGGAGAGGAGCAGTGCCCGTTCCCGCACTGAGAGGCAGACCCGCGGGAGGACTAACACACTGGGCAGCCCGCAACCACCATCCGGGGCATTTCCGGGAGCTGGAGAAGCAAAACATACGCGCACTCAAGATAAGAACAGGGCCCCTCCCGGAGGGCCGACAGGGTGCCTCCCTGTACAGAACGAGCAGTGCCCTGACGTAAAGAGGGACACGACGGACCATCAGACACAGGGCGTGGAGCAGCACAACCCAGTCCCCCGGAGTTCCCGGTGAGGTGGAGGACTGGAACCCGGGTCCGGGACTTAAGCCCACCCTAGGTAGCAGTGTGAAGTCCAGACATGCTGACCTGGAAAGGCCTAATAGAGGGTAAGAGGCGATCCTGTAAGTATCAAGCGTGGCCACCCCAGGCATACCATTTGGTCAGTGTCAAACGGAGCAGGGCGGGGGGTCGAGAGTACAGCTGAGCAGCCCTGCCGTAATACCCTGCCTGCACCGTGACAGACGCAGTGGGCCTGGGATAAATACACTGAATCCATCTTTAAGAACGCTCCGCTCATCAAGGGGGCCTCAACGAGCAAAAACCGGTGGAATCACCCAGGGAACACAGACGTCCATGGACTGACAGCAAGTACATATTACGTTGTATCCCCCCCTCCTAAGGTCCTAACGGGCTGTAGAAATCCACTGGTCTGACAGTGCACTGGGGAAGGGAGATCAGCCCAGGAAGGATCTGTGAGGTCAAGAGGCAGGACCTCCGCCACAAAACACAACCAGGGACCAGGGTGGCAACCATGGGAAAGGAAAAAACAAAGAAACCCTCTTTGCAAAATAGGATTGAACAATATACTGTCCCTTCATCACAGTCTGCCGACCCCCAACTGCAGCTCTCTTGAGACACGGAATCCACACACATGCTTTCCCTCAAAGACATCATGGCGGCCATAGCCGACTCTCGCTCATCTATGGAGCAGAAGATAGACCGAATAAGTCTGGATGTGTCCCTCCTCAGGCACAACTTACAGAAGCCGTCAGCGCGTACTGGAGAGGCAGAATAGCGCATCTCAAATGCAGAAGATGGGTTACTTAATATGCAGCAACAACTCCAAGGGGTCTCGACCAAGCTTAAGTCCCTGAAGGCAAGGGTTGAAGAGGGCGAAGGAAGATCCAGACGTAACAACGTTCGCATACTCGGCATTCCTGAAAAGGAGGAAGGGCCATGCATGGAACTGTTTCTGGAACAATTACTAACAGGCCTGTTCGACTTGCAATCCTTCTCCAAATTCTTCTCTATAGAAAGAGCACACCGTATGCCTACTGGACGGCCGCTGCCTGGTGCTCCTCCATGCACAGTTATTGCAAGGTTCTAAACTACCGGGACCGGGATGCACTCTTACAACTGGCACGCTCTAAGGGCACGATCAATTTCAACGGGTCCAGGTTAGCCTTTTTTCTCGACTACACAAGAGAGGTACAGAGTGCGAGGCAATCCTTTGGAAAGCTTAAAAGACAATTGCAAACACTTGGTGTCAAGTACGGCCTGCTCTTTCCCTCACAGTTGAAAATGTACCATAAAGGGACAACGGTCCACTTTGACGGCTCCGGGGAGGCATGGCGCTGGGCAGAGCAGCACATTGAAGGGGACTGGTCGACATCCCGAGGCACTAAGAACAGGAACCCCAGACCACCACCGGACCAATGTCGAATACCAGACCAACCGCCACCGCTGGACCTGCCGGGAGGCAGGGGTGACGGGGCCCCGCCCTGATCCCTGAAGAAGACTCACCCTCCTGCCCGTGTGCTTCCACTTTGTGTACAACACTGCAGGAGGCCCTTGGCGACCTACATAGGGCGTTTCACATACCTACAGGGCGGTAAGCAGGGGACTGTTACCCTCGCACTTGGGTGCTAACACCCTCAAAACGTTTCTTGTTGAACTACAGTTGGGTCGGTTAAAGCTGGCACCAAACCTTTTTTTACTGTCAGCAATGTTAGGGCGACAGGTAATTCGAGTTGGGGTGGAGTATGGGGAGGGGAGGCATGGGCTTGTTGGGAGGAGTTTTTAGTTACTTCAGGACCGGATTGTCCTTGTCTACGGTTCTGTGCTCACTGGGACCACAGCATGCTCAGACACCAATCCAATCACCACTTTAGGCACACCTTACATCACATTACCAGGCACGGCGACCTTAACCCCGCAAGACATCCGTCCAAATCCCTAATGCGTAAACTAGATGGCAGCAACTCAATCCCAGTTGCCACCAACTGAACGCAGCAAAACCCTTAAAATGCTTACCTGGAACGTAAATGGGATGGGCTCTGCGATCAAGAGATGCCTTGTTAAGCAGTTTCTTGGCAGACACTCCCCCGATGTGGCCCTGTTAACCGAAACACAACTAGCGGGAACACACTGTACCTTTTTCCAGAGAACAAACTACAGGGCGGCTTTCCACACGGGATACACAATGGGTTCCAGGGGTACTCTCATTCTCATACATAAACACACCCCATTGGCCTTGCAGACTGTAGAACAAGACCCCCGAGATTGTTATGTTCTAGTTTTGGGAACACTCCGGAGAGAGTCACTGGCGTTTGTATCCGTATACTCGCCGCCCGGACTGGGGCAGGAACTATTAGACGAATTGACTACCCTCATGGGCAAATATCAGCCCGATAGGTGGTTCCTGGGTGGGGACTTTAACGATGTGATGTGTAATGCCATGGATCGTACTCACCTCAGACAGCGCAATTCGAACACCCCTACGAAGCTATCCAATTTTGCTTCTGCCCTAGGCCTCTGTGACGTGTGGCGGGAGCTCCATCCGGGCACTAAGGGATACTCATTCCACTCGGGAGCCAACGGCTCCCTCTCCAGGCTTGATTACCTCTTCCTCCCGAATACTGACCTTTACAGGGTACTATCCGCAGACCTGCTCCCCCGCGGCATCTCGGCTCACTCGCCACTGCTGGTCGAACTCCGGATGCACGGCATAACCCCACCCAAAACATGGAGACTAAACAACTACTATCTCGGGTTCCCCGAACTGGTAGACCGCCTCACTGAAGCATCCACCGAATACTTTGAGATTAATGACATTGGGGTAAACAACCCGGTAACAATATGGGAGGTCTATAAAACTGTACTGCGGCGAGAGATAATTTCCTGGATAGCGAACCAAAGAAAGGAAAGACTCTGAAACATCACTGAGGCAGAAAGGGAGATGACCCTCTGGGAGAACAAACATATCCTAGATCCAACTCCTCAGTCCCAGGGATCCCTTAAACGTGCCACTGAGCGCCTTCGCAATTTAAATCTAGACAATGCCAAAAGAGCCCACTGGGACACCAGGGCGAGAATATACGAGCTTGGAGATAAGGGCGGCAAAATGTTGGCGTGGTTGGAAAGGCGGGATGAGGGACATCGCTGTGTCTGGGAGATCCTCACACCGGGGGGGGGGGCACCAGTCAGATGCTGAGATAGCGGAAGCCTTTGCCCAATTTTATGCTGCACTATATCAGGCACCAACTCCCCTTTGGACCCAACCCTCCTAGACGATATAATACTCCCTTTGCTATCAGAGCAGCAGAGAGCGTAATTAGACTCTGACCTCTCTGAAGCCGAAATTGGCGAGGCACTGGCACAATTACAAACAGGGAAAACACCAGGCTCTAACGGGTTCCCGGTTGAAACCTGGCAGAAACTGGGCGCAAACAATATGGCGTCCCCCCTTTATAAAATGCTCCTGTGCGCCCGGGAACAGGGCGCCCTCCCACCAGATCTGTGCAAAGCTACCATTGTAGTCATTCCCAAACCGGACAAACCCCCGGAGAGATGCGCCTCCTATAGGCCAATCTCGTTAATTAACGGCAAAGCCTAGGTCCTTGCCAAACTTATGGCCAACCGTTTGTAACCGGTGGTCGACACCCTGATTCACCCGACCAATGAGGTTTTATGCCACAAAAATGTACCTGAATGAACCTGCGTCGGCTTTACCTGGCACTAGAACATGCTCCTACCATTGACACACCACTTGCCCTTTTGGCAATTGACTTTGAAAAGGCCTTTGATTTGGTCAGGTGGGACAGCCTTTGGGAAATCATGAGACGTATGGGATTTGGGGATGGCTTCCTGGGATGGGTTAAACTACTCTACACAAACATTCAGGAAGAAGTCAGAGTGAACAGGTGGACCTCCAGGCCCTTCCCCCTTAGCAGGGGCACGCAGCAGGGGTGCCCCTTCTCTCCCCTCCTCTTTGCCCTCGCGATTGAGCTGCTTGCCCTTTGGCTCCGCCAGAGTGAGGCCTAGACGGGATTCAAATGGCCTGAGGGACACGAAGACCGTATGTCCCTATATGCGGACGATCTCCTGGTATATATAGGGGAACCCGCCCGGACCTGCCCCATAGTGACACAGATGCTCATCCATTACGGTGTTACGCTCACCTGGACCCCACAGGGGCGTCAAACGGAACTGGACTGCTACGGACTCCACCAGCGTGACTCGTAGTGCGGTGATGGCTGACTGGAATGGCTCTCCTAGTTTCGTCTGCTTGACCCGTAAGAATAATCTCCTAAAGGTAGGAAAAAGGGAATTAACCACCTGTGGGCGAGAGGATACACGCACTCAATTGTTCCCCACTGAACACCTCCTGTATTCCCTTTCACTGGTCTCACCTTATTGTTTGAAAAGATAAGCTCTCCATCCTGCCAGGAATTCGACGACGAGGCGATGGAAGCTGTGCCGGGTCGCGGAGATGCTGTGAAGACTGGTGAGTATGGCGCGGCGCTGCAGCTGGCGAAGCGACGCTTTTGAATTTTAAGTCTCTTCCTCTATTCGATGGTGCGGCAGCTCTGAGAACTGCTGATGATCAAAAGGTAATGTCCTTGTTCTAACTTTTCCTTCTTCTTTCCCTTCTTTCTAGGATCTGGTCCGGAGTCGAGGCGGGCGTGGCTGAAGACAGGATGCTCGGCTTGCAGGCACGTTGAGCGTTACGCTGCAGAAGGCAGAATAACGCAAAGCGTGTGCTGTTCATCGGGCGTGGTTTAAATAGCCTTCAAAGTAGTCCCAGGTAAGAAGTCCCAAAACCACACCCAAGCAGAAAATAGTCCCTAAAGAAAAGTAATCCCTTCCAGGCCTCACAATGGCCTATGCTTAAGGTCCTTGCAGCATGGTCTGCATGAGGTAAGTTTGACAATATAAGCCTGGCGCCTACTGCGCCAGGAACGCACCCATATAGCTCCTAACTGGTATGGTGGGAATCCCAGTGGGTGCTTGGATGCCTATTTCCTGGGCAGATGGACTTGATCCTGATATCCGGGGGCAGGCATCATGACAGCACTCCCCCCCCCCAAGGCCCCTCCTAAGGTTGTTCTTCTCGCTGGTCCGGGTTTATCTGGGAAATTCCGATGAAATTTTCTTATCAACCTTGGTGCATGGATGTAGTCACTCGGTTCCCATGACCTTTCCTGTGGCCCATAACCCTTTCAGTCAACTAGATAAAAGAGCTTTGATTTGACTATTTTTGAATACAAAATATTTTTAACTTCAAATTAGGGTTCCCTGTCTATTAGGATGGGATCAGGTGGCTTGGTGAGTCTTGTTCCAAGTTGTACTGGTTTCAGAAGCGAAACATGAAATACGGGGTGTATTCGCATAGTTGAAGGTAACTCCAATTTAACGGCCACGGGATTGATAATGGCCTTAATAGTGTAAGGTCCCAAGTATCTAGGGTTAAAGGTCCGAGTTCCTTTCAGAGGTATGTGTTTTGTAGCCAGCCAAACTTGGTCTCCTATCTGGTATAGCGGAGCCTTGCTTCTGTGTTGATCTGCAGTCTTCTTGTATCTTTCCTTAGCTTGTTTCAAATGTTCAGTCGCTCTTTTAAAAGCTTGTGTAATAGTGGTGTGTAGATGGTTTACAGCGGGCATTTCTAAGTGTTGGGGTGAGTCGTGTTCTGAGGTCCGAGGATGTTGCCCATATATGGTATAAAAAGGGCTTTGTCCAGTTCCTGAATGTAAAGAGTTATTGTATGCATATTCGGATATCCACAAGATTTCCTTCCAATTGCCTTCAGTTTGGTGTAACATGCAACATAGGTATTGCTCAAGAGTTTGACTGGTCCTCTCCGTCTGACCATCGGTCTGGGGATGGTGGCTGGTTGATAATCCCATGTCGATTTGGGCCAATTGACAGCATTTTTTCCAAAACTGTGAAATAAACTGGCTACCTCGATCAGAAACCAATACGGAGGGGAATCCGTGTATTCGAACAATATTTTCAAGAAATTCCTTAGCCAAGGTTGAAGCTGAAGGTAGCCCCTTCAAGGGGATGAAATGAGCCATCTTGGGAAAAAAAGGTCCACTATAACCAGAATGGTGTTAAATCCATTACATGGGGGAAGGTCAGTATTAAAGTCTAGGGATAAGGTGTGCCAGGGCGTAGGTGGAATGTCCAAGGGTTGTAAAAGACCAGCTGGTTTCTTCTTCTGGGACTTGTTTTGGGCACAAATACCACAAGACAACACAAATGATTTTACGTCCTTCCGGCAAGTCGGCCACCAGAATTGTCTTTTGATTTTGGCCTCAGTCTTGGCGATTCCAGGGTGTCCTTCAATCAGAACGTCGTGGTAATTGGAGATAACTAATTCCCGTAGTTCCTTGTTTGGTAGAAATAGACGATCTTGATAGTAGGGTAGACCATCGATGACTTGATAATCTTGGCCTTGTTTAACCAGTCTCGTAATGCTGCTGGGTCGAACAGTTGTTTGATTTTAATATGGACGTCATCTAGAGTTTGCAGAGTGGATATACCAAGTATTCTTTTCTCCGAAATTATAGTTACTGGGTCAGGGCTTGAACATGCTTCTCCCATTCCGATACGGGATAGGGCATCAGCCTTGCCATTTCGACAACCTGGTCGGTAAGTAATCACAAAATCAAATTCCGCAAGGAATAAGGCCCACCTAAGCTGACGTGATGATTGGGCCTTGGCTGTCTTTAAGTATTGCAAATTCCTGTGATCGGTGATTACAGTGATGGTATGCCTAGCACCGAGAAGATAATGCCGCCAAGCCTTAAACGCTGACTTGATGGCCAGTAGCTCCTTGTCGGTAACAGCATAGTTTAGTTCAGGTGCTGAGAATTTTCTTGACCAGAATGCCACTGGATGAAGTTGGCCAGTCTCAGGATGCTTCTGAGAAAGAACGGCCCCCATAGCTAAGCTGGATGTGCCAGTTTCCACCACGTATGGAAGTTCAGGACGTGGATGTCTTAAAAAGGGGAGCAGAAGTGAATTTTTGTTTTAGAATCTGGAAGGCCCTTTCTGCTTCTTCGGTCCATAGGAAGCGTTTATTATTTTGCAAAAGGGCCGTGATAGGGTGTACAATATGTGAGAATTCAGGAATAAATCTGCGGTAGAAATAAGCAAATCCGAGCATGCTTTGTACTCCTTTAACTGAGGTAGGTGAAGGCCACTTGAGGATAGCGTCCACCTTTCGTGAATCCATTTGAACTCCTTTTGGGGTCAGGATAAATCCAAGGAATTCTACTTCAGTAGAGTGGAAGACGCACTTTTCCAATTTCGCATATAGCCAATGCTTACGTAGTTTATCAAGGACAGCACGAACATGTTTCACATGGTCTGATTCTGAGGAGGAGTACACTAAAATGTCATCTATGTATACAACAACACAGACGTCAATGAGTTCACAAAGGACATCGATCATAAAATACTGGAAGGCTGCCAGTGCATTGCACAGCCCGAAAGGCATCACCTGGTATTCGAACAATCCGTACTTGGTGCGAAAGGCAGTCTTCCATTCATCGCCTTTCTTAACTCGTACCAGATGATATGCCCCTCTAAGGTCTAACTTTGTGTAGATACGGACTTCTTTTACTTGGTCCAGTAATTCTGGGATCAGGGGCAGCGGGTATCGTTTTTTTCCATAATTTTGTTTAACGCGCGATGATCTATGCAAGTCCTAAGGTCACCTTCCTTTTCTGGCACGAAGAATAAAGCTGATGCTGCTGGAGACTTGGATGGACGAATGAACCCATTAGCAAGGTATTGATCCAGATATTGCCGTAGGTGGAGGTTTTCAGGTTCTGTGAGGGCGTAGATCCTACTGCATGGAACTTGGCACCGGGTAAGAGATCGATCTGACAATCATATGATCTGTGAGGTGGTAACGTGTTTGCTTGGTCTTTTTGAAAAACATCCTGAAATTCCAGATATTCCTGAGGTAACTGAGTCATCGGGTTTGCGACCGTGGCCAGGCCTTTGTCCAAGGTTTCTACTGGATAACAAGTGTGTGCACAATCCGGGAAGGTCACTCTCTTTTCTCGCCATTCAATACAAGGGTTATGCTTTTCCAACCATGGTATTCCCAGAATTATTTGGAACTGGGGGGCCTTGATTAAGTCAAACACAATGCTCTCTCGATGCCCATCTTGACCCAACAGTGTCATCTCTGAAGTTGAATGAGTCACTGGTCCGGAGGCAATTTCTGTCCCATCGACAGTCGTAATGACATCAGTTGTGGTCTTTTTGCAAAGAGGTAGGTTCATCCTTGCAGCCAATTTGTGGTCCATGTAATTTCCTATAGCTCCGCTATCAATGTATGCTTTCACTCCGTGCATACGAGATGGTTGCCTGGAATCAATAAGGACCATTGGTATAATTAGGTGCGAGGCCTGAGTGTCCTTCTTCATGCTCGGAAAGCGGACCGCTACGCTTGTCGGGCGTGGTGGTTTCCCGACTCAGACTCTATATTGCTTTTGACAGCAGCTCCTACCATCTTTTTGGGTGGTTTCACTGGACAATCCCGTAAAAAGTGTCCCGAGGTTCCACAATATAAACACAATTGTGACTGCTGCCTCCTTTCCCTTTCTTTTTGAGTTAAAGGTCCTTTAACCCCTCTAATTTGCATAGGTTCAGATACATCAGTTCCTTTGGGGATAACATTGTCTTTAGGTCTTACCGATACACGATTCTCGAACCTAGTTCGATCCGCCTTACGATTCTGAAATCTGTGATCCAACTGGACCACCAGATCTATGTATTCTGCACAATCTTGGGGTGGGTTCACTACTTGTGCCAGAACGTCTTTTAGTTCACCTCGTAGACCACAATGAAATAATGTAATTCGTTTGACCTCTGGCCACCCGGTTTCTACTATCAATCTGTTGAAAGTTGCGATGTAAGTTAACAAATCCTGGTTACCCTGCCGTAAAGACAAAAGTTTGTTATCCAAGGCCTGGCCTTGGGGATGCCGGGCAAATAGTTTTTCCATGCTTAGTTGAAAACCTTGGAAATCCCGAAGAATGGGGTCATCCTGATTGACTAATGGGATAGACCAATCGGCAGCACTGCCGCTGAGATATGATAATACAAAGGCCACCTTCGCTTGGTCATTCGGAAAAGGCTCCTGGTCTACACAAAAAATGCAGGCGGCATTGCTTCATAAACACAGCAAACCTTTTTGGGTCCCCTGCAAAGCATTCTGGTGGTGCTAAAGGAACTGTTCCTGGTAGGTTTATCTGTACTGGGTTGCTTGATGGAACTGGAGCAGCAGCTCCCCAGAGTCCAGGTAAAGGCGTGTGCCCAGCTTGGGCTTGAAGTAATTGCCTGGCAAGGTCATCCGTACATTCCTTGGACACAACCAATTCTCTCCTAAGAGCATTAGTCTCTTGACAGGCGGAATGCACTTCTGCCCTAAGTTCGCTTAGTAGTTGGGCTAATTGGTCAGTCTCAGAGGTCTTCATGATGCCCGGGTGGATGTTTGTAGAGAGGCTTCGCGTTCTGTTACGCTCACCTGGACCCCACAGGGGCGTCGAACAGAACTGGACTGCTACGGACTCCACCAGCGTGACTCGTACTGCGGCGATGGCTGACTGGACTGGCCCTCCTAGTTTCGTCTGCTTGACCCGTAAGAATATTCTCCTACAGGTAGGAAAAAGGGAATTAACCACCCGTGGGCAAGAGAATACACACACTCAATTGTTCCCCACTGAACACCTCCTGTATTCCCTTTCACTGGTCTCACCTTATTGTTTTAAAAGATGAGCTCTCCATCCTGCGTGGGAGGCAGGGGCGCGTAGAAAACCAGTTACTTCACTGGTCTGAAGGAGTTGGGCGAGTTTCAGACAACTGATGACTCTGAGGTAAGTAGCATATAGTTCTTTAGAGTTCAAAGAGTCTGAGTCTATTATTCACTCTTGCCCCTCTTTTCTCCCTTTTTTCTTGCAGCTTGAGCCGAGGGATGATCACCTCATTGGAAGCAGAAGCGCTTAGGTAAGAGTCTGTATTTCCCAAACTGTCCGGCGAAAAATAATGGTGCAAATGTATTTAACTGACTACCTTCTGTCTCCCTACAGGTGCGGCGTAAGAAGAAATGGTGTGCAGAAGAAGAATGTCTCGGGCGATGAACTCAAGTAAGTATCTTGCGGTGAAAGAAGATTGTCCTTGTTGGCTATTGGCTCACCTTGTTATTTGTTTTGTCTTTTCAGATGCCAGGAATTCAGCGATGAGGCGATGGAGGCTGCGCCAGGTCGCAGAGATGCTGTGAAGACTGGTGAGTATGGTGCAGCACTGCAGTTGGCGAAGCGACACTTTTGAATTTTAAGTCTCTTCCTCTATTCGATGGTGCGGCAGCTCTGAGAACTGCTGATGATCAAAAGGTAATGTGCTTCTTCTAACTTTTCCTTCTTCTTTCCCTTCTTTCTACGATCTGGTCCGGAGTCGAGGCGGGCGTGGCTAAAGACAGGATGCTCGGCTTGTAGGCACGGTGAGCGTTACGCTGCAGAAGGCAGAATAATGCAAAGCGTGTGCTGTTCATCGGCGTGATTTAAATAGCCTTCAAAGTAGTCCCAGTTAAGAAGTCCCAAAACCACACCCAAGCAAAAAATAGTCCCTAAAGAAAAGTAATCCCTTCCAGGCCTCACGATGGCCTATGCTTAAGTTCCTTGCAGCATGGTCTGCATGAGGTAAGTTTGACAATATGAGCCTGGCGCCTACGGCCTACGGTGCCAGGACCGCACCCATATAGCTCCTAACTGGGATGGTGGGAATCCCAGTGGGTGCTTGGATGTCTGTTTCCTGGGCAGATGGACTTGATCCTGATATCCGGGGGCAGGCATCATGACATACGGTGAGTTCAGCGGGCTGAGAATCAACGGGGGGAAATCTGTTTTCTTTCCAGTGAAGGGTGGAGGGCTCGCTGACCCACAGGAATGCCCTTACCGAATGGAGCGACTCTGCTTCCGGTACCTGGGAATTTGGATAACAGCAGACCACCGGACCAATGTCGAATACCAGACCAACCGCCACCGCCGGACCTGCCGGGAGACAGGGGTGACGGGGCCCCGCCCTGATCCCTGAAGAAGACTCACCCTCCTGCCCGTGTGCTTCCACTTTGTGTACAACACTGCAGGAGGCCCTTGGCGACCTACATAGGGCGTTTCACATACCTACAGGGCGGTAAGCAGGGGACTGTTACCCTCGCACTTGGGTGCTAACACCCTCAAAACGTTTCTTGTTGAACTACAGTTGGGTCGGTTAAAGCTGGCACCAAACCTTTTTTTACTGTCAGCAATGTTAGGGCGACAGGTAATTCGAGTTGGGGTGGAGTATGGGGAGGGGAGGCATGGGCTTGTTGGGAGGAGTTTTTAGTTACTTCAGGACCGGATTGTCCTTGTCTACGGTTCTGTGCTCACTGGGACCACAGCATGCTCAGACACCAATCCAATCACCACTTTAGGCACACCTTACATCACATTACCAGGCACGGCGACCTTAACCCCGCAAGACATCCGTCCAAATCCCTAATGCGTAAACTAGATGGCAGCAACTCAATCCCAGTTGCCACCAACTGAACGCCGCAAAACCCTTAAAATGCTTACCTGGAACGTAAATGGGATGGGCTCTGCGATCAAGAGATGCCTTGTTAAGCAGTTTCTTGGCAGACACTCCCCCGATGTGGCCCTGTTAACCGAAACACAACTAGCGGGAACACACTGTACCTTTTTCCAGAGAACAAACTACAGGGCGGCTTTCCACACGGGATACACAATGGGTTCCAGGGGTACTCTCATTCTCATACATAAACACACCAGGTTGGCCTTGCAGACTGTAGAACAAGACCCCCGAGATTGTTATGTTCTAGTTTTGGGAACACTCCGGAGAGAGTCACTGGCGTTTGTTTCCGTATACTCGCCGCCCGGACTGGGGCAGGAACTATTAGACGAATTGACTACCCTCATGGGCAAATATCAGCCCGATAGGTGGTTCCTGGGTGGGGACTTTAACGATGTGATGTGTAATGCCATGGATGGTACTCACCTCAGACAGCGCAATTCGAACACCCCTACGAAGCTATCCAATTTTGCTTCTGCCCTAGGCCTCTGTGACGTGTGGCGGGAGCTCCATCCGGGCACTAAGGGATACTCATTCCACTCGGGAGCCAACGGCTCCCTCTCCAGGCTTGATTACCTCTTCCTCCCGAATACTGACCTTTACAGGGTACTATCCGCAGACCTGCTCCCCCGCGGCATCTCGGCTCACTCGCCACTGCTGGTCGAACTCCGGATGCACGGCATAACCCCACCCAAAACATGGAGACTAAACAACTACTATCTCGGGTTCCCCGAACTGGTAGACCGCCTCACTGAAGCATCCACCGAATACTTTGAGATTAATGACATTGGGGTAAACAACCCGGTAACAATATGGGAGGTCTATAAAACTGTACTGCGGCGAGAGATAATTTCCTGGATAGCGAACCAAAGAAAGGAAAGACTCTGAAACATCACTGAGGCAGAAAGGGAGATGACCCTCTGGGAGAACAAACATATCCTAGATCCAACTCCTCAGTCCCAGGGATCCCTTAAACGTGCCACTGAGCGCCTTCGCAATTTAAATCTAGACAACGCCAAAAGAGCCCACTGGGACACCAGGGCGGGAATATACGAGCTTGGAGATAAGGGCGGCAAAATGTTGGCGTGGTTGGAAAGGCGGGAAGAGGGACATCGCTGTGTCTGGGAGATCCTCACACCGGGGGGGGGGGCACCAGTCAGATGCTGAGATAGCGGAAGCCTTTGCCCAATTTTATGCTGCACTATATCAGGCACCAACTCCCCTTTGGACCCAACCCTCCTAGACGATATAATACTCCCTTTGCTATCAGAGCAGCAGAGAGCGTAATTAGACTCTGACCTCTCTGAAGCCGAAATTGGCGAGGCACTGGCACAATTACAAACAGGGAAAACACCAGGCTCTAACGGGTTCCCGGTTGAAACCTGGCAGAAACTGGGCGCAAACAATATGGCGTCCCCCCTTTATAAAATGCTCCTGTGCGCCCGGGAACAGGGCGCCCTCCCACCAGATCTGTGCAAAGCTACCATTGTAGTCATTCCCAAACCGGACAAACCCCCGGAGAGATGCGCCTCCTATAGGCCGATCTCGTTAATTAACGGCAAAGCCTAGGTTCTTGCCAAACTTATGGCCAACCGTTTGCAACCGGTGGTCGACACCCTGATTCACCCGACCAATGAGGTTTTATGCCACAAAAATGTACCTGAATGAACCTGCGTCGGCTTTACCTGGCACTAGAACATGCTCCTACCATTGACACACCACTTGCCCTTTTGGCAATTGACTTTGAAAAGGCCTTTGATTTGGTCAGGTGGGACAGCCTTTGGGAAATCATGAGACGTATGGGATTTGGGGATGGCTTCCTGGGATGGGTTAAACTACTCTACACAAACATTCAGGCAGAAGTCAGAGTGAACAGGTGGACCTCCAGGCCCTTCCCCCTTAGCAGGGGCACGCAGCAGGGGTGCCCCTTCTCTCCCCTCCTCTTTGCCCTCGCGATTGAGCTGCTTGCCCTTTGGCTCCGCCAGAGTGAGGCCTAGACGGGATTCAAATGGCCTGAGGGACACGAAGACCGTATGTCCCTATATGCGGACGATCTCCTGGTATATATAGGGGAACCCGCCCGGACCTGCCCCATAGTGACACAGATGCTCATCCATTACGGTGTTACGCTCACCTGGACCCCACAGGGGCGTCAAACGGAACTGGACTGCTACGGACTCCACCAGCGTGACTCGTAGTGCGGTGATGGCTGACTGGAATGGCTCTCCTAGTTTCGTCTGCTTGACCCGTAAGAATAATCTCCTAAAGGTAGGAAAAAGGGAATTAACCACCCGTGGGCGAGAGGATACACGCACTCAATTGTTCCCCACTGAACACCTCCTGTATTCCCTTTCACTGGTCTCACCTTATTGTTTGAAAAGATAAGCTCTCCATCCTGCCAGGAATTCGACGACGAGGCGATGGAAGCTGTGCCGGGTCGCGGAGATGCTGTGAAGACTGGTGAGTATGGCGCGGCGCTGCAGCTGGCGAAGCGACGCTTTTGAATTTTAAGTCTCTTCCTCTATTCGATGGTGCGGCAGCTCTGAGAACTGCTGATGATCAAAAGGTAATGTCCTTGTTCTAACTTTTCCTTCTTCTTTCCCTTCTTTCTAGGATCTGGTCCGGAGTCGAGGCGGGCGTGGCTGAAGACAGGATGCTCGGCTTGCAGGCACGTTGAGCGTTACGCTGCAGAAGGCAGAATAACGCAAAGGTCCTTGCAGCATGGTCTGCATGAGGTAAGTTTGACAATATAAGCCTGGCGCCTACTGCGCCAGGAACGCACCCATATAGCTCCTAACTGGGATGGTGGGAATCCCAGTGGGTGCTTGGATGCCTATTTCCTGGGCAGATGGACTTGATCCTGATATCCGGGGGCAGGCATCATGACAGCACTCCCCCCCCCCAAGGCCCCTCCTAAGGTTGTTCTTCTCGCTGGTCCGGGTTTATCTGGGAAATTCCGATGGAATTTTCTTATCAACCTTGGTGCATGGATGTAGTCACTCGGTTCCCATGACCTTTCCTGTGGCCCATAACCCTTTCAGTCAACTAGATAAAAGAGCTTTGATTTGACTATTTTTGAATACAAAATATTTTTAACTTCAAATTAGGGTTCCCTGTCTATTAGGATGGGATCAGGTGGCTTGGTGAGTCTTGTTCCAAGTTGTACTGGTTTCAGAAGCGAAACATGAAATACGGGGTGTATTCGCATAGTTGAAGGTAACTCCAATTTAACGGCCACGGGATTGATAATGGCCTTAATAGTGTAAGGTCCCAAGTATCTAGGGTTAAAGGTCCGAGTTCCTTTCAGAGGTATGTGTTTTGTAGCCAGCCAAACTTGGTCTCCTATCTGGTATAGCGGAGCCTTGCTTCTGTGTTGATCTGCAGTCTTCTTGTATCTTTCCTTAGCTTGTTTCAAATGTTCAGTCGCTCTTTTAAAAGCTTGTGTAATAGTGGTGTGTAGATGGTTTACAGCGGGCATTTCTAAGTGTTGGGGTGAGTCGTGTTCTGAGGTCCGAGGATGTTGCCCATATATGGTATAAAAAGGGCTTTGTCCAGTTTCTGAATGTAAAGAGTTATTGTATGCATATTCGGATATCCACAAGATTTCCTTCCAATTGCCTTCAGTTTGGTGTAACATGCAACATAGGTATTGCTCAAGAGTTTGACTGGTCCTCTCCGTCTGACCATCGGTCTGGGGATGGTGGCTGGTTGATAATCCCATGTCGATTTGGGCCAATTGACAGCATTTTTTCCAAAACTGTGAAATAAACTGGCTACCTCGATCAGAAACCAATACGGAGGGGAATCCGTGTATTCGAACAATATTTTCAAGAAATTCCTTAGCCAAGGTTGAAGCTGAAGGTAGCCCCTTCAAGGGGATGAAATGAGCCATCTTGGGAAAAAAAGGTCCACTATAACCAGAATGGTGTTAAATCCATTACATGGGGGAAGGTCAGTATTAAAGTCTAGGGATAAGGTGTGCCAGGGCGTAGGTGGAATGTCCAAGGGTTGTAAAAGACCAGCTGGTTTCTTCTTCTGGGACTTGTTTTGGGCACAAATACCACAAGACAACACAAATGATTTTACGTCCTTCCGGCAAGTCGGCCACCAGAATTGTCTTTTGATTTTGGCCTCAGTCTTGGCGATTCAAGGGTGTCCTTCAATCAGAACGTCGTGGTAATTGGAGATAACTAATTCCCGTAGTTCCTTGTTTGGTAGAAATAGACGATCTTGATAGTAGGGTAGACCATCGATGACTTGATAATCTTGGCCTTGTTTAACCAGTCTCGTAATGCTGCTGGGTCGAACAGTTGTTTGATTTTAATATGGACGTCATCTAGAGTTTGCAGAGTGGATATACCAAGTATTCTTTTCTCCGAAATTATAGTTACTGGGTCAGGGCTTGAACATGCTTCTCCCATTCCGATACGGGATAGGGCATCAGCCTTGCCATTTCGACAACCTGGTCGGTAAGTAATCACAAAATCAAATTCCGCAAGGAATAAGGCCCACCTAAGCTGACGTGATGATTGGGCCTTGGCTGTCTTTAAGTATTGCAAATTCCTGTGATCGGTGATTACAGTGATGGTATGCCTAGCACCGAGAAGATAATGCCGCCAAGCCTTAAACGCTGACTTGATGGCCAGTAGCTCCTTGTCGGTAACAGCATAGTTTAGTTCAGGTGCTGAGAATTTTCTTGACCAGAATGCCACTGGATGAAGTTGGCCAGTCTCAGGATGCTTCTGAGAAAGAACGGCCCCCATAGCTAAGCTGGATGTGCCAGTTTCCACCACGTATGGAAGTTCAGGACGTGGATGTCTTAAAAAGGGGAGCAGAAGTGAATTTTTGTTTTAGAATCTGGAAGGCCCTTTCTGCTTCTTCGGTCCATAGGAAGCGTTTATTATTTTGCAAAAGGGCCGTGATAGGGTGTACAATATGTGAGAATTCAGGAATAAATCTGCGGTAGAAATAAGCAAATCCGAGCATGCTTTGTACTCCTTTAACTGAGGTAGGTGAAGGCCACTTGAGGATAGCGTCCACCTTTCGTGAATCCATTTGAACTCCTTTTGGGGTCAGGATAAATCCAAGGAATTCTACTTCAGTAGAGTGGAAGACGCACTTTTCCAATTTCGCATATAGCCAATGCTTACGTAGTTTATCAAGGACAGCACGAACATGTTTCACATGGTCTGATTCTGAGGAGGAGTACACTAAAATGTCATCTATGTATACAACAACACAGACGTCAATGAGTTCACAAAGGACATCGATCATAAAATACTGGAAGGCTGCCAGTGCATTGCACAGCCCGAAAGGCATCACCTGGTATTCGAACAATCCGTACTTGGTGCGAAAGGCAGTCTTCCATTCATCGCCTTTCTTAACTCGTACCAGATGATATGCCCCTCTAAGGTCTAACTTTGTGTAGATACGGACTTCTTTTACTTGGTCCAGTAATTCTGGGATCAGGGGCAGCGGGTATCGTTTTTTTCCATAATTTTGTTTAACGCGCGATGATCTATGCAAGTCCTAAGGTCACCTTCCTTTTCTGGCACGAAGAATAAAGCTGATGCTGCTGGAGACTTGGATGGACGAATGAACCCATTAGCAAGGTATTGATCCAGATATTGCCGTAGGTGGAGGTTTTCAGGTTCTGTGAGGGCGTAGATCCTACTGCATGGAACTTGGCACCGGGTAAGAGATCGATCTGACAATCATATGATCTGTGAGGTGGTAACGTGTTTGCTTGGTCTTTTTGAAAAACATCCTGAAATTCCAGATATTCCTGAGGTAACTGAGTCATCGGGTTTGCGACCGTGGCCAGGCCTTTGTCCAAGGTTTCTACTGGATAACAAGTGTGTGCACAATCCGGGAAGGTCACTCTCTTTTCCCGCCATTCAATACAAGGGTTATGCTTTTCCAACCATGGTATTCCCAGAATTATTTGGAACTGGGGGGCCTTGATTAAGTCAAACACAATGCTCTCTCGATGCCCATCTTGACCCAACAGTGTCATCTCTGAAGTTGAATGAGTCACTGGTCTGGAGGCAATTTCTGTCCCATCGACAGTCGTAATGACATCAGTTGTGGTCTTTTTGCAAAGAGGTAGGTTCATCCTTGCAGCCAATTTGTGGTCCATGTAATTTCCTATAGCTACGCTATCAATGTATGCTTTCACTCCGTGCATACGAAATGGTTGCCTGGAATCAATAAGGACCATTGGTATAATTAGGTGCGAGGCCTGAGTGTCCTTCTTCATGCTCGGAAAGCGGACCGCTACGCTTGTCGGGCGTGGTGGTTTCCCGACTCAGACTCTATATTGCTTTTGACAGCATCTCCTACCATCTTTTTGGGTGGTTTCACTGGACAATCCCGTAAAAAGTGTCCCGAGGTTCCACAATATAAACACAATTGTGACTGCTGCCTCCTTTCCCTTTCTTTTTGAGTTAAAGGTCCTTTAACCCCTCTAATTTGCATAGGTTCAGATACATCAGTTCCTTTGGGGATAACATTGTCTTTAGGTCTTACCGATACACGATTCTCGAACCTAGTTCGATCCGCCTTACGATTCTGAAATCTGTGATCCAACTGGACCACCAGATCTATGTATTCTGCACAATCTTGGGGTGGGTTCACTACTTGTGCCAGAACGTCTTTTAGTTCACCTCGTAGACCACAATGAAATAATGTAATTCGTTTGACCTCTGGCCACCCGGTTTCTACTATCAATCTGTTGAAAGTTGCGATGTAAGTTAACAAATCCTGGTTACCCTGCCGTAAAGACAAAAGTTTGTTATCCAAGGCCTGGCCTTGGGAATGCCGGGCAAATAGTTTTTCAATGCTTAGTTGAAAACCTTGGAAATCCCGAAGAATGGGGTCATCCTGATTGACTAATGGGATAGACCAATCGGCAGCACTGCCGCTGAGATATGATAATACAAAGGCCACCTTCGCTTGGTCATTCGGAAAAGGCTCCTGGTCTACACAAAAAATGCAGGCGGCATTGCTTCATAAACACAGCAAACCTTTTTGGGTCCCCTGCAAAGCATTCTGGTGGTGCTAAAGGAACTGTTCCTGGTAGGTTTATCTGTACTGGGTTGCTTGATGGAACTGGAGCAGCAGCTCCCCAGAGTCCAGGTAAAGGCGTGTGCCCAGCTTGGGCTTGAAGTAATTGCCTGGCAAGGTCATCCGTACATTCCTTGGACACAACCAATTCTCTCCTAAGAGCATTAGTCTCTTGACAGGCGGAATGCACTTCTGCCCTAAGTTCGCTTAGTAGTTGGGCTAATTGGTCAGTCTCAGAGGTCTTCATGATGCCCGGGTGGATGTTTGTAGAGAGGCTTCGCGTTCTGTTACGCTCACCTGGACCCCACAGGGGCGTCGAACAGAACTGGACTGCTACGGACTCCACCAGCGTGACTCGTACTGCGGCGATGGCTGACTGGACTGGCCCTCCTAGTTTTGTCTGCTTGACCCGTAAGAATATTCTCCTACAGGTAGGAAAAAGGGAATTAACCACCCGTGGGCAAGAGAATACACACACTCAATTGTTCCCCACTGAACACCTCCTGTATTCCCTTTCACTGGTCTCACCTTATTGTTTGAAAAGATGAGCTTTACATCCTGCGTGGGAGGCAGGGGCGCGTAGAAAACCAGTTACTTCACTGGTCTGAAGGAGTTGGGCGAGTTTCAGACAACTGATGACTCTGAGGTAAGTAGCATATAGTTCTTTAGAGTTCAAAGAGTCTGAGTCTATTATTCACTCTTGCCCCTCTTTTCTCCCTTTTTTCTTGCAGCTTGAGCCGAGGGATGATCACCTCATTGGAAGCAGAAGCGCTTAGGTAAGAGTCTGTATTTCCCAAACTGTCCGGCGAAAAATAATGGTGCAAATGTATTTAACTGACTACCTTCTGTCTCCCTAGAGGTGCGGCGTAAGAAGAAATGGTGTGCAGATGAAGAATGTCTCGGGCGATGAACTCAAGTAAGTATCTTGCGGTGAAAGAAGATTGTCCTTGTTGGCTATTGGCTCACCTTGTTATTTGTTTTGTCTTTTCAGATGCCAGGAATTCAGCGATGAGGCGATGGAGGCTGCGCCAGGTCGCAGAGATGCTGTGAAGACTGGTGAGTATGGTGCAGCACTGCAGTTGGCGAAGCGACGCTTTTGAATTTTAAGTCTCTTCCTCTATTCGATGGTGCGGCAGCTCTGAGAACTGCTGATGATCAAAAGGTAATGTGCTTCTTCTAACTTTTCCTTCTTCTTTCCCTTCTTTCTACGATCTGGTCCGGAGTCGAGGCGGGCGTGGCTAAAGACAGGATGCTCGGCTTGTAGGCACGGTGAGCGTTACGCTGCAGAAGGCAGAATAATGCAAAGCGTGTGCTGTTCATCGGCGTGATTTAAATAGCCTTCAAAGTAGTCCCAGGTAAGAAGTCCCAAAACCACACCCAAGCAAAAAATAGTCCCTAAAGAAAAGTAATCCCTTCCAGGCCTCACGATGGCCTATGCTTAAGTTCCTTGCAGCATGGTCTGCATGAGGTAAGTTTGACAATATGAGCCTGGCGCCTACGGCCTACGGTGCCAGGACCGCACCCATATAGCTCCTAACTGGGATGGTGGGAATCCCAGTGGGTGCTTGGATGTCTGTTTCCTGGGCAGATGGACTTGATCCTGATATCCGGGGGCAGGCATCATGACATACGGTGAGTTCAGCGGGCTGAGAATCAACGGGGGGAAATCTGTTTTCTTTCCAGTGAAGGGTGGAGGGCTCGCTGACCCACAGGAATGCCCTTACCGAATGGAGCGACTCTGCTTCCGGTACCTGGGAATTTGGATAACAGCAGATCTTACTGGATATGCATCACACAACCTCCAGCCGGTCATAGACCGCCTCGTCAGGGACGTTCACCATTGGAAACTCCTCCCCCTGACACTCATGGGTAGAGCAGCACTCTTTAAGATGATGGCTCTTCCACGTTTCCTCTATGTCCTGCAAAACGCCCCGCTTAGGATCCCAAACTCAGAGTTCGACCGGGTCGAGACCCTCATTAGGGAACTTATATGGGGTGGAGGTCAATCACGCATAGCTCTAACCACACTCCAAAGATCGGTCTGGGAGGGCGGCATAGGGGTTCCCTGCCTCCAAACCTACTACTGGACCTCTCAGCTTGTGGTAATCAATGACTTGCTTCACGGGGGACCGGGAACTACCCCACATAAAGGCTGAGGTGGCTGCCATGCACGACACGGACCCGTTACACATACTATACCAAAACCACCAGAGACCCCCCGGCCAACAATGGCAGCCCACATCACTACGGTCTGGAGACAGGCACATGCGTTCGTGGGTTGGAAAAATAAAATAAGCGCGGCCCAACCCCTTTGGCATAATAGTAACTTAAGGGAAACTGAGAAACTGGAGCCATGGCCGCGCTCGGCGAGGGCGGGGATCCTGAGAGTAGATGACATCCTGAAAGAGTGGAAACTAGTCTCTTTTGAAGAGATGCAATAAAAATGTCATCTCCCACGCACCGAACGGTACCACCATATGCAGCTGATCCACGCCTTGAAAACCCACATACCGGCAAACCTCAATATCCCAGACGACACACCGATAGAACGTAACATGCTACCAGCGTACATTCCCAGCAAATGCACCTCCATCCTATATAATGCCATCACATCCCTCGCTACTCCTGAATTGACGAGCTTAAAAGTTAAATGGGAACGGGACGTGGGGGAGATAGACCCAGAGGACTGGATCCAAGTACTAATGCACCCATGAGAAGTTGCTATCTCCTCTAGGATCCGGCTGGTGCAACTGATCTTGCATAGATTGTACTACCCCAGAACAATGTTACATTGTTGGAAGAGAGCCTCGAATCCGAACTATCTTCGGTGTGGCGAGGAGGAAGGAACATTCTTTCATATCCTTTGGGCATGCCCCCGGATTCGCACCTTTTGGAATGCTTGCTGCAATGAACTGACCAGGATACTCACACACACTATACAACCAGATCCAAGAGTGCTACTCCTGGGCGTACCACAAGAGACTGACCTTAACAAATGGGAAAGGTTGTTACTGAGCACTGCAGCGGGTTTGATGAAGCGCAACATCGCTCAAAAATGGGGAGTCCCAGAATCCCCGAGGCTGGAACAATGGGTAATGGACATGGACACTTGCGCCATGATTGATCGACGAGTGTACAATGCAAGGGGCTGTTCCACAAAAGCCTCTAAAATCTGTGGGAGGTTGGAGATGAAGGCCTGAACACTTGCATAGATTGTCATGAGGACTGTTATTGGTGATTGGTGGTGCATGTATTTATATTAATTCGAGAGTGAACAGGCTGGTCCCTGATGGTTGGTTGTTGTGATTATGTTACAAAACAATAAAAAATGTTTTATCAAAAAGAGTGAGGATCGGGAGGATCGTGTCGGTGCCATTTCTCATACAAAGAGGCACGAAATAGGGGTGTCCTTTTTCTCCTATGTTATAAATCTGTGCCCTGGAACCTCTAGCGGTATTCCCCAGGAGGGAATTCTTGGACACAGGATTGCTAGTGGATGGTGCTCACCATGTACTATCCCTATACGCAGACGACATGCTACTATATGTATGACACCCTGAGGATGTAATTTCATCGCCTGCAATTTCATCCCGTCATTTTAAAGGAATGGTTCGGTAAAACATTTTTATTGCCCCTACGGGTCGGCCATGTGTTTTTAAGCCCAAGTCGCTCGATTTTAGAACAATTTCCTATGGACCTTACCCGAGTTTTCATCCATTAAACGCACGCGAAAACAGGCATCAGGGAGCTGCCATTTTGTGATAATCCTATCATTTCCCCCATCGCCCTGGCTGACCTGCTTTTGCGGCACTAAATCATATCCCCCGCCCCTGAGCCTGTCATCAGCAGACGCGTACCGCCCATTTCACAACGCTAAAGCACGTCTTGTGTCAACATTCGCTGCGCTTCAGCTAATGACGTGTCGCCATGGAAATGGCAGGACGCCCCTTTCCTCAATAAGTATAAACACACTGTTTCACAACACACAGCAGCAGATTTTCAATTCCATTCCTCTCTCTGTGTTACTTTGAGTATTCTGTGACTCGTTTCTGTGCTCTGGTCAGCTACCTTCGTTGCTTGTAGCCCGTGTGAACAGATACCAGTACCACCGCTATAAATTATTTTAGTTTGTTTAACACACAATGGCTACAATAATGCCCTACATGTACGAGCCCGAGTATACCGAGGAGGAACTACTGGAAAGGGAAACACGCGAAAACGATGGGTCTTCGGACGGTAGTTGGGAGGACGATTCAACAGCTGAAGAGCCTGGACCTAGTCGCATGGACGGTGTTTCCACCTGGTGCACATGCAATTGGTGCGAGCTAATGCCAACCGAGGACGAGAACTGCTGCTGCTGTGAAAACTCGGATGCGTGGCCTACATTTCGGAAGGCGAGCCACGACCGCAATGCATCACCGAGCTGCCAGACTTCAGGGCAGCCTGCCTCACACGGTCCGTGTTGAGGATAATGATGGTGTTTATGCACGAACTTCGTGCAACTGTTCGTCCTCGTAATCCGAGTAACGAGTAAGTATACTCTGCTTGTCATGCCACTCCTATTTCATGGTCTTCTACTATATCCAAAATTACATATACATATCATTGTAACGCATGAAAGTCTTTCAATAGTGTGCAGTGTCTAGATAGCATTTGTCCGAGCATAATGCCATTAGTTACAAGAATTGTCATTGACAACAAACATTTATTAAACTTATCTTGGTCATTTAAAAACAGTTTGTTTCATTCCTTTTCACAGGTGGTACAGGCTGGTGGTCTATCGTTCCTTTACATGGTGGCTTCACGGGAGGCTTGGACACCGCGTTTGAAGAGTAATACCCGCCTGTGCCGTTCGTGCCATAAGAGAAACGTTCCCGAGTGACAGCGGTCAGTACAGGGGATTTTCTCTCACTGTGCTGCAACCTGACCTGTACAATGTGTAAAGTCTTGCATTTTTGTGTCATCAAAATAAGATACAAAATAAAACACCACATATATTTTAACAACGGTTGTTTCGATTTTTTAAATGAATCAAGTGTGTCTCCATTCAAGGATGGACGTCAGACATCTGTGCTCCGAATGGGTGAAGGTCAGGTCGCTGTGAAGCAGGGTGGTCACTATCTAAGCTAACATAATATATTCTCAATAATGCATGCAGGTATTGAGGACACGTTTGTGGAGATGAACGAGCTATGTGCTTAGTTCAGGCTGGTTCACATGCAGGACAGTGATCGAAGAGGAAGAGTGATGTGTTACATTTATTAGCTGTTGCAAATACCTCTGGAGTTTTCCATTCAGAGTGGGAACGAGGGTGGGGGCCATGTGCTGTGCGCAGTGAGGCCTGGTCACCAAGATGGATTGGAAAGGGGGTACAAAAATGGATGCCCCGTGTCCTTCTCAGTGGTCCCATCTACGCGAATGTCAACCAAAGTTAACATCACATAAGGGAAAGGGGCGAACCCACAACTGGAGGCACTTGGTCTGAGTTTCTACTGAGAAGTAAAGGATGAGAGGGGCCTTATGGCCCCTCGCTCCCACACACTTGCCTGCATGCCCACTGGCCCATCCATCCCACCCCCCCTCTATCAAAGGCGGTTCGCACCCGGGGATGAGCGCTGGCATGGGGGGCTGTCACGGGCGCAAACGGCCAAGGTGCCAAACAGCATGTACACTTCAAAAGGTATCCCATCGCTCACATGGCCTCCTCAGACCCCGTGTCTCCAGGCAGGCCTCCCCTGAGGCAGGCCGCCCCCCTGCAAACCACATAATACCACGACATACACACGTCATTCATTCACAAACACACCCCTGTTTTTAAAACTTTATAAACCACTTGATATGTCTCATAAGAACATCTTTGTGCTTTGCAAGTCAACTCCTGAACCTTCTACCTGAGAAGCCCTGAGATCTATGCTAATCTGCTCGTTGTCGTGCTATCTGTGACCGCTTCGAGCAAACTCGTCAGTGTGCTACCTGTGGCCATCTACCTGTTCCACTGCAACATACTGCTCAGCCTGCTGAATCCAACTGTTTGTTGGTCAAGGTAAGGCCATGTATCCTAGTCATATTTCGGTCATTTTTACATTTCTATCTATTTGCGATTACAGTACCCAATAGAGCTATGGTCATTGGTCTCATTGCTATTGACTTGAGTTTCAATTGTTATGCTATCAATAGATCTATTTATTTTCATCTGTGTCAATTGTCATCGAATTGCATCCTTCGGGGGTCCAGTCTATAATGTAAGCATGTTTCCTTTTCGTGCAAGACAGAACATCCAAGGGACGAGTCACATGTTCAGAGTTTAGTCACATAATTTAAAAAATTTCTGTAACTTATGCAAATACTAAGCCGCACATGATGAACTGGTATAGTTCCGGCGACCAAAACAAACCTTGCATTGAGCATGGTATGGTTCATTTACTTTTTTATGACATTTTTATTCATCAAGGTTTTATAATAATCTTGATATTTACTTTTCAGAATTTTTCAACAATGCCTGCCTGTTCGATTAGCGGTTGCCCTTCGAAGACCCATGCTAAATCTGAAGGCACTACAATGCACGTATTCCCGAAAACTGTTGATCGAATAAGAGAATGGGTCAGACATTGCGGATATCCACTGGATGAGCTGGAAAGTAGATTCCAACAAGTCTTAGAGGACAAGAGGGGTGATCGACACCGCATCTGCAGCCGGCACTTTTCCTCAAACATGTACGCCACATCTTGGGTAACAAAGAAGAATAAACAGCGAACGACACAAAAATTGCTTGCAAACGCTATTCGAACTCTATACGTCCACCTTCCGCCACTGGTGAGTCAAGTGTCCGGATTTAGCTTTAGCCCTTGCGGTAGTGTGTAGGTAGCCGAATGGATTAATTGATATTTTAGGTGTTGTGTCCCTTGTAATACCTTCGATATTGATATGAGTGTATAGCTTTTTGAATAATGACATTTATCAATAAATTATTTTTCGAATTTATAACCCCCAAAGGAAATCTATTTATGGGCACAGGGAACTGTACTATATTGTGCATTTTCAATAGCATTATTCTCAAGTATTCTGTCGGTTTACATGGCAATTTTTTAATATTTGCATTTCATCATCAAACAATAATTTACCTTTACAACTGCTTGACTATCCACTGAATCTGAAGCAAGAACATTCTACATCCGTGACGTGCCCGCAGTTATCAACAATTTCTAGCGCGTATCAGGTAATCATACTTGGCTATTCCGCTACAGACTTGTTTTATGCATGTCAAGTAATAGTTTTTATGTATCATGTGATTATTTTACCAATTGTTTGGTTAGTGCTTTCCAAATGATATACACCTTAGTTGTCGTCCCCTGATATTTGTTTTCAGTTATTATTAGTGTTATCCATACTAATACAAGTACTGTCTTTCAGGGAGATGCTGAAGCATCCACCACATTGACAACAGCCCTAGATGTTCTTCAGCAGCACGAGGTATGGATACTGACAGCTCCATCGACCGTGATCATCAGGACTGGAACACTTGTCGTTTGATTGTTCTACACCATGTTTCATTCGTGGTTAGCCATTGATATGTACCTGTGTGGTCGACACCAAGTGCGTGTTGTGTTTTCGATATTGTAATCCTTACTAATGCAAATACTATGTTTCAGGCAGTTGTTGAAGCATCAACCCACGCACTTGATGCAGAGCCTGACATTCAAGTAATTTCAGGGGAAGCGGTACTATGCGGATACGAATCGGTGCAACAGTTTTCGGAAGTGCGCACCACATTTACAACATCCATAGATATTCTTCAGCAGCACGAGGTATGGATACTGACAGCTCCATCGAGCGTGATCATATAACATGATTCCAATTGCTATACTTTCTTCCCTTTTAACGCAAGTACTGTGTTTCAGGGAGACGATGGAGCTTCCACTACAATCACAAGATCCCATTTAGATGATGCAGATGTAAAGAAATCGGAGAAATAAGTCGTTTAAATCTGATCATATTTAAATATTCCTTGATTCTTTTAGACAATGCAACATTTGTGGTTATCTCTTTATATGTACCTGTGCCGTCGACCCCAAGTGTGTGTTATGTTTACAATATTGAAAACCATACTAACCCAAGTACTGTGTTTCAGGGAGTTGCTGATGCCTCCTCTTCAATACAATCATTCGTGGCAGTCCATGCAGAGCCAGAGGTATGGATACTGACAGCTCCATCGAACTAGGTCATCAGAGCTCGAATACTTGTCGTTTGATTGTTCCACACAATGTTTAAATCGTGTTTGGCTATTGAGATGTACCTGTGTGTTCGTCCTCACATGTGTTTTATGCTAACAATATTTTGATACATAGTAATGAAAATACTATGTTTCAGGGAGTCGATGGAGCCTCATTCCGTGCTGTCTATGCGGATACAGAAAATATAGTCGTTGCAGCGCAAGAGGAAGGGGAGACATGCGGATACGAATCGGAGCAACAGCGTGCAGATGTTGAAGGTCGAGTCAAAAAAGTTGCAAAGAAAAGAAACAAAAATAAGGTTAGTTACAAACAGTTCATAACTTTAGACATTGTTTTGTGCTGGGGACTATTTTATGTTTTTTTCCAGTCAATTGTACTATACTTTATCTTGTGTTTAAACTAAACATCCCTTTTCCAATCTGTCCTCTAGTTACCCGTGGGTGTCCAAACTATACATACACAGACAGTGAAGCGAAGGAGAGATGTTGCTTGCCAGACCATTTACACTATGGAGGAACTATTAATTCAGACGCCGCGTGTTGAGACTCGAGATGCTCATGTCCAATGGCCAGAACATGAAATGAATGTGTCCGGAGAATCCAGCAAAGTTGTATTGGACCATTGCTACAGTGCGACCGCACCACCACAACAACATGATACTGGATGTATTGAAGATAGCTCTGAAGTAGTCGCAGATCAATTCACACAATCTACACCCGCCAAAAAATTGCCACCAAAAAAGCTGTCCACATTGTTGTGTTCTCACATCAATGTTGAAGTAGCAGATGTTGAAATGACAGAGAATGAACCAGCAGCAGCATTCACTGACGCATCAGAACTTGATAGCAGCGATATTTCTTTCAAATGTGGTGATATGTCCTCATGTCACAGGCCGAAACAACTTTGATGCCGGATGACAGTCTAATGAAAGAGGGCAAATACATAGTATTCGACAGTTGTTTGATGAATATTATAAGTATGCTGAAATGTGGGCATTCCGTTAGAGGGAAAGTATGTGGGAAGCCATTGATTCATGTCACTCGTCAAAAAAAGGCAGTAACGTCAAAATAAATGCCGCCTGTAGATTAAATAATACGTTCTCATGGTCTGCACAACCGATGCTGGGGAAACTGCCAGCAGGCAATCTACTGTGTGC
The DNA here is from genome assembly GCF_040938575.1 of Ambystoma mexicanum. Classification (NCBI taxonomy): domain Eukaryota; kingdom Metazoa; phylum Chordata; class Amphibia; order Caudata; family Ambystomatidae; genus Ambystoma; species Ambystoma mexicanum. Next base: position 452,669,875 of record NC_090932.1, read on the forward strand.
AGCTGCATCACTTTTTAGTGGGTCCAGTTTTAGAAAGTTAGAGTCTTTCTTTCAGTTTGTGGGACTCCATTTCATTTAAAAAACGCAGTACTACAAATACCAACATGATTATCTGTTTACGGCCATTAGTGATGCTTGGAAAATTGAACAGTTGTCTCTAGCAAGTACATTCGAAGGCAAATGATTCAGGCTAGCCGGCAATGGACAGTGCGACAGCCCTCGATTTTCTGCCAAGTACTGCACCTACCACTTTCAGGACATGGATAGTAAGAAAATTGTGAGTTCGGTGGTCGTGCAGGTCACACAATGTACATCCTCAGTGGCCATGGAGAAACTAGGATTTATAAAATCAGTGGAATATCTACAATCGAGGGGAATGCACATCGACCTCATAGCCACGGACAGACACGTTTCAATTGCCAAGACAATGAGAGAGCAGTTCCCACATATTGAACATCAATTTGACGTATGGCATCTTGCCAAATCAATCAATAAGAAAATCTCGGCTGCAGGGGAAAAAAAAAGGTTTGGAAAGTATTTCAGAGTGGTCCCAGTCTATCAGCAACCATCTTTGGTGGAGCTCCAAAACTTGTGAAGGGTCAGTGGAAATACTACTTGAAAAATGGCGGTCACTGATGCACCACTGTACCAACGTGCGCCGCTGGTCAGAAAACCTACATTTCTACCAATGTGAACATGGCCCTTTGTCCCCAGTGGAGGCACAGAAGAAGAAGTGGTTGATTCCATCTTCACCGACACACAAAGCCATTGAGAAGATTGTTTTCGATAAAACTCTATCAAGAGATTTGAGGAGACTGACAGAATTCTGTCACACAGGAGGTTTGGAGGTGTTCCACAATTTGTGCCTAAAGTACAGGCCAAAGCGCTTGCATTTCAGCATACAGGGCATGAGACATAGGACTCTACTTGCCGTCTTGGCCCACAACGAGAATCTCGGCCGTGAACAATCTAGGACTACGGGTAATGTAAGGATGCCTCGCTACACTAAGGCCTTTTCAAAAAGAAGTAAGCAATGGGTGATCAAACCAGTCTATGAGGAAATGGAGTTCGACTTCGTCAAAAGCCTTATTGTTCCTGTATTAGAGAAGCACAGATATGGAATTTTGAACGTTTCTGTGCAGAGCACCGATCCATTGCCACCAAACATTGCCACTGTGCCATGTCCACCCAAAGGAGAGCTGGTTGTGAAGTACAAATCGCGGTTTAAATAATTGTAATACGATTGTCTTTTTGTAAATAAATGTTATTGTACAGTGTACATACAAAGTATGCTAACCCTAACCCCTACCTTCACCTTCCTGGGTGTCGAACAACCTGGGTGTCATCTTTGAATTCTCTCTCTATTCACCTCATATTGCTGACCTTGTCTATATGTCTTTGTATATATTTTTTTTGATGTAACTAATTTTCGCAATCTCATGTAAATGCTGCGCACTGTTAACCGAGGGGAGGCTTGCGTATTGCAAATAATAAAACAAACAAACAATAAATCTCACTTTCAACTCAACTCCTCGGGTACTTTATACTTTCCCTGACCTTCCCCAAAAAATTAAAAGTCTCAATAGTTATGGTTCTTTGGGGCTGCAAAGCTCGCAGACAACGAGGACAAAATTGGGGGCCTTAGAACGCGCCAAGCGAGCCGTTGCAGATGGGAGAGAAGCTAGTTCGCATTTGCACATTGAGGCACAGTACATAGATGGATTTGAAACTTAAAGTTCTCACAGATGGCTTTACTACGGGATGTTGCAAAGAAAGAATGTATGCTCATTTCTAGTGAAGGTCAGCGGTTTTGATTTTCAGCTCGCAGCCTGAAGAGGCCCACAACTCGCACTGGCAGTATAAGGTTCTATTGTTTTTTGACCTTGAGAGACAGGGACCATGCCGAAAGAACTTCATTTGAAGGGGGGGGTGCAATAACGTAAGAGACGATAAGGCAGAAAATTCTGAAACTAGACCGAGCTTCATGTTAGTTCAGTATACGAATAATCGTTGTCAAGAGCACAGTGGGATTTACGGACTGCATTACGCAGAGACACAATGGAAATTGCAAATATAATGTAAGTAACTCTTTAGACGCTTTTATACCGGAATGAAGAATTAATGAATGGATGCATGAATAAATGAATGAATGAAGAGCTAAGAAAACTTTGTGGGATTGTCCTTGTAGCGGGCACATGGGCATGCAGGTCCAGATTCCACACGCATGTAGACAGTCATTTCTCATTGTGTGCTAACCTCGATTTATTTTGTTACTTTTCGCATCGGTTTTAGAGCCGAACATACTCCATTGCACTATCCTTGAAAGCAAATAGTTATAGCTCGGCCGTAATAAATAAAATGAATAATATTATAACGATCGGCTGGCGAGACTAATTATAATTTTTATGTTTTCAAAACAGGTATATCCTTCCCTACTGCAACTTCCTCCAGTTTCAGACCCCGGCAGACAGCTTCTTCAACCGCCAGCTGCAGCTTCTTGTCAACAACTGCACCACGTTGACGATCTTATGGGACGATCGCCAAGGGCCCATATGCCCTTACGCGGTACTAGCGGCTAGAAGCAACATATCAACCTTTACGCTGGCCTAGTACCTACTTGATGGAACAGCTTTGCGGTTCTCCATGAGACCAAAGTGCTTCTTTTAACGAAAACTAACACCCTGTGTACCATAAAGGAGCAGCGCGTGACTCACGATAAAACGGAACAGTTTTTGCGGATAGAGATAAAAGAAAATAAATGGCATTCCGAGTTAATATGGCAATTGCTGAATGTTCTATAAACATTTAATGTCAAATAAATGTACTTTACCAAATGTACCGTGTTGCTGTTTGATTTTAAATTATAGTTTCATATTCCGAATTGTAGCGCGCTGTGTTGTGAGTTCATCTGTGTTGGTTTCCGGGTTCTGTGTGAAGTCGCATAGAAGACGACTGGGCGCGTTTGCCTACGCAGCACAGAAACGTCACGGAGAGAGGCGGGGAATATGAATGTTTTGATAGTGTCAGGCTGAGGGGCGGAGGATATGATTTAGTGCCGCAAAAGCAGGTCAGCCAGGGCGATGGGGCAAGTAATAGGATTATCACAAAATGGCAGCTCCCTGATGCCTGTTTTCGCGTGCATTTAATAGACGAAAACTCGGGTAAGGTCCATAGGAAATTTTTCTAAAATCGAGTGACTTAGGCTTAAAAACACATGGCCGACCCGTAGGGGCAATAAAAAGGTTTTACCGAACCATTCCTTTAACATGTAAATTCTAACAAAAACGCTAATCCCCCCAACCCCACATCCCACACTTATTTTTGGCAATTTCCTACCCCTCCAAACCCTTAGCTGCCCTTTCCCACCCCCCTAACAAAAATTGATGAGCATATTCATTGTGATTTACACGTTAAATGAAATTTCAGGAGATGAAAGGACATTGTACCTAGAAATGCTGGCAAATGTTGTTATGTTGTCAGGCATAACAATAAGTAGAGAAAAGTCCTGCATATTTCCCCTGGGAGGTTGGGTCAGACCAGCATAGTCGATGCTCCCGACATTCTGGTACCTGGGCATAGACATTTATCACAATGTAATGAAGACCCACCAGCAAAATACACTAAGGGAGAAAGCAGGGTTGGAGAACTCAATTAGATTTTGGAAGAAGCTACCCCTCTTGGTGGCGGGCAGGGTAGCGCTTTTAAAAATGGTGGCCCTCCCTCATTTGTTATATCACTCTGTAAACATCCCATATCTTAAATCACCAACCTTTTTCAGGGAACTGCACTCCGATATTGGGGGGGGGGTGTCATCTGGAGAAAGGGCAGAAGGAGGATGGCATCGGGCACCCTGCAGAGAGAGTATGTGGAGGGAGGACTGAGGCTACCAAACTTCAAACTTTACTATCTGGCTGGACAACTACTACATGTGGAAAAGTGGTTGGCCGATGACGATTACCGAACACACAATGACAGGCACTGGGACAATCCCCTATGTGGTGAAGGAAGTAGTGTGGCCAAATATAGGTGGAATCACGACCCCCAAGATACTTCTACAACTGGGTAGGAACATTTAGGGCCAGAACCAAAGCTGTGCGGAAGCTGAAAGGACCCTTCTCACCACAGATACGTTGGCAGTCATCTACAGGAATGACAGAGGGCCTGGTGCAGTTTAGGATGCACTGGGAAAACAAAGGCATAAAAATGATGGGCGACTTATTCTCCTCAGATAGGCTCCTAACTTTCTCAGAGGTAGTGGGAAACTTTGGGTTACACAAAGGGCAGTTCCTGACATACTCTAGAATTATACAAACCATGTGCATGAAATGGCCAAGCCTCCCAGACCCCCCAAACGAGAGCAGTGTATTACGAAACACTTGTGTATAGGCACGTTATAAATGCCATATCATATCATATCATATCAAATCTCCTATACAATGGATCAGAAGGTGGTAACAAGATCTACAGGCTATATCAGGGATTATCGGAGGCCATACCGGAAGAGGTGACCAAGGGGAAGAGTGGATGGGAAGCAGACGTGGTTTTTGGAGAAAACGCCAGGCTGAAGCTCAATCAATTCCTTGTACTAAACAGGGCATACATGATCCCACAGCTCTTGTCACACTTCCAGGGAGCCAAGGACCGGGGATGCCCAAGATAAGGGACAAACATTCTGGGGGAAAATGGAACAGAGGCTCTCAGATAAGGGGATAACTGGATATACTTGGATTACGGAGGCTTGTCACCTTGGGGTATTAATGCAATCTAAAGTAAACATACCACAGAACAGACTGATAGATTTAGCCTGGGTACTAGCAAAGAGACAAATTGCCATAGCATGGAAATCAAGGGAAAGCCTGTGCATAGAAAGATGGTGGGATTACCTTAAAAGGTGGTCCATAGCAGAGGCAGTGGTGTGGCACAGAGCTGTGCAACTGGGAAGGAAAGAGACCTCAGAGGATGTAATGACTTGGAATGCCTTAGCGCTAGCGCTGATTAGTTCACCAGATGATAGGCCCCCCTGAATCCCTACAGGGGCCAGTTGTAAGACATAAGAAACTGAGACCACCAAGAGAATGAGAATGTGGACAAATGCTGTGGTGTTTGTTATTGTTTCTGTTGAGGTTAGGGTGAGAAGTTGGGGAAGGGTTTGGGGGGTGAAACTTCAAAATATGCTGCACCGCACAGAAACATGTTGATTGTAGACATTGCAATTGAATCAAACTAATAAACAAATTAAAAACAAAAAAACATATAAACTCAGACAGTCCTAAAGGATTCTGAAGACTGTCCTCTGAAAAAGGAAGACTGCAAAGAGTCTTTGGAAAAGGTGGATATACCTACTTCATATTCAATTTCCTTGTACATGTTTATTCCAACAGGTTCCCAAGCCATCTTATGTGAACTTGATCTCAAAGAAGGAAGAGCATAGGTGGCGACCCAAGGTCAAGTTCAAGAAATAAATGGCATCAAGGAAATTCATGCTGCGCTGCCTAATAACTCGCAATTTCTTTGAAAACTAGAGTCTAAAGAAGGTTGTTTTTATGCTCCAGTCCAGGTACAAAGTCAGTGCGATTTATTAGCTCTGGTAGACATAGGGTCACAGGTGATCTTGATTTCAAAACAAACATTTGATAAGCTCA